>NC_141695.1:1759134086-1759824711 GCF_964263255.1 Lissotriton vulgaris
GCTAGTTTTAATTGATTTATATATCGCATAATCACACTCTCAGGGACCGACTGGCCTTGATGAATGAAACACATGGTTGCGGCAAATACATGATGTTGGTGTGGCACAGTCCCAAATGATTCTAGTTGGAGATTTTAATTGCCATCTGTGTCCAAATTTAAGGGTGACCCATTGTGATTGGTCGCTCTGTACATTATGAGAGGGACCACACTTGGAGCATACTCAGGAAGGGCGGGATTTGAGTAGCCTTTTAAACACCTATGGATTATCTCACATGCTGGACTTGATTGCCACCCGTCCGGACATAGCTTTGCCTCCGACTTACAAAGGGAGAGGTTGCTCATCAATAAATGACTTTATTTTGGCTTCTCTTACATTGAAAAGGTTTATATTTATTTATTTATAAAGTTTTATATAGCGCGGACTAGATCCCAAAGGATATCAGAGCGCTTTACAGTTATAGGGAAAGGTAACAATCAGATCATGAATCAAACATGGGTAGTAAATAATCATAAGATCAAATAGTTCACACATAACAATTCGATTATAAGACCAGAGTGGACAAGGAGGGGGCTATATGATGTAGCGTGGTGATATAAGGGTAGTAAGTGAATAATCATATACAGGAATAGTAGTCAATACCATAGTAAAATCTAAACATGAATTATATGGGGCTTCTACTAAGCATTGAATCAAGTGGTGAACAACTAATAGAACATTTACAGACCTGGGTGAGCGCGGGATAGGCAAGACGATGTAACATAATGATTTAAGGGGAGCAAACACAATAATCATGTACAGGAATAATAATCACTACCAAATAAAAATCATATACAGGAATGAATACTATACAATGTGCAATGCATTTCGGGCGGAAAATAAAGTACAAGAAAGGTATATATAAATGCCTCTCCTATTAAGGTAAGAACTTCTTCATGAGGAATTTTTTAGCTTCCAATTTGAAAGCAGCCTTGGAAGAGATCCTCCGAATTTCGGGTGGAAGAGAGCTCCAGATTTTAGGAGCAGATCCAGAGAAAGCTCGGTGGCAAGTTCTTTTTTTGCGGAAGATCTGTGGTTTCAGGAGGAGGGAATTGGCACTCCTTGAAGATCTACCTCCTCCAGATAGTTCTAGTTTTGTGCTTGGTAGGTGGGGGTTTTGAAGTGGAGGGCTTAGTGTGACAGGCAGGAAATCTTCAGATGAATTCTAGTCTCGTAGAGTAGCCAATTTAGTGAATTTAAAACTGGAGAGATGTGTTTTTCGCTTGGTGCCCGTGATCAATCTGGCCGCTGCATTCAGTGAGGCCTTTAGGGGGGCCAAAGAGTATTTAGGGAGTCCACATAGCGTGGCATTGACGTAATCAAGTCTCGGTAGGACAAGCGCTTGGACCACTTGCTTGAAATCTGCTTGCGGTACAAAAGGTTTCGGATTCCTGAGTGTTCTTAGAAGGTGGTTAGTTCCCTTGCACACTTTGCTGATGTGAGACTTCATATTCAGATGCTTGTCCAGAGTAATTCCTAGGGATTTAGCTGAGTCGATGATGCGGGGGGAGCAGTTGAAGGCGGTTAGTTGGTTCATCCATTTTAGGAGTATATTTCGGAGGAGAAATGGGGAGAAATTCTGTTTTGGAGGTGTTTAGCAGGAGGTGGTTCTTAGTCAACCAATTTTGGGTAGTCAGGAGAGTAGAGTTGAGTGAAGAGATGTCCTCCGGAGAGGAGATTTTCAGATAGAGTTGGGTATCATCTGCATACATATGGAACCTAATGTCCAAGGAATTTAGAATGTTAGCTAATGGTTCCAGGAACAGATTGAAGAGAATGGGAGATAAGGAGGATCCTTGAGGAACCCCCATGCTGACAGGGGATGGCTGGGAGAGTGAGTGGTTCGCTTTAACTCTTTGGGTTCTGTGTTGCAGGAAGGACGCAAACCAATGCAGCACCTGACCTGAAAGGCCCATCCTATGCTCCAGAATGATTAGGAGGTTGTCATGATTGATAGTGTCAAATGCGGAGGAAAGGTCAAGTAGGATAAGGAGGGAGGATCCATTTCGAAGATATCATCAATCACGTGAGTCAGGGCCGATTCAGTGCTATGTCCACTACGAAAGCCAGATTGAATTTGGTCCAGGAGATGGTAATTTTGGATGTCTGCACATAGTTGTGACTGGACGCATTTTTCCAGGAGTTTGGCAAGGGTAGGTATACTGGAGATAGGTCGGAAGTTGTTAAGATCTGTCGGCTGTGGGTTTTTCAATATAGGCATTACCTGTGCCTCTTTTAGGCATTCTGGGATCATGCCTTGTGACAAGGAAGCATTGACTATCTTTGTCCAGAAGGGGTTGATTTCGTCCTTAACTAATTTGAAGTTGTTAGGTGGTAACGGGTCATTGAAGTGATTAGAAGGGTTGATAATCAGCAGTACCTTTTTGATATCATTTTTATTGAGGGGGTTAAAGGTGTCCCAGGAAGCATTGTTCTTGATACCCCAGCTAATTGGTGTTTTCTTGTCAAGAACGGCCAGTAGGGGTGCAGGTTCATTGGGTGGCAATAGTGCCTTCCTGGCTTCCAGATCAATGTTGATCAGCCTAGTTTTCTTCGTAAAAAAGGCAGCCAAATCAACCCAAGAGGGAGGTCTGATGTCTGAGGTTGACTGGTTAGGGGCTGCTACCGATTGTTGTTTAACCAATTCGAATAGTTTCTTGGGTTGATTCGCCGCTTGGTTAAGTTGGGTACTGAAATAATCCGCCTTGGCTGTCTTGATTTGTTTGTTGCATGCACTTCTTGCTGCTCTAAGATTTTTTAGATTGTCAGCGGATGGGGTGGTTCTTCAGGACCGTTCAATCGCGCTTAGATTACGCCGTTCGGAGTTTAGGTTGCCACTGAACTATGGTTTGGAAATTTTTGCAGGTGCATTGTTTTGTTGGAGTGGGGCCATAGAATTCATGATATTGGAAATGGAAGAGTTGTAGAAGTCGGTGAGAGCATGGACTTCAGGTAAGTCCGAATGTGGAGAGAGGGCCTGATTACAGCGGGTTTCTAGTTCAGCTGTTTTGAAGTCTCTGAGATCCCTTTTCCAGATCTTTGGTTTGGTTTTTTGTGTCTTTTGTGTCCGGTGAACCTCCGAGTTGATATGGAAGGAAATGATGTGATGGTCCGACCAATCACATGGTATGATGGAATCCACTGAGATGGATTGACCTTTGGAGATGGTGAGGTCTAAGGTTTCCCCTTTAGTGTGAGTTGGCTGGTCACAATGTTGAATCAAATCGTGGTAGAGTAAGAAGGATTTTAGGCATGAGACTGCATGATCATTAGTGTTAGGCCAGTGAAGGTTAAAATCACCCAGGTAGATGTGAGATTGGGCTGAGTCCACAATGCCAGAGATGATTTCCATTAATTGTTCAATGAAGGGGAGATTGTCGCCTGGGGGGTGGTAGAATGAGTCTAATTTGATAATCAGATGATTGTGAGAAAAGATGCTGAGACAAAGGTATTTGCATGTTCCCCGCGAAGATGGCTCTGAAAGGTAGACCGCAAGCATACTCCGGTGTATACAGGCTAGGCCACCACCCTGCTTCTTGTCTCTGTCAAGGCGAATTATGTCATGGGTGGGGGTACCAAGAGGTCGAGAATTGGAGTGAACGAATGGGTTGAGCAGGGTTTCTGTGAGGATAATGATGTCTATCTCATTCTGTTGAATGAGGTATAAGATCTCAGATGCGTGCTTGCTAGCACACCTACAATTAAGTAGTATGCATTTGAGTGGAGCCGCACTATGGGGGGGAGGGGTCTGTGAGATGTTGACTTGCTTGAGGTTATCAATATTTATGAATCTGCAGTTGAGGTAGGATTCTCTGTTAGGGTTAGAATGAATGGTATGGATTAATCCATTTGGGTTTGTGTTCAGGACCGCATTGGACGAGTAAGATTTGACCAGATTGTCAATTTCATTGGGTGTGAGACCGGACGTGCTTCTTGGACGGTAGGCTGCATTAGGTAGACAAACAGATTTGGAGGTGGTAGGTGACAGGGGATGGTCGAAGGGAGGAGTGCCTTTTTTGATATCTATTATAGTGTATTTAGTGACCATAATCCGGTGACTTTGTCACTTGTTGCCTGGCATCATCATCCCGCACCTCATAGAATAGCTGGGGGTACGATCTCCGCAACTCATCAAGGTAGGCGGTTACGTTGGGCACAGGTAGACACTGTTGCCTTTAACATTTCTCTTTTTAATACAGGCAAGCAGGTAATTTTGAAATGTCTAGACCCAGAAGCGCAAGGGGTTGAACTAGTAGAGACCTTTAGTGATATCACATAGTTAGTGGATGTTTTACTTAAAGTACCTGCTTATTCCCATAGTACATACGCCCCAAGATGGTTCGATGGGCAATGCTCTCAGGCCCTGAGAGACTTAAAATTGGCCCTTGAGCAGTCCCCGCGAGATAGGGATCGGGTGGCAGCCTGACGTAAAGTTTATAAGCAAGCCATCAAGAGGCGGACGGGCCAACTACAACAGACAGCCTGGGAGGAGTTAACAGAGGCATCTGAGCTAAAGGACTCTACTCGTCTGTGGAGGGTCATTATTAACCCATGTTTTAATGACTCCAATAAACCAGGCTTAAGCCACAACATTCTACCGGATCAATGGCAGGACCACTTTGAGGGTTTGTATAACCACTCCCCTAGAGCAGAGCAACCTCAGATCTTAAATCCAGAACAGAGAGCTGACCCCATTACCTTCTCTCTGGACGAAGTGAGAATAGGAATTGAGGGTCTCTCACGGAACAAGGAGCCAGGACCAGATGGGATCCCGCCAGACCTCTTCCGATATAATACAGAGAATATTAGCGTCACTCTTAGTGAGAGTATTAAAGTCGGCAGTGGCATCTGTAATGCCAGCATTATGGTCCACTGCCACTATTTTTCCCATCTTTAAGAAAGAAGATAGGGACAGCCCACATTTCTACCACCCCATGTCTCTTATTGATAAGTTCAGGTAGCCGCCAGAGAGCAGCAGCAAGCAGCAAGCAGGACGCCAGAGACGCTTCCGACGCTGCCGTCAGAGCCAGAGCCGGAGCCACCGCTACTGCCTGCCACAGTCCACCTTAGCCCGCCACAGCTCGGAGGGAAAGCGGAACAGCGGTACAGTGAACACCAGCCATTATTGATGTGACAGTGAAGGTTCTGGGGAGGGTGGTTTTAAACATGCTATTGGAATGGCAGAGGTCAACCAAATTTTAAAGAATGTCCAATTCGAGTTCCGAGCTGGAAAATCTACTTCAGATCAATGCCTCAATCTTTATCTTATTACCTCTAAATACACATTAGCCAAATCAGGGGAGTTAGATTTAGCATTTATGGATATCCCTGCGGCTTTTGACAGAGTGAATCGCTGCAAACTCTGGACACCCATGGGAGAACTCGGGTGGACCGGGCAATAATTAACACTCTAAGGGCACCACACTTGAATACCACGGCAGTAGTGAGATATACACAGGAGGGGAAAACTACGGACCAATTTAAATAATGCAGTGGGGTCTGAGAGGGCTTTATATTAGGTTGCATATCAACAGCCTTGACTCTGCCCTGATGGCCTTACAAGCAGACACCCCGAAGATAGGCACAAGATCGGTCCCTGTCCTGCTGTATACAAACAATGCTGTGCTCCTCTCAGGTACCCCTAAGGGCCTGCAGCTTTTAATAGATGGTTTTGTGACTTTCATGAATAAGATGGATCTGTCCCCAAATCATACAGAATGGAAATTGGGAAGAAGTGTTGGAAGCCTCACAGTTACACAATAGTCACACACACCCTTAGGAAAGTATCAGCCTTTTAATACTTGGGTATTTTATTCAATGGAAAATTGAATTTTTAACATTTATCAGAGGAGAGGGGCCTCAGTTTAATAAGGTCCACAGGAGAAATCACTAACTTTGCTCATAGATTAGGCCATTGGTCATCAGGGACGGTTTTAAAGCTATATAATTCCATTTGCTGTTCCAAAGTTGTAAATGTTAGTGAGGTTTGAGGATTCATTGGTGGTTAATAAATTACAAACTGAAGAGAATAAATATTTCAGGCGCTTGCTGAATATCCCTCACAGCACCTGTGCACATTGTTCATGAAGAGTTGGGGTTAAATACGTCTCTGACATGGTGGCTGTTAAACCCCTATTGTGTTGGGTGAAGATCTAGTCCAACGAAGAGGCAGGTTTTAAAGGCTGGTAATCCAGGACGGTCTCTCCCTTGATCATGCGCTAAGAATCCTGTGGTTAAAATATGTAAAAGACACCCTCACCACTCTAGGGTGTGTAGATCTGTTAACGAATCCTGATAAGGTGGGATCTCAGGAAAAGACACGTATTTAAGATCTGTTTTTCAAATATGTTACCACCCAAATTAAGGATAGGAGGCTTAACAAGCCCACAGTGAGAGAACACATTTTAGTGAAGTCAACGCAGCGTATGGAACCATATTTATCTCTCATAACTAGTGCACAAGACAGATTTGTTATTACACGTTTTAAACTAAATTTATGTCATCATCTACTGTCTGTACCCTCTGGTTTTACAGTACACATAGAAATTAGAGGACCATGTGGCCGCGACAATAGGTCCCCACTGGATACCTTACATTTTGTCCTCCTTTGTCCATATTACGCATTTCCCAGAAGAGTGTTCCTGAATGGACTTAGATTTAAACAGGCATGCATTGCCGTACTGCTTTTAAATGTTTTTACACTCTTCTGTGTTTTTAAGTTTTTTAAGATCCGCTTTAAAGTTAAGATCCACGAAGGGGGTGTTTGATGCCCATAAGAGTATTTGCTCATTTTGCACTGAGTATTACTGCTATAAAAATATTAATCTGGTATTTTATTGTTTATATACTTTCTAACCTGTAGAGAAATGTGTTGGATGTACTTTAAAACTAAGAGAAAGTGGGGGACTATGACATTATATAAACTTGGTTTTAATGTACATGTGGCTCCTTTTACGGAAATTGCTTTTGCTCGATGTATGCATATTTTAAGATGTTTCTTTTATGGTCATTTGTGCATATGCCGAATAAAGATTAGTATTCTTATTAGTATTAGTATAACAAAAGCCCTTAAGTGAGCTTTGGACATCATTATTAAGAAGTCATGGATACAGTTAGCCAAGTGTGGCCTCTGACCAGGTGTATGAGGGCTTCTGTGCTGAAGGGTATTTGGGGTAAAAGGCCAACACTCCCTTGCTCAACAACCCTACAGAAGCTGGGCACCCTTTTTTTTCTCCACTGCCTGTTTATGGTCCCTCTGAATTATGAGGTGTATCCTAAGGGTATACTCAGAAATGAGGAATTACTGGGGAAATCTTAATTGGATATTGTAATTCCCATTAGCCTGAAAACTGTGTAAGAGGTTCAGATTCAGGAGCATGTCCTGAAGTCCTCCCTTAATTTCTACACAGCCACCCAGAGAAAGGTTTACCATGCTAACGTGATTCAGTGAACTCTACAGACCGGGCCCTACGTGTTCCTTTACTCCTGGAGGTGCGTGTCTCCACCCCTCTGGTGCTCTATCTCTCTAAATGCTCTCTGTGCCTTCACTACCTCTTCCTTTCACAGCAGGAAATAGCGTCCCAGGGGGCGGTTTAGTGCGCTCAGGATTCTATTGGCTTCCCTTTTGTCATCTATTTATGTCTGGAACAAATACACATGTCTCCAGTTGTGATTTCAAATCCAGTATATATTTAGAACAAATTTATCCAAAGTGTCAAAGTAAATAAATAAAAAAAATGTAGGGAATAAAACCACACACACACATGACTTCTGTATACTTGGTGGGTGCAATTTAAGATATTACTCAGGACTAAACAGAATCATAAAGACATAATCCTGCTAAAAAAGAAATATATAAACAAGCACTCAATGCGTACCATCTGTGTTGTAAAATCGCCAAGGGCAATTTCACCAAAAATACCATCCTAGGAGCACAAAATCACTCAGGGACTCTCTTTAAAGTTCTAAAGAACTTAGCTGGGGCAGCAGCACAACCTGAACCTCCTACCTTGACACCCACGCAATGCAATTCTATTGCCAATTTCTTCCAGGAGAAAATATCAACAATTATGCCAATTTCACCTCAGATGGTGATGTCACCGATAGTCTATCCAATCCCTCTACCGCTAGCGATAGTGACCAAAGGGATTACTCCATGAAGCATGATATCACGGTATGGCAACCGTTAAACATCAATACTTTCGGCGAAGCCCTGAACAGTATCAAATCAGGCTCTCCTCAGGACCCTATGCCTGCTCATGTTCTTAAACAGCTAGACCCATCCATCTTGGAAGTAATCAGAGCGCTGTTAAACACCTCCCTCAACAAAGCGGTAATACCTGGTTAGTGGAAGCACGCCATGGTGATGCCCTTGCTAAAAAAGGCTAAAAGCGACCCGGAGGTCTTTTCTAACTTCCGCCCAATATCTCTACTGCCGATCTTTTCAAAATTTTTAGAAAAACACGTGAACAAGCAGCTGGCAGATTTCGTCAATGACAATAATCTACTAAACTATTCTCAATCTGGCTTTAGGAAAAGCCATTCTACAGAATCCACCTTATTAGGGGTCACTGAGGTTATCCGTCGAGAGCTGGACACTGGAGGCACGGCGGCACTCATTCTCTTAGACCTGAGTGCCGCATTTGACATCATCTCCCACACAATCTTGATTCAGTCCCTAGAAGATATAGGGGTTAGAGGAAAAGCACTGAAATGGTTGCAACAATTCCTCCTGCATCGGACCTTCCAGGTCTTTTCCAAAAACAATTCCTCGGAGGTCCTAAAGTCCCCTTATGGGGTACCCCAGGGCTCAATACTGAGTCCGCTACTTTTTAATGTCTATGTCACTCCATTAGCCAGGATCGCTGAAGAAATGGGTCTCACAATTTACTCCTACGAGGACAACACACAACTTGTGTTCTCCCTCACACCTACAGACAAATCTGGAACTTCTCCCCTTCGCTCTGGGCTCCTAAGAATAGCGAACTGGCTTCACTCCAAGAAAGTAAAGTTAAATGGGGATAAAACTGAGCTGCTCGTTTTTGGTAACCAAAAGAATATCTGGGGCCCGACTCACTGGCCCTCAGAAATGGGGGCAACCCCGGTTGCGGTACAATCTGCTCGCAACCTAGGGGTAATAATTGATGATAAGTTGTCTATGTGTGCACATACAGCCAAAACAGCCTCAACCTGTTTTGTGATCCTCAAATGGCTGAGGAAAATATTATGGCAACTACCAGACGGGGCACAGAGAACAGTATTACAGGCACTAGTCAGCTCGAGATTAGACTACAGTAATGTCCTATATTTAGGTTACAAAAAGTATCCTGAACCGACTTCAAGTGGTCAAGAATTCTGCGGCAAGACTGCTCCTCAACCTCCCAGGCCGCACGAGCATGACAGATCACCTTAAGAAACTACATTGGTTGAGGATTGCTAGCAGAGTAAAATTTAAGGCATTATGCTACATGTTTAAGATTAGTTCAGAAGAAGCACCCGAATATCTATGTAAGATCGCCCAGAAATATATACCCTCCGGTAATCTTCACTCCATGAACCAGGCAAAATTTGCGGTTCCCAGGGTCAACCGGGCTCGGATGGGCAGCCGCTCATTTGCCCATCTGGCCCCAGCACTGTGGAACTCACTCCCGCTCCTACTACGCCTTGGACCTTGCTACCTTCGGTTCCGGAAGGGAATTAAATCATGGTTGTTCAATCAATAGAGCCCCTCCCCCTCATTCCATGTGTAACACAGATCCAAGGCGCCGGGAAACCCTCAGGGTAGCTGTCGCGCCATGCAAATGCAATAAATAAAAATAAATACATTTCTAAAATATTCCCTTGCCATGAACACAATAGTTTTCTCTGTTGGTTGATTTGTACCCATTGTTTGGCATAAACGCTCAAAAGGTTTTTCTCTAGCGATAGGAAGAGTATATTATTTTCATCTTTACCATACTATATGTCAACGGGGTAAAATGTTTATACCAATAAACAGAAATTAATTCTGCTAGCTGAGGATCTTGTGTTCCCTTCAATTAGATTACAGTACTATTTTCTTTGGTGCTGATTGATACCCTTAAACCTAAGTAAAGGAAACATTAGTCACCTGCTAGATTTTCTCAGATGCAGTGGCAGAAAAATAATGTTTCACCTTTGGTATTATAATTGATTTTTTCAGTTTTTGTCAGATTGTTTTTATACCTGTGAGAAAGTTCTTATGTCCTCTTTTATTATTTTTATTCTTTATATTGTATGAATTCTATTTTCGACTTTTAATGATATCCTTGTTTTTTATCTGTAGCCTTTGATGGTTCTTGGTAAACTGAAAAAAGCTTATGTGAGGATGATGACAATTGTGTGTACAGCAATAAAAACAGCACCAGAGATTTTCCTAGGGCCTTTATTTGAAATTGAGCGACATAGGGTGGGGAATTTACCACACACCCTTAACCCATTGTAAGACATATTGTTCGTCTTTAAATAACTCATTTTTTAAGTTATCAGGTTGAAAATGAGTATTATAACCAACTGCCAAAGCCAAGTAAGAATCCAGATCGCAAGTACGCAATTTATTCAATATACCATATATCCTTTGGCCCTTAATTATCGCACTGTGGGGCAGATTTATGAAGGACTTGCGCCGCCGGTGCGTCACTTTTTCCCATGTTAAAATGACGCACCGGCGGCGCAAGGCCTTCATAAATCTGCCCCTTTGTCCTTGTTAGACCTGGCATCTTTTGGTGTGTTTTCCCTGTCTTTTTGCTTTAAACCTTCTGGGGCAGATTTATGAGTTCTGGCGCATCTCTGCAAATCAGCAGGGATGCGCCAGAACTGATGCGTCACGCGATTCCCTCCTTGCGGCACCACAGATGCGCCGCATTTAAAATGCGGCGCACCATGGTGCAAGGAAGGGCAGATGCGTGACGCATCTTGTGGTGTACAGGCGGCACATTGCTGGAGTAGCGTCGCAAGTGCGACGCAACTCCTGCAATGTACAGAGGCCACCCATACATAACGTGGTGCGTCACTCCTTACGCCTGCTTCAAGCAGGTGTAAGGATTTGACGCAGCAGCCTCGTAAAACTGACTCAGTGAAATCTTGTAGATTTCACTTGCGTCAGTTTTACGGGGCTTTCCTACGAAGGCACGCCCACCTGCGACAGAACGCCCACATGAAACCTGACGCAGGTTTCATGTGGCGCAGGGCTTTACAACGTGACGCATCTGCCTAGATGCGTCACGTTGTAAATAGGGCGCAGGGATGCGCCACGTTTCCGGGCCGTTGCGTCACGCAACAGCGGTGTAAACGTGGCGCAAGTCCGTCATAAATCTGCCCCTCTGTTTTTGATGGTATGTTGGACTTCGTCTTTGCTGGTTTAATGCAAGTGTGTCTCCTGTAAATTGTGTTTCGATTGGCTTTCCATGATTGGTATCTTTGATTTACTCGTAAGTCTCTAGTACAGTGCACTGTCTGTACCCAGGGCCTGTAAATCAAATGCTACTAGTGGGTCTGCAGCACTTGTTGTGCCACCCATACACCACAAGTAGCCTTTCAAAGGTGTTTCCAACCTTCCACAGTAGTGTCTGCGCACAGGTTTTACTGCCAAGTTGACCTGGCAAGTGCAAGCACTTGCCAGATCCTAACCTCCCCTTTTCAAAAATGTAAGTCACCCCTAAGGTAGGCCCAGGGTATCCCCATGGGCAGCTTCCAGAGTATGTAACAGGTAGGTCATGTAGTATTATGTTTTACATGTCCTGATAAGGAAATACTGTGCATTTTGGTGTTTGCTATTGAAAGGCTGTCTGTCCCATAAGTTAACAAGGGACCTACATTGTAACTTCTCACAAGTGTACATTTCCATTGGGTCCAGATGGAGAAAGTGAGTTTAGGCTCTCTGAACTCAGAATTTAATAAGGCATCTTTTGGTAAAGGTGGTTTTTAAATTGTGTGTTTGAAAATGCCACTTTTAGAAAATGGGCCTTTTCTTTCTTAACCATCCTGTGAGCCTCTGCGTGGTTTTGTATTCACTGTATGTTTTTCCAGTGACGAAATTCTGGGATGTGCATTCACTCTAGACAGTCACTTGGGGGTGGAGGTGTGTCCTGCCTTGTCTGGGTGACTCATAGCCAGGCTGAATAGACCTTTCTGCATTTAGAGTGGTGGGAGGACTTTTTACTAGCACCTGAATAGGCCGTGTCTTCTCTGCTCAATGCTGTCTCCACCTCCTGTAGTGAAGCTGGACCAGGGAGGACAGAACTGGTTTCTACTGAGCTCAGAGGCTTTCTGCCTAAAACTTCAAAGTGAAAAGTAATATTAATATTGGGGCCCTGACCCCAGAACTTTAGAAATCTTTAGGACTAAGGAACCTGCAAGAATATGAGCTGGAGAAGCTGTCAGGAGGAACTACCAATTTGCTGTGGGCTTTGCTGTGTTGGTCTGCAGTGGCTGCTTCTGTCAGTGAAAAGACTGGACAGGACTTTCTGGAACTTATTTTCCTGAGTTTCACAAAGTGCTTGAGGTAGAGTTTGCCCCTGTTCAAGAAGTCTCAGGAATAGCAAAGACTTCAAGAGCATCTGCTACCAGCACTGAGAGCTGTGTGCTTTTTGCTGCAAGAGAAGAAAAAACAACCTGATGGCGTCAACAAATGCCGTTGCTGGCACTGTGACCTCTTGGCACCACAGAGAGCACTGTCCCACTTTGCACCGCTACCCGGGAATCACTGGCTGCCACCGAGCTGCTACTTTAAACTTGACCTGAGATCACTGCAATTCTCATGCCTCGATTCACATTGTCCCACTGGTGTCCCCGTGGATGCTCCATGCTGACATCGACACCGTTGCCTGCCTGTGGCCTTGGGGCCCTGCTCATATGTTACTCAGTGCACCACCCCATCCCATCCCACACTGTAGCATTGGCCCACCCCTGCACACTCCATCAACTCCAGACCGTCCTCTGTCGATAGCACTTAAGCAAGGACAATGCTGCATGCTTGCATCAGGATCTGCCGGCATCGCAATGAGCATCGCCCCACTTCATGCCGCAGCCCTTGTCTCTTTGGATGCCCTCACCAAACCATTCCCTGCACCTTGACCTGAGGGCACAGCACGCCACACTGCTCCACTTTGCACAGCAGCCCCGACACCTGCTGATGCTGGCGGTCCCGATTTCAACCTAACAAAGTTTGATCTGCAACACGTGTGACGTCGCTGGGCTTTGATCTGCAATGCCCCACACCTCCGACAAAGACCTCTGAAGCCCACACCTAGCGACGCGGCTTCTTTGGATCTCATCGTAAGGTCCATGATGCCCTGCATTTCTAAGGTATTGTTCGGGGGTCTTTCAGACAGCATAGCTGGCTCGCAACGCAGCGGTCAGCCTGAACTATAGATGTGTTTGTTCACAATCCCAGGATTGCCCGGATGAGCTTTCGAAAAGGAACTGTATTTCAGGTCTATTTTTGTGCCTTGATTACTGTGTTGGATTTTTATCATTTGGCCTTGTTTTAGACAAGTAAATATTGGCTATTTTTCTTAAACTGGTGTGGTGTCATTTTGTAGAGTTTTCACTTTACACATTGCCTCTGAGATAACCCTGACTGCTCATGTCAAGCTACCAAGGGGGTGAGCAAGGGTTATTTAAGAAGTGTAATCCCCTTACCCTGACTAGAAAGAAGGGTCCTTACTTGGACAAGGTGCATACCTCTGCCAATAGAGACCCCCATTTCTAACATTCTTGATTACAACCGTGGTAAATACTCACAAGGGACTTATTGAAAAAAACATGACATTAGTTTGCTCCTGAAATTTAATTAGCTCTGTAATTCTATCCAAGGCTAAAGTGTAGCCTGTGTTCAATGGACATTAAACAAGCATGGGCAAAACCAATAGGTCTGGCCTCGGCAAGCCTTTGCCATTGTTACTTATTTATTATTTGTTGTTAACTTATGCATAAAAGTTCAAAAGGGAAGATATGCAGGAATCTATTTCTGGCCAGCAAATGCTTTCATAACATTTTGTAAATTACTTACATTCACTGATGTAGCTGGTTTAACAGTAATGTGTTTAAAAAAAAATGAGCTATTCCATGCACTTTTTTTAATTAGTAATTGCAAAGAACATGTTGGTATATCACCACCTGAACAAGAGCTCAAATTTCAGGCAGCTAAATTAATGTCAATTAAACACTTTATAACTGCAACTTTACAAAGGAGACAGAAAATAAAACACTTTCTAACAACACCGAAAATAAAGCAAAAACAGCTGATATTTAAAGTTAATGAAACGCAATAAACAAAACACACGTCGAATCAGATTTATCAATGAAAAGAAATGAGCTATTGATGGACTGATGTGAGCAATGTACACAGGCTATGATTTTTTTTGGGGGGGGGATTATAATCTGGTGGGAGAGTTTAGCAGTCTTAAATGCCAAACTTAACAAGCATTTGAAACACAATTGGTGTTGCACTTGCAAGAGTTTGAACTATTGGCATTTAAATAACAATGCCTTTCATTTATGCGTTTTGAAAACCTGCAAGCGGTGCGTAAATACACTTTTTGTACTTATAGCTGTTGCTTACGAGAAGCAAGGCTGGCAGTAACTGTGCCTCTTTTACTGCCAGCCTTGCTTCTCGTAAGCAAGGACTGTTAGTACAACGGGTCTCATTTATGAAAAGAGATGCATCGTTGTGAGAAAACGGCGATGCGTCACTTTTCATTGTGCCCTCCTTGTGATACCAATGATGCGTCATATTTACAGTACGACGCATCATGTCACAAGGAGTTACAGATGCGTCAGTATTTCTGACGTATCTGTAGGCGCAAAAATGATGCATTGTTGGAGTGTATCACAAAAGTGACGCAACTCCAGCAATGGGTCATTTACAGATGGTCCCATGGTAAATGTGCCTGCGTCAGTCTTCTTTGCATCATGCGAGCACCCGAGCAAAACTTAAGTAAAGCACCAATTTCATGTGCTGTAACGCTCAATATCAGAAAAAAAAGTTGTGCAGTCGAACCAAAGTCATTTCAGATCAGCATTGCTATCGGCCCAGTTTTTAGCGCTGACATGAATCGAACCAGTGCCCTGTGCTTAACCCGTTTAGAGCGTCGAACGTTCAGCGCGCAGTGCTGAACGTTCGAATAACGGGTGGGGCGGCGTCGGCCAACGGATGTGCGCAGCACTACCAAGGTAGTGCATGCGACGACCGTTGGCCGACGGCAGCGCTTAAGGGGTTAAGCCGATGTCAATGATGTCATGACCGAACCTGCAAATGCTATTACCAGAGATACTTTTACAGTTTATGGCAGACCACAGCGTTTACCGTGCTGGCCGTGTTGTGTTGGAGAAACAGTATTCCAATCACAGGTGGCATTGATTACCAGATATACCCTGCAAAGGGCCACCGCAGTGCATTTTGTGCTTGTGTTGAGGCTGTGAGTTTGTCTAAACCAGTGAAATCCCAAGCTCTTAGTAAATTAATTTCACTCACTATGGGCCACATTATCGAGAACGGCGTTAAAATTATCGCCGCTTTATCGCAGGAAACTGCAGCTAAAGCGGCGATAATGGGCTTAATATTATGCCCTGGAGAATTCCCATAGAAGCCCAGGTTCACACCAGAACATGGGCTTCTACAGGAATTCTCAAGGGCGTATTATCAAGCCCATTATCGCCGCTTTAGCAGCAGTTTCCTGCCCTTAAGCGCCGATAATGTTACACCATTCTTGATAATATGGCCCAAAGAGATTAAAGGTTGCACCTCAGCAAGACAATGAGGTGAGGGTAAGACATAAATAGAGTTTTTAGCAACATGTTGGGACTTTCAGGACTGCAAATTATTTGCAAAAATATGTCGAAACATTGAAATATTTACCCCTACAGTGTTTTCACTGTCCAGCGTGGGGTCTTACAAGGAAACTATCTTTGTTGGGTAGTAAAGAAAACGTTCATGTTTTTAGTTTTAAAATTAAAAAATATAATGTGCTTCCAGAATTGTCACATCTATAATTGTTCTGCAGATTGCTACTCAGGCAGCAAATGGATTTCCTCCTAGGAAAAACTGTTGAACTGCAAGTGGCTGAAGACGGCAAAATAAAGTGTGCCATCGAACTGCATTTCAGCTTTCACTTCGATGTTCGCCGGTTGGTATGAAATTCAGCGGGCAAATGTGCCCTGCAACTCTAAATGGCAAGCAGATAGTTGAGAAAATTACAAGAATGGGGGAGCTTTTGGTAATACATTCAATCGAAACATTTTTGATGAAGGTTACATTGCAAAGAATAAGTAAACCAGCATGACGCGCTTTCTGGTGCAGCAGCAAGTGTGTTTTCTTTTTAACCCCTTCGATGCTGATGACGAGCTCAGCTCGTCATCACCCACGGGTGGCGTGTGCTGATGACGAGCTGAGCTCGTCATGTAACGCAGAAAAGTGAAAAAAGCCGCGCAGCACAAAAATCGCCGCAGCAGCAATGCGGTTAAAGGAGGCTGTTTTTTTTCTTAAGGTCAATGGTTCCTACTGACCTTATATTTCCAAGATTCTTTGATGCAGGGGAGGAGAACGAAAAGAGCAGCAATCAAAGAACTCCACAAGGGGGGATAGAGAACATAATTAGCCTGCAAGGAAATTGCCTTGAACTCTGTACCACTGTTTCTAGAAAATGGACAGACAGCCAGTATAAAGAATGCTAAAAACACAGCTTTAACTCGTTGCTCTGGGAAACACAGCGGAAGCAACTGTTAAAGTAAGGCATAAGTTCAGAACAAATCATTTATTGAAACTGGGCAATGCTGGCTTCAACTTGTTACAGCTGACTACATTTACACAAATAAAATCAGCAGGAGGGAAGGCAACAGTCATTGGGAGAAGCAAGACTGCGCCCATGAATTTAAGCCAGAATGAGTAGCTCTTTAAGGGAATTAGGAAGATGCAGGAGTTTTAAATAATACATGATAAAGGTTACAGCAGAAATCGAGTGGGATCAGGACAGGGGAGGCGACAGTAACACAACTGTGGCATTAAGAGGAGGTGGGAGGTAGAATGTTATATTTGAATGTAAACAGGGCGCTGAAACTGAACACACACAAACAGTAACAGAGCAGGAAACCAAGGAAAAAAGAGTCCCCCAGAGAACTGATACAAAACCAGAGCAAAATGAGACAGTACTACGTCCCTGCTCTATGAGAGGAACAGAAGACAGAAAGAAGGGACAAAGAGGCAGGACTGACCACTAGCAAGGAAGGATTTTTAAAGGACACTGACATAGGCCAATGAAAAGCAAAGTCAAGCAAGGGGATGGCCTCAAAGTCCCCAGACTGATTACAGCAGGCATCGAAGAGACAGTGCATGCACTGTCTAGCTCGACCTAAAAATATATGCACTCAACAATTTCAAAATGATACACAAACAGTGCTTAATACATAAAAACAATGGGGCCAGGGCTCACGTCAGGAAGGCACAGCAGCTTGCATCACACATTGCCCCTGCCATGCTGCCAGTGATTGTAACTACATAACTACTTCCATCACACACCTACACATGTGACAATTCAGACTATTCCAGGCCCCCAAATCAATAAAAATGGGTTGGGAGGCAGGTAAAACTCATTTGTAATGTATACTGAATAATTAACTGTTGTTGTTGTCATCTCTAAATTAGTCAGACTGCAGCACATTGTGGCAGACTGGCACACGCTACGACGTTGATAATTAAGTGCTGGTGGGAAGCACCGTAAACCACTGCCTTAAATTAGGCACTACAAAAGAGTTTTCAATGGTGTAATAAAGTCCTTCTATAATGCTCAGACACAGGGCGATGTGTGCTCGCTGCAGCAGTAATCCTCCCTTTTTGGGCACCTCTCCCTTACAATTGACGAGACCAGCTCAATAATCCATGCCCTCCCAGATGTGTCACTACCTCATTACAGAAACACAGAGCTGAGAGTTGTCTTTAAAGGAGCTGGAACTCTTTGTTCTACCAGTGAAATTTTTGAAAATGGTGTATTTAAAAAAAAAATTGTCTTGTTGATTTATATAGCGCAAACTCGACCCAAAGGTATTGAGGCGCTTTAAATGAGCACCAGTTACTTTACACAAGGACACATTCATGTTTTTTTTTTGGTAGGCACTGGGAGATCAAGTGATTTGCCCAGCATCACAGGATGGGGAGTTGACCCTGAGGCTCGAACCTTGGTTTCCCAGCTCCAAAGTCGACAGTCTAGCCGTAAACCCACATCCTCTCCCCAATGTCCTGACGAAGACTGTCATGTGACAAGTGTGATTGGAAACACGTTGACAGCTGTTCTTCAAAGAAATCATCTCATTCGTTATAGCCTTAGGATAATTTTCTGAAACCAAACCTGAAAATGACTTTCCAGTCACAGTAGTTTATTTCTCCTCCCACACAGGAATGCCAGTGGATTGGAGGATTCCTTTCACTCCAATACCAAGTGACCTCTGAAAGACGGAAAGTAACACTCAATCCAACACAATGTTATCAAGTGGACTTTGGCCCAGTTGGAACCAAAGGCTATGGTGGTGTATCCTAACAGGTAAGACAAACATTCTGGGGGATACTATTGTGAAGACAGGGCCCTGCTTGCACACATTGCTATGTTAGCATAAGCTTATTAGAATTTTAAACGCCATTTTGCTACTTTGCCGCTTTTGCACACGACACTACATGTAACTGTTGTTGTAAATTAAACTGCTTGATTTTTCCCACCTGAGAACGGCTTGTTTGTAACATCCCTAGACTTACATCGCAACCTTAGTCTGTACACTGCGTGCAGAAGCCTTCAAGGACACCATAACAATGTCTGCTGTTATTCGGGTGGATCGGCTCACTTTCTAGACACAACATGAACACAGCTACAGCTAACTGATATTCTAGCGCCTTTAATATTGCACTGCATGCATGATTTGGACACTTGGAGGAATCCTTTTCCAGAGGGAGAGAGCGTTGCTGATCCTGTGATGTAATTCACTTCTGCTGATCTTGGAGGTATGGGGTTCCCCATTTAAGCCTAAGAGACCTTCTATTATTATTATAAAACCTACTTCCTAGCAGGGGAGGGTGGTTTACAAGGCGCTATAGGAACTGTTTCCACTATCATTATAATATGATTTCTCCCTTTGTGTTTTATGGAATTGTAACAATGCGGATTGCATTATTTTTAATCATATGCCTGCTTATGTTTGCAAAAATACTGCATCTTAGAGCACGTCATTAAAATAAACATTTGAAATGTTACCGTGTCTCTAAATACTCATGTTGTGGACTGGTATGAGAATAAAAACTAAAGAGTGTTCTTAATTCCCACCATTCCTGAGAGTGCCCTAAGTCGCATGTTCTGGGTTGTCTAATCATTGGTAGCTTCACTATAGGACGGAGAGCTAATGAGACACTAATGCTAGTCGGTTAGGCGGTCTGGGTACTGAGGTGTGTGTTTTGGTGCAACACAATTCACTGAGGTCCTGGGTTCCTGTGCATAGTTCTGAGCATGAGCAGAATCCCCACAACAATATGTTTGCAAGGGCTTGGTGTCAACGAAATGTATATCATTAATGATGAGTTTCTATTCATTTTTCTCTCTGGAGGAGAGACCATTGGTGTTATGGTTTAGACTAAGTCAGTCTGATGTATGCAAACATACACGTCAGTTCACCAAAGTGCCAACTATACCGGAAGTGACATTATGTGTCCTTTGACCCCCATGATATCACAGGAAGTGATATTATATGACCTTTGAGCGAATAGTATTCTAGTGAAACCATAGCACAAATGTGCAAGGTGGATTGAAGGAAAGCATTGCAAAGGTAACTACATTTCTATTTAAGCCATGATGCCACCAAGATGTTCCAGAGACACAACAATCACTAAACGAGGAACACACATAATGTGCCACAAGGGGGTTTGTAGCAAATTGGGCTCAAGCGCTATGTGTTAACACTCACTCCCTATGTACAATTTCCCTCATTCACATAATGTCTTTTTTCCCCTGATATCTTGCTTTCCTTGCCTGACCAACTTCAGTGCTGCGTTTACAATGCTCTTTTCTTACTTCTCCACCTACTGAAAGAATGAATACATGGTGGATGATTCTATATTCAGTAATGCTATGATTGTGAGATTACTATAGATTTAGACTTGTTGCTGTCACCTTTCTCTCTTTCCCACCTCTCTCTTTTATCACCATACTCTCTGCTGTCTCCTCATTTGTTGCTGTCTCTTCATCTCTTCTTTCACTTGCCTCCCTCTCGCTCGCCTGCCTCTTTCTCATCTATTTGCTCTTCATCAAGCCTCTCTCTCACATATTTGTCCCTCTCTTTCAGAATTCTTTTCCATTGGCCTGTCACCTTTGTCTCACTGCTTCCTCACTCTCCCTTATCTGTATTTTTTAGGTCGAGCTTTCGAAACCTCTTGTATATCCTTTAGTATATAGTGTATATACTTACCACTTTGTGGGCTTAAAAGCCCGCCTCTGCTTTTCATTTGTTTGTTTCAGTGTCCTTTAAAAATCATTGCTTCCCAGTGGTCAATCCTTCTTCTTTGTCCCTTCTTTTGGTGGTTGGTTTCCTCCCACAGAGTAGGGACTAATCACTGTATTTTCACGCCTTACTTGTTTATCTTTTCTTGGGGGATTCTTGTTTTAAATTTCTTACCTGCTCATGACATATTGTGAGTGCATGCTCAGCTGCGTCACAGTTTTATTATTGCATCTTCCCTCCCTTCCCCTGTTGTTGTAGCATGGTGCTGCTTCAGTCGTAAGATATTATTATGTGTGTTAAACAGTGTCTTTTGCTGCTGGTTTTCTTCACACTCTGGTTGTAATCCAGTGCGCATGCTGTGGTTAGTTTCAAAGTTTGCTATTGCTGACATCACCATGTGAAGGGAGATTTGCGTGTACTGCCATACACCAATGTGACCAGAGTTGACTGTGACTTTGAAACCTCAATATTGCAGAACGCTCAGAAACGTTTAGTGTTGATGAAATTAATCTAAGCAGAAAAGCAACAACTGTAAGGCAGCTCGCAGGCTCCGTTTGGAATAGAGAGCATTTTGCATTAATTGTTGTGGCTTCCACTCTGCCCCCTTTAATTTTCTGCATCGGCCGTAGCTTGAAAAGACCAGGTGCTGTGCTCCGATCGGAGCTGCTGCGACCAGGATGCTCTGCTGTTCTCTGAGTCTTTCGTTTTTAAAAGGCGATTAACAGTTGTGAGGCACCTTTTAAGGGATAAAAGTGTGTTTCAATATGAAACAACTTTTCGTGTTCACTCGCTTCTCTCCTACAAGAGCTTTACGGGCAATCTTAACCTCTCCCTGCCTTCGTTTGCACTGCCCCTGCCCCCTCCGTGGTCTTGCTGCCTCTCCGTGGGTCCCACCACCATTGGCAACACTCCCCACCCCTCCAATGTAACATGCATGCTAATAAATAAACACACAACACATTTCTAGTTTGGGTAAAATTGCTGCAGGTTTATTACATGCACCGTTATGTAATATGGTGGGTTATCTTACGGGCGGCCCAAGGGCAGGCAGCCATCTAGGACACCTGCCCGCCTGATGAGCCAAGCAGCCCTGGAACGAACCCTATCTGTGCTTCCCCTTCTGATGATCCTCTTCACGGATCACGTGACACATGTTCCAATCTGTTCCTGAGGGTGCTCCATCTCATTCCGGAGAAACCCTTCCACTCAAACTGTGTCTTTGAAAATACCTGCGTCCAGTTTTGGCACACCGCCCACTGGGCCACCCTGGAGATGAATGAATGCCCGATCACCCATACCTGGAACCCTAGTAGAGTAAAGGACCCCATTTTCACACTCTGCTCCTCTGCTCTTTTAATGTTCATTTCCAACATACATATTATGACATGTAGTACGCTCCAAATCACGGCACACTATGAATACAAACAAATTACTTCAAGGGCGGACGTACTGCTTGTAGCATTCCGACTCCCAATGCCCCATCTTTTTCACCCCCTCTGGCTCCATGCCCGCCTTGAACGCGGCCGTGGCCGCCCCTATCCTGAAAGAGTGGCTGGAGTATTTTTTGCCTGGCTGGGTAAGACCCGCCCGAGTTAAGCTAGCCCTCATCAAGCGCTCCAACTGGTACTTAGTCAAGGGGCCCTGATCTGCATGAATCAACAAATAGCCAGGGGTGAAGCGTCAAATACTCCCTGACCTTGGCGACCGGGCAGTATCTATAGTCCCCCAGCGGCCTAAGCTCCACAACGCCCCCGCCCTGCCTGATCTGTTTTGGACCTCCTGATGTGGATGGACAGAGTGCCAACCAGGACGACATCCTTAATGCTTAAGGCATCGCCCGACCAGTCCGTTCTGGACCTCGCCACCAATTTACTTATACAAAACGCGCCAAAGAAAGCTACGCAGGTTTTTGCAAAAAGCTACGCCTAAAACTCCGAATAGGTGACACCCTCTATCACATCCAGCATGCCCTTGAGAGTGTCAGAATCGATGGGGGCCCTGTTGTCTGGGACCCTGGGCTCCTCTCTGGCACAAACCTTAAGGGCTGCCCTGATAATGAAGGACTTGGTTGGGTCGCTGCCCCCATCAGCTTGGGGTCGCGGCCACCGCCGCCACGAGGCCACACACCCAAGAATGGCTCCTCCCCTGTTCCTTAGCCCACACTACAAATGCCTGAACTATGCCCTCCCACGATAGCAAGGAAAGTCCGAGTGTTTGTGACACTTTCTTGAAGGTGGGCAGGTGTGCCCTATATTGTTTCCTTGTACCTGGGGCAAGCGAGCATTCTCCCAGTGCTCTCAATCATTGCTCCACTGCAAGATTCTCCAGAGGTGTGCCAGTAGGGGGTCATCTCTGCTCTCGCTCGTGGCCAGGCCTCCCGGAAACAGAGCCATTCAAAACGAGAAAGAACATAAGCTGACACATTCTTGACCTCTTCAATATGCCTCACCCTGATTCAACATTGCAGCGCAGGCATGCCCTGACTAACTCCATGAGTAAACAGAACACAAACGGGCACTTGGCTGTCTGCCCATTGATGGCCTGCCCTGCTGCCAGGTTGTCAGACCAGAATAGGACCTTTCTGTCTGATCGCGTCACAGGCCACAGATGTAATGCAATGACAATTGGGAACAGCTCCTGGACCGTGATGTTGACTGTGGTGTTGCGCCTGCCCCAGGTGTTGGGCCACTCTTGGGCACACCATTCTGCTCCCAAAATTGCCCCAAAGCCCTCCCTACCTGATGCGTCAGTGAAGAGGCAGAGCTCAGGACTGTCTGCCCAAGGTGCCCTCCAAATCATCATCCCTTTGAACTGCGTAAGGAACTCGCACCACATAGCAAGGTCTTTCTTCAAGCCTTTTGCCAGCCTAGTGAGGTGGTGTTTCTTTTTGACATTTGCTGTTGCCCTATTTAACCCTCTGGCGAACACCCTCCCCACCGGGATCACCTAAGCTGCAAAGTTGAGCTTTCCTAGGAGGCATTAGATGGCACCCAGGGGGGCTTTGTCTTTCCCCAGCAATGCCTGAATGTCCTGACGCAGCACCTGTACCTTGTCCGCAGGGAGTCTGGACTCGCGCTTAATAGTGTCCAGTTCAATGCCTAAAAAAGTCAAAACTTGCGCCGGACCCTCAGTCTTGCCAGGTGCTAATGGAACCTCTAGGTGCCTGGCCATGTCTTTAAAGCACTGCACGCCTCTGCTGCGTACATGCCCCCGATGAACAGAAATTTGTCCAGGTAGTGGGTTACACCCTCCACATTGAACATCCTTGAGAGCACCCACTGCAGAAAAGAGCTGACAGTAGGCACAAGACACGGAGCACCCCATGGGCATACATTTGTCAAAGAAGAATTCACCCTGCCACTTGAAACTCAGGAGATGCTGGCTATCCGGGTGGACCGGCAGCAGGTGGAAAGCCGACTCAATGTCTGACTTTCCCAACCATGCCCCCTTGTCCGACCTCCTGACCATGTCCACCGCCATGTCCAGGGAGCAGTAAGACACCGAGCAAGTCTCCTCCTCTGACCAGAAGTTCACTGAGTTGCCTTCTGGGTAAGACAGGTGCTGGATCAACCTAAAGGCCTCTGGTTCTTTCTTGGGTACCACCCCCAACGGGGAGATAACAAAGTTCTTGAGTGGTGGCTGAATAAAGGGGCCTGCCACCCTCCCCAGGGCAACTTCCTTTTTTATCTTCCCCAGCACAGCTTCAGGTTGCTCCCTGGCCGATTTAAGGTTATCAGCGTCCCTGCTCACTAGTGAGCCAGCGTAAGGTATTCTGAGTCCTTCCACAAACCCTTCAGCTAGGAGCAGTCTGTCCTTGGGGTTCGGATACTTGCAGAATAGGGGGAGGAGGTTGGAGATAATAATGGGGGATGGACCCCTAGCCATGGGTATGGTGGAAGACCCGCCCCTGGAGGGCAAGCCGGGGATGTCACTGCTGGGTGGGAGTGGGAATGGATAGGGGGTTTAGGGAGGGTGAACAGTAAGACTGGTCTATTTATTGTGCCGTCCAGGCAGCGGCGAGGGACCATCTCGCTTGTTACAAGAAGTTGCAGGATGTGAGAACCCACACTTGAAAAAGGTATGGGAGAACCTGCAGATTTTGCCCCAGGAGCAGGACCTTGTGTTGTATAACCTGCAGGTACCATTGTAAGCTGTTCTCGCTCCCTGCTTCTGACCACCTCCTCGAGCCCCCCGGAAGGACTTGTTGAACTGACCCTTCTTCTCCTGCTTCTGACCCTTGGGCGTGTCACCCCCATTATAGTTTGTGTTTATCTTGTCTTTCTCACATGCTTGACCCAGAGCCTCACCTCCATTTGGTCCCACTCAAGTTCGGGACACATTGCCATCTTTTTCCTGAATTCACAATCATAGCGGTACCATCCTATTCCCCCGCTTGTCTCAGCCTCATTGGTGATAATGCTGGCATACTGAAACAACCCCGGACCCCGATACGCGTATTTTTCCATTATCACTGCTGCAGGATGGCAAAAGCTTGTCCCAATGTTGCAATATTCTTCTCCGGCCAAGCTTGGAACCGCACCTTATTGTCCTCTTCCTTACCCCCCCGTCAACAGCCCTGTGCATTAGCAGGGTAAATATGTCGATAAACTCTCGCCTCCAAATCCCTTCTTTGGCCGCTAAAGGAACCTCCCACCCCAAGGAGCACCGTCTAGAGACCATTGGTGCTATTGTGATCGTGGCTTGAGCACCACGGCTGCATTGGGCCATTCTGCAGAACGTGTGAAAGTACTGACTACATGAGGTGCGGTGGGCGGATCACCACCGGGGGCGGTACCGGGGGGATGCGGACACTTACTGGATACGGAGTGGTCACCACCGCCAGATGCTGCCCACCCAGCTCTGGGGGGCTACCAATTGACACTCCATCGCCCTGAGGAACAGCTGCTGTTCCTCCCCCACAAAAGATCTGCTTAGGCCCCTGATTCCCTGAGCTGGTAGCTTCCTCAGGAGCGCCCTGCCTGCTTGCAGTGCTGACGCCCCCTCCCCAAACATGCGTAATAGACGTGACCCCAAGCGCACCCCCAGAAGGAGCTGGCGCAGTCCCTCCACCCTCACTGGGCGGGCTGGCCCCAGAAAAGCCTGCTCTGACTTCTGCCATGAAGCTCCTCAAAGTGTCTGTGAGCTTACCCAAGTCCTCAGTTGTTTTGCAGCCCACTGGGAGTGTGTTGCTGGCCAGGGGTGTTAATGGTCCCGGTGCCGGGGGCAGGGGATCGGACAAAGGTGTGGCAGTAATACGAGGGGTGGTCAAGGCCTGACTCTTGGTTGGCAGCGGGTCTGCCAGGAAGTCCTTGACTGTGGGCCTGCATATCCTCTTGGACCTAGTGGGGCCTGCCTCTTCACTGTACTCCTGCTCTGTGCTCGGGCCGCACTGGCGGATCCAGAGTCCTCCGGATTATTGGCCTTCAAAAGTTCTGTGACCCAAGCCAATCCCTTGGTCTTGGCCATGTCGGGGAAAGCTGCGATCCCTGCATCTTGGGAGGTGCCAGGCTGGGTTTCATCGACTTGGGACCTCTGCGAGAATAGAGGGGGGGGGGGGGGGATCCCTGACTATCCATCCTGCCTCCTGCGATTGACGGCTCAATCTGGAAGAAAAGTAAAATTATAAGCCACTTCGACCTGACCAGGAAGCCAGGCATGCCCTGCTTCTGTCCAGGCATGGCACCGCTGCAACCCCACCTTAGCTTTGTACCTACTTTCGCCCTGTGGGCTATCAAACTTTAGCTGGCGACGCTCGGATGGGTGTTTCAATGAACTCTGTGTGTGGAGATGAAGGTAGAGGTTAAGTAACTCTCCCCATACCTCCCCTTGCACCCTGCCCTCAGGGCCCACACATCCCCGCAATCTCTGTGGAGTGAAGAAAAGCACCCCCATTCTTGCAGCACTGCTCCTGCCCAATGTTCTGCAGACTGTTCCCTCTCCCTACTAGTTAGACTTAACTTACACTACTGATTTTGCCTCCAGGGTACCCCACTGCACCCATACCTGATGCGGGGATTGTGTCCCCAGGGCAATCCGTCGCTAGCTGTGCAATGTCCGATCCTGACCTACTTGTGGAGACAAAACATGAATAAGGAAAGTTCCGGAACGCTACTGTCCTTCCACGCTGTCCGCTGAACAGTGCCAACTACCTGACATAGGGGTCTGGAGGTTCTCATTCCCTCCACCCCTTTCCATTGTGGCTTCCTTCCCCAGAGGGCCACGTAGTACCCCTGTGCGACCAATCATTGTTACCTTTCTCCAACTGTGCGGGCCTGTACTTACCCCCTAATGTCTAGCGAAGCGCCTCAGGGGGCGAGGGGTACAGCTGAAAAACAAACACAGATCAAGATGAGGCATGACAAACAAGCACTCCACAATACAATGCAAAGGGGCGAGCAGTGTTCAAGCCGCAGGCCCCTGCCTCGTTCAGGGCCCGAGAGAAGCCCCAACCGTGGGCCATTTCTCCTGCACCGTTAGTGCATCACCACTTCAATGTTGAGCATGGGGGAAGGGGGCACCTTGTAATACGTAATACCCTGCATATGCACTCAAGTTGCACAGTTGTCCCTTCACCAAGCATATAATTACCAGCCCAGGCCGCATGTCAAACTTCTGTTCCGACTGCCGCTACTAATGCATTGTGATCTCAGCAGAGGACCCAGGAAGAACCGTAAGCCGGAATATGCACAAAGGAAGATAAGTTACACATACAAATCTACACTGCCACCCGTGCCGAGAAAAGCAGGCCACAATTAATGTGTTCATTATTTTGTGCATTTAAAGGAACATTTGCGGAGAACAATGAGGGGACGGCTTCATTAATTTGTATGCACTACCGGTCCTGAGCGCAGGCTGCATCCGTGGTATCCGTGCCGCAGCGCTCCGCTACAATCACCGTGGCCGGCGAGGAGGAGCTCCGGAGTGAAACGGAGGACACTGGGAACTCAACAGCTCCGAGGCGTTAAGCGACTGCCCCAGACTCACACTAAGAGAAACCGGTCTTCAAACCAGACTCACCAATGATGGTAGTTCGAACCGCTGGGCCGCTTCTCCTCCCCTGAAAAACATCCAAGTGAACAGCGGTTTTCCTTTTCATGTCACGCTTTTGCAGATTTCTCCACTGTGAACAGGTGTGTTATTCGTCAACTCAACGGTGTTTCATCTGTTAACCTTGGAATGACGAAACCTAAGCCGATCCCACCAGGATCCGAACCAATGACCCGCAGGTTACGCACAGATGTTGCATTAACCCACTGAGCTGTGCCACTGATTTACGCAAAATGCCCACGAACGAAGGAGAGCGGCCGCCAGACCTCCCAGCCTCCCACCCAAAACAGTCCCTGTGTGCGGTGAGCCCCGGACCCCCGCAACAAAGTAAGGTAGGGGGCATACTTGGCTGGAGGTATGCTTAGTGCCGCTAGGGTTCATGCACTCAGCGCAATCCAACCACAAGAAAATATGTGGGGGAGGTGTTGGCCGTGACACAACACATCAACTCTGGGTTCGAGGAAGGGCGGGAAAAGAGTGTCCCAACACGGAACAGCGACGTCCGGGGCGGCAAAGAGGGCTCCCTAGCAGGGCAGAGGTCTGAAGTACTTCAGACGGCTCCTCCCAACCGCCCCGGACGTGCATCATAACCAGTCTCCGCCAACCAGGGGAGACTGCCTCAAGAGAGGAACTACTGTACGTCATGCGGGGGCGGGACAGCCCTCCGTGACTAGGAGCCCGCCCTCCTGATGGCCACTGCGTGGCCTCGGGCAGGCGCATAGTCACATCAGGGCCACATGAACCCCCGCCCCACATGCCCAAACCCGCAAATAACACAAAGACACAAGTGTTAGGTTTGGGAAAAAATTGCTGCAGGTTTATTACATACAACATATGTAATGACGGTGGGTTAGCTTACGGGCGATCCTAGGGCAGGCCGCATTCTCGCCACCTGCCCGCCTGTTGAGCCAAACAACACAGTGGCGAACCACCCAACTGTTGTACAATTACCATAATTATAATGACACGCCCCTTGTGGGGCGTGACTAGGCAAACCCCCGGTTGCGCAGGCCCACAACCGCCCGAAGGACTACTGGGGCGCCGACACGGATTCCTGCACCTCCCATGAGGTTACAGGTTAGGCTCTGAGGTTATGCTCTGGCACCCCTATGTGCCCGCTGACGTCCAGCGTTTGCACCTCTCTTCTTCCGGATCGCCCAGTAACTCCGCCTGCAACGAAAAAGAAACATATTAAAAGCTCCCCCCGGAGCCCCCTCAAGCCGACACTCTGGGTTCGAGGAAGGGCGGGAAAAGAGTGTCCCAACACGGAACAGCGACGTCCGGGGCGGCAAAGAGGGCTCCCTAGCAGGGCAGAGGTCTGAAGTACTTCAGACGGCTCCTCCCAACCGCCCCGGACGTGCATCATAACCAGTCTCCGCCAACCAGGGGAGACTGCCTCAAGAGAGGAACTACTGTACGTCATGCGGGGGCGGGACAGCCCTCCGTGACTAGGAGCCCGCCCTCCTGATGGCCACTGCGTGGCCTCGGGCAGGCGCATAGTCACATCAGGGCCACATGAACCCCCGCCCCACATGCCCAAACCCGCAAATAACACAAACACACAAGTGTTAGGTTTGGGAAAAAATTGCTGCAGGTTTATTACATACAACATATGTAATGACGGTGGGTTAGCTTACGGGCGATCCTAGGGCAGGCCGCATTCTCGCCACCTGCCCGCCTGTTGAGCCAAACAACACAGTGGCGAACCACCCAACTGTTGTACAATTACCATAATTATAATGACACGCCCCTTGTGGGGCGTGACTAGGCAAACCCCCGGTTGCGCAGGCCCACAACCGCCCGAAGGACTACTGGGGCGCCGACACGGATTCCTGCACCTCCCATGAGGTTACAGGTTAGGCTCTGAGGTTATGCTCTGGCACCCCTATGTGCCCGCTGACGTCCAGCGTTTGCACCTCTCTTCTTCCGGATCGCCCAGTAACTCCGCCACAGCCCAGTGCGGTGGTTAACCGCTGCCGCACGGGCCCCCCACCACTGCTACTGCTCTTTTACCTGCACCTCACCTAAATTGCTCCCTTCAGAAAGAGGAGGGACAGGGCAATGCTCAAAGGCGTTGGATGACACCATAAACCCTGTCTCACAAAACTAGCTCGGTCAAGGTCCTCGACCGTCCCGGGAACACGACCACACCAGGTGGGGCCCCTGTCCTCCAGGAAGACACACCAAATCAGGGAAGCAAAGGGATAAGCGGGGCCCCTACTTCTGTAAACCCTCTGCCTCATAAATTAGGCTGTTCAGCACATGCCACTGGGATGCCAACATTTCCCTTCCTTCCAAACGTCAGAAAACTGCGCCAAGGAAGCCACTGCTACAGCGCGACGCCATCCACTACACAAACCCACAGGAAGTGTGCTTACTGAAACGCCCTCTTCTGCACAATCGAGCAGAAAACGTGCATGTATGATGCTTGTGCTGCTAACCTCAAAAGAGGACCAGTGAAATGGAGGGCACAAGACAAAGTAAGAGTTTGGACCAGTCCCAGGTAAGCAAAATACGGTGTCCACAGGCAATTGCAGCCGGCATCCCCTGCCTCTAGAGTTCTAGGCTGGAAAACAGCTATGGCCCTAATACCATAGAGTTAGCTAATCTGCTTGCCGACATGCGACCACCTCCCAAGGAAAGCTGCACCTGTAACTGGGCTCCCCACTAAGCATTAGATCTGTGCAGGGGCATGCCCGGAGAAAGGACGCCACCCCGACACCAATAGGCATAACCAGCCAGGGGCAATCACTCCAACGCAATAGTAAAGACCAACACTGGCAAGGGACCGGGGATGGGGAGGGGCCCCCCTGCAGAGCATCCTCCCCACTATCCAAGTGCAGACCCAATAATTCTAAACTAGCGATAACGCCACTAAACCCTCACAGGAAGCAGGAATCTATAGCAAGCACCTGCCCCCCCACTAGTAATGAATAGTCTCTAAAAGCCTACGAAGGACCCACCCAAGGAATGTTGGCAGTCCGGGCTCGGGCTGTGGATGCCACAATTGTTCTCCTCATACCTAAACTGAGTGTTATACTGCAGGCTGCCGACCGCGGGTGGGCTGCCAAATGAGTACCCAAGCCAAGAAAGCTAGACGGCAAGGCCAAAGGAGGGGGGGGGGGGGGGTGGCAAGACATCTGACCTTCCCTCCCCAAGGTGAAACACATGTGCCGAATCAGGAGGGTACGGGTAGGATAGTTTAGTTTTAAGTTTGCCAGCTTGCTGTGCTCTGTATGTCCAGGTGGGAGATACTCCTTGTTGCATGCCACGCAACATCTATTTGCGTACTGTTTGAGAATTCTCACGTGGTTAGAACGTTTGTTCGTGTGCCCGGGGGTCCAGTGTGTATTGCCTGCTATCCTTATAGACCCCGCACTGGGTGGCACGCTTGCCGACCAAGCATGGCACAAACGCTTGCGCTGCACCCCCCATCGTCTGTCCACCATACCAGGGGAGTACTATCAACACCTAGAGTTAACGCATCTGTGAATCCCTTAGATAGGATGCAGCCCCAAGCAATTCGCATTCAGCTGCAGCCCAGAGGCCCATGCATAGCCACGCCAATAAACAACACCTGGCCTGCAAGAACAAGTCCAACGGGGACGATTTAGTTGGGGAAAGGTTTCTTCTAATGAGAACACAGGGGGGGGGTCCTAATGTGGATACATACAGAACCTCTAGTGTACCGCAGCACTACGCCTGGTGAATGTTACAGCAGATTAGAAAGCGAGGGGAGGAAAATTCGTACCCACCCAAATGTGCAAAGTACTGTCTGGGTAGCTGGGACATCCCAGGAGGAGGCAACCGGGCACGCCAAGGCAGATCCCTATGGCAGTGACTTACTAACATGAAGGCCCACTTGTGAACCCAACAACTCGGACACGGGGAAGATTACTCCAATCCGCATACTACCACGTGCAGGATGCTATGCGAGACATATAATACAGTGAGGTAAAGAGAGACAATTCAATAGCTTGAAATAACGCTTTCTCATGAAGGGGAGGGGAAAGCAGTTGCTCCACAAGGGCTCGTAATATCGGTTCATATGACTAGGGCCCTAGCGCATACACTGTTTGCAGGCCTACAAATACACACCACATTCTCCCACACACAATATTTATCGTAAATGTGAAACAAGCAACCTTATAGTATTCCGCATAATCACAAGCCTCTTGTTTAACTAGCTGGAGGGAATGGGGAAACCTATAGATAGCTGACCGAGTTTGAGACTACAAGAGTGGTCTGACCAGTCTTACGAAGTGTTTCAAAATTAATATTAACATCCAGCGCTACCATGATTTGTTCAACGAATCCTGCGTGTCCGATGCAAGGCAGGACCATTGAAATGAAGTGGCCGTGCGTTACCCGACGGCAGGCTACTGCCCGTAACATGGCCCAGAGCGCAGCATTCTAAAGCTGCAATTGCTTTGAATTTCTATGAGCAGGAATCGCCAGGATTGGGTGCGGGTAGCATGCCTGATCGAGTAGTGGGTGTGACAACGGCACTGCTACCAGGAAGATAGTGGCCCCAGGATAGTGGTAGGGAAGTAAAATTACCGCCATGGACAAATACAGCAATAAGGAGGGTACAGGCGTCCTAGGTACCACAGCACCCGCTGCCGACACACGTTTATAAACGCCTGTCACAGTGAGGGAGTTTCTTCCAATTAGAAACAGTAGTGAGGGGTACTCCCAAATCCCGTCCCACATCCAGCTATAAACCTATCCGACTAGTTCCACACAAGCTAGCCAAATACCTTTAAAGCTGTACTAAGCTTGACAAGGGGAGATCCGATACAAGATGAACAGAAAGCGGGCTGGGCATCGTGCCTACACCATGCCTCTACGATACAGCGCAAGTGCTGCCTGAGGGAGACCAAGGCCTGAACCCTGCATGACTAAAGCAAAGAATGACCAACTGTTATGAACTGCAAGAAGCCAAGCTTTAGTTTAGTTAATCACAAGGAAGAAATGTTGGACGAGGCCGGCACCAGCACCCACCAAATTACCGTGCTCCTCATAGCAGCGGACGGCACGGAGCCTGAGTGTAAAAGGGGGGAGGAGTTACCCTGCTCCACGCCTGCGCGACACTTACTTAATCGCACGACAGGTTTATGCCAAACTATTACCTTGGGAATGCACATGTACCTAGGATAAAGACCTACAAGGGAGACAACGTGCACACAGATATATCTACCGGGCAGCAGGCAGAGCCAGGCAATTCGCATTAAATTTATTACCCAGCATGTGGACACCTGCAGTTACTGCCAGAAACAAGTGACTAATTTAGGGCTTCTGAAAACCGAAGATGCATCCTCGAAATCTTGACCCCCCAGAGATGGAGTCTTGATGCAATGCCCTACTTAGGAATGGTGCGTTACTCAAAAACCGGGTTCCCCCCCAGCTTGCTGATGCAAGAACAAAACACCGTATGATACTTCCCTCACATGCTCAGAAACAGCCAGACACACAGAGGTGCCTTTCTGTTGGGCTATCACCACATATAAATACATTTTTTTGCAAGTTTGTTACTTCTGTGAATAAAGTCTCTGTAGAGTCATGTTAATTGACAGAGGACCATGAGGGAGCCTCCGAAAGCACTTGGTTTATGTAAAATGTAGAGAGCTGTATACATCTATGTGGTGTGAAAGAGAGTGAACCCAGCCACAAGGGCGCCGTGAAGGCGGAAGTCATCTTGAACCACCTGATCTCATAACAAATGGTAAGCTGATGGCAAAGCACTCGAAGGGTGGACGCGAGAAGGTGACTCTATGAGGTGCAGAAGCAGGAGCAGGTAGAGACCGCGGAGGAGGTTAAACTCACAGGGTAGTTTGATGAAAATGGCACACAATGGTACCAAGAGCATCCGGTCCCATGGAAGAAAGTTGAGAAGATGCGTGATTTGCATTGATTGCGGAACACTGAGAAATGGTGTGATCAGATATCTGGACCTGTTGACATCGCAGTACCACAAAATAAAGACAACTGCCAGCCTTTGATATGAACGCATGCCATCTAAACCCTGCTCCGTAACATACCTGCACTGCTCTTAGGAAGACTGGTAAACTGCTGCTCTCTGGAGGTGTGAAGTGGTCCCTTTATGTGGAAGTGTAAAGGGTATGTGTGCTGGGGGGACCGGTAGCCACTGTGAGGAACTCAGACTCAAACACCAGAGCACCAGTGGCAAGACCAAGAACTTCTGCCCACCAAAGTCTCTTACAAAGAGAGGCAGCCTATCTCCTGGAACCTCTTACCAGGCATCAGGATGGGCTTCTTACAGTAAAGAGGTCCTTCCCTAGGTTACTATAATGCTCAACTTTGGTTAATGATGTCTTGCACTCCAAGAGTAGGGGGTTGAATGTTAAGACAGAATCAGACTGTCAATAAGGAAGAAAGAAGCCCGCTGACACACAAGCCCATGTATGCCTGATGGTTATTGGAGCTCATTCCATGAATGAATGTCTTTGTGTCAGGAATGGAAATTTTTGGCAGCCCCTAATAGCGAATCATAGCGATTCGCTATTAAGGACTCGCAAAACGGTAATCATGTAGGAATCGCATAATAAAATGCGATTCCTACTGATTCCTTATTTGCGATTAGCAAATTGCTAATCGCAAATAAGGAATAACTCGCCATTCATTCCTATGGGCCAAAAGGCCCATAGGAATGAATGGGGAGTATTCCTTATTTGCGATTAGCAATTAGCTAATCGCAAATAAGATTGCGATTTGAAGGGTGCCAGGGGTGTCCACAGGACACCCTGTAGCACCCCTCAAATGAAATTTCACACAGGTGTTGCACAAAGGACATGTGTGTGTGTAACATGCAACTCAGAAAAATGCATTTAAATGCATTTTTCTGAGTTATCGCAATTTACCGCGAGGTCTGACCTCGCGGTAAATTGCGGGAAGAAATTGCGAATTCGCAAATTTAAATTGGATGTTGAATTGCATTTAAGGAATCTCTAATAGAGATTCCTTAAATGTAATTCCTCGCACATTTGCGACATCGCAATTAGCGATTTTTGCATTTGGGATGCTGAATCCCAAATGCAAAAATCGCACTCGCAAAGGGCCGGATTCTCAGAATCCGGCCCTTTGCGAGCCGATTTAGCCTTCATGAATAAGGCTGTTGGTACTTAAATCTCTGATTCAGACTTGTCAGAGTGTCCAGTTTCTTTGTATCAACTTGGTCAGCTTGAAAGCAGATTGTAGATACTGTATCTAAGGGCTATGAGGTGCAAAGCTGGACACTGCTCATGGCCTGGTGACCATCAAACACGGATGAGATTGCAGTCAGACACACATATACAAGGTCACCATAGCCAAGAAAAGAACACACCCACTCATATTTTAATGTGCCTGTTTTTGTTACCCATTTACTGGTTAGAGCCTCAGTTGTCTATGTCCACTCATTTCACCTAGAAATGCCCACTCCCTGGGCCAAGAGTATAAAAAATATAAAGGACAATAACACAAGCATTGAGTTGTAACCTTAATATCTGGGCTTTGAAACTGTATTCTTGTATCAGGAAGCGCAATGCACACATTCCATCAGCAGTGTTTATATTACCCATTCAAAGTTAACTGGGATATAACAAAAATACCCCTGTAACATACTTTCAAGGTATGGAGAAGGTAAGGTCAATGGAAAATGGGTGCCTCTTTCTGCACTGCATGAGGTTGAGGAGCAGCCAAAGATGGGAAGAGCACAAGCAAAGGAGGGCTGTCCTACATGACATTGATAGTACCACCAGGGCAGACATCAGCTCCATACTACTAATCATTTGCTCTCTCACGTGGTAGCAACATGTCTTTATTACCCTAGCCCTCTCTTATCTCATTCTTCTAATCTTTGTCTGTCTTTTCTACTTTCTCATTTTTTATTTCCATCTCATTCTCTTACCCTACTTTGCACTTTCTGTCTCTCTATAGATCCCTCTATCTGTATTTCTCTCACAGACAATTACATTGTTCTGCCTTTCTGTGTAGCTATCTTTCATTTCTGCCTCTCTGCACACAATCTGTCCTTCTATAGAGCTTGACTATGTTCAGTGTTTCTCTATCACACCTGCCTCTTTCTCTGCCTCTAACTCTGTTTCCTTCAATATCCTCTTTTCTTCTACAACTCTCATGTTTTCTCTGTGTATGTGCCCCCTATTCTCTGTCTACCAATGTATGTCTATCTTTCTCAGTTTCTTCCTTATTTGATTACTTTTCCTAATTTTTTGTCCTCTTCCTTGCCTCACGTCATCTCATTTTTGTTTTTATGCCCATTGTTGGACATAGCCCTTTCGTGAGGTTTATCCCTAAACTTAATGCCTTAATCCTCCTGTTTTATGAACCCATTTTTCTTAACTTTAGAACTCTGTGCACTTTACCACTGCTAACTAGTGCCAAGGTGCTTGTGTTTTCTCCACTAAACATGGTAATATTGGCTCATACACTATCAGCATATTTGATTTACTTATAATTCCATAGTAAAGTAGTAGTGCATTGCCCAGGGTCTTGAAAATTAATTACTGCTCGTGGTCCTGCAGCATTGATTTTGCCACCAACTTATGTAGCCTATAACTTTGTCTCAGGCCTACCACTGAAGAGCCTGTATGTGCAGTTTACACTGCCCCATCAACCTGGCAAAACAACCTTTCCCTTTTTATACATATGAGAAGCCCCTAAAGTAGGCCCTGGACAACCCAGAGGCAGGGCACAATGAATTTCAAAGGCAGGACAGGTACTTTTCAGTTTTTCATATCCTGGTAGTGAAGAACTCCCAAAGTAATTTTTCACTTCTGCAAGGCCTATCTCTCCCATAGTATAATATTGGGATTATCTTACTACATCTTTTAAGTGTAATTCCCATGTGGGAAAAGATAAGCACCTAACAAGTCAAGGCAATTTGGTACATTATTATCTGACACTTGCCCAATAGGTTGACATCAGCTTGGACTAATACCTGTATCAGTCCCACAACTTGTCTTAAGCAAGACTAGCACTCAACAAGGCTGAATAGGAAGCCCCACATCAGACTTTCTATTTTTTCCAGGCTGAGAACTCCTCTTTACCAATTAGCTCCTGCTTTTATTTCACACCTTTTGAATGGGGTACACACACAAGGAAAAGATAAGGAAGAATTCAAGACACATTTCCACTCTCCAAAGATGTTTTGCAGCCTTTCTCTTTTCCGTCTTTATATAATGGTTCCAGATAGGGGGTCCTTGATCGACCTCCTACTTTCCCCACATAGACACGGCCTCCTTGGTGTAGGTGGAGAATACAATTTGCTTTCCTTAGTCTGTTGGAGCTCTAGCTCACATTGTCACCTCATTTTTTAGGTCGAGCCTGAGCCAGTACGCAAGCGCTGCTCTGGGGATGATCTGTCGTAGTCCAGTATGGGAGAGAAGTCCTGCTCACTCCCTGTCCATATTTTTCATTGGCTTGGGTCTTTGTCCTTCCGAAATGTTGTCTTCTGATTCCTAAAGAGGATTGTTAGTTCCCCCTTAGGATGGCCATGTTTTCATTTGGAACGTCCAATGGCTACTGGCCCCTTTACTTGGTTGTAACACGGTACATGTACTATTTTCTTTATTGAGTTTTTTCTAGGTTAGGCACGAGGACGTGCTTTGCTTACATTCAGCGGGCCGCGCCCGCTTTCACTTTTGAAGCAGCCCGGACAATGGCAGCCATTTGTTTGCAATGCTATCGTTCTCGCATTTAAATGCTAGACCCTTAGCATTGCAAATATGTTTTATTTTGTCACAGTTTGTTGAATCTTCTGGAACCTATGAGGAGCCTAGCAGCTGATTTCAATGTGACCCTAAGTGGAGCCGGCTTTATTTTAGATAAACCCGCAAGAATAGCGCTCCTGTAATCTAATCAGGATATGACTAGGGATTGAACTGCTAAATGAAAGTTATGAAAGCCGGAGGAAAAAATAGTTTGATTTTCCTTAGAGTATTTAGTTGGTAGTTGGCTCCCCTGGTGGTGGCATTGATATGATCTTGCATATTCTGGTGTGTGTCCAAAGGTATACCTGTTGATTTAGTAGAATCAATCATGTGTGGTTTGCAGTTGAGAGCAGTGAGTTGTTTGAGTCATTCTTCTATGGGGCACAGTGGTTATGAGGGGCGATCAGGAGGAATTCCGTTTTGAGAGTGTTAAGCAGGAGGTGATTGCAGGTTAGTCATTGTTACGTTTTCAGTAGGGTGCATTTGAGCAATTTGATATCTTTGGGAGAGGAAATTTTCAGATACAATTGTGTATCATCTGTGTACTTGTGGTAGTGAAAGTTTGGGAACTTCAGAAGATTGGTAAGAGGTTCCATGAGCAAGTTATGTAAAGTGGGTGAGAGCCTGGATCCTTGAGGAACTCCAGTCATATCTGGAGTCCGATGGGTGTAATTGATTTTGATTCTTTGGGCTCTGTTATGAAGGCACGAGGCATACCAGCTTAAGATGGGACCCAATAGCCCCATCCTCTTCTTAATAAGGTCAATAATAACTATCATGTTTGACAGTGTCGAAAGCAGAGGAGAAATCAAGTAGTATAAGTAGGAAGGTTCCCGTTTAGCAGTCTCAAGGCATCATCAACAATAGAGTTACAGCTGTTTCAGTGCCATAACCCTTTCTGATACCAGATTGATGATCATCTAGGAGTTGGAACTGCTCAATGTGGTTGCAGAGTTGCAAGTGTACGTATTTCTCTAAAAGCATTGCTAGTGTCCGGATGTTGGTGATTGGGTGAAAATTGTTGAGGTCAGACAAGTCTGCATTAGGTTTTTTAAGAATTCTACTTTTAAGCAGTCAGGAAATATGCTATGAGAGAGCAATGCCTTGGCAAACTTACTCCACAGAAGGAGTATGGAAGGACTAATCTGTTTGATGAGCCTAGCAGGCTGAGATTCATTTAAGTGGTTGGAGGGTTTTCTTGTTGATAATATGCTGAACAAATCATCTTAATGTGTGATTATGAAAACATTCCGGGTAGCGTTGTATTTAGTCGTATGGCCAGTAGGAGGGCTCTAGGCTGAAGCTGTGCAGGTAGGAGACTAGGCTGGACTTGGATTGGCAGAAGCTGTGAAGTGCTTAGCAGATCTGATTCAATCCTCTTAGTCTTTTAATGAAATATGCAGAGAACTCTTTGCCACTCTGCAATGATCCAGTGTCCAATGCGTTTTGGTTAGATTTGTAAATTACTTGTTGTTTGATGATCTCGAACAGGTTTTTGGGTCTGTTTTTGGCATTGTCTAGTTGCTCCCTAAATATTCTGCTTTGGGGCTTCAGAGATGTTTATTGTAATAGCTTCTTGTTGATCTCAGGTGTTTGAGATGTGCAATGGAGAGAGAGCTTCTCCATGATATCTCCACAAGCCTTAAGTTGCATTGTTCCTCATTAGGCTCCCATTGAACCCAGGGTTTGGAGTGCCTGCTCGGTACTCGTTGTAGCTTCTTTGGAGCAATTATGTAAAGTATGTCTGACATGGATTGTATGTAAAGTTTTGTTGGATCTTTCAAATTTGTCATGTTTGTGGAAAGAATAAGGATGTTGTTTCTAGTAGTGTTTAGATTGATATTTCTCAAATCTCTAGGCCATTGACTAGGTTTAAGAGGTAGACCCTTTCTAGTCAGTACCTTCTCCAAGAGGAGGAACAATATTAGGTAGTAGTATGACCAGTCAACAGAGTGGTATGGATTCCACTTGAATGGTACTGTCCTGTACTTGCTCCAGGCGACCAATAGGGGTAAATCAGCCCTTTGTATGAGGGCAGGACACAACCTATTCAGATGCAAGTGTGTATGGCCTCTCCCTGCCCAGGAAGGCTAGCAGTATGCAGATGAATGCAGATGTATCCCCGGTCACACCCAGCTCTTTTAGTTGTGGCTGTCTAGAGAATATTAGAGGTGGGCGGAGCTTTCAGATTTTCACTCTGGGTAATCCACAGTTATTAAAAAACTCTGCCAAATTCCGCATATCCGCATAGGTCCGCACCCGGAGGATCTTATGAAAAACAAAAAAAAACATGCGTCTGTGGCGCCTTGCCCCACCTAATGCCTTGAAATGTAGTGCCCCAAGAGTGGCCTGTAGACGTGTCAATGGAGTTATGTCACATTGAAGAAGCAGCAGCAGTCAGTGTCGGACCCGTGACATTGGCAAAAACTAGAGTCCAAGACCAGTCTCCACTGGAAAAGAGTCCGTAGAAGAGACCGAGGAGTAAAGATACCTCCCCGCCTGCAATGTAGCAGGGCCAAGTGGGTTTCTTTCCTCTCAGCTCTCAGTCTCAGACACCTTGGCAGTGGCATACAGTGCATGAGAGTACACCTAGTTCGGATTCTGAGCTCCAGACTGATGGACCAAAGTAGGAGAGTATTAAGCCCAGACACAAGCACAAGGAGCGCATTAAGAAGAGAGAGGCGCTAGGTTAGGACCACATGACAGCCCTAATTTTACACACTGCTTGTAGTCCCTCTCCTGTCAGTGTTGCCTGCTGCTCGGCTCCTGCTGAATCTCTCGCCAGTAACCAAAATATTATGACATGCACTCCAACTGCATAGCGGCATGCATTACCTTTGCCTGCTCTCCAGAAAACAGAGTCTGCCCTTGCTCGAGCGGACAGAATCAGTGGATCACAGCCCATGAACGACAGGCTTCAGCTACAAAAACCACAACTAGAGCAGAAGATGGATGTGCACTGCTTGCACGCTTGCAAAGTAGCAGCTCAGATCAGAACACTCCCCCTTCTACCTACGGCCGTTACCTCATCATGTGGTGGTCGAGAATGACTCAGCTGTGCATGGAGATGGTGCACAGATTCAGAATTAAATGCAGAATGGGCAGCGGCACTGGCAAACTTCACTCCACTGCGGTTGAAGGAGTTTTTGGAAAACTCTGCACTCTAAGCGGTGGTGAAACTCTGTGAACTCTGCCCTCGGAGCTGAGCCTGCCGCCCACCCCTAGAGAATATGCACAAAGTGTAGATGTCACCCAGCTCAGACGTTTATTGGAGGCAGGGTGCAACGCACAAAGAGTTATGAGCACAGAGAAATGCCAACTTCTAAAAATGGCATTTCTCAAATAGTAATGTGAAATCCAACTTCACCAGTAAGTAGGGATGATCACTACCATTCTAAACATACTAAACATGGCAGCACCACTCCTTTCTGATCAGGAATTACCACTTAGAATATAGAATGGAACTCCTAATGCTTCCCTATGGAAGGAGGAGTAGGCTTCACACCCATGAAAAACAAAATGAGCTGTTTGTCACTACCAGGACATGCAAAACATAAAGGTAAATGTCCAACCTTTAACTTACTCAGCACCCTGCCCATAGAGCTACCTAGGTGTGAGAAAGTGCCCCCTTTCTGCATGGTTGCCCCCACTTTTTGCTGAATTGCTGATTTGCGCTGGCTGAGTGTGCCATGGGTTCCTGCTAATCAGGTACCCAGGGCCTATGTTCTTTCCCTAAAACTGCATTGAAGCCTAAAACCAATTGGCATCTCAGGCCACAGGTCAGCCCCTGGTAAATGGTACCACAGGTACCCAGGGCATTGGGACCAGAGAACGCCTCTAAGGGCTACAGCACTTATTGTGCCACCCTTAGAAGTCCTGTACTATTACACTCACACACTGCATTTGCAGACTGCGTGTTTTGGTGCAGAGAAAAGTGAAGAGTCGGCATGGCACATGTGTGCCATGCCCACAAACCATTGCCCTGGCATAGATCAGTCACACCTCTAGCTGGGTGTACTATGCGAGTGGTGAGAGTACAGGTGCATGAGCCCTGTACCCCTACAGTATCTAAGTCCATTCTTAGACATTGTAAATGCAGTGCTGCCATTAAGAGTATATGGTGCTGGGAGTTTGTCATTACAAACTCCACAACACCATAATGGCTACCCTGAAAACTAAGAAGTTTGGTATCAAACTTCTCAGCACATTAAACCCACGCTGATGCCATTGTGGGATTTAATGCAAAATGCACACAGAATGCATCTTAGAGATGCCTCCAGAAAACTAACCTACCACTAGTGTCCAGGATGAGTAACTGTTTACAGCTGCCACCACCTGACCAGACATCTTTCTGGACACCTGGGTCAAGAGCCTGTTGCTCGTTGGGGCTTGAAACAATGCACATCCAGTGAGAGGTTCCAAGCCTCCTTCCCTAGGATGGGCAGGGTTCACAAAAGGGAAGCTTCAAAGGCTTGCCTTCTTTGTGAGTATCCCTAGGCCACTTGCTGCTTTCAGAAACTGGTACCCACTGGTTCTGAACCTCACTTTGGGTGGGAGAACTGGTGGGAAAAAACAAGTGAGGAAGAGAGGTGTGCCAATCTCTGCCAACTCCACCCCTCAAGTGGGGAAGGCCCGGTGAAGCACAACTCTCAATCCCCTCCATCTTGCAGATGGGGGGACTTAGACAAGCAGGGAAAGGTGTATGCCCCGCTCTCACTAAAGAGGCACATAATAGGGGGAGTACCCACCCCAGGGAAGGGACCCATATGGAATTTTAGTTTGCGAACTGAACATCATCTGCGCCATCTTGCCCATTCCTCAGACTCAAGTACGAATATGCACGGCAGCCATTTTAGGTACCATGGTCTCCCTGTTCACGATCGATCGTTAGCGCACTTCCCTGACCCTGCAAGCATCCCCCATGCACCCTGGCTGCCCCCGCTCTCACATGCGCAAGTCATAAACCCTCTCCTTCCGCGTGACTCTGTCCCTGGGAGTCACACCCCGCGCCTGACCAACGCCTCCTTTCTTTCCATGAATACCCCTCTTTTGATAAACCCTTCCTCTACGCTCGATTGTCCACACCGACCCTTCCTTTCATGAATATCTCTCCTTTGATGACCCCTTCCTCTGAGCCCGATTGTCTGCACGGATCCCAGGCCATCACCTAGCCGGAGGATACAGTTTATTGCCCCCTACTGTATGAAGTCGCCCCTCTTCAAAGGAGCTACTATTGATCATGGCCTCCCCACCCCCTGAGATCCGATCAGGCGCACGCATTCTAAAGGAATCGGCGGAACACCCAGCTGCGTGATAGCCCCCTCCGATTGTATGTGGGGTGAGGACCTCTACTGTAGCCACGTGTTGGAATGAGCCGGAAATGGAGGGGTTCCGGGGATGTCTTTTTCCTTACTTCACAATGTCTTTATTGTAATAAAGAGTGGTCACATGCCATAAACCAGTGTATAAGAGGCCAGGCCTCAGAGAGGCTGTTAGAGCACCTCGAGACGATACCTTGTTGTCCGATCTGATGTGTTCTGCTCCGTCGGAATAAAACTTGTTTCCTGTCTTCCTGCCTCCAGCGCCTGCCTCTTTGTTTGATAACCCTTGTATGGTATTAGAGGCGTTTAACGCCGGGCAAAATTACTTGAGAAACATCGACTCAATCGCCTGACCATTTTTCTTGATTTTCCTCACCCATTGGTCCCAACCTTTTTACCTACCTGCAATGCCACTAAATCTAGTATATAGGGGCAACCCTGAACTTTGCTTCCTCAGACTAGTAGAAACTACAAGAGAAAAAGAAGAAGGACCGAACAGCCATACAGAGGGTTACAAAAAGAAAGACGCCCACTGACTTGGCCCCAACACTTCTGGCCTGTCTCCATCTTGAACCTGCTCCTGCGAAATCCCGGTGTGTCCGGCAGCAAGCAACCTCAAAAACCCAGAGGACCTGCCTGCCTTAAACCTCAAATACTGTGTCTCCCGTGAACACCGGATTTATTCATCTGCAACCTCTGGTTCTGGCTAACACCACTGATCTGACCCACTCTGCACCCGCCGTCCCACGGCCCGAGCTTGAGTGGGAAAACACCACAAGGAGGTCCCCCCGGTGTTCCTAACTTGAGATCCGGTGATCCCTGACCTGCCTCAAGCCTCCAGCCAACGCCTGCAGCCTTAATCCAAAAGGTCCCTCCAACCACGACCAGGAGCTGGTAAGAAGATCTGACCCCAAAATTCACACCTGCATCCGACACCCCACTGCCTTGGGTGGCCAAGCCAACGGTGGTTAACCAACCCCCAACTTCCCAACTTACCTCTCGAAGTGGTGGTTGCACCGAGAAGACCTTCGTCCCCAAGCCTGCAGTGCTTTTGCACACCGGAGGTTCCCCATTGCAAACAACTAGGCGCCTGACAATGAAACAGCACTCTGATCCTGGCCGCCCTAGTGCCGCTGAGGGTGCACCTTTGGTGCTACTTTGTTTCCCCATTTGCCCTGAGCTAAAGTCCAGGAACTTTGCTCCCACAACCAAGTGGCCTGCTCTTCAGCAGCCACCAACCGGAGGCCCCCTTCCCCTCATTGGATAACATTGGGCCTCAGCACTCTGCATCCTTGAACCTGGGGGACCCCTGAGTCCACCCCCAGAACAACCAAAGGGAATGATGGACGGAGCGTTGACAATACAAGCACTCACCCCCAGTCAACTGATCTGGGTTTAATCCATCACTGTTCTTTAGCCCACTCTGCTACCCCAGTTCAGACATGGCCATATGCAAATCAGTCTGACCCTGTGCCTCATGGGAACAGTCCAGCCCGAACTGCCAGGCCATGCCTTCCCTGGACCGGAAACAAGCTACCAAGGACCGGTTTCTGGCATTTCAGCCTTCTTCAGCCCGGCTTGCCTGAATCCAGTGGCAAAGTGAGCAAGGGACTCACGTCTGAGCATACCCTGCCAACTTAGGGCGAACAAAGAAAAACCAAAGGAAATGATGGACAGAGCGTTGACAATACAAGCACTCACCCCCAGTCAACTGATCTGGGTTTAATCCATCACCGTTCTTTAGCCCACTCTGTCACCCCAGTTCAGACATGGCCATATGCAAATCAGTCTGACCCTGTGCCTCATAGGAACAGTCCAGCCCGAACTGCCAAGCCATGCCTTCCCTGGACCGGAAACAAGCTACCATGGACCGGTTTCTGGCATTTCAGCCTTCTTCAGTCCGGCTTGCTTGAATCCAGTGGCAAAGTGAGCAAGGGACTCACGTCTGAGCATACCCTGCCAACTTAGGGCGAACAGAAAAAAACCAAAAGGAAATGATGGACGGAGCGTTGACAATACAAGCACTCACCCCCAGTCAACTGATCTGGGTTTAATCCATCACCGATCTTTAGCCCACTCTGCCACCCCAGTTCAGACATGGCCATATGCAAATCAGTCTGACCCTGTGCCTCATGAGAACAGTCCAGCCCGAACTGCCAAGCCATGCCTTCCCTGGACCGGAAACAAGCTACCAAGGACCGGTTTCTGGCATTTCAGCCTTCTTCAGCCCGGCTTGCTTGAATCCAGTGGCAAAGTGAGCAAGGGACTCACGTCTGAGCATACCCTGCCAACTTAGGGCGAACAAAGAAAAACCAAAGGAAATGATGGACGGAGCGTTGACAATACAAGCACTCACCCCCAGTCAACTGATCTGGGTTTAATCCATAACCGTTCTTTAGCCCACTCTGCCACCCCAGTTCAGACATGGCCATATGCAAATCAGTCTGACCCTGTGCCTCATGGGAACAGTCCAGCCCGAACTGCCAAGCCATGCCTTCCCTGGACCGGAAACAAGCTACCAAGGACCGGTTTCAGACATGAGTCCCTTGCTCACTTTGCCACTGGATTCAAGCAAGCCTGGCTGAAGACGGCTGTAATGCCAGAAACCGGTCCTGGGAAGCTTGATTCCGGTCCAGGGAAGACATGGCTTGACAGTTCGGGCTGGGCTGTTCCCATGAGGCACAGGGCCAGACTGATTTGCATATGGCCATGTCTGAACTGGGGTGGCGGAGTGAGCTAAAGAACGGTGATGGATTAAACCCAGATCAGTTGACTGGGGGTGAGTGTTTGTATTGTCAATACTCCGTCCATCATCCCCTTTGGTTTTTCTCTACCCCCAGAACCTCAAATCCCACTACCAAATATTTACCTTAAAACAGATATCACTATTTTCCTCTATAGGATAACATTGGCTGTTTTTCTTGGAAAACTTTCTAGGTGTAGTGTTTGAAAACCTAAAGAAAGTCTCTAAAATTGTACTATTTAACGAAAACGATTTTACTTACCTCTTTACAGGAAATTTCCCAGAGTACTATCCAGGTATACTACTCTGAGTAAGAAAAGTAATCTAAAAAGTAACTTACCTGGTATTTTACTTAAAAGCCCATTCAGGTCTATGTACTGTATTTACAAAGTATTGCATTTCTCTGCAACCATACTGTAAATCAAAACAAAGTGCATATACGATTACAATTCAAACTGTTTACAAACTGCATTACTACTGTAAAGTATTTATTGCTTACCTGTGCCAGGCTTGCTTGGTTCTAGAAAATAAATTCACTAAAAGAATATTTTCATATAAAAGCAATTGGTCTGAAGTTCAGTCTTTGAGTGTGTGAATTCATTTGCTGACTGAGTGTGTACAAAAAATGCTGAACACTGTCCTCTGATACTGCCTTACTGCTCAACCACACTACCACAAATAGAGAGTGAGGTGCTATCTAACTATTCATCTGACTACCTTTGGGGTTCCACTGGACTCTGTAGACACTATACCTCAATTTGGTATAGTATATACAGAGCCTGCTCCCTACACTAGGTCCTACCTTAGGAGTGACCTATGTTAAATAAAAAGGGAGTTTAAGGCTTGGCAAGTAGTTTTAAAGACAAAGTCAAAGTAGCTGTAAACTGTGAACACTGGCCCTGCAGTGGCAGGGCTGAGACAGGGTTGAAAGGCTACTTCTGTGGGTGGCACAAGCAGTGCTGCAGGCCCATTAGTAACATTTACTTTACATGCCCTGAGTATATGGTATTCTACTTTATAAGGGTCTTACAAGTAAATCAAATATGCCAAAGAGGTGTAGACTAACTCTACTCCAATAACGGAGGCGTGCGACCCAAATCCAAACAGCCCCTTCGAACCAATGCAGAGATACAATACCCAATCATAGAGCAGTAAACAAGTCGAACCTGTGGCAAGGGCCCATCACTCAGCCATCCCCTGATGACATTAAACAACACCTAAAATTCATGCTACTCAATTGCAGATCAGCAGTGAAACATTCTAAATGAGGTCTCTTCACCAACCCTTGACCTTCTAGTGCCACCTAATCACAACATCATTAGATCAGACAGACCAAGCTAAACAAGTTCCACCCAATATCTGCGATTCCGACACTACCAAAACTCCTTGAGAAATGTATCTATGTTCAACTGTGCAATCACATTGACCAATTCTGTCTCTTACATCAATTACAATCTGGCTTCTGCCATGGCCACAGCACTGAATCAGTACTCACACACATTGTTTGATGATGCGATATAAATGTTGGATTAGAACGAATTCTGCCTTCTTAACCTCATTGACCTCTATTCAGTCCTCCTTAAATGTAAGATGGGACTGTCAAGGATGGTACTCAACTGGTTTGCCTCTTTTCTCCACGACAGAACTCAAAAATCAAGGTCAATATGTCCCTATCCAACCCATCACAGGTAACTTTAGGGAGCTCTCAGGAATCTGCACTTTCACCCACTCTCTTTAATGTTTTCATGGAACCTCTGACCGATTAGCAGAATTTATCTAACTTCTACTATCACATGTACGCAGATGACACCCAACTGTAGTTTAAAATCTCCTGCCCAGAAGATATTAGGTCTCTAAACTCAACCCTACAATAAACACAAAACTGTCTGACTAGCTGCCACCTCAAACTAAACTTTCTCAAAACAGAATCCCTCCGGACATTGCAGAATGGATGAAACAACTAACAGAACTGAATTGTGTCCCACAAATTATAGAGTCAACAAGATCTCTGAGAATAACGCTGGGCAATAATGTGAACATGCATGAGCACATCAGCGTTACCACCAAAGGATCGAACTTCCACATGAGCATCTTAAGAAAAATAAAACCCTTCCTTCCCCCGGATGACCTCAAGTCTGGTGTTCAAGCTCTAGTGATTCCCAGATCGGACTATTGAGTGCAATCCCTTGCGGCCTACCCTGGGCTAAGCTGGTTCCACTAAGGGCCTCTCTTACCGGATCAAAAAGGATAACCACATCACTTTGGAACTGAAATCACTTAATTGGCTTCCATTTGAGGCAAGGATTCATTTGAAAATTGCCTTCATGACACATAATGCCCTACATTTTAACACTCCGAGGTACCTTACACAAACACTAGAGCTGTCTGGGGGCTTCAGAGCATCTAGACGCACTAGCTCCTTACTGCTGAAACCACCAAAATGTCATAAAAAGAGAACTTACAACTGAATCTTCTCAGGCCTGGCCTAGAGAATCTGGGAGGCCTTTCCCCCTAAAATCAAAAGGAATTCCTCAACTGCCTCATTCAAGAAAGAAGTCAAAAGGATATTGATGAACAAATCTTTGCCAGTGAATGCATGAACTATACTCCAGAACTGGATTTATCTGCCTGCATGCATGCTTATTTTTCGCAAACTACATTCATTTTCTGTTTTACTGGTTGCTGTCCGCAATGGAACCTGTGATTTGCTCCTAGGAGAGTCTCGCATACCTTGTCACTTCTTGATGATGTTGTTATTTTTATACATGTTGCCCTGATCATTGTAAAGCATTCTGATACCGGCAAGGGTCATGTTTGTGCTATATGAAACATTACAAATAAAAAATTAAAAAATACCATGTTTAGGGAAAGACCACATGCACTTTAGCACTGGTTAGCATTGGCTAAGTGCCCAGAATCTGATAGCCAACAAAAAGAGAATCAGAAAAATAAGAGGAGGAAGGCAAACATTTCGGGATAAACCTGCATTAAGGGACAGGTCCAACGACTTCACTAAGGCAGCCTTCTCAACGGATTACTTGGGTGCTTTTCCGGAGGGATTGGGCGACCCCTCACATGCGGATCTGATGGTAGTTATACATGGTGATCGCACAGCATTGGAGCATAAGAAAGAGACTGTGTCTATTGATATTCATCTGCTTAGACCTGACCTGCGAAGAGTAGCAATAAGGATTTGGAGACAGAGGGTACCATTGCAATGTTGCAGGGTGATGAGTCGCTCCTTAAGCAGCAAATGGCCAAGGTTATCACTGTGAACTGTGTGTTGGAGCAAAGAGTAGAGGAGCTGGAGGGGCGTGCATGCTGCAGTAACATAAGTGTCCTGGATTTCCCGGAGATGGTTAAAGGAGTATCAGCCGGGGTTTTCTTGGAGGGTTAGATTGTTAGAAACTCTGCTGCTTAGAGGACTCTTGGAGTTCTTTGTAGTTAAAATGGCACACAGGGCACTGGTTACTCCACTCCCCGCTGGTGCCCCTACATAGGCAATTATAGCTAAACTCCTGTACTATTGGAACAGAGACTGCATTTGAGAGCTTGCAGAGAACAAGAGGTCACAACGTTTGAAAATAATAGGACTGCAATCTTCCCAGATTCTACCAGGAGGGTTCAGGAGCAGTGTAAATCTTTTCTGGCCGTTAAACAAAAGTTGAGAGTGCTGCAATTGAAGTATATAGTCTTCTGTACCCCTCAAAACTACTTAAAGTCATTTTCCAGGGAAAGGCTCATTTCTCTGAACACCCAGACACCCAGATGAGTTCTAGGACTGGTTGGAGATGTGGGATGGAGTCTGGCTGGGGGGGCCAAAGAGATCATGGCAATGAGGACCCTACAGCTGGAGCTGGATGGGGCCTCGAAGGAAACTGGCCGTACAGGAGCAGAGAATTAGCTGGACACCAGTCTGCGGCTAAAGTGACAATCCAGGAAGATGGCTCTATGCAGTTAATCAAAAGAACAACACAAATGCCAGTACTGAACTTTACTTTGTCTATTTTTAAATGACCTATATGAAAAAAAACGTACAGGCCTGTTTATTTATAACATCACTAATTTATTTGCATACTTATTTCACTAGTCAAATTATTTTTCTTTTTTTGCATTTTGTCAACAACACACATTTTTTTGTGCATCACATATTATATACAATTAAATACAATAATACACACTCTGCTTTACATATCTACAACTCATTCACTCCAAATTAGGCCAATCCATACATACTACACTCATTCCCAACCACACTCAGTACCACATAAAACAAAAACCTTTTGAGGTTTGGCCTTTCGTTAAGAAGGTTTGATTCTTCAATTAATGCACCCTAATTTCTAAATCAGTGGATATTGTGCCTAAATAAATGCTGGTGTTGCATGTGGGGGACACAGGGGCGCGGCCTTGCAATGTCCACATGGTATTCACGCCTGGGGAGAGTAATTGATCCTCATACATATCACTAGCATGGTATTTTGGGTGGGTACGTTTGACTGTTTTTCACCCTCTTGCTCGCTTCGCTCCACATTATTCCTTTTTTCCGTCACCCGTTCGTTTCAACTATCCCAGGTCTCCTCTCCCATCCCCTCTTTCTACCCCAAAGTAGTTCTTTTAAGGGCAGGGCTGTATGGGACAGGACTGAGTATTGGGGCCTTGCCCACGCTGGACAGGGTATGGGTAAAAGTGTTGGTCCTAGCACTTTAATGGGGTGTATGTAGACTTGTGTTGTTGCTCCTATATGGATCCGTGGGTGGGGGTTGGTTTTGGTTGGGGTTTTACTGTTTATGATATGTTGCTGATGGTGTGCTGGACGGTCGCAGATTGCTGTTCATGGGACATATGTTGTTATTCTTCTTAGGATCACTTGAGGGTTAGTTACAGATTTTGACTTGGAATGTTCGGGTATTGGGTGAGTATATAAAACCTCACACAGTGATCTCTTTCTTAAACGCTACATGGTCCAAGCAGCTTGTCACCAAGAAATGCGTCTGAATGATATGAAAGCAAGAAAGATTGCTGAGAAATGCTGGGGTCAGGTCTATCACGCTTCTTATTCTGAGTACACAAGAGGGGTATTGATTTGAGTTCCGCCTGGGGTCCCTTTCTCACTGACTTACTCCGAGGCACATGAGGAGGGCGGCTATGTTCTTACTCAGGGCCTATTAGATGGCGGATGTCTTTATTCTTAACACCTGCACGCCAAATGTGGACAGTCTGGAATATTTGTATGGGGTACAAGAGCTGGTTAACCGGGATGCAAATATGCTGTTACCTTGGATGAGTATTTTAACCGTACATGGAGGGGGGATCTGGTTAAGCTGTCACCCCGGATGTGCAATAATTCCTGCATGATTGACAGCTGCACTGACTGCAGTGATGCACAATGTGGGATTGGTTGATGTATGGAGAATGCATTTCCCATGCGGTCTGGTGTATACCTGTCGCTCCCTCATGCATCATTCTTACAGCTGACTGGACCGGGTTTGTCGTATTGGGCTACAGGTGGATGAGGGCATGACTGTGTCTTATCTGGTCAGGGTCCTCTTGGATCATTCACCAGTTAGATGTCAATCAGTAAACTCCTTCATTTCGCTTCACAGAACCATAAAAGAACACAAAATCAATCACAGGAAAATGAAAACACATAGAAGAGAAAAGAAAACACAGAAACCATAAAATGCAGCTCAGTAATAAAATAAAAGCACAGGAGTCTAGAGGAAACATAATTCAATAAAGTACAGAGATTCTCTACAATAAAATTGATTCAAATGAAAGCCTGTCAAGAATATCACGATATATGCTTCGGGCAATGAATCACATCACAGACCGATGGGGTTAAAAGCTGGCTTTTATTTCAGCAACAACAAATTCAACACAATAATGCAATCAATGAACTTGCATGTAAAAACCCACCGCCGCCACCCCTCCTTGGTCCCCCATGAAATATCCCCATATCGATCCCCCATGAAGTGTCCTCCATATTGATCCCCCATTAATTTTCCCCCCACTTTGAACGTCGACCCCAACCACTTAGTTTGTCCCCCTTCCTACCTCCATCCAATTTGCTCTGTCCTCTGTTTTCTCTCTGTCCTAAGCTATTCTGCCTGCCCCAACCCTTCCTGCCTGACTCAATCCCGTCCAAATCTGCCACCAGGAAAAAACCCTGTAAAGGCGTTTTTTCTGTCCAACCCCCTTCCCAAAATTGTTCGTGATTTTTAGAAATGAAATATAGACTTCCCTGCGTTATAGTAGGAATGAACAAGTTTGGAACTCAGCTTGCTACAGAACCAACTTTTAATGAGAGAAAACCCCCATAAATACTCAAAAGCTCAAAATTCAAAACCCCGAGAAAGGAAAGCTGCTTATGCAATCTTTCAACCCCAAGGATGTTACCCCAAAATGTAAGATAATTCGTCTTTAATATTCACATGGTATAGTTCTTTCGCAATAACCGACAGATGAGCCCCATCTGGTCTAAAAAATTGAAAATCGTCTTTTCCAATGTCATCAAGTGATAGCCATCTGATATTGTTAATGATGCAAAACTGATGAAATTCTCTATTAAACTTGTGCCTGGCTCTGTCAATAACCTCCGAACCCACCTTGGAACCAGAGCTGTAAATATGATTTTTGTAGAAGGTCAGGTAGTAACGTTTTTTGCCAAGTCAGCTTTAACATCAAGAAGGCCTAGGCCCGACAGCTGTACCAGATCATTCTCACCCAGATGAAGATGCAAAATCCTACGGGAAAAATGCCTTCAAGAGAACCTATAAATAGGGTCTAAAAGGGTCTGCCACACCTACCATAGTGTCTTGGAATGGGCACAGATCCATGAAACTCTCAGGCATTGCCTAGTGTGCCTTTGTCTTAAGTGCAAAGTGCTCGGGTAAAAATATTTCTAAATCACTAAAACATTCAAACTGATAGTTCACCCGTATTTGTTCCAGAGTGCCTTAATGAGCTTTATTAAAAGGGAGTTAAATGTATGCATTTAATGTAGGCCATGTCAATCCTCCTACAACTCTCTGGACTATCTAGCAAATGCCAGTCTCTAAGGCCCAAATCCATCCCCATCAAGGTGAGGAGGACATTACACAAACCTTCTTCATGCACATCAAGTTGAAAACAGGTGTGAGAAGTTGGCCTTGAATATGCTTGCTGTCCACTAATTAAAGTGGGCACTTTGCACCAGTCCAAACGACCCTTATTGATGATTAGGTTAAAGACAACCTTTTATGAAAGCTATCCTAGTGGTAGCTGTGGAGAGCAGCCTTCAGGGTAAGTCTTGAAGGAATGTAAAGCAGCTTGTTTTACCAGATTGTAACCTCCTGAAAGACCAAATGAAAGGAGAACCACACAGGTGTTATTATAAAAATATGTATTTATTACTAAACACTCTCTACTAATCCCTTTATGAGATTAGAGCACAAGATACACAATATTAAATCACTAGAACGACAGTAAATAGCACAATATACAGTGAGCTCCAGGGGAGACCGAACCATATACTAAGAAAGTGGTATAACAACCACGACTTGACTAGACACAGTGCCTAGAGCACGTAGAATCGCTGGGACCCTATGGAACCACCCAAGGTAGTGACACGGGGGACCCACGGAGGACGTGTGCAGTGAGAGAACACAGCCACGAGCTCCGTACAGCGGAGGGATCATTGTCCGGATTGAACACCAACAGGCCTTGGCAACTGCAACCCACGCAGTCAGAGGAGATATGCTTCAGTGAGGACCAGCAAGGGCCTGGGGACTCTCCAAGCAATGGAGAGTCAGGACACATCTGGAGCAACCAGGAAAGCCCACTGCAAATCAAATTTACCTTCACAGTGACCCACAGGTCAAAGCACCAGGGATCGCTAAGGGACCTCGAGAGGAATCACAAAATAATAGCCCACGGAACACTCGTGGAGTGTAGGCTGGTAATCTTCATTGGAAACACTGCTCGGGTCAGGACTACAAGTAGCCCAAAGCACAGCTTCAGGGGTCACGGGAAAGCCGATGCTTCTGCAAATGGACACGGAGCCCAGGGGTTCAGATTGCACGGTCCCCAAGAGGGATACGGGTCTCAGGTATCAGGTATGCTGAGAGCACTAGTCGACCTCGGGGACACTTGGAAACCTACCTCCTGTGTTGCAAAATTCTTCGGAGTCCTCAGGAGCTTGGGAGATGCAAACCGGTCAGATGCGTCTTGGTGCCTGCCTTGCAGGGGAGTAACTCCTTTACTCCAAGGGAGATTCTTCAGTTGTCCAGCAAAGGGCAGATCATCGAAGGATACTGTAGCAGAGTTTAGTCCTGGTAAAATCTAATATCCTGTTGTCATGGTTCCTACTTTATACCCAAGGAAGGGGTGGGACAAACTCTGGGGAACCACCTATGGGAGGGTCAGGACAGAGAGGTGGTTTCACCATGTCCTTTGTCCAGTTTTGCGCCAGAGCAGGAGCAAATGGCTCCTGCAACCGGTTTGAACTGGACTATGCACAGGGACACCAAATGTGCCCCCAGTGCAGACATTAAGGCACACTGAGAGTGCACCCACCCAGCCCCAATACACTAAAACCTGTCTGGGAGGTGGTTACACCTTCCTGTGACAGGAAACCTATTGTCCAGCCGCCCCTGCCGGAATTTCGTCCAGCAGCAGGAGGCCAGACTCGTGTCTGTGGCAGGCAGCATCCATCTTGTGATGCCAGGGTCAAGAAAGCTGGTACCGGGTAGACCGGTGCCCCACATTAGTGGTTCTGCAATGGAGGAGTCATACCTCCCACACCTGTTATTGCTGTGGAGGTATGATTCCAAGGTGTTTGACACTAAACAGCCGTTTTAAAGTTAGCATTTACCGCAAGGTTATAATGCACTTAAGAGTATATGGTCAGGCTGCATCACTAACAACCCCGGAGGATAGAATCCGAAGGCTGCAGAGGGTCTCTGCTCATGCATGGGCACCACCATCTCACACAAAACCCATCACCCTGCCTTCAGGATTGATAAGGCCTGCCATAGGGATGACTGTTAGGTTTATATGTGTAGTGATATAAGGGAGATATAGGGAACCTATACCTCAGTAAGGGGTGCAGGCACCACCTCACACAGGTTGCAGTAGCAGACCTGTGGTGTCAGTTTGAGTGGTCTCTCAGGGGTGCCACAACACATGCTGCAGCCCCTGGGAGGCCTCTGGGGTACATATGCCCTAGGTACATAGTATACCATATACTAGAGACTTATAAGGGTACCCCAGAATCCTATCTGGAGTGTACCTAAGGTACATGATCAACCAATTTAGGGAGAAAGCAGATAGACTGGGGTCCTGTTTATCAGGATCCCAGTCAGACTAAGTCGAAAACCAGCAAAACACCAGGAAAACAGTGGGGGTAACCATGGAGTGAGATTCCATCCTCCTACATAAGGTACCTAGAAACTGCAAACACAGTAAGCGGGTGAGTATATGTTTTAAAAATTCTAATGGCCTCATGGGAAGGTCGGGTCTCCAGATTCATGCAGAGTTGGATTAGCCATGTGGATCTGAATTTCTTATAAACTGGACAAAAAAATAAGACATGGGCCTCTGTTTCCTCATCTTTGCCGCAAGATCTGCAAATGAACAGGAACCACTGCCCTCACCCCTCCAGTGGCTTGTGAATGTACGCAGGAGGAGTGTCCCATACCTGAACTGCATGTATAGCTTCCTCGCCAAGGCTGGCTAGACCTCATCTAAAAAATCCTCATCTCGATAGGTGGCTTTAAACCCTATAAATCCTAATGTCAGAGCCCCTACAGAAAAACTCTCCAGGAGAACCCCTTATTACATTGCACCAATTCCTCCTTCGGCGTCGCCAAACAGGTCTGCACAGGATCCTCCCACAAGCGTGTTTTGCCAATGCTTTTTAGAGTTTCCCTGATGTACTTGAGCCATGGTAGCCTACCTGCACCTTGAAAACCTAGGATCTCCACCAAGGCCAGTTTATAAGTGATCAGCTATGGAGTCGTCCATATTCATCTCCAGAATACTATTGGCCTAAGTCCAATCCCCTCTGCAATTGATCTAACACCAGGATCTGATTGAAGCAGAGTTTGTGGGGTGCTGGCGGGAAGATTTAATAGTTGCCTTAGAAAATTGTTCTTCACCTGGACAATATCATTGACAGGTTTGTGTCCCCATAACCTGGCTGCATACAAGGGAGCGCCTAGGCCTTGGATTCTGTAGATCTCTTTTGCAAAGTCATCCTGTGCCCTGGGCACCCCCCAACTTTTTGCTGACTGATGCTGGTAGTAACTTATTTTTACTGACCCTGGGCTCTGCCTAACCAGGCCCAGGGCCAGTGCTAAGCTGGAAGGAACACATTAGAATACAGTTAAAACACCTAACATACACTAGGGTAAACTATGGTATGGTGGGGTAGCCCTGTAATTGGCATGAACTACCCCATCAGCCCCTTGTATATAAAAGGGCAGGGAATTGAAACTACCTAGAAGTCCCCTGTACCCTGGGGCATGGCAGTTTGGAGGCCAGCAGCTTTTTCTGCACTTGCATGTGTGCACTGCTGAAGCCTGAGGTCAGTTTAAAAACAGCTCTTGGTGCCAGGACTGCTTTTTGAAGGTGAATTGTGCCCAAACTCGACTTTGGTGGTAGGGGCACTTACAAATGCATAACCTACAATGTTGTGGTAGCCCAGGGGCTGGGGTTCAGTTATATATAAGGTACACCCTTATAAAATGAGTTTTTATATGCCTGGGTTAAGTGAAATTTCACATTTCACTCCACACATTGTGTTAAAGTGCTGCTCAAATTCAACGTTGATGCTAGGAGCACTAGGTAAGGAGGATTTGCAATATTTCTGCAGATTCAGAACCCCTAAAGTCACCCCTAGTTGCACAGGGGGTGGGGTCCTGTAGAAATTAGGAAAATACTCAACCAATATGTTTTTATAAGCCCTGGTGCTAGAAAACTGGCCCAAGTCATTATCCCCATTGCAAATCCCATGGCCCATAGGTTAACATGGTAGGAAGTTATTGATAAATAACTATTGATAGGAGAGGACTAGCTTGGCCATTCAAAGACTTCCCAGGACGAGAGTAGTAAATCCAACAATATCATATTGTTGCATTTCTCCTACAGTGTACATACAAGAAGTTATAATACTTTCTTGTTTGTAAATCCAAATTCAGCCTTCCAGTGGTCTGCCCTAATTGGTCAGAGTTAAGTGGATTAGCCAGGCTGCTTTGAAGAGGTGATAAAGAGCCCCTGGGGTTAACTGTCTCTGCTGCAGGGCAGTGTGCTGTTCAATAGGAATGCCAGGCCAGGGGGTGGAGTTGTAAACCATGGTCTTCAAAGGCAGAGGGGAGGCCTGGGTGTCAGTTACACTTTTACACTTTTGACCCAGAGTCAGGGCTAGGCTTAAGGAAGGTATGTGCAGATGGTAGGGGGAGAGTCTATGGAAATAAGCCATCGCAGGGGGTGTGTTTAGCCAGCTCTTACCTCCTTGCTGAAAAATCAGCCATTATGGATTTGGAAGATTTGATGCACTCTGGGACAAAATAATGCTACACTCAACAGGATGTGGTCATAACGATGAGGAGTTACCCTGCTCGCATTGGTCAGAAGTGGCCTACTGCTTGACCCAGAGAATTTTGAATAAGTATCTGAGAGGGGCAGAGCCCTCCAGATCTGTTGCTTGAAACTGAATGAATCAAGAAGTGCCCTGCTGAGAAGATGTTGCTGTGCACAGAATTCTAAGGCCTGACCTCTGAAGACTGCACAATCTGAAACTACAGCCCTGTGGATTATCTTGCTGGAAAAGAACTAAAGAGTGGATTCCCTAAAGGCAACAGGTTAAAAGAGCTCAACTGGAACATCACCAACTAAATCTATTCCTTTGAGACCCATCAGTGGATTTGTAAGGGTTTTGTACTAGTGGATTGTGGGAACTGAAGTCCTCAACTTTCAAGGACCATCTTGGAGCTTCCAGCCCCTTGGAGTAAGTTTGAGACACTTTGGGACCCCTTGAGGAACTTCAGGAAGAAGTTCAAGAAGTTTGGAGAACTTTGGGCCAACTTTGAAAAAAAAGTTCCATAGAGGGACTGACTCAACCTGGCCAGCCAGGCCGCCTGCCTTCAACCGTGAGCCGGTCAAGCCAACCGGGTTCATACTGCTAAAAGCTCCATAGCACCCACTTTCAGAGATTGACCGGGACTAAAGAAAATCTGAAGCCGGCGAACCCTCACCGGATCCGGCTACATGAGGAGCATCGAGAGACCCCGCGCGCAAAAGCTCCAGAAAAGTTTCTAAGTCCGCTCGTAGAAAAGTCAACCGGGAGCAACCGCAAGAGCCAAGCTGCCTGCCTTCCATCGCGTGTGGGCCTGGATTCCTGGGTTGCCCCGCTGAAGCAAACTTGAAATATTTTCTAAGTCCGCTCCATGGAAGTTCACCAGGACCTCGTCACAAGTCAAGCCGGCGAACCCACACCGGATCCGGACTGGCTGGGAGCTTCAAGGGGCTTCGAGAGAAAAAGCTCCAGAAAAGTTTCTACGTGTCAAGGTAGAAACTGAGACCGGGACCTGCCGGGGCTGTAGCCGCTCAGGGCTCCATCGCGCCCGGCCTGAAACTTTGACTTTGCCCCAGTCTATCGCAAGCAGGTATTGCAATATGCTGCTATAATCTTCTAAGTGCTACGTTTGATTAAATCTTTGAAAATCCATATCTCCTGTTCCCTACATTAGATTTTTGTCATATTGGGGTAATTTTAAAGATAAAAATATTTCTTATTCTTATGAATTGGTGTTAGATTTTTATTATGTGTTGTGTCATCATTATTTACTGAAATTGTGTTTTTAAATGCTTTTCATACCTGTCTTTGAAGTTAAGCCTGTCTGCTCACAGCCACGTTACCAAGGGTTGAGCGTAGGAATAATTTTTTAAGACCTATGCTGAGTTCTATCATGTGTTGGTGGCCTTAATGTCAGTGGCTGACCTACATTTGCCCCTACCAATAACCCACTTTCCAACAATCTCAATAGTGGGGCTAAGAGGTTTACAAAAAAGCCCCCTACACACCCTTGTAAGGCCTCCCGTGTGTTGTGTTTAAGCCTTTGTTTGGAGATGTGGCATGACCAATCCATGTGCTCTCTGAGAGTTACTCCTAGACAATCAAAGGTAGAAACCCTCTCAAGGAAAATACACAGGTAAGCCAAAAACAACAAAGTTCTCTTGGGGACAGTTATATAGGAATAGACAGTGTTAGAATCGCCATTGCATATCCTCATCACTTGGGGAGTCATCATGGTTAATATCAAGGGGCTCAAATTGGCAATTAAAGTTGTCTCCTACTATCTTAAGGGCATTCTCCAGAAGTGTGGACAAAAATGTTGACAACTGCTTTACAGTAGGAGATTCCTGTTCAATGCCCAATGGTCTAGAGTATACATTGAACAATAATACATCTGTTTTGGGGGCAAAAAATAGTCGGACACACAAAATATAATCAGAAAATATCTCCCCCATTTTGGCCCTACAGCCCAGATGAGCCGCTACCCAGGTGAACAGCCCTCTTGACGGTCTACCCCTCCCTCTACAATAGCTGCCTTGATGAAGATCGCAAAGCCTGGGTTGTGAATTTAGTTCTTCAACCAAATTTCTTGAAATAAGCAGATGTCATACTGTTCTATAAATAAACCCCATTCATTGCAATCCAACTTGCTTTTCAGTCCTGCAACATTCCAAGATACCACCTTGGAAAAGTTTGAGAGGTCCTGGGTGCCTAATGCCTAACATGAACCTCCCATTACATGGAATTGGTTAATGTCAATTTCTTGGCAGGAATTATGGAGGACTGTGGGAGCTAAAAGGACATTCTTCTTCGTGTCTATGCCACCTGAAAGACCTGGGTGAGTCTGCAGAGTTGCTTCATCCCAGAAATCATCTCCTAATGAGAAGGATGGGTAAGGATTCCACTGTCACAGACCCATCACCTCAGACACCCACCCTCTCTGTGTATACACTCTCTGCCAATCCTTGACACAGAATGTCTATCCACCCCTTCCAGTGCATCAAATCTAATTAGCTACTGGGACCATATAATACCAGGTGAGTGGTGCCTGATCATTGGGATACCCAGTCTTACGTGTCAGGTTGAGATGAGTCAGGCTTTTCTGGTTGGATTGACTTGGCTCAGCAGTCGCAGGCTTTCCAGATGAAGGAAGTAAGAGATGTGGCCCAGCCCAGCCTTGTCCGCCTGCAGACGGGTGCAGACAGGCCCACTCTTGGACTGGTCTTCACCTGGGCCATGTCTGGGTAGGAACCATGCGCGTCCCGCCTATTCCATGCTTATGGCACTTCAGCGCTGGTCAAACAGCAAGCCGGCAAAAGGTAGCCGTCTATGAGTTGGATGTGACTTGAGGTGGGGAATCTCTCGGTAAAAGCGCCCACACTTGAGGTATCCAGCAGATATCTTTACTGATACAGAGGGCAGGGAGATGCTGGGACTTAAACTGGATGAGTATATGAAACATGCAGGGACACTGTATGGGGCTGACATGTGTGCTGAGCAGGCAGTTGAGGAGGGAGCCTGGGGATCAAGAGGTGGAATTTGCAGGGTTGCAGTGTGGTGCCCTGATTTCAGGAGAGATCCGCAGGGAGAAGGTGACGATGCAGCATTGCATTGCGGATATCTGGGACAGACTGGATAGGTACAGATTGAAGCAACATTTATTTATTTATTTTAGGAGTTTTATATAGCGCTAGCCAGACCCGAAGGTATCGGAGCACTTTACAGCATGAATCACTTGTAGGATACATTAAGCAATTATGGGCTAGATGTAGGTAATTCTATTTTACCACTTCTAAAATACCGAATTTTACCGATTCGGTATTTAAGAAGTGGTAAAATAGAAGGGGGCACATGTAGGTATTTCAGAATCAGTAAATACCGAATCTGTAAGATTCGGTATTTACCGATTCGGTAAATACAGAATCGGTATCCCCCATTGATTCCTATGGGCCTTGAAGCCCATAGGAATCAATGGTGAATACCGAATCGGTATTTACCGATTCGGTAAATTCCGATTTTTTGCAAGGGTGCAGGGGGTGTCACTTTGACACCCTCTGGCACCCTAATTCCGGACTTGTGTGCCATGTGGCACACAGACATGCCCTAAGGGCATGTCTGTGTGTCACATTGCACAGGTGTGCATGCACAGATGTGCATGCACACCTGGATTCGGTATTTTACCACCCAATTGGATTGGGTGGTAAAATACCGAATCTGAAAGGCCTGCAGCACTCAAAGATGTGCTACCTACATGTGCTTTTACAGAATCGGTATTTTTACCGAGTCTGTATTTACCGATTTGGTAATTTTACCGAATCTGTAAATACAGATTCGGTAAAATACCGATTCTGTAAAGCATGCTCCTACATTAGAAAACACTAATACCGGTCGGAAACGGCCGAAATCGGCCGTTTCCGACCGGTATTAGGGCTCCTACATCTGGCCCTTAGTATATACAATGTCCCAAGACGCATTGCATAATATCGTCGTGGAGTGCAGAATGTCACTCGTAAAGTAAGTTATCACTGCCTGCTCTTAGAAAATGCTTTTACAAACATTCACAAAGGGGAAAGGGGTCCCTTGGGGACCTTTTCCCATTTGCAAATGGGTTACCACCTACTTGAAGTAGGTGGTAAAATGCAAATGTTTTGCAACCGCATTTCGGTCACAAAACATTCATGCATACCGATGTGATTCGGTATTAGGAAGGGACACCCTAAACACACCCCATCCTAATAGCGAATCACAAACTTATTTTGCGATTCGGTAACAGGTTAACAAATCGCAAAATAGGGTTTACTGCATCAGAAAAGCATTTTCTTGCATTCGCAAACAGTGAATCGGCCATTTGCGAAGACAAAAAATGCTTGAATACATCTGGCCCACAGAGATTTAAATACGTAAAAGAGGATCTAAGTTACAGTCACACTTTGCAGGTTTTACATTCATTTATTTATCATGTAAATAAGTTGTGAGTAACCTGAGTTCCACACCAGCCATCCAGCCACTGCATTATCACAACCACTGCAAGACCTCAGAGTGATTCAATGTAAATCATCAATTATAACAGCATTTGCTAAACCCACAGTCTAAACCCAAACAGGCTGACTCAGCCTTTCATCCTTCTAAGGTCAATAGACTAAGCATTGATACATTGGGTAATAGTGACACTTCTTCTTAACATTGTCTGTATATGGTAAGAACTGTTGTGTTAGACCGTACATTTGAAATTCGCTAGTACTAACTGCCCTGACATGTTGATCTGACCTTGGCTTTAGTGGCAGTAGCTTGCTGCTCTACAGCAAGAGCCCAGCCCTTAGTATTACAGTCAGCAAGTTCCAGCCTGCGGTCAGTGTACTGGTCTCTATGATGATGTCACTGGGGCTCAGTATTAGAGGCAGCGACTCCAGCCTGCGGTCAGTGTACTGGTCTCTATGATGATGTCACTTGGGCTCAGTCTTAGAGACAGCGGCTCCAGCCTGCGGTCAGTGTACTAGTCTCTCTGTGATGGACTCACTGGTGCTCAGTTTTAGAGACAGCAGCTCCAGCCTGCGGTACGTGTACACTAATTTTAACTTTTCCTCTTTCTTTCAGTCTGTCTCAGTGTCTTTATCCAGCCGGCTTCAGCTCAGGGGGCAGCTGCAGAAGTGACCAATGCCCGGGTGGGAGAGACGGTCACCCTTACTGCCCCGGTCACTGTGAATATAGTGACGTTTGTCTGGTACAGAGGCACAGCAGTGACTGAGTCACAGCAGATCTGCAGTTGCGTTGTGCCACTACCAGACCAGCTCATTGGCCCCCAATACACGGGTCGGGAGACTTGTGGCACAGACAAATCTTTGCAGATCAGAGACCTGCTGACGAACTACACCGGAAATTACACTGTGATTGTGCAACCGAGTGGTGCACCCTCAGTAATTGCCACCAGACTGCTGAGGGTCTACGGTAAGTACTTGACCTCTGTCCTGGAAATCAATGTTTCCTCTTTCTTTCGGGAGAGGATTATACCTGACATTTTTAATTTGATTTATCTAGGCACTTTCTGTAACTTATGTGGCTAGAGAAAACGGTTCTATTTCATTATTGAGATGCTAAATGACCCTCTCACATGACGTAAGTCTGTCTATGTAACATGTTGTGTGAGGATCACTGAAATAATATCGACTACCAAAATATCGACTACCCAAAATATCGAGGAAAAAATATCTACAACCAAAATATCGAGTTTGTATGTACAAACAGGTAAGTACAAAAATATCGAGTACAAAATATCGTTGTAAAAAATATCGTTGTAAAAAATATCGACTTTACTAAAAACAATGTTTAATTACATTAATATAAAAAATTAATTACTAAAATATAATTAACAATACTTAAAATAACTTTTAATAATTACATAATTAATGAAAGAAAAAAAAAATATTTTTTAATCATATTTCTTAAAACATATATATATATATAGTAACAAAATTTAATTAAATAATAGGCAATATTGTATATGTACCCCAAAAACCCAAAAATGACCCTGAACCCTAAAAATACCCCTTTACCCAAAAACTAAAAACTGACCCTGAACCCTAAAAATACCCCTTTACCCAAAAACTGAAAACTGACCCTGAACCCTAAAAATACCCCTTTACCCAAAAACTAAAAACTGACCCTGAACCCTAAAAATACCCCTTTACCCAAAACCTAAAAACTGACCCTGAACCCTAAAAATACCCCTTTACCCAAAAACTGAAAACTGACCCTGAACCCTAAATATACCACTTTACCCAAAAACTAAAAACTGACCCTGAACCCTAAAAATACCCCTTTACCCAAAAACTAAAAACTGACCCTGAACCCTAAAAATACCCCTTCACCCAAAAACTAAAAACTGACCCTGAACCCTAAAAATACCCCTTTACCCAAAAACTGAAAACTGACCCTGAACCCTAAAAATACCCCTTCACCCAAAAACTAAAAACTGACCCTGAACCCTAAAAATACCCCTTCACCCAAAAACTAAAAACTGACCCTGAACCCTAAAAATACCCCTTTAATTTAACATAATTAGCAATTAATCAATTAAATTAAATTAATTACCAATTAAATTTTAAATGATTAACATATATTATTTAATTACCAATTAATTAATTATTACTACCAATTAATAAATTTACATATTTAATTAATTATAATTAAATTACTTCCCACCCTATTCCCCTATAAACCCACAACCCGCTACAGAATAAAATTACACAATAATTAAAAAAATCATTAATTAAAAATAATTATAAAATAAAATGACACTTTTCACACATATTATAACATAAAAACACTATAAATAATTAAATAATATTTTAAAAACTATATTTTTTACTATCTAGATTATATACTTGGATATTTTCACTGTCTATATTATTTACAGTCGATATTACTTCACTTACCTTAAAAACGATATTTTGGCTGTCGATATTCTGTCTAGTCGATATTTTGTCCAAACGATATTTAAAACTCGATATTCTGTCCAAACGATATTTTGGAGTCGATATTATGTCTGTGCACCGTTGTGTGAGTTAGCAATGAGGGTACCCTTTAGGCTCCTGATGGACTCCGTAGAATTGTGATGTAAGTTTTCAAATGTAGTGAACTGAATTCCGGTTTAGAATATGGAGTTCACGTTTACATGCACAAGACTAAAGACGTGTATCACCAAGCTCGATGTGTGGCGCAGTCATTGGCGGGTACCCAGACTGAGGAGGACACTTCAGCTGGCAACGAGATAGGAGATACGTAACCCAAAGATCAACAGTGCTCTCACAGAGAGTTTTGCTGTGGTCCAGCAAAACTTCGTGTGCGTGTCACAGGTGCCTCAGTTGACGTGAAGATTAATGTTTGACATATGTGGAGTCAAAGCAACACTCCGGTCAGTGCAAGACCTTCAAGGACAGTGTAGACCCTACAGGAAGATGTGTTTATGTCAGTCACAAAATTGATAAAAACAAACCATGATAAGCGGTAAAATGCCACAACTGAACTCCGACCTGTTATTCATACAGTATGATAACGCTAAAGTCAGTGATAACGAGGTACAGAAAGAGCAACCAGCAGTGAAACCTAATAGCAAGAGAAACACTAATGGCAGAAATCAACCAGGTGTAACCTCCTCCACATCAGCAGCAAACTGTGTACCCACAGTGCAATAGGCCACCTCCCCATCCTGAACCTCAGGTACCAACAGGCTGGCACCATGGGACTGGTCCCCAGGTTTCTTCCTTCCTTTCTTCTGCCCCTCCTTAGCAGAACACTGTGTACCCGGATGGGTACCTCCCCATTCTAAAAATTAGGGGCCAGCAGGCTGAAACCTTGGAACTGGTCCCCAGGTCCTTTCCTTCCTTTCTCCACCCACATGCACCCTTCTCAGCAGCACACTATGAAATTCGAGTGCCCTTGGCCGCTTACCCAACCTGAACCTTAGGTACCAGCAGGCTTTTACCTTGGAGGTGGTTCACATGTGTTTTCTTTCCCTTCTCCAATCAATCAATTATATAATTTGCAAAGCACACTATATACCCGCAAGGGTTTCAAGGCGCTGAGGGGTGGGGAGGAAGGGGGTGCTGTTGCTACTGGTCGAACAGCCAGGTCTTGAGTTGTCTCCTGAAGGTTAGAAGGTCTTCGGTTCGTCGTAGGATGAGGGGGAGGGTGTTCCAGGTCTTGGCGGCACAGTGAGAGAAGAATTTGCCTCCGTCTGTGGTTCTACAAATGCGTGGGATGGTAGCCAGGGAGAGGTGTGCGGAGCGGAGTTTCCTGTTGGGTACGTAGAAGGAGAGTCGACTGTTTAGATAGGCTGGGCTGGTCTTGTGGAGTGCCTTGTGTGCGTGGATCAGGAGCTTGAAGGAGATTCTTTTGTCGATAGGGAGCCAGTGCAGGTTCCTCAGGTGGGGGATGATGTGGTCGCGACGTGGACGTCGAGGATCAGGCATGCAGAGGCATTCTGGATTCTTTGCAGTCTGTTGATGCGCTTGGTCAGGGCTCCGGCTTAGAGGGCGTTTCCGTAGTCGAGTCTGCTGCTGACTAGGGCCTGGGTGACTGTTTTCCTTTTGTTGTCGGGATCCATCTGTAGATTTTGTGGAGCAAACATAGGGTGTTGAAGCAGGAGGAGGAGACATTGTTGACTTGTTTGGTCATGGTGAGTTTTGAGTCGAGGATGACTCCCAGGTTGCATGCGTGGTTGAAGGGTGCGGGAGGTGTCCCAGTGTTGCAGGCCACCAGGAGTCGTCCCAAGCTGAGGTGTGGGGCCCGAGGATGAGGATCTCCGTCTTGTCTGTGTTCAGTTTAAGGCGGCTCTCCTCCATCCAGTCGGCGACGGCCTTCATTCCCTTGTGGAGGTTGGATTTGGTGGTGTGGGGGTCCTTGGTGAGGGAGAGGATCCGTTGCGTGTCGTCGGCGTAGGAGATTATGTTGAGGTTGTGATGTCGGACGATGCATACGAGAGGCGCCATGTAGACGTTGAACAGCGTCGGGCTGAGGGAGGATCCCTGTGGGATGCCGCAGATGATCTCAGAGGCTTCTGATCGGAACGGGGGGAGGTGGACTCTCTGGGTTCTACCGGAGAGGAAGGAGGAGGTCCAGTCCAAGGCCATGTCTCAGATCACTGCGTCGTGGAGTCGTGTACGCAGTGTGCGGTGGCAGACGGTGTCGAAGGCGGCGGAGAGGTCCAGGAGCATGAGAGCCGCCGTCTCGCCATTGTCCAGTAGTATCCTGATGTCGTCTGTGGTGACGATGAGGGCGGTCTCGGTGCTGTGGTTGCTGCGGGAACCTGACTGGGAGGGGTTCAGGATGCTGTTGTCTTCGAGGTAGCGGGTGAGCTGGATGTTGACTATCGTCTCGATGACCTTAGCTGGGAACGGAAGCAGGGAGACGGGTCAGAAGTTGCTCAGTTCGCTTAGGGTCCGCCTTGGGTTTCTTTAGTAGGGCGCTGATCTCTGCGTGTTTCCAGCTTTCAGGGAAGGTCGCGGTCTTGAATGAGAGGTTGATGATGTTGCGTAGGTGGGGTGCGTTGGAGCTGCCGGCTTTGTTGAAGATGTGGTGTGGAAAAGGGTCAGACGGCTAGCCGGATTGGATTGTGCCTATGGTCTTGATTGTGTCTTCGATGCTCATGTTGGCCCTGGTTGTCAGGGGGTCGTTGTCGGTGGGGTGAGGTGGTTCCGGCGTGTTGGGGCCTGTTAGGGTCATCCGGGGTTTAAAGCTATCGTGGATGTCGGCGATCTTGCGGTGGAAGAAGGTGGCGAGGGAGTCGCACAGGGCTCGCAACTCTGGGATGTCGTTGGCGTTGGAGCTGGGGTGGGAGAGTTCCTTCACAATGTTGAAGAGCTCCTTGCTGTTGTGTGCGTTGTTGTCGAGGTGGTCTTTGAAGGAGGTCCTCTTGGCGGTCCTAAGGAGGTGGTGGTGGTTGCGGATGGCGTCCTTGTGGGCTGCGCAGCTGCCCAGCGACTTCTCGCTGTGCCATATGTTCTCCAACTTCCGGCAGGTGCGCTTTGACGCTAGGACGCTAGGAGTTCCGGGGTGAACCAGTTGGCTCTCTTGCTAGTGTCTTTGAGGGTTTGTTTTTTCAGTGGGGCTATGGTGTTGGCGCTGTCGTCCATCCATCGTCTGCGAGTGCGAGGTTTGTCTGTAGTTGTACTTCGGTGATTTTGCCCCAGCAGCGAGGGGGGATTTGTAGGGTGCGGTGATGTGCGACGGGTTTCCGGAAGGTGAAGTGGATGCAGTGGTGGTCGGTCCAGGTGGGTTCGGAGATGTGGCTGAAGGAGACGTGTGGGCTTGAGGAGAAGATGGCGTCGAGCATGTGTCCGGCGATGTGGGTCGACGATGTGACGAGCTGTTCCAGTCTGAGGATGGCGAGGTTGTCTATCAGGGTGGTGGAGTTGCTGTCATTGTTGTTCTCCAGATGGAAGTTCAGGTCTCCGAGGAGAATGTAGTCGGTGGAGGTCAGTGCGTGCGGGCTGATGAAGTCGGCGATGGCGTCGCAGAATTGTGTTCGGGGTCCGGGTGGTCTGTAGACGAGGGTGCCTCTTAGGGTGGTCTTGGGGTCCATGTGGATCTGGAAGTGCATGTGTTTGGCGGTGCTGAGAATGTCGTTGGTGTTTGTTGAGACCCTGATGGTTTTCTTGTGGACAATGGCGATTCCTCCTCCAACTCCGTTGGTGGCGTCTCGGCGGGTGATCTTATATCCATCAGGGATAGCTATGGCGATATCTAGGGAGAAGGCTTTATTCATCCAGGTTTCGGTCAGGAAGGCGACGTCTGGAGATGCGGTGTCGAGTAGGTCCCAGAGCTCATTGGCATGTTTGCGTGCAGAGCGGGTGTTGATCAGGATGCATCGGAGCTTCTTGTGTTTTGTCGTGGAGGGTGTCTCTGCGTCTTCGATGAAGGAGAAGCTGCAGTTCTGGCAGGCGAAGGGACCGTGAGTGCGCTTCGGGGTGGCTCTGCAGCAGGTGGCGGTTCGTCCTGGGTTAAGAGCGATGAGGGTGCTGGTGTCGTATCGGAGGCGGTCTTCATGGCTGGTGCGGGGGCCAGGGGTTCTGGAGCGGGGCGGACGGGCGCAGACGGGCTTGCCTTAGGCACGCCTTCGGCACGCCAGCGGCGCAGCCGCCATTTTAAGGGGAGGACAGACGGAGGAGTAGCTGGGAGGCGGGAGGTGGGAGGCGGGGGTCAGGGAATGGGCACAGGGTGGGGCAGCAGCGGCAGGAACTGCGAGCAATGAGCACGAAGGAGCGAGGAAAAAAGCAATAAGGTCACACAGGAAACAGAGCGAAATGGGCAAAAAAGGAACAAAAGACAAAAATGGGCACAGCGGGATAAAGGGCCCAAGGACACTCAAGCGCTTGTGGAGCTGCAGTGAGGGGGAGCGACCTACCTGGTAGGGTCAAGGGTCGCTCTCCTCATCGTGCCGCGGCCACCATTTTAAGGGGAGGTGGGAGGGAGGAGCAGCTGGGAGGCGGGAGGCAGGAGGCAGGGGTCAGCAAATGGGCACCAGGGTGGCGGGGGCACATGGGCAGCAGCGGTAGGAACTGCAAGCAATGGGCACGGAGGAGCGAGGATAAAAGCAATAAGGTTACCCAGGAAACAGAGAGCGAAATGGGCAAACAAGGAACAAAAGACAAAAATGGGCACAGCGGGATAAAGGGCACAACGACACTCAAGTGCTGGTGGAGCTGCAGTGGGTGGGAGCGACCTACCTGGCAAGGTCAAGGGTCGCTCCCACCTACAACCTCCTCAGCAATTGACTGTGCTCCCCAGTGCCCTTGGACACATCCACATCATGAAACTCAGGTACCAGCAGGCTGCCACCTTGGAGCTGGTCCTTAGGTCTCTTCGTTCGTTCATTCCTCTCCCCCCTTCATCAGCAGCACACTGTGCATCCACAGTGCCTTTCGACAAGGCCCCATCCTGAACCTCAGGTATCAGGAGGCTGCCACTTTGGAATGGTTCCCTAGGTCTCTTACATCCTTCCTCCTCCCATGTCCTACCTCCTCAACAGCACATTCTGAATCCCCAGTGCCCTTGGCCACCTCCCCATCCTGAAGCTCAGGTACAGAGTCTTTTCTGTACCCACGACCCATCCTCATCTGCACACTGTGCACTCCAAGTACCCTTGGCCTCCTCCCCATCCTGATCATCAGGCACCAGCAGACTGCCACCTTGGAGCGGGACCGCAGGTCTATTCTTTCCTCCACCCATGTCCACCCTCCGCAGCAGCTCACTGTGCACCCCTACTGCCCTTGGCCACCTTCCCATCCTAAACAACATGTACCAACTGGCTGGCACCATGGAGCTGGTTCAGAGGTCTCTTCCTTCCTTTCTCCACCCACCTCTACCCTCCTCAGCAGCACAATGTGCACCTCCAGTGCCCTTGTCCAACTCCCCATCCTGAAACTCAGGTACCATCAGGCTGCCACCTTGGAACGTGTCCCAAGGTCTCTTCCTTCCTCCACTTACGGCCACGTTCCTCAGCAGCACACTGTTCACCCCCTGTGCCTTTGGCTACCTCCCCCATCCTGAACCTCAGGTACCAGCCAGCTGGCACCTTGGAGCTGGTTCAGAGGTCTCTTCCCTCCTTTCTCCACTCACTTCCACCCTCCTCTCCAGCACACTATACACCCCCAGTGCCCTTGGCCACCTCCCAAAAGGCTGCTCCTTGGAGCTGCTCCTTTGGTCTCTTCCTTCCTTCCTCCATCCCTCCCCCATTACACATCAGCACCTGTGTAACCCCAGTGCCCTTTGCCACCCCCCCTTCCTGACCCTCGGGTACCAGGACGTGGTTCCCGTTGTGAGAAGTTGGCCTGGCATATGCTGTCCACTAGTTATAGTAGGCACCTTGTACCAGTTCAAACAAGCACCGGAGTACTCGAGTTTCCTCACCCATGGAAACCGGGTGCATAGGTGTCTTTTGGTGTCGGGAATCGTCGTTGATTTCAATGGCGATCTGCTGCAAAGTGCTGCTGCTCTCAAAGATGAAAGTGCCTGGGGTGATCCAAGCCTGGATCTAAGATTTGGAGAACCTGAGAGCAGAGGGGACAGAGTCTGGGTCACTTGCCAGTGACCAGGGGCACGATTGACGAATGCCCACCAATGTCAGGTGTTTCAAGGTTGAAGAGGTGAAGCTTGACTATCCAGCCACGTGGACCAGAAGGTGTTGACGATGACTAAGAGCTGGATTAAAACTGTCCCACAAAGGATGTTGAGTGCTGCTGCATCGGTGCCCAGATTTGACACAACAAGCCTTGGCAACAGCAACCCACGCAGAAAGAGAAAAGATACTTCGGTGTGGACCAGCAAGGTCCAGGGGACTCCCCAAGCAATGGAGAGCCAGGGCACGTCTGGAGCAATCAGGGAAGCCCAAGGAAAGTCAAAGTTGCCTTCTCAGAGACCCACCAGTCAACGGACCAGGGATTGCAAAGGTACCTCAAGCGAAAACACAAAGGGCCAGCTCATGGAACACTCATGGAGTGTAGGCCAGTAATCTTTGGCGTAAAAAGTACTCGGGCTCTGGGCTACAAGTAACCCAATGCACAGCCTCAAGGAACGTCGAGAAGCTGATGCACTTGCAAATGTGCACGGTGTGCATGGGGTTCCGGTACCATGGTACCCAAGAGGGACACGGGTCTCAGCTTTGATGGGTACTAGGTTCGGCCTCTGGGAAGTCTGGAAACCCACCTCCTGTGTCGCAAATACTACGGGGTCCGGTGGGAGCTTCGGAGATGCAAACCGGGCAGATACGTCTTTGGTGCCTGCCAAGCAGGGGAGTAATTCCTTTACTTCAAGGGAAATTCTTCAGTCATCTAGTCGTGTAGATTGTCGAAGTTCCAGGATTTCTGTATCAGAGTTTCATCCAGGTGTAATCTAAAGTCCTGTAGTCAGGGGTTCCTTTCTTATACCCAAAGAAGTGGTTCGACATACTCTCCAGACCCACCTATGGGAGGGTTTGGAAAGAGGGGCGGCTACACCCATTTCCTTTGTTCAGTTTCACACCAGAGCTGGGGCTGGTAACCCCTGGAACTGGTTTGAAGTGGGCTATGCACAGGGACATCAAATGTGCCCCCAGTGCAGAATTCAAAGCACTCTTGGAGTGCTCCCATCCAGCCCCAATACACTAAAGCCTGTCTGGGAGGTGGTTACACCTCCCTGTGACAGGAAACCTATTGTCCAGGCCTCCCCACCCGGAGTTGCATCCAACAGCAGGAGGCCAGACTCGTGTCTGTGGCTGTGGCATCCATTTTGTGATGCCAGGGCTCCTTCAGACTGGTATTGGGTATACCGGTGTGTACATGTCTCTCCCTCTAGAAGGGTGGAATCATACCCCTGCTGCCTGGACTGTTGGGGGGGGGTATGATTCCAAAGTGTTTGACACCAAACACAACATGTTTCCGTGCAGCCATTCCAAAGTTAGCATTTACCGCAAGGTTATAATGCACTTAAGAGTATATGGTCTGGCCGCATCACAGAACAGCACCAGAGAATAGATTCCAAAGGCTGCAGAGGGGCCCTGCTCATGCATGGGCACCCTCTCACACAAAGCCCAGCACCCTGCCTTCAGAATTGATAATGCCTACCAAGGGGGTAACTGTTTGGTTTGTATATGTAGTGATATAAGGTAGATATAGGTAACCTATATCTAAGTATGGGTTGCATGCACCACCTTACCCAGGCTGCAGTAGCAGTCCTGTGGTGTCATTTTGGAAGGCTTCCTAGGGGTGGCACAATACATGCTGCAAAACCCTGGTAAGCCGCTGGGGTACCTATGCCCTAGGAACCTAAGGTACCATATACTAGAGACTCATAAGGGTACCCCAGTAACTAAACTGGAGTGTACCTAAAGTACATGGAATCAATTTAGAGAGGAAGCAGCTAGGCTGGGGTCCTGGAGAGTAGGCCCCCAGCCAGACTAAAGTCAAAAAATAGTGAAACATCAGCAAAAAGTGGGGGTAACCATAAGAAGCAGATCCTACTCTCCTACACAACCCCCTTACCCAAATGCAGGCACATTAAACTAACCTTGACCAGTTGAGTCTTCATGTTCTAAGTTAAAATATCTGGAGAGTCCATCGGCATTGGCATGGTTACTCCCAGATCTATGTTTCACTGTATAGTCCATCCCTGTAGGGAAATGGACCACCTTAAAAGTTTGAGGTTTTCACCCTTCGTCTGTTTTAGCCATAAGAGGGGCTTATGGTCAGTCTGAACAGTGAAGTGAGTGCCAAACAAGTATAGACTCAGCTTCTTCAGAGCCCAAACCACAGCAAAGGCCTCCCTCTCAACAGCTGACCAATGTTTCTCTCTAGGGGTCAGCCTTCTGCTAATAAAAGCTACTGGCTGGTCCTGACCTTCATCATTCAATTGTGATAACACAGCCCCTACCCCCAACTCAGAAGCATCTGTTTGGACAATGAATTCCTTGGTGGAGTTAGGAATTTGCAGAATGGGAGCAGTGCACATGGCCTGCTTCAGATCATCATCATCATGCTAAGGGGGACACACAAAACTAGCCTCCATCTTGGGGGTAGGTCGTGGGTTGTGCTCTAGTGGACAGGCCACTCCCGACATCCCCTGCTCATAAGACGCGCTGGGAGTTGCGCGCGGTGATTAGCAATCATACACTTCCTGAGGCGGAAAGCCGGGAAGTTAGTAGACACAATTTTTTACTTTATACTCTGGTGATTTATTGTAATTTTTTGTGCTGATTTTAAAACGTCATTACCTTCGCGGACTTCGCTCTGAGTCCGCATACTTCCCCACTCTACTAGGCCATTGCAGCCGAGTAGGCGCTGCTAAGGGGGACACACAAAACTAGCCGCCATCTTGGGGGTAGGTTGTGGGTTGCGCTCCAGTGGACAGGCCACTCCCGACATCCCCTGCTTGATATGGCCACCCTCAATTGGCCACGCAGCGGACGGGCGCAGCGGGCGCGCCGGCGGCACGCCAAAGGCGTGCCAAAGGCAAGCCCGTCTGCACCCGTCCGCGACCCTTCCGCGGCCGTGGCCAGAAACGCTGCCCAAATTAATTGTGCTGGACGGAACATGTACAGCAAGCAGGCATTAATGTCACTAAGACCTACAGGGGGACCTCACACTATGCTCAAAACTCCGGAAAACTCGAGTACGGACTCCCCTTGTGAGACCTGTGGTTTCTCCTGGAATAATGATTCACATAGATGTAGACTGCCTATAGTTAACACCTTGCCTCTGTCCCATGGTCCCGGAGTGACAATACATCTGACAGCCGGCTTAATAAATTGCAGATCGCTGGTAAAGCATGCCCTAAATATCTTCCAGTCCATAACAGATAATGACTGGGACCTCTTATTCCTGACAGAAACTTGGCTCAGTGAGGTGACAAACCCTGCTCTTTCCCTGGCAATCCCTGACGGCTATAATATCTTATGTGCCAATCGTCAAAACGGTAAACACGGAGGATGGGTGGCAATTATACATAAATCCAAATGGACGATAATGTCACCTCACTATGAACAAATTGGTAGTATTGAGGGCCTTCCCTTTTGTATTAAATTATCGGCCTCGACCACCTGTTCTGGCCTTTTGATCTATCAACCTCCCAATTCCAGTTCTTCCCATCTAGCTTTGCTCATGGATTATATTATTCAGGCTTGCTCATGGTATTCTAACTATACAGTGTTAGGAGATTTTAATCTTCACGTTGATGATGATACCTGCCATCTTAGTTCGAATTTTACTACCACATTAGCAGCTGGTGACCTTAACCAGCTGGTAACTTCCCCCACTCACAAAGCCGGTCATACGTTAGATCTTATTTGCTCTAACCTTACTGATATTTTGGTCAAAGACCCTAGACCTGTGATATGGTCAAATCACTACTTCATACCATTCGTTATTACTATGATTCAGCATGATAGACCCTCTATTCTGCCAAAGGAACTTGGCAGAAATTGGAGCAAAATTTCTCCGGAACTTCTTCTTGAACTCACTAAAGATTCCAACCCTCCCTTTGTCTCGGACCTTGACTTACGCATTTGTAAATTCAATGAGTGGGTGATTAAAGCCATCAATTCACTAGCACCTCTGAGACCTATTAAAACCTTTAGATCCACCCCAGCGGCGCCATGATACTCAGAGGAATTGAGACAAAAAAAGTCTGTCTGCAAATCCTTAGAACGTTGTTGGAGAGTAAATTTCACAGCGGAAAGCAAACTTAAGTACCGTACTGCCCTTAAAGAATATCGAAAATGATTATTCTGCACAAAAGAAATGATTTATCGGACAACATTGAGAAAGCCACTAATTCCTCTAGAGAGATTTTTAGGTCTCGCCTGTCGATGCGCATGCGCATCGAGCTTGCAAGACTATGGGGGTTTAAACAGTCTTTAACCAACTTGCAAGGAATCGTGGCGATTCCTTGCAGTGCCCGTGAAATTCAAGCTCAATGCGCATGCGCATTGAGCTTAAAAGCGCGTGCACATGCCCCCAGCCGCCTGCCTTGCATGTATTTTCCCTCAGGCGCACTCCTCCCACACCCCCGCTCCGTCCACTCCCCTGCCTGCCGTGTCGCATTTCTCACTCCTCCCACACCCCCTTTCCGCCCCCTCCCCTGCCTGCCGTGTCGCATTTCTCCTCCCCCCTCCCCTTCTGTGCCTTCCCTCCGTCTTGTCTCTTTTGGCCCCCCTCCTCCTCCTACTCTCCTCCCCCCTCCTCCTCCTACTCTCCTCCCCTCTCTCTCTCACAGCCTCCCCCAGCTCCGCCCCCTCACTTCTTAGTTGCACGGCCGCTAGGCCGTGCCTCCCCTACTCTCCTCCCCCCTCCTCCTCCTACTCTCCTCCCCCCTCCTCCTCCTACTCTCCTCCCCACTCTCTCTCTCACAGCACAATCTTGTTCTATCTCACTTTTTCTCACCCAAGATGGCGCCCCTTGACGCCTAGTTTGCGGTATAGTGCACAATCACGATCGTGTATAGGCACGGACGGCACACACACACCCCGTCAGTCGGGTTGATCGCTTGAGGCATACTGTGGGCTTATCTGGTAAGCGTTCGTTGTTGTTGGCCCCCGAGAATTCCGTTAGGTTTTAAACAGTAATTGACCCCTTCTTATATGCCTTGCTTGTTTTTGCAGTGTATCAGCACACTGCGTGTGACCGTCTAGCAACATGAAGCATACAGTTCAGAATGGCATTGTTACACCGCTCCATTGAGAACAGTAACTCCTTATCTTGAAGCTTTAAATTGAGCGCACACTCGCAATTCTTCTGCGTTCATTTTATTCACTTAACTTCCACAAGGTAAATGCCTAACCTTGAATTTTTACCCCCTGCTTAGTGCCTGCACTAGTCCTCACTTTGAATGTGGCGCAGCACTGATTGACGAGTGCTGTTTGTAATTCCCGCCACTTTCGCCTGATACCTCCAAGTAATTGCGTACCGGTCTTCAGGTCTCTGTGAAGACCGGTTCAGTGACACGTTTCCATTGTTTTGCGGTCCGCCCACTGCCCGAGGTTTGTGCTCCATCCAGAATCCTTTACGCATGGTTGTCTACCACAGCACTGCCCGAACTCTCCTTGACACCAGCTCTTGCACATTTGTAACAATTTCTCGGTGTTATAAAGCGAACATTAGATCACTATCCTTTCACCACTCGCAGCTGCAAGTTACCTTCACTCCTCATTCTACAGTTGTAAACAGTTTTTAAACCAACATCATCTCTTCACCACTCGCATCGGCTGGTTAACTACTGGCCTTGCAATCCGCGTATCACAGACTTGCCCAATTGAGCACTCAGTCTAACACTCTTCCCTAGACATTGTTGAGTCCTCATGCATGACACTAAGTGTGGCATGGCATAGATGTTTTCGTTGCCACAATGCCAATCTAATGTTGTCTTCCTTAACCTCTCCCTTCCCCCACCCACATCCACCATGACATCCACCACCACATCCACCACATGCTCCACCGCATCCACCACCACCACATCCACCACCACATCTGTCGTATTTGGCCCGGCCGCATTAGCGATTAGCTGAACCTACACGTTGTCCTCCTTAACTTGGCTATATATGATAAACGCCATTTTGAATGTTACGGCGGCCATCTTAGATCATGAGCGGCCTCGTGGCCGGCGTGCCCTTTAGTCCGTTGTCCGTTCCACTGACCACTCTTGTCTGCCCAGCAACAGGCTATTTTTAGTACTGGTCAAGCCGCACATGCGCAGTTCCCACTGACCCGTAGATCTTCAGGAATGTGCACCAAACTGACCAGCGGAGTTGTGCACCCTCCAATGAGCTGGCAGTATTCCAAAACATGACCATATATGTCTCGAAAATGTGTCTTAACTTGTGCCGCCTATCTTTTATTGCCCCAAAAACTGTATATAAAATGGGGTCACACTGATGTTCGGTGTGATACCTCTTGCATTGCCGAAGGGTGCTGTTTGAGTGTACCACCACCCCATGGGGTCTTAATAAACTTGATCTTTGCCTTTTACAGTTTCCGTGCCAACAGTTCTTGAGTGTGAGTGGGTTATCTCCGGAGCGTGTAGGCCTTGGGAACCCCGAAATACTTCAATTGGCGACTCTGGTGGGACTCATCGGCGACTCGGATGCCCGAAGGAGAGGTCGTGACGAAGGCTTGGAAACCCGCCATGGGCGCGCGCTGCCATGAGTGACCCGAGTCTTGGCTGCCACGGTGTTTTTTCCTTTCCTTCCGATCTGACCTTCCAGGTGGCGCCGGTCTCCGACTGAGTCTTCGAAGTGTCTGCATCGCTGAGAAAGTGCCGTTTGGCTGATTTGGCTTACAAGACCTTGGCAGTTGGAATCTGGACATTTGAGAATTTGGTAAGCTTTGTGTTCGGTAAGGTAGTCTTCGGACGCTTACTGAAGTTCTACGATTTGTGTTCGGTAAGGTAGTCTTCGGACGCTTACTGAAAATCTGTGCTTTGTGATTGGTGAGGTAGTCTTCGGATGCTTGCCGAGTCCTATGAACTTTGATTTGAGTTAGCTAACATTGTGAATTTGTGATCTTTGAACTTATATGTGTAGTGCACTTCACATAGGCAGGCATGTAGAGATGTTTCTCTAACTTTGTTTTTTTTCTCTGAGCGGCACAATTGTGTGGAGAACTGTAAGTGCCATTTTGTCCGGTGTCACGCTTTTGTGATACTTTTCGAACATGCCTGTTTTCAGCACACTCCGAGGAATGTGTTGTCTTGGAGAAGGTACCTCAATTAGGTTAGCGGAATCACAGCCGGCTCCCCCAGAGGGAACTCCAAATAGGGACATGTACATAAAATTTGGCCTACCCCCTATTATGTACAGTAAATTATGGCATAAATACACCAAGGCCGATCCTGAATTGCAATGGCCTCTACACGGGTCGTATGATTTGAGTAAAATACAATTTGTAGAGCAATGTATGTTTCAACGCAGGTCTAGACAAAATATGTTTGATTGCGTGCGAATGTGGGAGAAAGCGGCGCGTGAGCGAATGAAGCGTGAGGTTGCCTTGGCGGACAAAGAGCAGCGCAAGACTGCTCGGGATAAGGCTTTACAGCTTGAGGAAAAGGAGGCTCAGGCGAAGAAAGAAAGGGAGGAACGGGAACGTAATTTGCAAACGACTGGTCAGTTTCCTATTCGCCGACCACTTTATCCTGTCCTTAATAATGAAATTGATGATTTTTCTTTGTTAGATCGGTCACCGCCTCCGTACGTTTCGCCGACGGCTCCGTCTGCGGATTCCGAGGATGATGGACAGGATCAGTTGAGCCAGAAGGGGGTATCGGCTCTCAGGTTTACTGCGGAGAGGTCCGCTCATTTACGCAGTTGGGCTCGTAAAGTGAATAAGCATTGTGTTACTCAGGAGCAGTTGTTAACAGAAAAGAAAGGGTGGTCGGATCTTGAATTAATGTATTTTCTGTCCAGTCTGGCGGATGAAGTTGTAAACGCGGATCACTGAAATAATATAGACTGCCAAAATATCGACCTGCAAAAATATCGTTGCCAAAATATCGACAGACAAAATATCGACTTTCTATCTACAAACAGGTAAGTACAAAAATATCGAGTACAAAATATCGTTAACAATAATATAGATGTAAAAAATATCGACTTTATTAAAAACAGTGTTAAATTAAATTAATATTAAATTTTAATTACTAAAATATACTTAAAAATACTTAAATTAAATTATAATAATTAAATAATAAATGAAAATAATAAAAATAATTTTTTACAATCTTATTTGTTGACCCTGAACCCTAAAATATACCCCTTTACCCAAAAACCCCAAACTGACCCTGAACCCTAAAAATACCCCTTTACCCAAAAACTAAAAACTGACCCTGAACCCTAAAAATGCCCCTTTACCCAAAAACTGAAAACTGACCCTGAACCCTAAAAATGCCCCTTTACCCAAAAACTGAAAACTGACCTTGAACCCTAAAAATGCCCCTTTACCCAAAAAACTGAAAACTGACCCTGAACCCTAAAAATGCCCCTTTACCCAAAAACTGAAAACTGACCCTGAACCCTAAAAATGCCCCTTTACCCAAAAACTGAAAACTGACCCTGAACCCTAAAAATGCCCCTTTACCCAAAAACTGAAAACTGACCCTGAACCCTAAAAATGCCCCTTTACCCAAAAACTGAAAACTGACCCTGAACCCAAAAAATGCCCCATTACCCAAAAACTGAAAACTGACCCTGAACCCTAAAAATGCCCCTTTACCCAAAAACTAAAAACTGACCCTGAACCCTAAAATTACTCCTTTACCCAAAATTTATCAATATTATTTAATTACCAAATAATTATTAATTAACAATAACAATAAAGTAAATATATTAGCACATTAGCTGTAATTATTTTAATAATTAATATTATTTTTTCCCAATTAATTACTTAACAATAACACAAAATTATATATATTAAAATGTACTCTATTTAATGTAATTAACTAATTACAATTAATCAATTACCAATTAATTACTAATTCAAAATATGTACACAATTATATTAATTAATTAACTAATTATTATTAATTATCAATTAATTATTAATTATAAATATTTACAAAGATATATTAATTAATTAATTATTATTAAATTACTTCCCACCCTATTCCCCTATAAACCCACAACCCGCTACAGAATTACATAACGCAATTATTAAAAAAACAAAATCCATTTAATAAAATATTTTATAACATTAATACACACTTTTCACACATATTATTACATAAAAATACACTATAAAATATTATATATTATTAAAAATTCGATATTTTTGCTATCTATATTTTATACAGTCGATATTACTTCACTTACCTGAAAAACGATATTTTTGTAGTCGATATTATGTCCAGTCGATATTTTGTCCAGTCTATATTTAAAACTCGATATTATGTCCAGTCGATATTTTGGAGTCGATATTTTGTCTGTTCACCTGTAAACGCATATCGTGAACTTTCTGATACGCTCGAGCCTAAAGTATTGTCGGTGTATCGTGAGAATTTAGCTAAAGGTGATTTTGATCTTTCAGATGTTGATGACCTGTTCAAGCAATTGATCAAGCTGCGGGATGAGACAACCCAATTGCGACAGGAACGAAAACGGAGGCAAAAGGAGTCCGAGCCGGAAAATAACGGGCAGGCTAAGGAGTGTTCTCTCCGTGGTTCAGATAAGAGTTCTGCGTTGCATGTTATGCCTATGCGTGAAGCCGCGCCTTTGTATCTTCCACCAAAAGGGGAAGGTACGGATGATGATAAATTGTCAAAGGATGCGAAAGGGTATTTTGTGTATAATTGGGTATACACGCCATGGAATAGAGCAGATGTCATGGCATTGAAAAATTCTTTACCTGATCTTCGGAAGAATCCGGCGGCATTTTATGAGGGGGTGGAGGGGGCTATATCGTCTTGTGTGATGACTCTTGTGGATATAGATTTGTTTTTTGGACTAATTTTACCACCTGATATGTGGAGGCAAATTCGTAAAAATAATGATGAAACGATATTGGGGGGGACATGGAAAGACATAAATGCTGCAGATTTGGACAGAGAACCAGCATGTAAGCCTTGTCAGTTAATTCTAGACCTTCCGGCTGCTATCTTGAATAAATTAAAAACGCTCGTCCCCCCCAAGAAGATTGATTGGACCATGTTAACGTCGTGCAAGCAGAAACCCGATGAAGCGGTCTCAGATTTCTTTACACGCTTCGAGGAGGCGTTTCATGATTACAGTGGTCAATCTTTAACTGACGATACGGGTCGGCATTTGTTTGTAGATAAGTATGTAGCCAATCTCCTACCGGAGATTGCAAAGCGATTGAAGTCGAGTGAAAGTTCCTGGGCCACGGCGACCCCTGCGTCTTTGTTAACTATGGCTCAGTATTATGAGCGGCAGGAAGTGGAGGCTAAAGAAAGTGCAGAGAAAAAGACGAAGGAATTGAAAACAAAGGTGATGTTGGCGCAGGTTCGGGGAACACAGGGTAGAGGGAATGATAGAGGTAGACGAGGTGGAGGAAACACATCGTATGGTCGTACGGACATTGCGGAGGATCAGTGTGCTTATTGTAAGGAGTTTGGGCATTGGGCCGAAGATTGTCCGGTACTTCGTGAACAGCGTAGTCAGCGTGGTCGAGGCAGTGGAAGGTCGAGAGGAGGTTATACTGGAACGAGAGGTGGCGGAGGTGATCGTAGACAGGTTGAGGAGAGGGGCCGTGGCCAGGGCGAACGAAATACGTTTGATAGACGGAATCAATATCAGATTTCGGAAGGAGAGAATGTGGAACATCAGGATTATGTGCATGCATAGGATTGCGTAGGATGGGGTAAGGAATCAGTTGAAGTGCCGGTAGATCAGCAAGGTCCATATGTAACAGCGGGTATTTTGGGTTCTACTGATCAATTTCTAGTCGACACAGGAGCTACTTGTAGCGCTCTGTCGAAAAACTTGGTTCCGAGGGCTCCCCTGTCTGGCGAAATGATTACGTGTGTAGGGTTTGATGGCACACCCTCCCCCAGCCCATTGTCCAAGCCCCTTGCACTATGCATTGACAAATACTTTAGTTTTGGCCAATTTTTGTTATCACCCCATACCCCAGACAATATCCTGGGCATTGATTTGCTTAAATATTTTCGAGCAACAATACGCTGCGCTCCAGAGGGAGTGCGGGTTATTCTGAACGACAATTACCCTGACCCTGATGATTGCCCTGACCCTGACAGATTTTATGCCATTTTAGACATCCCTGCTTTGGCTTCCCTGCCGCACACGTTGTGGGCGACATCAGATACGGATGTGGGAGAGATGCGCATTCCACCAATACGCATTACTGTTAAGGAGGGGGCCCCTCTACCACGAGTGCCACAGTATAAGATTTCGAAAGAAGGTGAAATTGCACTGACACATATTGTTCAGGACTTGATTTCTGCAGGGGTGGTGGAGGAGGTCCCTTATAATGTTTGTAACAGCCCTATTCTACCGATTCTTAAGAGAGACTCAGATGGTAAGATCTATCGATTTATTATTGATTTGCGTGAGATAAACAAAATTGTCATCCCCCAATACTCAGTGGTGTCTGATATCACGACTTTGCTTACTTTGGTTCCACCGACGGCCACCACCTTTAGCGTTATTGACTTAAAGAATGCGTTCTTTTCCATCCCTGTTCACCCAGATAGCAGATATCTGTTTGGTTTTACGCTCAATAATAAATCGTATAGATTTTGTCGCGTTCCCCAAGGATATACTGAAAGCCCTAGCATCTACAGCCAGGCTTTGAAAAGACAACTAGATTCTTTTAAATTGCAGTCTGGCGTTGCGCTCATCCAGTACGTGGATGACCTTCTGCTTGCCGCTGACTCCTACGCGCAATGTGAACAGAGTACGCTTGCGTTGCTTTCCTTTCTGGCACAACACAATCACAAGGTTTCCAAGAAAAAGCTCCAATACTGTAGACCCCAGGTGACCTACCTCGGTCATCTGTTGTCTAAGGAGGGACGTGCATTAACATCTGATCGAATTCAAGCAATTTTAGACACACCAGTCCCCCGCACGCAGAGAGATGTGCGTGCCTTCATAGGGTTGACGTCCTTTTGTAGGCAATGGATCATGGGTTTTTCACATATCATAAAACCTTTGCTAGCATTACTGTCCAAAGCTACACCGATGCCTCTTGAGTGGACAGATGAATGTCAGAAAGCTTTTGAACAGTTGAGACAGGCCCTTTGTTCCGCACCCGTGTTAGGAACACCAGACTACACGAAACTTTTCACATTGTACGTGCACGAGAATGATGGGTGCGCGTTGTCAGTGTTAGTGCAGTTACACGGGGATAAGCAGAGACCATGTGCATACTTCTCTGCCATTTTGGATCCTGTAGCACGAGGGTTGCCTGGGTGTTTTCGAGCGGTAGCGGCAACAGCAGTAGCCATACGACAGAGTGAGGGCATAGTGTTATCACACAAATTGTTGGTGTTAGTCCCTCACGCAGTAGATGCCCTGTTAAATCAAACAAAGACCCAATACCTCACGAGTGCACGACTTACAGGATACGAGCTGACACTCTTAGCGCCACACATAACATTGAAAAGATGCGCTACTTTGAACCCTGCCACCTTATTGCCCTATCCGGCCGAGGAGGGTCAGGAAGAAAAACATCACGACTGTGTTTTCCTGACTGAGGAACAGACAAAGGGTCGTGTTGACTTACAGGATGTGCCACTTCCTGATGTGGATGGGGAGCTGTGGGTTGATGGATCGTGTTTAAGGCTGCCAGATGGTACGACTTCCGCAGCATATGCGATCACGACTCTTAAGACGGTGGTAGAAACAGCTAGAATACCACAAAAATCGGCTCAGGCAGCAGAGCTGATAGCTTTAACAAGAGCCTGTGAATTGAGTGCCGGATTATGTGTGAACATATACACGGACAGCCGGTATGCCTTTGGAGTGGCCCATGACTTCGGGCTTCTTTGGAGGGAACGTGGGTTTTTGACATCACATGGAGAGCACATTATGCATGGAGAGCTAGTGCATGATCTCCTAAATGCGTTGCTTAGCCCTAAGAAAGTAGCGATAGTGAAGTGCAGTGCCCATAAGAAGGTTACGGATAAAGTGGGTCAAGGAAATGCCTTTGCAGACAGCATAGCAAGGCAAACGGCTACGTCCCGAACTAGCTCCCCCATGTACGTGGTACAATCACAGGCTGAGCGATGGAGTGATGCTAGAGCAGAGATACGGGATATTCAAAAATCAGCCACAGAATCTGAACTTGCGGCTTGGGCAGTAGATGGGGTACTAGATGATGAGGGTTGTTGGAGAAGCAAAGACATGGAGAAGTGGAAATTGCCTGTGGCTTACTTACAGGCGATGGTCCAGATGACACATGGATTGGCCCATGTCGGAGCTCTTGCAATCACTCGGCTTTTAACACGAGTTTGGGAACATCCCGAGATTGCGAATACTGCAAAGAGAGTAGTGCAGACCTGCCTGGTATGCTTGCAACACAATCCTGGAAAGGGGACCCATACTCCGAAAGGAGGGTTCGTTCCACCTTCTGCACCATTTGAAGTGCTTCAAATGGATTACATCCAACTCGAGCGCTGTAATAACCTGAAGTACGTCCTAGTGGTGGTGTGTGCTTTTAGCAAATGGGTTGAGGCCTACCCCACGAAAGACAATACGGCTTTGACAACAGCCAAGGTGTTGCTTAAGGAATTCTTTCCTCGCTTTGGAGTTTGCAAATTTTTGTGGAGCGATAATGGGCCCCATTTTGTTGGAAAGATTGTGGAATATGTACTGAAGGGGTTAGGGATTCAGCAAAAGTTCCACGCTGTATTCCACCCTCAGTCAGCAGGTTTGGTCGAGCGGTACAATGCCACGTTGAAGCTTAAGCTGGCCAAAATTGTGGCGTCTACATCATTGAAGTGGCCAGATGCGTTGCCGCTAGCACTACTATCTCTTAGATCAGTACCCCACTCACGAACTGGCCTTACGCCCTATGAGGTGGTGTTTGGCCGCCCTATGAATATCTGGGGGGTGCCCAAGCCGCGATTAATACATGATGTGCCTTGTGTTATGATGAATGATTATTTGGCACGATTAACAAATGATTTGCTCTCTATTCATCAACAGGTTCGAGAAGCGCTCCCTGATAACTCTACTGGAGAGGGCCACGATCTTCGTCCTGGTGACCATGTAATGGTCCGCTCGTTTGAGAGTGCAAGTAGTCTGGAGCCCAGGTGGAAGGGCCCCGAGCAGGTCCTCCTGGCGACCCGCACCGCAGTACGAGTGACAAACAGGAAACGGTGGGTGCATTCGACACATTGTCGCCGTGTCTCTCCGGATCTGGTGACTCCTGCTGTGTTGACTGATTATAAGGAGATCTTGGAGAAAGAAAAGAGCCCAGCTGTGTCGTCGGCCGAAGTGGAGGGAGCCTTCCCGGACCAATCTGCTACCGGAAGAGAGCGCTACGACCTACGTCCACGATAAGAAGATTTTTGTTCCTTTTTAATGACTGGTTGGTTACCGCTCCAGGTTTGTGAAACGGAAACCGGGAATTCCAAGGGGGGGGGATCAGTTCTGCCAGAGTAGCGACACCCGTCTTGGCCCGGAGAAGAAAACAACGGCTACCTCGGAGTTCAGCACCGCATTTTTCTTTTTTTAGGTATACACGTACGTGTATCTGAGACATTGAGAACAAATTGTGAACAATTTGCGAACAATCTGTGCCATTTGAGACTTTGCACGACCTTTCTTGAACTATGGCATCAACGGCATCTCGTGATAAGAAAATATTGGGTGCCTTTTTCTTTGTCCTGACTATTGTGGTGATAGCTGTTATAGCCTGGGTAGTCGAACTTGTGGTGCCAGTACGTGAACATTTGCTGCTGACTACCCCGGCACCGTCTGAAGATTTTCATTTTACATTGCCTTTCCATGAAGAGCGCCATCGCCAAACGTATTTAAATAACAGCTTCATTCAGATTCTTCACCACACGCATAACATGACCAATACCTCGAATTGCTGGGTGTGTGGAATGTTGCCTGGGCACCAGAAGAGAGGGGGCACCCCACTTATTCCACTCCCGTTTTCACACAATGGGTCATGCAACGCCTGGTACACCCTCCTTTTTACTTTGAGATGGCCAACAAAAGGGGGGGTGCTTTTCCGTTTGAATAAAGTATGCTCCCATGACAAGGATGGGTTTCCCCGGGCTGAGGGCACACGTTTCGAATGGGAAGAGTATAGGCCTGACAATGTATCTGCCCCACGTGTATACAGCAACCAGCGAAATGTGAATGTATCTAGTGCTCATGTCATAAATGTCATTGCTACAAAAGCCGATTTATGTATTAGAAACAAGGGCACGATTGCAGTAGGGAAAAGTGAATGTAACATTACTCTCACGTTTGATAGCCCGAATGGCATTTCATTTGTTGCATCTCGAAATACATACTTTATCTGTGGAACGAAGGGATACCATCAGCTTCCAGTGGGGTGGTTGGGCACGTGCTACGTATCGTTTGTGTTACCCCCTGTATTTATTGCCCCTCCGATGTACCACAACGATTATACACTGTACCATGATTTCGTTTTGAATAGGGTTAAACGAACTGTTGCCCTAGAGGACATTGATCAAACGGACACTGCATTACAACAGTATGTGGATTTTAATTTGGGACTATTCTCCTTTGTGGGGGCTGCATTGAACAGCCGGAAAATCAGACGACTGACACGCGTTGTCGAGGCTGTTGCGAATGATACTGCCGTTGCCCTGGGGAACATTACTGAGGAACTACAGATTTCCAGAATTGTCACCCTCCAAAATCGAATGGTGTTGGATGTTGTTTTGGCTGATCGTGGGGGGGCATGTAGAATTATCGGAAGCAGCTGTTGCGTATACGTCCCGGACAATTCTCCATCTGTGTATGATGCTATTTCCAAGCTGCATAAAATAGCTGCTGAAATACACCCGGACAATGGAACTTGGACGCTTTCGGGATGGTTCTGGTCCATGATTGCAACTTGGGGCTGGAAACTGTTGACAATTCTTTGTATACTTGTGGGAGCAATGTTTTTTATATGCCTATGTATTCAATGTGGCCCAGCCTTATGTTCAATGTGTTTATCAGCTTGTTTACCATCAAGGCGAGCTCTTGCCCATGACAAAATGATGCTGCACAAGGAGGTGACACAAATTATGTTAATAGACATCGAGGACGAACATCCTGATTATGTTCATTATGAGGTAGATTCAGCTAAACGCTAAAAGGGTCGTCTGTCGTATTTGGCCCGGCCGCATTAGCGATTAGCTGAACCTACACGTTGTCCTCCTTAACTTGGCTATATATGATAAACGCCATTTTGAATGTTACGGCGGCCATCTAAGATCATGAGCGGCCTCGTGGCCGGCGTGCCCTTTAGTCCGTTGTCCGTTCCACTGACCACTCTTGTCTACCCAGCAACAGGCTATTTTTAGTACTGGTCAAGCCGCACATGCGCAGTTCCCACTGACCCGTAGATCTTCAGGAATGTGCACCAAACTGACCAGCGGAGTTGTGCACCCTCCAATGAGCTGGCAGTATTCCAAAACATGACCATATATGTCTCGAAAATGTGTCTTAACTTGTGCCGCCTATCTTTTATTGCCCCAAAAACTGTATATAAAATGGGGTCACACCGATGTACGGTGTGATACCTCTTGCATTGCCGAAGGGTGCTGTTTGAGTGTACCACCACCCCATGGGGTCTTAATAAACTTGTTCTTTGCCTTTTACAGTTTCCGTGCCAACAGTTCTTGAGTGTGAGTGGGTTATCTCCGGAGCGTGTAGGCCTTGGGAACCCCGAAATACTTCACATCCACCGCAACCACCGCATCCACCACCACATCCACCATCACCTCCACATCCACAATGACATCCACATCCACCACCACCACATGCACCACCACCGCATCCACCACCACATCCACCACCACATCCACCACATCCACCACCACCACATCCACCACCAGGTGCAAATGCAATGTTCTTGGATTTTCGTCACAATAAAATACACTGAACATAATCTTCACAAAATTAATTTACAAACGTTTAAGCTATTGCCATTATAAATTACAATAAATTTTATTTAAGTATTAATTATTTACAAAATTAAAAGCCATTGTTATTTGCAATATCAATACATCTAAGTCACGTAAAGACAACACACATTGCATTACAAATGCTATAGGTGTCACATTTGCGAAAGTTAAAACTATTGACATTGTAACTGACAAAGCTATTACTTTTGCTATTTTCAAAACCAACACATAAATAAAAAAAGTGTCCTTTACAATACCAATTGCTCAAACTTTCCTAATGCGAGACCTATTGCATTTCCAATGCTTGTTAATATTGGTAAATCTTTTACAGATCCACAGGCCCTGAACAGTCGCCCTCCTGTGTCTCAGTCTTTATGTACACAACTTTCTGAATTCTTTGAAGAAAAAATTGCCCTTATTTATGCTTCCTTCCCAAAAACGAATGGTGGCGAGGTGGAGGATGAACAGTTAGCTAACCCTGCCTCATCTTCAGTCTTTGCGGAATTCTCAGAAATTCCGGAGGACCTTTCTCTCTAGGAACTTCTTAAATGTAAATCAGGGTCACCTGGTGACCCATGGCCAGCGAAGCAATACAAAGCCTTAGCAGCATTTTTAAATCCTCACCTTAATTCCATATGGAAAGCATCCCTGAGCTCTGGTACTTATCCAGAGTCGTGGAAACATGCTTTCCTTGTACCATTATTGAAAAAGGCTAATGCTGATGCAGAAATCCCGGGAAATTACAGACCAATTTCCTTACTCCCCGCCCCAGCTAAGATCTTGGAAAAGATTGTCCATCAACAACTGTCTAGTTTCATAGAATCAAATGACCTCCTCCACGATTCTCAGCATGGATTTCGTGCAGGCCATAGCACTGAGTCAGCCCTGATTGAAATGGCCGACTCTGTGCGGTGGACCCTGGACAGGGGATCGAGGGCGGTGTTGGTGCTGTTGGATCTTTCAGCAGCATTCAACACCGTCTCTCATCCGATCCTCCTGAAACGTTTAAGATCCATTGGAGTCCAAGGTACGGTCCTTAAATGGATTACATAATTTCTGTCTGATCGAAGACAACAAGTGGATACTCCCCCGTTTACCTCTTCAGCAAGGCCACTCAAGTGGGGTGACCCGCAGGGCTCAGCGCTGAGTCCACTCCTTTTTAATGTTTATTTTACTCCTTTGGCTGAATTACTTTCTCAGTCTGGTACTAAAGTGACATCATATGCGGATGACATTCAGATTCTCTTCTCTTACAATGACTCATACCCTTGACTTTTGACCCCCTAAAAGTATGTTTGAGGAACATTGCAAAGTGGATGGATCACAATTTTCTGAGACTCAATGCCGGCAAGACCGAGGTCTTATTTTTCAATCAACCATCTCCCCTCGAATCTAATCTCTGGTGGCCGGATGACTTGAGCCTTGCCCCCTCCCCTAAGGATTCGGTTAGAAACCTGGGGGTTAGATGGGATAATCGTTTGTCCTTTGACAATCAAATCCACACAGTCGCGGCTGCCTGCTTGACTAAAATTAAAATGATTAAAAAATTCATTAATTACATGCCCAGCAATATTAGGAAAACTGTAGTCCAGGCCCTTATAACATCACACCTGGATTATGCCAACAGACTTTATCTAGGATTGACAGCATGTTTGTGTCACAGACTCCAGATGGTCCAAAATGCCGCCGCCCGTCTGGTCTGCGGCATTCCACTCAGACATCATATTTCTCCTTATCTACGGAAACTACATTGCTGCCTATCCCTAAAAGGATTGAATTCAAAGCCTTGATTTTGGCTTTTCGGACCAATAAAGGTTCAGGTCCAGCATATCTAACTTCTTGTCTTCTCCCATATAGTCACTCCAGAACCTTGCGCTCCAATAATAAACAGTTACTGATCATTCCCAGATTAAAAAAGCCCGACCTGGAGGTAAAACCTTTAAAGTTGGCGCCACCAACTACTGGAATAAACTTCCGCTTTCTCTCTGTCTAATCCAGTCAGAACCTGAATTCCGTAGATCCCTCAAAACCTGGTGTTCTTTGCTGTCTGATCACTAGCGCCGGGACACCCCGTTGGGGTAGCTGCGCGCTTTACAAAATACACAAATAAATCCATTGCCTTTTGACAGCTAACTGTCCACTGAAATTTCTTTGGCATTCTCTTGGAAGTTACGTCATTCAGGGGGTCACAATGGATCCATACCCCTTGACAAATCTTCTGTAATACCCAGTCAGGCCCCAGAAAGCTCTGACCTGAGTCTGGGTGCTTGGAGAAACCCAGTCCATGATGGTCTGGATTTTGCTCTTCAATGGTTGAACCTGGCCTCCTCCCACATGGTGGACCAGGTACACAACCTGACTCTGCCCTATCTAGCACTTAATAGCCTTGATAGTTAGGCCTGTGATGTTTTATATTCCGGGTAGGTAAACATTAAATGGGTGATGCTTTCAATCAGGGCCTTGCAACTTGGGCAGTTTTTCCCATTGCTTGTGTACCACTTTGCTGTTACTTCACAAACAGGGAGAGTTTGATACCTAAAGTGCATGTACAGCATTCTATCTCTTGGTGTCTTGACTATATCAAGTAAGGGCCCATAGTGTCTAATTTGTTTATGGGAGTAGAATTATGTTGTTAATTTACCCACATTAGGTCTGCAGTTCTCTCGTTGGTCCACCCATTCCCAATATAGGCGTTTAAGTTCCTCTCTCCTCTGGGGTTCCTGACTGGCCCAGCGGCCACGGAATCCTATGGATGACAACGTACTTTTGATGTCATGAATCCAGCCTATTTTTCCGCTGGTGTTTAGGCGGATAATCTCAGTGAGGGCCTCTGCATAAGATGAGAGCTCAGGGGTCCAACTAATGTGAACCCGAAAAAGTAAGGGGCGTAGCCTAGCTACATCACCTATTGATTGCCTACCCATGTCCAGCAGCAAGAGTAAGGAGGACGTATTTGGGTGCCAAAACCAGGTCCCTTAACAATGTATGTTCTGACCAGCAGTGCTTATCTAATTTGTCGAAACCCCAGACTTCTGCTCCATAAAGGACAGTGCTAACTGCTTTTGTATCACATATTTGGAGGGCTGGAGCTACAGGCCTAATGTGTGAAAGGCGGTGTTATTTCCCTATTACTCCAGCCACTCGTTTATGTCCCAGCAGCATCTTTGCTAGGTGGGGTCTCCAAAACATTTTGTCGGAAAGTCTTACACCTGGATAGTCAAAGGTATCAACCCTTTCAAGGGGAGCCCCCCAGCAAAGGCCCTTCATGCATGACCTGTGGCAGTTAAAGGCCATGAATTTGGTTTTAGAACCATTTATGACCAACCCCCGGTTGTCGCAAAAAATTGAAATCTATTGATGAGACAGTATAACCCCGCTGGTGTCTTAGATATCAGCAGGGTGTCGTCCGCAAACAACAAAGTTGGTATCTTATTGCCCCCAAAGAGTGGGCGAGTCTGCTGGCTCCTCCTGGAGGAAATCAACTACCCCATTTACATATAGGCAGAACAGGGTTGGGGCCAGAACACAGCCCTGTCAAACTCCTCTATTAACAGGGATGTGCTCTGTTAATTGTCCCTGTTCCCCCCCAATTGACCTGTGCAAAATTCCCTTTGTGGAACTGGATCAGTAATTTAAAAATAAAAGGGAGGATGCCCATTTCGCCGAGCGTCGTTCACAACCTGGATCTTGGAACCAGGTCAAAGGCAGTCTTCAGGTCAATCAATGCAAGATAGAGACTGCCCTTGCCTAACACCACAACCTTCCAATAGATGAGGATGAATCTGAACACTTGATCTATTGTCCCAGTCTTGGATCTAAATCCATACTGGAACTGAGAAAGGATATATTCATCCTCAGACCATGCCTGTATCTTTTGCAGAAGCATCCAGCCAATGCATAGCATCAATCAAACTGATTGGCCTGTAATGGGTGGGGTCATCCCTAGCTCCCTTTTTGTGTATTGGGAGTACTTTGGCGGTCTTCCATGACATCGGGACTGGAGCTCCATCAGCTATGGCATTTGCCAATATTAGTATGTAGCATGTCCAGTGGCTGGGATCAGCCAAGAATAGGTCACCAGGCCGGCCATTGAGGCCTGCTGCTTTTGAGCGGACAATTTTGTTTATTGCAGCTTCTACCTCCAATATGGTAAAGCGCTCCTCTTCTATAAAAATGCTCGTTTGGCCCAATTAGTTCCCTTTCCATACTAGCCTCTGCTGCTGAATAGAGCCCTTTGAAATGTTCATGCCAAGTCTGACTGGTGATATGATTAGGGGGTGAGCGGGCACCTGTCTTGCTTCCCCAGGTAACCAGTTTCCAAAACAAATTATTATCTTTAGATGAGCATGCATCTTTCAGTTGGTCCCAGTGTGATTCGTCCCATTTTGCCTTTGCCTCCCGCTGGGCTGCTTTGTAGAAATTTCTGGTAGATTTTTTAAGCAGTTGATTCTTCTCTATAATAGCTTTAGGCAGAGTTGAACTTTCTTCCCTGCAATCTTTGTTATACCAAGAGTGTAGGTCCTTAGTAATGTTGCTACGATTTTTGTTCGAGTTTGGGACTTGGAAGTCTGCATTGATTTGGGCAATGGTGTGCATATGGCCCTGGGCATATCTATTGATCTTGTTACACTATGGGCGACATCTTGAAGCTTGGCCATGCCTACAGTTAGTTAAGGTCTGATGCCAGAAATCTTTGCCTTGCTCAAAGCTACCCTCTTCAATTTCAAAAACGTTTTGCAGCTCAATGGAACTATATCTCTGATGACTGTCGGGGGTTGGTTGTTCAGCTGGTGGTGAGTTGCCTCCCACAAGGGCTTCAAGGTTAGGCACAGGGATTGTGGTCACTCTGTGGTCGAGCCCACTAACATGTCGATCAGATTCCCTCACAATTTGACATCAAGGAGGATATCCTCAATCCGGGATGGGCTGCTGGCTTTGTGAAAGGTGTTGGTACCTTGCTTGTCGGATGGTGACCTACCATTGGTTGCCCTTAGTCCGTGCTCCTAGTGATGGAATTAAGTTGGAGTACCTTTTGTGCCCATCTTTTAACTAGAGGAAGGTCAAATCCTAAAAAGAAATCTTCACCACCTAACTAGTAGGGCATTTATGAATTACCCATCCACTTCCCGGTTACATTTAGCTGAAAGTCCACTTTCTAGCAGCAACTATGAGTTATCACAATATATTTGGCGGCCCTTCATAAAGTGCATATGCATATCTTGTTAACTATTTACCCAGCCTTCTAAAAAAGTGCATACACGGCCTGAGCCAATCATAAAGTGCATGTGCATACGTAGTAAACAATATTAGCAGCCCGGTTAGTGCAGCGTTTCAAAAAGTGCATACATAAGGACTCTAAAAGCATGTGACTGTTTTAAAAATATTTCTGATTTCATACTCATACAGTATTCTGGAATATAAAATAACATACACTTCCCATATCCTAAACCAGTTTTAACACATATATCTGGTCCACCTAGCTTAGCATGCATTTTACCACAGCCACTTCCAATTATCAGATTGCACTCAAATGCTAAACAACTTCACCAACTAACTTATAGGGCATGTATGAATTACCCATCCACTTGATCCCTCCAATTGGCAAAATACTGCCATATTTCTACCCCTTCTTTTTGGCTTTATGTTAGCATTGGGGGTCTCTAGTTGACAGAGGTAGGTACCTTTGTCCAAATAGGAACCATGGCTTCAAGTCAGGGTAAGGGGACTACATTCCTTAAAAACCCCTGCTCACTCCCTTGGTAGCTTGGCACGAGCAGACAGGCTTATCTCTGAGGCAGTGTGTAAAGCATTTGTGGAGAACACCTACAGTAATACAATGAAAACACTACAAATGGACACCACACCAGTTGAGAAAAAAAAGTAATCCTTACTAGACTTAACACAATACCAAACTACAAAAATCCACAATAATGTAATCAAAAATCAGACTTTAAAATGGTAGCAATAGCTTAGTTCAATGTAGATGGTAAATGCAACACTTTACTCTCAAAGTACCTTTGATGCGTCATGCAATACAAACAAAAAGGTCGCAAGGAAGGTGATGCGCAGGTTCCATGCTTCGGGGGAGGTAATGCTTTGGTTTCTTACTGCAGCACAGGGGAGGTGATGCGTCGGCTCCTTACCGGAGAGGAGGTGATGCATCGGTTTCTTATTGCGTTCCGGTTACGATGTGACAAGATGCGCCGATTCGCTGCAATGCAACAAAAGGGCGTCTTTGATGCCATGTGACAACATTGGATGCGATGCATGCACGCCTGACAGCTGTACGGCGAACTAGGTAACTTCTGAGCCGTGACAGGCCCTGCGACACACCTTCTCCGGTGATGCGAGGCCGACCTTTGCGGCGGCGACATGCTTCTCTGGAGATGCGGCAGCAACTGCTGTGGCAGCAAAACTCTTCTCCTCGTTGCGTCACGCTTCCAGCTCCAGCGACATGCAGTCTTCTCAGAGAGCCCAAACAACAGTAGGCACCTCTCTGCAGGTAGAATTCAAAGCAAAGGAATTCAGGCGAGCTGGTGGTGAAGTCTTGTATCCCTGAGACTTCAGGCAGGAGGCAAGCACACTTCAAGCCCTTGAAGATTCTTCTTCTAGATGATGAAAAGTTCACAAAACTCCTCTTCTCCTTTCCTTGGCAAATAAAGTAACCACTGCAGGCCAACCCCAGAAATAGCACAGCACAGGGGCAGTCTCCTCCTTCAGCTTTCTTGGTTCTTCTCCTTGGCAAAGGTTAGTCTTGGTTCCCAGAAGTGATCTAATGTTCAGTAAATCCTTTGTTCTCTGAAGGCAGAGGGTGCCTGTGCCCAGCAAAAACCAGTCTGTGCAGCTTCCTAGCAGGAGGTGGAGACAGCATTGTTTGAAAGCAGACTTGGCCCAGGTAGCTGAAAGGATATATTCTCCCCCCTACTCTCTATTCTAGGAGGGCTCAGGTCAGTGAAAGGAAATCTCCTCCCCCTACTCTCTATTCAATGCTGGTCCTATTCAGCCCACTGCTGGAAACAAGGACCTCTCCAACCACCTGTCACTCACAAACCAGGCATGGAATACACAAACTTAGCAGAGACAAATGGATGATGAGGCAAGAAAACACCTACTTTCTAAAAGTGGTATTTTCAAACACAGAATGTAAAAATCAACCTCACTAAAAGATGTCTTAAAAGTCTGAGTTCAGGCATACTAAACTCGAATTTCTACCTAGTCAGAAAGAATTATAAGATGTTATAATCAAACTGCCCATTCTGGCATATGGGAACAGGTAGCCTTGCAATAGTGAAAAACGAAATTGGCTGTAATTCACTATCAGGTCATGCCACACACATCAGGGCCAAGTGGACATGGCAGTCCCAGACTGCACACAGGCTCTGCAATGGCAGTCCTGAGCCATATTTTACAAGCTGCTTCTGTGGGTGGCATAACCAGTGCTGCAAGCCAACAGCAGCATTTGATCTACAGGCCCTGTGCACACATGGTGCACTCTACTAGGGTCTGACAAGTAAATCAAATAAGCAAATCATTGAGTCACTTATCCATTACAACAAATAAAAATAGGGAGCACTTGCAAATTGGCACGGAACAGCAATGGCAAGGTGCCCAAATCATCTAGACCAGCAAAACCATAGCAAAAACACAGGAGGCAACATCAAAAAATGGAAGGGAGACCCACAACAATGGTGCCAGGTTTAAAACCTTATATCCCATCTGCATATAGATAGCTTTCTTGAGGCTATACGTTCTCAACAGGCAAGCTAGCCATTGATGAAATACTGGCAGATTAGCATCCAACCATGCTGAAGTTATGCATATTCTGTGCACTCCCATTGCAATACCAATAAAAGCACTGACTTCTTCTTTTCCCAGGTTATTTATACCAAGCATAAGCACCTGGAGGTGACTTTCACCTGTAACAGCAACTTCTCTTGTAAGAACACCTTCTCTTATAAGCGGAGCAAGCTCACTGCAAGTAGCAAACAAATGCATTAAGCCTGCCTTATAGAGCGCACACTGTGGACAGAACACTCCTATCCCCTCCCCCCATTTGGCAATCGAATATAGGGTGTAATATAGTTCAAAGCATGTTTTGTAAAACTGTGCTTGAAGATTTGCTGGTATTAAAATCACTAAGGTGTTTGAAAAGGCCTCTTGAAAGTCTACATCTGAAATTCCCAGAATCCCTTGCTAGTTTGATGAGCATTTTTCCAAATCATCTTTCATATAGTTGTTCAATAATTGATATAACAGTCCAATCCTTGGTACCTCAGGTCGCCTTAATATAGCCACTAACTCACAACTCTCAAAATTCTCTTTCCCTCCTCCCTTTTTAAGCAAAAAATCCCTAACCTGTAAATATTAAAAAAATTCTCTATTAGTTAGATCAAATTTCCCTTTCAACTCCTTAAATTACATTATGCCAGATTAGGAGAAAAGGCATCCGACCTGAGTTATACCAGCTTTTATCCACTTCTCAAAATAGTGATCTTTAAAAGTACCAGAAAAGTCTTTATTTCATACAAAGGGCATATAATATTTAATTTCCCTAGACAAAGCAAGCGTCGTACAGAAAACCATACCTTAAAGACATTCTGCAATGTCTTAAAGCGTACCTTTTTGGAGTATCCAAAATTGAGTTGACGCCATAGACACCCTCTTACATCGTGGCCTCTCACTTGTACATAAGGGTAGATATCACTAGTTATCCCCATCCCAGGGCTTACATTCAAGAAAGCTATATATTGTTTAATAGAGGCTGCCCACCAATATAATTTAAGATTAGGTAAGTTCAGGCCACCACGCTCTTTGGGCAAGGATAAATATTTAATCGCTCTCTAGGTTTAGAGTATGTCCACATGAACTGTGCAAAAATGCTTTCAAACTTTTTAAACCAGGAATTCATTATAATCAAGGGAATTGCTCTTAAAAAGTATAAAACCTTGGGGAAACATACCATCTTAACTATATTTGCTCTACCAATCAATGTGAGGTGCAAATTATCCATGTTTTTAAGCGCTTTTTTCATTTCACCGGCACACGGCTCTAAATTTTCTTTAACTATCTCATCGATTTCAGCAGTTATCACCACCTCCAAATATGTGTTTTTTTGGACAACTCTATTATCCACACTTGGTGCAAATTCATTGGCAACTATTCGTGTTTTGTCCCTATTTACGGCATAGCCAGACACTAAGCTGAATCTCTGGGCCTCTTTTTCAAATGCTCTCTCCGCCGTCTCATAATGTGATGTGACTAATGCGACATCGTCCGCATATGCCAACACCTTATCTGCATGATCCATTTCAAATAGCTGGGAAATATCTGCTGAGTACTCTAAATATTTTTAAAAAGGGTCTATATAGATTGCAAACAATAACAGAGAGCAAGGGAACCATTGACGAGTGCCTCTCGTTTTTTTAAATGCCTCAGTCAATCCCCCATTGACCCATACTCTAGCCTCAGGTTCCTTATGCAAGGCTTTCACTGCACCAATGAACTGTCCCCTATACCTTTTCATTGAATAGAGGCCCATAGAAACTGCCAGGAGACCCTATCAAAAACCTTTTCAGCGTCTCAATAAATTGTGGCCTTAAGGTCTCCTGCCTCTTGCCTCACATAAATCAGCGTGATAATCTTTTTGATAGGTTCTATGGTGCCTCTGCCCGGAATAAAGCCATGTGATTCTGGGAAACAATTTCATGTATCACTAGTGACAGGCGAGAGGCTAGGGTTTTAGAGTAAATGTTCACATCCCCATTGATAAGAGTTATTGGCCGATAAGATCCCAGTTTCTCACTAGGTTTATTTTTTTGGGGAAAGATAATAATCTTTGCCATAGCCCATAATGCTGGTGGATTCATCCCCTGTGTGATTTGTGAGAACAATGTCATGATTTCTTTCGATTGTTCTTGAAATACTTTATAAAATTCAGTAGGAATCAAATCAGGTCCAGTCGCTTTCCCTATTGGTAAACTAGCTAGGGCAACTGCAATCTCATTTCATGTTTGTGGTTGGTCTAGCTGGTCCCTCTATTCTATTGATAAGAGCACCTCAGCAGGCTGATCCAGATATTTCCCTATATGTTCTTCCCTCTGACTCCCCCCCCCCCCGGCCCCCTGGATATAGGGTCTGATAAAAATTGCAGAAAGAAGCTCAGATTTCACTTACATCTGACCTCAATAGTATCTCTTATTTCCTTAATTTGATTCCGAGTAATTCCGCAATAAGATGACCAACCCTTTTGCTGCACTCGTACATCTCCTAGCGATGCACAGCTGCTTTGTCAATAGCTTTTTACAATAGTTTCTCCCCTATTGCAGATTTATTTATTGCGACCCCTAGGCAAGCATCCTCAATGCTTTCCTTCTGTTGTAGGGCCTTAATTAAATTGCCTTCAGCGTTGTTGTTGATGCGTTCCTTGAAGGAGGTCCTTTTGGCAGATCGGATGGGTTGATGGTGCTTGCATCTAGAGTTCTTGAGGGACGCGTGGTTATCTGTTGTCTGGTCTTGGCGCCACTGCTTTTCGAGTCTTCGGTAGGTTAGTTTGGAGGTCTGGAGGTCGACATTGAACCAGATGGCTCTTGTGTGGGTGCGCCTGTTGGAGGGTTTCCTGATCGGGGCGAGGGTGTTGGTGCAGTCGTCAATCCATTGTCTAAAGTTGTGGGCTGCAGCGTTGGTGTCAGAGGACTCGGATGGAGGGTCTCGGACGAGGGTGGTGAGGAGCTGGTCATCTGTTCCAGCTGTGGTGTGGGATTTGTTGCAGTTGGATATGTGCGGTGTGTTTCTTGAAGGAGAAGTGGATGCAGTGGTGGTCGGTCAAGTGGAGTTAGGTGGTGCGGCTGAAGGTGATGTGGTTGCTGGCAGAGAAAATGGGGTCGAGCGTGTGTCCGGCGGAGTGGGTTGGCGTTGAGACAAGCTGTTTGAGACTGAGGACCGAGGAAGCAGCAGGGCAGTCCTCTGGAGTATAAGGCAGGCCTTCTAGTGATCTCTGCAGCCCCAGGACTGAAGAGTTGGACTGAGGGCCCAATATGTATACCTGGCGCCAGCCTTTGAAGTGGGGGAATCTTCGAGGCTACCCCTACATCTGGTTCTGGAACGTTCCTCCCCGTCCAAAAGCGCTAAGGAATCAGGGTTCATAAAAGACTAGTCTTAGGTTTCTTATTTTGTGCTTGAGGCAGACCCTATTGGAGTGCAGGTGGGGCAGGTAACACCTACACCCCCAACAGTCCTGTCAGGATGGCCCATCCTGCCCACACTAAGCTCTGTTGTCTCACTGTCTGGGAGGAATAAGCAAAGTGTAAATGCAGGGTCATGAGACACTGGACACTAGCAGCAGGCACCAATTGGGTAGGACAAGAAAATATCAACTTTAGAAAAGTGGCGTTTTCAGAATTGTGACTTAAAAAATCCAACATTAGCATTAAAGAGGATTTGAAATTACAATTCAGTTGAATCTAAACTCTGTTTTACCAATCTAGAGTTAGCACATGTTAAAGTTCAAAAGTTAACCCAGTGTTATCCAATGGGAGAGATATGCCTTACAGTTGAAAACATGTAAAACTTAAAAACATATGTCTAACTTTTTAAATACAAAGCATCCTGACCTATGGACCTTTCTGGGTCTACTTTAGGGATGAAGTATATGTATATTAAAAGCAAGGTTTAGGTTTGGCAAATGGCTTATTTTGACAGATCAATTTGGCATGGCATGTTGCAGATCTCCCTAGACACTGTCTGCACTCACACAACCCTGGCATGCAGCAGATCTCCTTAGACACTGTCTGTACTTACACAACCCTTGCACACAGCAGATCTCCCTAGACACTGGCTGCACCTACACAACCATGGCATGCAGCAGATCTCCCTAGACACTGCCTGCACTTACACAACCCTGGCATGCAGCAGATCTCCATAGACACTGTCTGCACTCGTACAACCCAGGCATGCAGCAGATCTCCCTAAACACTCAGCACTCACACAACCCTGGCAAGCAGCAGATCTCCCTAGACACTGTCTGCACTCACACAACCCTGGCATGCAGCAGGTCTCCCTAGACACTGTCTGCATTCACACAACCCTAGCATTCAGCAGACCTCCCCAGACACTGTCTGCACTCACAAACCCAGGCATGCAGAAGATCTCCATAGACACTGTCTATACTCACACAACCCAGGCATGCAGCAGATCTCCATACAGACTGTCTGCACTCACACAACCCTGGCATACAGCAGACCTCCCTAGACACTGTCTGCACTCACACAACCCTGGCATGCAGCAGATCTCCTTAGACACTGTCTGCACTCACACAACCCTGGCATGCAGCATATCTACCTAGACACTGTCTGCACTCACACAACCCTGGCACGTAGCATATCTCCCTAGAAACTGTCTGCACTCACAAAACCCAGGCATGCAGCAGATGTCCCTAGAGACTGCCTGTACTCACACGACCCAGGCATGCAGCAGATCTTCCTAGACACTGTCTGCACTCACATAACCCAGGCATGCAGCAGATCTCCCTAGACACTGTCTGTACTCACACAACCCAGGTATGCAGCAAATCTCCCTAGACACTGTCTGCACTCACACAACCCTGGCCTGCAGCAGATCTCCTCAGACACTGTCTGCACTCACACAACCCAGGCATGCAGCAGATCTCCCTAGACACTGTCTGCACTCACACAACCCAGGCATGCAGCAGATCTCCCTAGACATTGTCTGCACTCACACAACTCTGGCATTCAGCAGATCTTCCTAGATACAGTCTGCACTCACACAACCCTGGCGTGCAGCAGACCTCCCTAGACACTGTCAGCACTCACACAACTCAGGCATGCAGCAGACCTCCCTAGACACTGTCTGCATTCACACAACCCTGGCATGCAGAACACATCGCTAGGCACTGCAGCATTAAAGAAATGGAACGTTTCACAGTTTAAGGTTGCTGGCTTTTCAGGATTTTCCCTGGGAGCTTCCAGGTTAGAACCCACCATCTCTTCTTTAGGACAACACTTAACACTCCTCTGAACTTTACATGCACATGTTTATGTGTGGATTGAATCAGAAGGCATTTAATTAATTGTCAGTCCTCAAGCGTACCATAGTAAAACTGCACAGTCTTGTAACCCAGCACCTTGTTTAACAGAAACTCTCAGGCTGGCTCTCCTAACTCCATGGAGCTTGTAAAACATTCCTAAAAAAAAATCCTCAAATTCCCTCGAAAATTGCATTTCATGTAGATCATGTCCTGACTCTATGTGCAGCTTACACTGCACTGAGGCTGGCAGTGACAATCACAGCACAGAACTGTCACCTCCTTCAACCCCAGAAAACATGAAGGAAGTGGCAGTAAAACCATGGATTGCACATCATAGTGTTCTAAAACCTGGTTCACTTAACACCCTATCATTTTTCAGTATATCCATGGTACATATACATAAATATATACATACAGGGCATCATCTGAAGATGCAAAAACTGTCAATCTCACTTTCTATCACTGGCCCCTATCCCCTCCAAGCAAGTTCCCAGTGAAATGTCCTCTAAACGAGAGTCCATACTTGGCTGTACGCCATCATCTGAAGAGATTATCATTCTCTTGCTTCCAGACCTCCCAGCAACAGACAGGACTCTATTTGTTATGGGTTAAACTTCTTTCATCATTCGAGAGAGAGTCTTCTTTGATTAACGCCTATTTCCAGGCTTATCACACTCTGGTTAGTCCTTCTGCTCGCCCTGACTAGTCCCATGAGATGAGGGAAATCACTGGGTAGAGTTGTATTTCCCTTTAGTGTTGCTTTCTTGATTTATCCTTAAGGAGACACCATACACTACTCACAATATAATCATGTCTCTTTATTCTGGTTCCAGACCTGGTGTCTAAACCAACAGTGACTTCAGTGCCCTCGCAGATGGTGGAGAACCGGGGTCTTACGGAGATAACCTGCAATGCCTCGAAAGCTTCCATTACAATCCTCTGGTCCTTTAATAAGAGCCCGGAACTACCTGGAAACATTCTCCAGTCTCCGGATAACAGAACCCTGACCATCGCCAACGTGTCCCGGAGGGATTCGGGGACCTACCAGTGTGTGACCATGAACCCCATTAGCAGCAGCGCCAGTGACCCCCAGACCCTGACTGTTGCCTGTAAGTAATGGCGGTACTCCATGCTTTCAGTCTGTCATTCCATCCTCTGCTAACGGTAGTAGCTCTGTAGTGAAGGCAGGGCCTTGCTTGCACACATTTCTATGTTAGCATAGGCTTATTAGAAGTTTAAACGCCATTTAACCTTTTTGCTGCTTTTGCACACAACATTATTTGTAACTGTTGTTGTAAGTTAGGCTGCTTGAATTTCTTCACATAATAATGACTTGTTTTCAACATCCCTAGACTTACATCATGACCTTAGTCTGCACAGTGAGTGCTAGGGCCTCCAAGGTTATCATAACAATGTTAGCTGGTATTCGGGCTGATCGGCCCACGCTTAGACACAACATACATGCAGCTGCAGCTAACTGAAATTCTGGCGCCTTTAGTATTGCACTGCATGCATGATTTGGGCACTTGGAGAAAATCCGTTTTCAAAGAGAGAGAGCTTTTGCAGATCCTGATGTGATTCACCACTACTGATCTTGGAGGTATGGGGTTCCCCATTCAAGCCTAAGAGACCTTCTATTTATGTATATAAAACATAATTCCTAGCTATGGAGGGTGGTACATAAGGCAATATAGGACCTATTTCCAGTATCATTATAATATGTTTTCCCCCTTGTGTTTTATGGAATAGTAACAATGCTGATCGTATTATTTTTAATCATATGCCTGCTAATGTTAGTAAAAATACTGCATCTTAGAGCACGTCGTTATAATAAACATTTTAAACTTTTCCGTGTCTCTATTTACTCACGTTGTGGACTAGTATGAGAATAAAATGAAAGAGTGTTCTTGATTCCCACCAATCCTGAGAGTAACCTAAGTCGCATGTTCTGGGTTGTCTAATCATTGGTACCGTTGCTATAGGACGAAGAGCTAATGTGACACTGATGCTAGTCGGTTAGATGTTCTAGGTACTGAGGTGAGTTTTTTGGTCCACCCAATTCACTGAGGTTCTGGGTCTCTGTGCACAGTTCTGTGTATGAGCAGAATCCCCGCAACAGCTCATACAGTCTCTCTTTTCTCCTGTACAGATGGGCCGGAGGACGTGAGGATTGATGGACCAGGCTCTCACTCAGTGCCGAACGGGACAAAACTCTCTTTATCGTGCTCCGCGGGGTCTATCCCAGCACCCCAGTACCAGTGGATTCTCAATGATGCTGATCTAAACAGACCTGATAACACATACACCATTGAGAAGGTGTCTGCACGTGATAATGGCAACTACACGTGTGTGACTCACAACACGGACACTGGGCGTACTGTGAACACCTCTGTCTCTATAACTGTAAACGGTGAGTACTCAAGGACTGAACAGTTGCACTTCAGTCCTGCGTCTTCTAAGTCAAAGGGTTGCCTAGACCACCCTCCTCTCTTCCTAGGACATCATCTTCTGCCCTGTCTTCTCTTATTGCCTTGTTGACCATTGTTGAACCCCCACTCTATCTCCTCTTCCTCCCTTTATTCATTCAGATTTCTTAGAAGCTTGGTTCCATAAATGGAATATCTCGCCATCAGGAGTTCAGTGTATTTGTTCTTCATTATTTTCAAGATTTGTAGAGTGGCCGGTGCGACTGGTGCCCCTGCACCAGGAGCTGAGCTCCCTGTGCAGTGCCTGATGGAGTCAAAAGCATCTGTTGAGGAGTTCCTTGTGCCCCAGTCATTTTCAGGCAATAATAAAAATGTCATATAACAGAGTAATGTACCTGCTGGGGAGAGATCAGAGATCCGTCTAGTCCGCAGTTTTGACTCACCATAAATTAGCACAGTGGGTAATATGCCAGCTGCAAAGCATTATCCAGTCCACCATACTTTCTAGTCTGGATTACTGCAATGCACTGTTTTGGGTTCCAACAAGACAGCAATCAGAAGACTCCAGACAGCCCAAACTGCTGCCGCACAACTTTTAATCTTGCTCCCTAAGTTCTGTCTAGGTTCTAGCTTCATCCACAGGCTGCAATGGCTCCCGGTGGATAAGAGAATCCGTTTCAAAGCTCTTTGCATTTTTCATAAAATTCTCACCTGTCAGGGGCCTCCCATCCTATCCAATCTGCTACGTCTCTATGGGCCATATGTATGAACATACCCTTTTGCGATTTCTTAATAGCGATTTTTAAGGAATCGCTATTTAGAAAACGCAAAATGGTATGTATGTAGAAATTCGCTTTTTTTTGTGATTTCTTAAAATTCCCTAATTGTGATTAGCAAATTGCTAATTGCAAGTAAGGAATTATTTCCCATTCATTTCTATGGGCCAGGAGGCCCATAGGAATGAAGGGGAAATTTGCGATTCGCAATTTGCTAATCGCAAATTGAGAATATTTTCAAGGGTGCAGGGGTGTCCAAAGGACACCCTGTTGTACCCCTGAAATATGCATGGGTGCACATGTGGCGCACATACATGCCCTAAGGGCATGTATGTGCGCCACATGGCACTTTGAAAATTGGAATAATATGCATTTGTAAAGGAATTCGCAACTTACCACCAACTAGAAGTTGGGGGTAATTTGCGATTCCTTAATGCCAATTTGCGATTTTTTTTTGCTTCTTACATTGTATATAAGGATTTGCATAGTATGCGATTTCGTAAATGCAATCGCAAAATAAGGAATCGCAAATTTTGCAATTCCTTATTTTGCATTGGGATTTCCTTCATAAATATCATTTTGCGAATTTGCATTCGCAAAGGCCGAAATTCTGCGAATTTCGGCCTTTGTGAATGCGAATTTCAATGATACATATGTTCCCTTTCGAGTGCCGCGCTAGTCTTTATTTAGCCTGTGTTCCTTGGGTTAGAAGAGTGAGCAAGAAGGCGTTCAATCTGAGCCAAAGCTTCCGTCCTCTAGAGCACTCTCCCGTTGTCCATTAAGAGCATCCACTGGGCCTTAAGAAGGGCAGTGAAGACCTGGCTATTCTCTGTCTAACGTTCTGTTCCTTTGCGTATCTCTTCTTCAAAACTAGCGCGGGAACGCCCCATTACTGGGACAGCCATGCACTTTACAAACACCTTAGCATAACATAGCATTACATGCAAATCACATAATTGTATTTTTATGCAGATAACCCAGTGGGTTCATGCTCTTTCCACAGAAAGATTTTGATTACTTGCAGCTCATACGTCACAATCCTAATATTGCAGTGAGCTTTGAACTAACATCATGGAGTTGAGTAAAAAATGCAAGGCATAGGTTAGAAATGTCCTTTTTTTCTCCCGACTTCCAATATACTAAGGTGGCCAAAGAACATTTGCTTAGGTAGAAATTCATTATATTTAGTAAAGCTTATGCCAACAATGATGTTATGATTTAAATATTTAGTCTATGCTTCTCCAGATCAAGTGCTCTTAAAATATAATGCCTGGCTGCAAGGACAGTGAGTCTGTGCTCGTCCAAGAGGCAGGAAGTAAAACAGTGGCCAGGTAACAGAACAATATTGTGTAGATATAGTGAGTCTAAAACAAAAGGTTTCCTTTTCCACAATTTTATCAAGGATAATTATCCACCACAGGCCATTCAAGCCCTACCAAATGTTAATCAATAAAGTCTTTGTGGAGTTACCAAATGTACAGATTTGTATCTACTTGTTATTCAACATGAGCACATACTAACACATGAACTTAAAATGTCATTAAAATATTGAAAAAGCAATACAAATATCAAAGCATTGCTGAACTCAAATTGTATATCATTTCAAAATTAAAAACTTTTCATTAAAACCATACACAAGTACAATTCATTAAGGAAAATAATCCTTTTCCTTTTTGGGCACACTGTGATAGGTTAAAAATAAACAAATTGTGAGTCTGACATGCTGGTTGTCTGATGACATACAAACATGCTACATGTTTCAGCTAGGCTTCACATTCATGGAGACCGTGCACTCAGAGAGTAGACACAGCCAATGTTCACTCAAAGAAGTAAAAGGGTCCTATGGCTGCTGCAAGCGATTTGCTACATAGAAATCTAGTATGAGGAGGTCTGAATGGCTTCGTTCACATCTTGAAATACTAAGGGCAATAGTTAGCAAGGGGCTGCATCACTTTTGCACCATGTACCCCCTTAAGATGCGATTTATCAAGCCTCGCAAGGCCCCCTTGCTTGGCCCTGAATCCTGAATCCAAAGTAAAGCAATGCTGTGTAAATCACTGTGTTGCATCGCTCTGCCCCACGAAGGCATTGCATGGGTGCCCCACCCATTGACTATGACGCATTCCTAGATTTACCATCACTGGTAGACCTGGAAATGTGCCAAAATGCTCCTCTTTCCAAGGGGAGGCGTAGCGAGGAAAACTATATTTCTCCTCCTTTGTTTCTCTTTTTATGTGAGCTGCATTCTGCAGCACACAAACAAAGAGGGGAATCCCTCCGCTGATTGCTTTGGTGAAGGCGCCCCTTCCTGTGTACAATGCACCATGGTGCAAGGGTGCCTTCCTTGGTGCTATGCAGCACTTTGTGCAGCAGAGCTCGGTAGAGGCATTAAGGTACTGGGTTAAGGAAGACTACCTTAGGGTGACTGACATGTATTAAAAATAGTGCTTTGACCTTGCCACTCATGGTGAGGGCAAAGTTGCATTTGAGCAGTTTGCACTGCCCATGCTGTCTGCTACGGCATGACTGCTATCATCTGTTTACTTGGGTCACTCAAGGTGCACAATCAGTAATTCAGGCCCTGGAGACCCCTTTAACTCTAATGTCCTGGGTACCACTGGTGCCACTTATTTGGGGCTTATAAGTGGGTTAGTCCATGCCAATTGGGGTTACTAATTCACATGCATCATATTCAGGGAGAGAGTACTGGCTTGGGGCATGGGTAGCAGGCCCCAGTGCACTTTGAGAGAAATAATTTTCAGCATCTGGAAAAAAGTATGGGGGCGACCATACAAAAGGGCACTTTCTTACATGACCTGACACAGACAAAAGGCAATTAGCACCTAACCGATACTCTGGTAGTTCTTATCATCAAAGTGGAAAAAACTGGAAATGTTATCTGCATTGGCATGGTCGGTTGCAGGTTGGTGGTCCATTGAAAATTCCATACTCTGTTGGAAAATGGACCACCTCAACAACTTGGGGTTCTCTCCTCTCATCTACATCAGCCATCTGAGAGGCCTGTGGTTGGTTTGTACCTTGAAGTGAGCCACAAACAAGGATGGTCTCAGCTTCTACAGGGACCAAACCATAGCAAAGGCTTCCTTCTCAATGGCACTCTAGAGCTGCTTTCTAGGGGTTGCCTGCTGATATAGGCAACTGGTTGATCCAGGCCCTCATCATTTTCAATCCCATGTTCAGAAGCCTGTATTTGAACAATTACCTCTTTCTCACCCTTTGCTTTTTGGACAGGTGCTGAAAACTCCTGTTGTCCAGATGACCTTCCTAGGCTACTGCTTGGAGATGAGCTCTGAGAGGGGCCACAATGGTATCATACTGCTTCATAAACCTCCAATAATATTCAGTCAAGCCAATGAAAGCCCTTACTTTGTTCTGGGTCTTGGGAGCCTCCCAATCAGTGTTGGTCTGTATTTTAGGCTGGAGAGGTAATATTTGGCTTCGACCTACAGGGTGGCCCAAGTTGATAACTGAACTATGCCCGATCTAGCACTTACTGACCTTGCTAGTTAGGCCTGCCTGGTGCAGGACCTGCAGTACTTCCCTCAGGTGGACCAGGTGATCCTCCCATGTTTAATATAGTCCACAAGGCATCACTTCAAATTGAAAGTGTCCGCCAGAGGTAGATAAAGCTGGTCTCTTTCTGGGCTAGCCCAATTTTCCAATACCCTGAGGTTAAATCAAAGGTACTCAAGAATTTGGCTGCAACCAACTCTTATCAATGAGCTCTTTTGCACAAAGTATGGGGTGTGCATCACTTTCAGTGACTGCATTTATACCTCTGTAATCCACGTGAAACATCATCTCTGGTTTGTCACCATTTGAGTGAGGTTCGGGTATCAGTACCATTGGGGTTGCCCAGGTACGGTTAGAGGGTTCTATCACCCTTTGCTATAGCATCTGGCTGACCTCAGTCTTGATGCAGACTTTGACTTGGTCAGATAGTCTATAAATCTTGTTTGTGACAGGGAGGCTGTCACCAGTGTCATGAACACACCATATTATCTGGCCAGAAATCAGCAAATTGTTTTATGACTTGCCTGCAATCTATCTGCTGGTGTGCAGTGAGAGGATCTAAGTAGATAACTCCCTCTACTGAACCATATTTTGGGTTAGGTGACAGCCGGTCAGGGAGGGGTTCACTTTCCTATTTGATCAGTGACCATAAGCATCATCATGGCAGCCCTGTCCTGGTATGGTATTAGGTGATTTACAGGGATAACTCTCTGAGGACTCCCTGGGGTGCCTAGGTCCACCAAGTGCATGACTTCCCCTTTCTTCTCCAAAGTGGGACAGGGCTCGGGCAACTTGTCTTGGAGTGCCCTAGGAGCCACAGGCTCCAACACCGAAACCAACAGACCTGATTGGTACTCAACGAGTGCTGATCCTTAGTCATACCAAAGCTTGACAAGCTCTTGGCTGGCCTCCAGATTTTATTAGTTTTTTTCATGTACTCAGCCATATGAGAACGCAGGCTCAGTACACAGTCCACTATGTCTAGTGGACTATAAAGGATGGCTAAAAGAGGTTTAAAGGAGATAAAGCCCACCCCCATCTGCAGCACCTTGCTGTACGCAAACTAGAGGCAAGGTAGCAGGGCATCCCATCTCCCTTTGGGTTTTTCAGGGAGGCCCATTATCATGCCCTTCATGGTTTCGTTGGATCTTTCAACTAACCCATTTTTCTCTGAATGATAGAGGGTAGTAAGCTTGTTACACCACATTTATCCCACATAGCTTTTAGGTATGCAGACATGAAATTAGTCCCTCTAATAACCTCTTTAGGAAACCCCACCATAGTGAAAAGGCTACGGAGGGCATTTGCTACTGCAGGAGAAGTGACAGTCCTAAAGGGAATTACCTCTGGGAACCTAGGGTATGGGGTCTACTACCACTAGAATACATCTGTTCCCAGATGCAGTTTGAGGGTTAAGAGGACCAACAATGTAAATCCCTACCCCCCCCCAAAGGTAGGTCCAACCACAGGAAGTGGAATTAAGGGAGCCCATGGGTGTCCACTTATCTTGCCACTTACCTGACAGGTGACACAGGAGTGACAAATCTCTTTCACGTTTTCATATATCTGGGGCTAATGAAAATGGGCAACCAGCCTGCCCCAGGTTTTTGATTTGTACCAAATGTCCAGCTAGGGAGATGCCATGGGTTAAGGTTAGAAGGAACTCTGTGTAGATTTAGATCTAAATTTAAGTGATTTGTAGAGCGCATAGCTGCCCGAAGGCTTCCCAGCACTAAGAGACCAATACTGGAAAAAGGATAGAGTTATATTAATGATACTGATGGAGCAACCAAGTTTTAATTGACTTCCGGAAGGCTGCTTCCTTTTCCAGGAGTCTAGATTCTCGTGGCAGTGAATTCCACAGCTTGGGTGCCAGATGAGTGAAGGATCTGCCTCCCCATCTGGCTCTCCTGATTCTGGTAGTTTTTATCAGCCGTTTGGAGCTGGAACTGAGGTTCCTGTTTGGGACATAGGGGATCAACATGTTTCTGATTTTACTCGGGCCCTTGTTGTGTAGAGCTCTGTGTGTCATACTGAGTGCCTTGAACTTAATTTTGTCCTCCATCTGGAGTCAGTGAAGCACTTTAAGATGCTTCCTGGCTGATTCCTGGATTGGACCTTACACGGCAGCCTTGATGCCACGGTCTGGACCACTTGATGTCTGTTGGTAATGTATTTTGGCACACCTAGGAAGAGTGAATTTCAATAGTTCAAATGTGGAGTGATGAAGAAATGGACTACTCTCTTTCTGAGCTATATGGGGATATGCTCCAGGACTTTGTGGAGCATTCTAAGTAGTCCAGATCATGTGATTACTAGTTTTGTGGCTTGTATCACCATTGTTAGATCCTTGTTAAGCCAGAACCCAAGAGTTTTGATAGATGCCTTCGGAGTAGGTAGGCTACCTAGGCAATTGGGCCAGCTGATCAGAGGCCTGGGGATGGTTTTGTTTCAGAGGAACATCACCTCTGTTTTATCCCCATTCAGCTTTAGACAGCTGTTCGTCATCCAGTCCACAACCCTTTCCATGCCTGGTGCAAAGCTATCAGAGTCACCGTTGGATCTGAGATCTAGGAAATTCACCAACTGAGTGTCATCAGCATAAGGTATCATAGAGAGATCAAACCCTTGCGTTATCCGTGCTAGTGGTCCCAGGTAGACATTAAACAGTGTAGGACTCAGCGAGGAGCTCCGAGGCACCCTGTAGGTCAGAGGCATCATCCTCAAGAGGAGGTTGGTTTCCATAATATGGATAGTTCTACCTTTCAAAAAGGATGTCTACCACTGTAGGGTTTTATCTTGGATGCCAAGGTCCAGCAATCTATTTCGCAAAGTTTGGTGGTCCACCCTGTCTAATGCTGTGCTCAGGTCAAGAAGTACTATAACGGCTGAACTTCCCTGTACAGTTGGGGGACCAAAACTCTTCTGGTTGCCTCTAGTTTGTGGTCCCTGGACTCAGTGTATAGAAGGTTATCTTCCCAGTAGCATGTGTGGGTACCATTGACATCTCTCTCTTCTTGCCTTACAGCTTGCTGCCTAAGGCTTTTAAAAGTAGGGCTTGACTGTTTCCCTTGGTATAGGTCCATTCTGGAGGGTACCTCTGCATTTAGGAGTTCTGTAAGTTTAGGTTAGGCTCCTTCAGATGCAGTTCCTTTGTCAAGCACCAGGGCAGCTCCCTTAGGAGAACTCCCCCCTGGCACTGTGACATCTTTGAAGCTGATTAGGCAGATGTCATGCCTTTTCTCTTGCGCTGGGAGGTTTAGGCAATTATTTTAGGCGACAAACTCCCATGAATTCCCTGTTGTGCTGCATTTGCTCATGTTATCACACACACCCACTCAGGAAAACCCAAGATTTCTGCATGAGCCTTCCTTTCCACTTCTGCCCAAGCAGACGTTTCTGGATCATTTCCCAATAGACACTCCACTGGGATGGTAGGGGACAAAGTAGTATTCACACTGGGGATCACTGGATCGGCCTAACCAGCTACGTACTATCCCACCATTAGATAGATTCATACTTAAGTATGTCCAGTGTAAGTAAATATAGAGGGCTAGAGGCTAGTATACTGACTAGAGATATGCCGTGTCAGAAATGATATATTAGCGTGTGATGTGGTGAATTTGTTTCCTTGGAAGGAATCCTTTTTAATGATGAGAACCCTCACTCACCCGAGGGTGACATGCTTCATCATTGGGTCTCCTCCTCACACCCAGACTACAAGGTCTGTGGTGTGGGCTACAACTCCCCAGAGCGGGAGGAGTAGAGGTGTTTTTGATGAGCGATGGAGATAGAGAGAAAGACTGCATTTAGAAATTATAATATGTTGCGTGGGTTAAAACTACTTCCAGAGGGCCACAATCTCTTTATTCTGTAGGTCTAAAGAAGTAGAATTAAAAAGAGGACTGGGGTTTTCTAACAAATATTCCCCTCTTGATGGTTAACAAGTTTCTACCCATCAGCGGCCCCTGGAAGGGGTTCTAGGGCATTCATCAGGACCTTTAATGATTAATCACTCTGTTCAATGTACTCATACAAAGCAAAAATAAATATTCTTTATATTGGCCTGTCAAGGATCAAAAGAGCCAGAAAGGTGGCCCAAATATGTCAGGGGTCCACAGTTGTTCTAAAGAAAGAAAAAGGAGAGAAAATAACAAGTAAACATTTCATTCTCACACAATGTTTGTTCAGTTCAGTTTAGAAGGGGTGCACAATTATGTATATAGTGATCTTGACTATTGTCAGTTCCATCTGTTCAAGACTTTGTGATGTTCATACGACTATTCAAAAACACTGATTCATCCTTGCAGACATCTCCTATATTATGTGATGGGTCCGGGACTTCCATGGGCAATTGTGCGGCACCTGTCTATGCCAACGCTTTCATGATCTTCTTCGAAGAAAATCATATCCTGAACCAGCCACCTTGGATTGCACATGCCATGACATTCTTGCGATACATAGACGATATCCTTGTTCTATGGAGAGGAGACTATGACTCCTTATTCAAAGCAGTAACCAATCTCAATCAAATCAACGATCGCATTCAATTTACATCGGAAATGAGTCAACAAAGTATCACCTTTCTGGATGTGAGAATAACGAGACATCAAGATCACTTAGAGACCGATCTCTACAGAAAAATCACTGACAAAAACAATACTCTCCATTACAGTTCTTATCACCAGAAACCATTAAAGAATCATCTGCCATATTCACAACTTTTACGGGTGAAACGAATCACATCTGACACCACCAAGTATGATGAACAAGCCTCCAACATGCTGGAACGTTTTGCCAAAAGAGGATACCCTGAAACCATTTTAACTCATGCTAAGGAACGTTGTGACAAAATTACACGCCAAGAAGCGTTGGTCACCAAACCCAAAGACAATAAGAAAAGACCAGTGGTCGTATCCAAATATTCTGAGGCCTCAAGGGCATACAAAACCGCTATTCTGAGACATTGGCCAATCATCTGTCGAGAACAAGATTTTAATGGAGTATTTAGTGAACAACCACTGTTTGCCTACAAAAGAGGCAAGAATCTCAAAGAACTTATAAAAGAACCTAAACCAACATCTATGGTCAAATACAAAGGTAATCAACCTTGCCTCAATTATCAAAACTGTAACAACATGATGAAGGGTCCTGTGCTTAAACACCCCATGAAGGGCACCGATATTAAATTGAAATTGAATGCCACATGTGATACGGAAAATGTCGTATATATCATCAAATGCCCATGTGGACTGATATATACTGGAAAAACTACACGAAAACTGAAACAAAGAATAAATAAACATAAAAGCAATATAAGAACTGTTAACATGAAATCCAACCTGGCTATCCATTTTAAAGACAACAGACATACCATCAGCCAGCTCAGGTTCGCTGCAGTAGAGGTGGTCAAGAAGCGTGACGACAGAGACAATAACAACTTTTTATTGCAGCGTGAAAACCATTGTATTAAATTCCTTCAATCTATGAAACCATCTGGTCTTAATGATCGGATGGAATTTCTATGCTATTTGTAGATCTGTTTATCATCTGTGGAAATGTAATTTTTGACATGCATGATCATATTGATTTTTAATTGATTGCACATAGTTCACACACCAATATGATCACCACCTCGACTTATTCCGTTTTCGTTTCATCTTTCTATCCTTTTTTATACTGCACACATGATGTTTTCTCTGTTTGGCTCTTTCATTTTCCGACACCACTCCATAATGGCCGCTAGATCTACAGTCCTCTTTCTATGCACATTACTCTGTTTCCTCTTCCGTATTTACAAGATGGGTGTTTCACACACCTTAGCGAAGGGCGTATCGGCAGGACGCGTGATCTTGCATTTACTTCTCCGTAAGTACTGGAACACCGTGTTTAGCGTTTTCACTTGGTTTACAACCCGTAGACTTTCACGAGGGTCTATCCTTTCTCATTCACGGTGACCTTTTAATAATCTTCTTTTTTCCGGTGATATCAAACTTATCTCGATCTCGCACAATCCTCTAGATTAATAGTAACTTACTCTTCTTTTTTTATGATTCACGAATTGGGAAACTGTGATCAACACGCAGTCGGGTGCTTCTTTTCACGCTAGATTCATCATTTTTTTTAAAAACGCATGTATGAGCAAAAAAAACCAACTGTAAAAAATTGAGACTTGCTACTCCGTGTATTATACTTAGATTGCATTATTATCATTTTTTCTAGGATTCCCCTGACGAAGGACCTAGTGTCCGAAATGCATTGGGACATGATTATCTACACAATGTATTTGGTTGTATAAATCAAATGGATCATCGTTGATATTGATGAAATTCATGTGAATAAAACATGAGCAACATGGAAACCAATTTTGTTTAATCTTTTGGAGACATTTGGAACATTCATTATAGAAACCTCGTTTGTTTCTCCTAGGTTGTGCTCAAAGAGTTGGCATCTACGCTAGATGTCACCAACCATTACCTTGGTAACTAGACATAATATCGAAAAAAAATATTTACAATGGACAGAATATCGAATCCAAAATATAGAATGGACAGAATATTGAATGGACAGAATATAGTGGTTAATAATATCGATATGCAGGCAAGTAACATTGACAGTCAAAATATCTAAGTACATAATATAGGCATTAAAATATATCGAATTTTTAAAAATATTTTTTTAAGTGTTTTATATGTTAGTATATGTGTTAAAAGTGTATATTATTTATGTAATGTTTGTTTAATTATGGTTTAAAGTTAAAAAATGTATGTAAAATAATTTTTGTGTATTTTACTTCCGTAGCGGGTTGTGGGTTTATAGGGGATTAGGGTGGGAAGTAATTTAATTGTAATTAAGTAAATATTTATTTTTATTTATTGGTATTGATAATTAATGTATTGCTAATTAATTATTAATTGGTAATTACTTTTTTAATAATTGTTAATAATTGATAATTATGTTAATTGTATTAATGTATTATTCGGAGCAGGTTGTGGGTTTATAAGGGAATAGGGTGGGAAGTAACTTAATTGTAATTAAGTAAATACTTTTTATTTATTTATTGGTATTGATAATTAATTTGTGGTTAACTAATTAATTGGCAATTAATTTTAGTCATTGATAATTAATTTGTATTAAATGATTAATTGATTATTATGTTAATTGTATTAATTTATTATTTGGAGTGAGTTGTGGGTTTATAGGGGAATAGGGTGGGGAGTAATCTAATTGTAATTAAGTAATTATTGAAATTATTTTTGTGTATTGATAGTTAGTGTATTGTTAATTATTAATTGGCATTTTTTTATTACTTATTAAATTTTTTGGTATTGCAAATTAGTTGTTTGTTAATTCATTCTTAATACGTAATTAATGTATAATAAATATTATTTGTTGGTATTTATAATTAATGAAATATTCAATAATTTGTAATTGGTAATTATTTTTTATTTTTTTTTATTGGTATTGATACTTAATTTATTTTTATTTAAATATTGAATCATTACTTTCCCTACTATTACACTCACTGGAGTGGGAATAGTAATTCCTACCCCTACGCTATCCAACGCTTTCCCTACTGTTGCTCTCTCTGGAGTGGGAATAGTCATTTTTATCCCTACACTATCCAACGCTTTCCCTACTGCTGCACTCACTGGAGTGGGAATAGTAATGTTTACCCCTACGCTATCCAACACTTTCTCCTACTGTTGCACTCTCTGGAGTGGGATTAGTAATTTTTACCCCTATGCTATCCAACACTTTCCCTACTGTTGCTCTCTCTTGTGGGAATAGTAATTTTTACCCCTACGCTATTCAACGCTTTCCCTACTGTTGCATTCTCTGGAGTGGGAATAGTAATTTTTACCCCTACGCAATGCAACGCGTTCGCTACTGTTGCATTCTCTGGAGTGGGAATAGTAATTTTTATCCCTACACTATCCAACGCTTTCCCTACTGTTGCACTCTCTGGAGTGGGAATAGTAATTTTTACCCTCCCACTATCCAACGCTTTCCCTACTGCTGCACTCACTGGAGTGGGAATAGTAATGTTTACCCCTACGCTATCCAACACTTTCTCCTACTGTTGCACTCTCTGGAGTGGGATTAGTCATTTTTACCCCTATGCTATCCAACACTTTCCCTACTGTTGCTCTCTCTTGTGGGAATAGTAATTTTTACCCCTACGCTATTCAACGCTTTCCCTAGTGTTGCATTCTCTGGAGTGGGAATTGTAATTTTTATCCCTACACTATCCAACGCTTTCCCTACTGTTGCACTCTCTGGAGTGGGAATAGTAATTTTTACCCTCCCACTATTCAACGCTTTCCCTACTGTTGCAATCTCTGGAGTGGGAATTGTAATTTTTATCCCTACACTATCCAACGCTTTCCCTACTGTTGCACTCTCTGGAGTGGGAATAGTAATTTTTACCCTCCCACTATCCAACGCTTTCCCTACTGTTGCACTCACAGGAGTGGGAATAATCATTTTTACCCCTACGCTATCCAACGCTTTCCCTACTGTTGCACTCACTGGAGTGGGAATAGTAATGTTTACCCCTACGCTATCCAACGCTTTCCCTACTGTTGCACTCACTGGAGTGTGAATAGTATTTTTACCCCAACGCTAGCAAACATTATCCCTACTATTACACTCCCTGGAGTGGGAATAGTTATTTTTACCGCTACGCTATCCAACACTTTCCCTACTTTTGCACTCTCTGGAGTGGGAATAGTAATTTTTACCCTCCAGCTATCCAACGCTTTCCCTACTGTTGCACTCACTGGAGTCGGAAACGTAATTTTTACCCCTACGCTGACCAACGCTTTACCTAATGTTGCACTCACTGGAGTGGGAATAGTAATTTTTACCCCTACGCTATCTAACGTTTTCCCAACTGTTGCACTCTACAGAGTGGGAATACTAATTTTTACCCCTACGCTATCCAACGCTTCCCCTACCGTTGCAATCTCTGGAGTGGGAATAGTAATTTTTACCCTCCCGCTGTCCAACGCTTTCCCTACTGTTGCACTCGATGGAGTGGGACTAGTAATTTTTACCCATACGCTATCCAACGCTTTTCCTACTGCTGCACTTTCTGGAGTTGGAATAGTAATTTTCACCCCTACGCTATCCAACGCTTTCCCTACTGTTGCTCCCTCTGGAGTGGGAATATTTATTTTTACTCCTATGCTATCCAATGCTTTCCCTAGTCTTGCACTCTCTGGAGTGGGAATAGTAATTTTTATCCCTACGCTATCCAACGTTTTCCCTACTGTTGGACTCTCTGGAGTGGGAATAGTAATTTTTATCCCTACCCTACCTAAAGCTTTCACTATCGTTGCACTCTCTGGAGTGGGAATAGTAATTGTTACCCTCCCGCTATCCAACGCTTTCCCTACTGTTGCTTTATCTGGAGTGGGAATAGTAATTTTTATCCCTACGCTATCCAAAGCTTTCTCTACCGTTGCACTCTCTGGAGTGGGAATAGTAATTTTTACCCTCCCGCTTTCCAACGCTTTCCCTACTGTTGCACTATCTGGAGTGGGAATAGTAATTTTTACCCCTACGCTATCCAACGCTTTCCCTACTGTTGCACTATCTGGAGTGGGAATAGTAATTTTTACCCCCCTGCTATCCAACGCTTTCCCTACTGTTGCTCTCTCTGGAGTGGGAATAGTCATTTTTGCCCCTACGCTATCCAAAGCTTTCCCTACTGTTGCTCCCTCTGGAGTGGGAATAGTTATTTTTACTCCTATGCTATCCAATGCTTTCCCTAGTCTTGCACTCTCTGGAGTGGGAATAGTAATTTTTATCCCTAAGCTATCCAACGTTTTCCCTACTGTTGGACTCTCTGGAGTGGGAATAGTAATTTTTATCCCTATGCTACCTAAAGCTTTCACTATCGTTGCACTCTCTGGAGTGGGAATAGTAATTGTTACCCTTCCGCTATCCAACGCTTTCCCTACTGTTGCTTTATCTGGAGTGGGAATAGTAATTTTTATCCCTACGCTATCCAAAGCTTTCTCTACCGTTGCACTTTCTGGAGTGGGAATAGTAATTTTTACCCTCCCGCTATCCAACGCTTTCCCTACTGTTGCACTATCTGGAGTGGGAATAGCAATTTTTACCCCTACGCTATCCAACGCTTTCCCTACTGTTGCACTATCTGGAGTGGGAATAGTAATTTTTACCCCTACGCTATCCAAAGCTTTCCCTACTGTTGCACTCTCTGGAGTGGGAATAGTAATTTGTATCCCTACTCTATCCAATGCTTTCCCTGCTGGTGCACTCTCTGGACGGGAATAGTAATTTTTACCCTCCCGCTATCCAACGCTTTCCCTACTGTTGCACTCACTGGAGTGGGAATAGTAATTTTTACCCCTACGCTATCCAATGCTTTCCCGTACTGTTGAACTCACTGGAGTGGGAATAGTAATTTTTCCCCCTACGCTAGCCAACATTTTCCCTACTGTTACACTCTTTCGAGTCGGAAGAGTAATTTTTACCCCTACCCTATCCAACGCTTTCCCTAGTGCAGCACTCTCTGGAGTGGGAATAGTAATTTTTACCCTCCCGCTATCCAACGCTTTCCCTACTGTTGCACTCTCTGGAGTGGGAATAATAATTTTTACCCCTACGCCACCCAAGCCTTTCCCTTCTGTTGCACTCTCCGGAGTGGGAATACTAATTTTTACCCCTACGCTATCCAACGCTTTCCCTACTGTTGCACTCTCTGGAGTAGGAATAGTAATTTTTACCCTCCCGCTATCCAACGCTTTCCCTACTGTTGCACTCACTCGAGTATGAATAGCAAGTTTTACCCCTATGCTATCCAACGCTTTCCCTACTGTTGCACTCTCTGGAGTGGGAATAGTAATTTTTACCCCTCCGCTATCCAATGCTTTCCCTAGTGTTGCTCTCTCTGGAGTGGGAATAGTAATTTGTATCCCTACGCTATACAACACTTTCCCTACTATTGCACTCTCTGGTGTGGGAATAGTAATTTTTACCCCTACGCTATTCAACGCTTTCCCTACTGTTGCATTCTCTGGAGTGGGAATAGTAATTTTTACCCCTACGCAATGCAACGCGTTCGCTACTGTTGCATTCTCTGGAGTGGGAATAGTAATTTTTATCCCTACACTATCCAACGCTTTCCCTACTGTTGCACTCTCTGGAGTGGGAATAGTAATTTTTACCCTCCCACTATCCAACGCTTTCCCTACTGCTGCACTCACTGGAGTGGGAATAGTAATGTTTACCCCTACGCTATCCAACACTTTCTCCTACTGTTGCACTCTCTGGAGTGGGATTAGTCATTTTTACCCCTATGCTATCCAACACTTTCCCTACTGTTGCTCTCTCTTGTGGGAATAGTAATTTTTACCCCTACGCTATTCAACGCTTTCCCTAGTGTTGCATTCTCTGGAGTGGGAATTGTAATTTTTATCCCTACACTATCCAACGCTTTCCCTACTGTTGCACTCTCTGGAGTGGGAATAGTAATTTTTACCCTCCCACTATTCAACGCTTTCCCTACTGTTGCAATCTCTGGAGTGGGAATTGTAATTTTTATCCCTACACTATCCAACGCTTTCCCTACTGTTGCACTCTCTGGAGTGGGAATAGTAATTTTTACCCTCCCACTATCCAACGCTTTCCCTACTGTTGCACTCACAGGAGTGGGAATAATCATTTTTACCCCTACGCTATCCAACGCTTTCCCTACTGTTGCACTCACTGGAGTGGGAATAGTAATGTTTACCCCTACGCTATCCAACGCTTTCCCTACTGTTGCACTCACTGGAGTGTGAATAGTATTTTTACCCCAACGCTAGCAAACATTATCCCTACTATTACACTCCCTGGAGTGGGAATAGTTATTTTTACCGCTACGCTATCCAACACTTTCCCTACTTTTGCACTCTCTGGAGTGGGAATAGTAATTTTTACCCTCCAGCTATCCAACGCTTTCCCTACTGTTGCACTCACTGGAGTCGGAAACGTAATTTTTACCCCTACGCTATCCAACGCTTTACCTAATGTTGCACTCACTGGAGTGGGAATAGTAATTTTTACCCCTACGCTATCTAACGTTTTCCCAACTGTTGCACTCTACAGAGTGGGAATACTAATTTTTACCCCTACGCTATCCAACGCTTCCCCTACCGTTGCAATCTCTGGAGTGGGAATAGTAATTTTTACCCTCCCGCTGTCCAACGCTTTCCCAACTGTTGCACTCGATGGAGTGGGACTAGTAATTTTTACCCATACGCTATCCAACGCTTTTCCTACTGCTGCACTTTCTGGAGTTGGAATAGTAATTTTCACCCCTACGCTATCCAACGCTTTCCCTACTGTTGCTCCCTCTGGAGTGGGAATATTTATTTTTACTCCTATGCTATCCAATGCTTTCCCTAGTCTTGCACTCTCTGGAGTGGGAATAGTAATTTTTATCCCTACGCTATCCAACGTTTTCCCTACTGTTGGACTCTCTGGAGTGGGAATAGTAATTTTTATCCCTACCCTACCTAAAGCTTTCACTATCGTTGCACTCTCTGGAGTGGGAATAGTAATTGTTACCCTCCCGCTATCCAACGCTTTCCCTACTGTTGCTTTATCTGGAGTGGGAATAGTAATTTTTATCCCTACGCTATCCAAAGCTTTCTCTACCGTTGCACTCTCTGGAGTGGGAATAGTAATTTTTACCCTCCCGCTATCCAACGCTTTCCCTACTGTTGCACTATCTGGAGTGGGAATAGTAATTTTTACCCCTACGCTATCCAACGCTTTCCCTACTGTTGCACTATCTGGAGTGGGAATAGTAATTTTTACCCCCCTGCTATCCAACGCTTTCCCTACTGTTGCTCTCTCTGGAGTGGGAATAGTCATTTTTGCCCCTACGCTATCCAAAGCTTTCCCTACTGTTGCTCCCTCTGGAGTGGGAATAGTTATTTTTACTCCTATGCTATCCAATGCTTTCCCTAGTCTTGCACTCTCTGGAGTGGGAATAGTAATTTTTATCCCTACGCTATCCAACGTTTTCCCTACTGTTGGACTCTCTGGAGTGGGAATAGTAATTTTTATCCCTATGCTACCTAAAGCTTTCACTATCGTTGCACTCTCTGGAGTGGGAATAGTAATTGTTACCCTTCCGCTATCCAACGCTTTCCCTACTGTTGCTTTATCTGGAGTGGGAATAGTAATTTTTATCCCTACGCTATCCAAAGCTTTCTCTACCGTTGCACTTTCTGGAGTGGGAATAGTAATTTTTACCCTCCCGCTATCCAACGCTTTCCCTACTGTTGCACTATCTGGAGTGGGAATAGCAATTTTTACCCCTACGCTATCCAACGCTTTCCCTACTGTTGCACTATCTGGAGTGGGAATAGTAATTTTTACCCCTACGCTATCCAAAGCTTTCCCTACTGTTGCACTCTCTGGAGTGGGAATAGTAATTTGTATCCCTACGCTATCCAATGCTTTCCCTGCTGGTGCACTCTCTGGACGGGAATAGTAATTTTTACCCTCCCGCTATCCAACGCTTTCCCTACTGTTGCACTCACTGGAGTGGGAATAGTAATTTTTACCCCTACGCTATCCAATGCTTTCCCGTACTGTTGAACTCACTGGAGTGGGAATAGTAATTTTTCCCCCTACGCTAGCCAACATTTTCCCTACTGTTACACTCTTTCGAGTCGGAAGAGTAATTTTTACCCCTACCCTATCCAACGCTTTCCCTAGTGCAGCACTCTCTGGAGTGGGAATAGTAATTTTTACCCTCCCGCTATCCAACGCTTTCCCTACTGTTGCACTCTCTGGAGTGGGAATAATAATTTTTACCCCTACGCCACCCAAGCCTTTCCCTTCTGTTGCACTCTCCGGAGTGGGAATACTAATTTTTACCCCTACGCTATCCAACGCTTTCCCTACTGTTGCACTCTCTGGAGTAGGAATAGTAATTTTTACCCTCCCGCTATCCAACGCTTTCCCTACTGTTGCACTCACTCGAGTATGAATAGCAAGTTTTACCCCTATGCTATCCAACGCTTTCCCTACTGTTGCACTCTCTGGAGTGGGAATAGTAATTTTTACCCCTCCGCTATCCAATGCTTTCCCTAGTGTTGCTCTCTCTGGAGTGGGAATAGTAATTTGTATCCCTACGCTATACAACACTTTCCCTACTATTGCACTCTCTGGTGTGGGAATAGTAATTTTTACCCTCCCGCTATCCAATGCTTTCCCTACTATTGCACTCTCTGGTGTGGGAATAGTAATTTTTACCCTCCCGCTATCCAATGCTTTCCCTACTGCTGCACTCTCTGGAGTGGGAATAGTAATTTTTACCCCTACGCTATCCAACGCTTTCCCTACTGTTGCACTCTCTGGTGTGGGAATAGTAATTTTTACCCTCCCACTATCTAACGCTCTCCCTACTGTTCTACTCGCTGGAGTGGGAATAGTACAGTGATGTAAATGTTTTTTAAGAGGTTACATTTATTATTTATTAAATTTAACATTTTTTAAATAATTGTAAGTATGTTTTACTTAATTATATTGATTATTTAATTAAGTTAATGTTACTTTTAACATATTTTTCAAATTCAAAATGTTTACATTTTATATTTTAACAAACACTATTTTGTCTTCGATATTTGTGTACTTACCTGTTTGTAGATAGGGAGACTATTTTTTTTACTTCGATATTTTGGCGTCGATATTATGTCCATTCTATATTTTGCTCGTCGATATTATGTCAGTGATCCGGGTACCTTACCTCCTCAAGGAGTCAGTGGTGTCCACCCTCAAGCCACTAGGAACGAAAAGAAATCATAACAAGCAGGAGGACCTGGCAGGTTCACTGTCAAGTCATTTATGGCATTCATGGCATAGGTTTACCATCCTGAGTATGTGAAATACTTAATGACTATCTCCATAGTGGTCAGATGCTACACCTCATGTCTATCAAACAAAGCTGCTTGGCCGTAGCATGGAAGATGCGTTTCTATCTGAACACTGTGCCTGTCTGTCAATTGCTTGAATTTTGAAAAGAAGAGAGATTAGATATCAGATGCAGGAGAAATGCTAAGTCTAGAACATAAATCACCCTGGGGATGTTGCCATAGTGGCCATAACAAGTATGGGCAATCAAGTGATCTTGCATCTACCAAAAAGGTTATGTAGCGTTTTAGGGACCGTTGGACTGTAGCCATGTAATACGAGCTGCCCCCAAAATTAAAAGCCTTAGTTGTGTCCCTGATGAACATCGGGAGATGAGCAAGGAGAGGATAAAAGCGTTTGACTTGTGTGCAGCGTGTTATGCATTTACTCGACTCGAGAAAAAGGAGTTAACTCTCCGCGTGGGGAGCGTGAGCAGAAGAGTGCATATTAGACCACATGACTTCAAGCGTCTTGTGGAAAATTACTGCACCGAGAAGCTCATATTTACGAGCAACGTCTGTGCTCCCCTGAGAGAGAGTAGAAAGCCGTGTACAATGGGGGTATCACGCTAGTGTCACAGAAACAAACTGTCCCGCAAATCTTATCTTACCGACCACCGGGAGCTTAGGTCCTCTCTGGAGTCACTGCGATGGTTAAGTTAACTAGTGCCGATAGCCATAAATCAAGGTGGAGGGCGGAATATGCCCTCGACACATGGTGCGTGTTACAGGCGTCAGCGTGTGGATCACATGGTATGAGTGGCATCCACTGGTCCATGGGAAATGTAGCTTTAGGGAGAAATCCCTATTAATACTCTATTTCCAACTGTGTGCCTAAACGTATCAGACTATCTCATTCAGAGACACAGTTCCGAAGCGTAACAATGTAATGGAAATAGTGGCAATATCGGCCACACTCGCCAGCCCTCCCGCAGCAACATACAGGTAGGATAAATAAGCAGACAAGACAACTTTTTGGTGGAGAAAATTGCTGCAGGTTTATTAGCATACAAAATATGCCAACATGGTAGGTTATCTTACAGGCGATCCAAAGGCAAGCCGCCCCTCGCCGCCTACCACCTGATGGGCCAACTTGCATCATGGCCTTAGCCAATCGGTGCTTAGCGGTTGTGGTGAGGGGATAGCCCCTCCTATTTCCGGTGAACCGTTGGTCCACCCCCTTACTCACCCCCCGTACGAGGGGCAGAGCATTGAAGCGACCCCAGGTTGTACAGGTTCCAACCTCCCGTAGGACAGACGGGGCGCCATAGCACCTCAGGGTCCACCGCAAAGACTTCCTGGGGCTATTCGGCCTCAGCACCCTTTGTGCTCTTGAAGAGGGTACCCCTGAGTACCTTTCCACCTCTGGATCGGCCTGTAACTCCGCCTGCAACACAAATAAAAAATTTTGAACATCCTCCCCCCACCCTGATGACGCCGGGAAAGCGGTAGGGAGGGAAACAGCTTCAGGGTGAAGGGACAAAGAGGCCGCCAGGTGGGCGGGGGAGGAAGTTATACCTCTCCCGGTCCCCCACCCCGGCCAGAAGTAACAAGCGGGACCCCAAAAGGGTCTCTGGACACTGGAGTTCTGGACTTTTTGGTTCCGTCCAGAGGTGTCAGGGAACAACACCCAAAGACCCCAGAGTTCCACCTGCCTTGGTGCACAAATGAACAGAAACACGGGCTTCTCGATGGTGGCGTCAAAGACCAAAGGTTTATTACTGCAGGGACACAGAAGTCACAGAAACTACGCATGGGCAGTAACTAGGAGCCTGTTCGAATTGTACAAAGAGGGTTGCTCCTTATATACTAAATTTTGGCCTTTAGGCGAATTCTTCACATGTTAGTACATTCCCAAACCTTTGTGTCATGAACAATAAATATTTGGCGTACACAGGAATCGTCGACAATATCTGATGTCACAACATTACGAACGAGGGGTTCCCACTTTTCCATCATAATCCCATGTCAACTTTTCATTCAAGAGCCGGACCGCCTCATCGTAAATTTCGTTACCTCCCCCTAATAAAGGCCCAGAAGGAAAGGAGCAGAGCCAGGTGCAGAAGATAGAAAAGCAGGATAAGAGATGTTTGTGGGTCATAAATGGGCAAGGCTACCGGCTTCGGCCTCCTAATCGTGATCAGGACAATGGACACGAAGACCAGTTTGGCAGGACTGGCCTCGGGCAGAGGAGGCAGCCTTTGTCGAGTCATGCAGCTACAGCGTGGTCTGGTTTAAGGTGCACGTGTCATGTAAGAGGTGAATCTCCGGCTAAGGCTACGTGTCCTTAATCGAAATGAAGTGATTAGAGGCTATTGCGTATGTGAGGGCAAGAAACACAAAATGGCGGCCATGATCTAAGATGGATGCCGTGGGTAGATCAGAAATGTGTTTATTAAAGGAGTGCTCTTGCTCGTAGCGTAGCGGAAACACCAGGATATACTAAATGGATCATTTGCGGTTCGCTGATACCGATATTATGTATTTCTGACAATATTGAAAACACGGGTTCAAATCGTCACGGAACCTCAGACCCTCCTTTTGCCCTTACATAGGCAATTACTCAGTCTACGTCAGAGTCTAATTCTATGCTCATCAGGTCAGTGACATGCTGTTGTATCATCATTCTTTCTCGTGCCTTTTCTCCCAACGCAGGTGGTTTCCTAAAACAAGTTGCAGCACAAAGACTACACAGAGCAGGACCACACTGGATAATCAGGCAACATGAGAATAGGAATACTAAGATGACACCAATAACCATTAGAACCTTCCATCCCCACGCTGAGATCAGAGTCCAAAACCACTCCATGAAAGACCAGTTTCCCTTGTCTACGTGAATAGAGTCGGAAATCTTGTGTAGCTTAGAGATCGCCTCATAGACTGTTGGAGCATTATTAGGGATAAAGACACAGCAGCTCGATTGGATCATTCTACATACCCCACCTCGATCTGCAAGGATAACGTCTAGAACCATTCGGTTCTGCAACGTCATGAGTCTATCCGCCTGAAGCTCAGCTGTCAAATTGCTAAGGGCACCAGCAGTTTCGGTAATAGTAGATTCAACTACCCGTGTTAGCTGACGTATGTTTCTACTATTGGCCATAGGCCCCCAGAACGGAAGGAAGCCTTTGAAGAAGTCTCCAGCTTCCTGACCAGCAGTATCTTCCTTGCTGAAGACACCTCTCGCTACTCTGGTTCTGTGGTAATCAGATGAAGCAGTGTATGTCGGAGGCAACAATCGAGCAATATAGCATGATCCTGAAAAGTCGGCAGGCAACCATGTATAAGCTCTATCTCGACAGATGAAGTAGGTACCCCTAGCAGTAAGAAAAGCAGGGGAAGAGTTAGCCGGAAACACATAAGTCTCTACGCACTCACTCCTCCCTAGCTGAGCTCTCGGATTCCTCCCATTCCCTTGCAAACAGACCTGACCTCGGTGAGGTACGACCCAGATTGGAGTTGAGCTTTTACGCTTGCTCTCTTCTAAACTAAGGCGATACTCTGAAGTATTCCAACTTAAATACACTCGCAATTCGTCTCTAGGGTATGATGGAGTATTATTGACGTCCTTGATCATGTCAATAATTCCCTGGACTAAAGCTTTGTTGGCAGAGTTATATTTAGTGGAACGTGGTGGACGTGGAGGATAGGTTTCAAGGGCATAAGCAAAGATGGTTTGAAGGGCCTGAAATGATCCATTGTAGCTGAAAGGCAAAACCAGATAGGGAATACCTTTATCCATAGTGTGGGGTATCAAGCCACACACCCAGCAGTCTGTAGTGTTAACTACCAGTTGGTGTTGATGCAAGAGCTGTACAAAAGTGTTGTTAATAAATTCTGAGCGTCGGGCTTGCTCATGTTCAGGAAACGAATGGAAAGAGTGTATAGAAGGAACAGTAGAAGTAGCAGGATCAAGGGGAGGTACTGTAGTAACTGGCACAAAAATCAAATTTATACTGAAGACGATTCCACCCACCAACGTTATCAAAATAATCAAGAATGCAATGGCACATTGCATCAAAAAGCATTTGCTGTGAAGAATTCTATAAAGTCTGTTTCTGCGAACATAAATCACATTTTCTCGTTGCAGCGCAGGAAGCTCCATCTTCTACAATCCGCTCGCGACCACTGATGATGTGTACGTAGATGAAAGTGCCTCTGTCAGCCCCAGGAGTTCCCAGAACCAACAGAAAGATCGACCTTGTGTCAGACCCCTGCAAATTCAACTAGGCACACAGCCACGACCCTACGGCTACCCAGACGGCAAGGCAATTTAAAAATAATAAAACAAATAGCAAACTTCCTGGCTGAAGGCAAAAGTTCAAAATTTCAAAATATTCACAATAGGCAATTGCCTGCTTTATTTGTCCATTTTACGGTTTCGTAAGTTATATCTCTGTTTCGCAGGTACTGTCTGATCAGCAAATAGCGTTTCACTAGTAGCTGTTGCAGTGTTCAAGTTCGCAGATGTCAGAGTTCTTTCTGATACAGGGGACAAATGTTCAGTGTTCGAAAGAGTCTTTTCTGGAGGAGAGTCAGAGCTTGGAGTGTCAGTGATCAATTCGGCATCGCTGAAAGGGATGAATTTTGGTGTGCTTTCAAATTCGGAGGAACCAATTCCCTTCTTCACCCAGTCGTCGTAAGGAAGTGGCAAAGGCACACGCTTTACGTGGGATGCATGCACCCAGTGCTTGCGTCCAGCCACACGAACCGCTGTCCTCGTTGCCAGTAGGATTTGGAAGGGGCCGACAAATCTCGGCTGAAGGTTCTTCGTCCTCGCAAAGTTTCTGATGACTACAAACTCGCCTGGTTTCAGCTGATGCCCTGGACTCTCCGGAGGCTTTGGCAAAGCATCGAAAACCTGTTGGTGAATAAGACTCAATTTAGCAGTCAAGTCGTACAGGTAGTCTATCAACATAGGATATTCTAGAGAACAAAACTTTTTAGGCCTCGGCACACCCCAAATATTTGCTGGACGGCCAAAAATTATTTCGTATGGACTGAGTCCCACTCTAGAATGTACAGTTGCTCTCGTTGATAACAAAGCCAAAGGAAGTGCGTCTGGCCAGGCTAAACCTGTGGATGCTTGTATTTTAGTTAATTTTAGCTTGAGGGTGCCATTGTAACCCTCCACTAAACCAGCAGACTGGGGATGGTTCGCACTGTGGAATTTTTGTTTCAGACCTAGGCCAGCACACACACTTTGCATAACTTTCCCTATAAACTCACTTCCGTTATCTGACCATACAATCCGTGGCATTCCGTACCTAGGGAAATATTCTTTGAGAAGAATCTTGGCAGTTGATAGGGCAGTATTGTCCTTTAGTGGATATGCTTCGATCCACCTGGAAAAAGCACAAACTACCACCAGGACATATTTCAAATTATTGCATCGCTCCATGTGAATGAAGTCTAACTGAATCACTTCAAAGGGGCAGGAAGGAGGAGCGAAATGACCAGCTGGAGTTGGAGTTCCCTTGCCAGGATTATGCATCAGGCATACCATACAATTTTTCACCACCCTCTCTGCACACTTACTGATCCCATCATTCTTCCAGACTGGAGCCAACATCTTACAAATTCCTTTAGAACTTATGTGAGCTACTCCATGCGCCATTGTCACCACTGCAAGCACATACGCGTCAGGCAACATCCAACGCTGCTGTTCTGTCAAATCAATCCAACATCCATTCGAATCCAACCTGCCCATACTTTCTCTCCATACACGTTTTTCTTCCTCAGTTGCTTCTTTCTGAATCTCTTTCACACTTTCCATAGTATCCTCACACATTCCAGAGTCAGCAATCCATCTTGCAGACGTAGCAACATACATTCTGCTCATCGTGTCTCTAGCTGTCTGTTTAGCAATTTCATCAGCAAAAGCATTCCCACGACCAACATCATCCGTGATTGCTTTATGAGCACTGCACTTTACAATCGCAACTTCAGTCGGCAAGGTTAGAGATTCCAACAAGTCGTTAACTAGCTGACCATGTTGGATCTTAGTCCCATGGGACGTAATGAAACCTCTTTCTCTCCACAAGCGGCCAAAACTATGGGCCACGCCAAATGCGTACTGACTATCTGTGAACACATTCACTCTCTTTCCCTTAGCTAAAACACACGCTCTTGTTAGAGCTATTAATTCTGCAGCTTGGGCAGAATTCTGACTCACTCTTGCAGTCTCCACAATCGTCTTCAAAGTCGTTACTGCATAAGCAGCAGTCACATCACCATTCTCCAATTTAAAACATGACCCGTCCACATACAGCGTACCATCTGGATCGGATAACGGAGTATCCTTTAGGTCGATGCGTCCTTTTGTCTCTTCCTCCGTTTTAAAACAACAATCATGTGGCTCGGAATCACTCGACTCTTGATCAGTCGGCAACAGCGTTGCTGGATTCAATACATTACATCTTTTGATCTGAATATGACTCGCTAGTAATGTCAGCTCGTAACCAGATAGTCTCGCACTGGTAAGGTGTTGTGTCTTCGTTCGATTCATGAGTGTATCCACTGCATGAGGAACCATGACCACTAGCATGTTGTTCATCACCAAACCAGCAGATTGTCGAATGGAAGCCGCAGCTGCCGCTGTAGCTCTCAAACAACTAGGCAACGCTCTAGCTACCGGATCTAATGTTGATGAAAAATACGCACAAGGGCGTTGTTTATCACCAAACTTCTGTGTCAGAACACTCAACGCGCAACCTTCCCTCTCATGAACATAGAGCGTGAATGGCTTACTGTAATCAGGTGTACCCAATACAGGAGCTGAACACAAGGCTTTTCGTAATTCAGTAAAACTCTCCTGACATTCATCAGACCATGGCACCGGACTCGGAACGTTTTTCCCAGTCAAAGCTACCAATGGTTTTGCTAAAAGAGAAAAATTTGGGATCCACTGCCTACAGTAAGAGGTAATACCTAGGAAGGCACGTACTTCTCTCTGTGTGCGTGGAACACTCATTTGCGTAATTGCTTTTATTCTTTCTGGGGTCAACTTCCTTCCCTCCTTTGACAAGAGATGACCTAGGTAGGTCACTTCTTGGCAGCAGTATTGCATTTTGGAAGGTGACACCTTGTGATTCAAATTAGACAAATGATGCAATAACGAAATCGTAGCTGCTTTGCAAATTTCCTTGTCATCGGCGGCCACTAGAAGATCGTCTACATACTGTACTAGAGCAGAACCTGGAGGAAGGACAAAGGAATCTAACTGGCTTTTTAATGCTTGACTGTAAATAGATGGGCTCTCACAATAACCTTGTGGAGCGCGTTTAAATCTGAAACTGCGACCTCCTAGACAGAAGCCGAAAATATCTCTGCTTTCTTCGGCTATCGGAATGCTGAAAAAGGCATTCTTTAAGTCAATGACTGAGAACCAAGTGGCTGTAGCAGGAATCAGTGTTAACAATGCAGTAATGTCTGGGACTACAGGAAACTGCGGGACTACAATCTTATTAACCTCTCTAAGGTCGATAACAAACCTATAAACTGGAGGCTTTGTAGGATCAGTTCGTTTCAAAATCGGTAGTACAGGACTGTTACAGACATTTCCTCTTGTTTCTTCAACCACACCTTTCTTAATCAAATCTTGCACAATCAATAAAAGTGCACGCTCACCTTCACTAGATATTTTATATTGAGGAATTCTTGGAAATTTTACATTCGCTTTTAAAGTTACTACATATGGTGGTATTTCTAAAAGGCCTACATCGTTAGGACCAGTTGCCCAAAGAGAATCAGGGAGTGAGCGTAGCTCTGGCGGGAGTGCATCCATTGACAAGTACATCGGAGAAGTGATATTTTTACCCAACTTAAGCTGTACTCCCTCCGGAGAACAGTACAATGTCGCATATAGTCGTTTTAACAAATCTAAACCAAGCAGATTTTCATTACAACCTGTTGTCAAAATCAGAGGTGCTTTCAAGTGACATGGCCCAACAGAAATAGACAAAGGACCAGATATCGGGTTGTAAACAGGGGCGCCTGAAAAACCTACAGAAACATTTGTTGAGCCAGACAAAGGTGCGCCAGGGAGTTTCGCATGAATGATAGAACTTTTTGCGGCACCAGTATCCAACAGAAACGGTTCGACTACACCTGATGTTGCTACTGCGACATAAGGCCCACTCTGATCCACTGGAACTGATACTACTCCCTCTCTTTGTCTATGGCTGTCCTAGTACCCATTTTGCTGAAATCCCTCATCCACTTCACAATAGTCTTCAACAAGATATTGTTGAGACCTATTTTGCTGAGTAGACTGTCCATTTCGTTGATCAAAGTGATTTGATGGACGATCATTCGCTTGTGGAGGCATAACACCTCGTCCTCGACCTCTAGAATTTTGCACAAAACCACCACGGCCTCTCTGAGCTGCTGCTGCATTATTCTGTGCTAAGATCGGACATTCATTTTTGTAGTGACCCTCTTTCTTACAGTATGCACATTGGTTCCACTGATATTGAGGCCTCGATGTATTATAGTCTGTTCTTTGATACGAACCCTGTTGCATATTAGTCTGATTCGTGCGAGGCGGATACGCCTGCTGTAAAAGAACTTTAGTCTTTAAATCCTTTGTTTTCTTCTCTGATTTCTCCTTTTCCTCTTTATCCCTGTTTTCGTAGTACTGTGCAGTCGCAAGTATTTGCGCGGTTGTGGACACAGCCCACGCACTCTCTGAATCTTTCAGTTTATTGCATAATTCAGGTAACAAATTATGCACAAATTTATCGACAAACAGTCTTTGCCCTCCTTCTGTACTCATGTCCTGACCACTATGATCTACAAAAGTCTCTTCAAACCTCGTGAAGAAGTCGGAGACACTTTCGTCTTTCTTCTGCCTGCATGCTGATAACTTGTCCCAATTAACACGCAATGCGGGCATCAGAGTCTTCATTAGATCAGTTATTCTACCTGGAAGATTAGCAATTAGAGGTTCGGGTTTTGCACCACCTACTTGCTGACCATCCGCTGCAGTGATAGCTGCCCAGTCACCACCTAAGGCAACTTGATGATCCTCTCTACGAATCTTAGCCCACACTGGTTGCGGAACTACGTTGCCAAATAACATATCGATGTCTGCTAAGTTCATTATACAAGCCTCAACTGTCTGTGTTAATTCCTTATAGTATCCAGCAGGATTCTTACGTGGATCTGGCAAGGCCTGCTTCACTGCTAACACTTCAGCTCGCTTCCACGGAATGTGTATCCACACTCTCTGGAATTGCGCTGGAGCGGCTACAATACCATTATTATGATCAGCTTGCACAGCTTCACGCCAAATTGGAGGAACCTCCCTCATTGGATATTGGCGACTTAGCTTCGTCTTGCCTTTCTCTAAATCTCTTGGTGAACGAAGTGATGGATCATTCCTATAACTTAAAATCAGTTCCATCGCTTCTTCTATATTATCACCCACTATCATTCCTGCAGCAAACTCTTTCTGAACCTTAATCAAATCTTCTAGATTTGATTCAACGTCATCTTCTTCTATCTCCTCACGTAACAACGAGCACATCTCGTCAAAGACATACCGTTGCGTTGGCTCTTTCCACTGCATAAACGTATCTAGCACATCTCTCGTACTATATCTCCTACTCTTCGAAATCCATCTGAGAGCCGTGGAATCTAAGATTCCCCGTTCCTCAGTACTCGGAAGCTGACTACGTCTCTGAACAGAGTCAGAAGTAGGAGTCTTAATTAGTGTTTTATAGAAAGGAGACAGCATGTTAGACACAGAATCAGTGATTCTCCGACGAACAGAAAGTGGAGTCAACACACTCGCAGATGCAGAGAACACAGTAGAGGTAGGAACAGATAACGGATTAGTAGAAGTATCAAGGAAGATAGTTTGCGGAACAGTAGGTGTAAGCGAGACAGATACAGGTATAGAAGTCGGCAATCCAGGAGGAGGAGGAGGAGCCGTAGGAACATTTACATTGACCACAGGAGGTACAGGGACCTGATTCTGAGGGACAGGAGCAGGAACACCAGGTTGTCCAGCAACCGGCAATTGAACATTCGGTAAAGGTGGAGCCGTAGCACCTTGTGCATACGGTGGAGGTGACCGTAACAAATAAGATAACAGAGGATCGTTTTCGGAATCCTCCAGTATCTTAGCTGTTTTCGATGGCAAGGCAGGATAGCACTTGTCAATCGCTAAATTGTGCTCTCTGATGGCCACCTCTATGGCTTTCTCACACTCATTAGCCTGCAACTGCTTAGTTGCTTGTTCTAGGGTCAACTCTTCTTGCTCTTTTTGTTCTTTCTTTAACCTTTTCATTTCTCTCTGTTTGGATTCTTTTCGCCAGTAACGGAAAGAATCAAACATTGCCGGCCGGGCTTTCTTCCTAAACAATTTCGCTTCTAAATTGTCGAGAATTTCGGGTTCAAAACTACCATGTAGTGGCCAACTAAGGACACCATCCTTTTTAGTGTAACGGACCCACACCTCATTATAAGATATAGGACCCACACCAAATTTACAATACAAGTCATATAGGGGAATCCCAATCGGAGGAACCAGACATGAGTCCTCCAATCGTGAGTCACTATTGCAACTAAAACAGGACAACATACAGTTTTTCCGACTTACCATTTTCAGTCCGGAACACAAAACAAACAAAACACGGAACAGATATGTGCACTCGAACCAAGAACTTAGGCCTACAAAAATGAACTGATGTATCGATACCCAAACTAAACCAAATAGATTATCGTAACTAGAACAACCAGTGATAATCTTACAAAACCAAACCAAACCAAGAACCGATCAAGGATTTTAACAACCCTCACAAAGTAACCAGCTAGCTATCACTAAATACTTAACTGAGGCACTGAAGACGTCACCAAGGAGAAACCCGTCACGTTTCGCTGTACTAAGGACTGCACCTCGGGTCCAAGACAGGGCGACGGTCAAGGCAACGGCCCACTGCAGCCGTCCTGAACGGGAACCCTCGTGGAAGAGAACGTCGGGCCACTTTTGCGATATGCCGGGATCGATGAAGTGGGGCGCCTCCCTCAGGAATCTTCACACGAAGCTTCTCGAACTCTTCAGGCTTTTGGACCGGTACCGAATGACGTCGCCCCACATTGGGCGCCAATTGGAGTTCTGGACTTTTTGGTTCCGTCCAGAGGTGTCAGGGAACAACACCCAAAGACCCCAGAGTTCCACCTGCCTTGGTGCACAAATGAACAGAAACACGGGCTTCTCGATGGTGGCGTCAAAGACCAAAGGTTTATTACTGCAGGGACACAGAAGTCACAGAAACTACGCATGGGCAGTAACTAGGAGCCTGTTCGAATTGTACAAAGAGGGTTGCTCCTTATATACTAAATTTTGGCCTTTAGGCGAATTCTTCACATGTTAGTACATTCCCAAACCTTTGTGTCATGAACAATAAATATTTGGCGTACACAGGAATCGTCGACAATATCTGATGTCACAACATTACGAACGAGGGGTTCCCACTTTTCCATCATAATCCCATGTCAACTTTTCATTCAAGAGCCGGACCGCCTCATCGTAAATTTCGTTACCTCCCCCTAATAAAGGCCCAGAAGGAAAGGAGCAGAGCCAGGTGCAGAAGATAGAAAAGCAGGATAAGAGATGTTTGTGGGTCATAAATGGGCAAGGCTACCGGCTTCGGCCTCCTAATCGTGATCAGGACAATGGACACGAAGACCAGTTTGGCAGGACTGGCCTCGGGCAGAGGAGGCAGCCTTTGTCGAGTCATGCAGCTACAGCGTGGTCTGGTTTAAGGTGCACGTGTCATGTAAGAGGTGAATCTCCGGCTAAGGCTACGTGTCCTTAATCGAAATGAAGTGATTAGAGGCTATTGCGTATGTGAGGGCAAGAAACACAAAATGGCGGCCATGATCTAAGATGGATGCCGTGGGTAGATCAGAAATGTGTTTATTAAAGGAGTGCTCTTGCTCGTAGCGTAGCGGAAACACCAGGATATACTAAATGGATCATTTGCGGTTCGCTGATACCGATATTATGTATTTCTGACAATATTGAAAACACGGGTTCAAATCGTCACGGAACCTCAACACTAGGCTGCCCAGTGTGCCATCCTGTGGCACTAAAGGGGCAGCCCTCTTATGAGGGTCCCCTGCGGTGACATCGTCGGTCAGCCCACATAGTGCCAATATCGGCCACACTCACCAGCCCTACCTCAGCAACATACAGGTAGCATAAATAAGCAGACAAGACAACTTTTTGGTGAAGAAAATTGCTGCAGGTTTATTAGCATACGAAATATGCCAACATGGTGGGTTATCTTACAGGCGATCCAAAGGCAAACCGCTCCTCGCAGCCTACCACCTGATGGGCCAACTTGCATCGTGGCCTTAGCCAATCGGGGCTTAGCCCCTCCCACTTCCGGTGAAATGTCGGTCCACCCCCTTACTCATGCCCCCCCCTACGAGGGGCAGAGCGTTCAAGCGAGCCCCAGTTGTACAGGTTTCTAACCCCACATAGGACAGACGCGGTGCCTTTGCACCTCAGGGTCCACCGCAAAGACTTCCTGGGGATATTCGGCCTCAGCACCCGTTGTGCTCTTGAAGAGGTTACCCCTGAGTACCTTTTCGCCTCTGGGTCGCCCTGTCACTCTGCCACAGCCCTGGGTGTGGCGACCATCGCAGCCAGGGCCCCCCACCAAGGCCGGCATTCCTACTTACCTCCTGCTATTTCTAGGGCCTCTCCACTATCGAGCAAGAACAGGTCCATGCTTATACTGGACAGATGTACCCCATCGTCCGCAAAACACCCTGTCAATTTGGCGTGTAGCACACATGTCTAATGAAGCCAAATCTCCTCTGCTCAGTGAATTTACGCATAGCGCTGATGAACCTCCTGCACGCAGGCTCCATCGCCTCCCCCGACCGAGTTCCATGCCACGGGAGCCCAGGGGTGATTTCAGACCACTGAAGTTCACCTGTCCCCAACTGGTTGCTAGTTTGCACCATGTGGTCTTCGTGGTCTTCTTCTAGGGTGCATTACTTCGCCACATTGACCAGATAATTTCATAGTTCTTTTCAATTTATCCCTGGTGCTCATAGTAATGGTGTCACAACAGGTTTGAGGTAATAAATGTAGGGTGCCCGTTATTAGACACTGTACCTTTTCGTGAAGTGACAACTTACGCAGCCTACCCTGCTTGCTGAATCTTCGACCAGTCACAGATGCCTGGTCCCTGCTATCCACCTGTGACCCTTGATACTTACACCAGTAATGGTGTTGGACTACAAGATTTTGTGTCACATGTTTCGCTGTAGTCCCTTTGGTGGATCCGCTGGGACCCTTCTGTGTCCCTGCAAATGCTCTGTCACGCAGTACGGCCCTTTAATGCCCTTGTCCGTCCATCAAAGACACCTTACAGCCTTATGCCCCCCGCAGCTTTGGTGAGGGGTTTTGTGCCCAGCACACCTCAGTCTGTGTTTCTAACATTTATCTCCCCTACAGGCTCCAGTTAGTGTGAGTGGCAATCCCTGTCCTGGCAAGGCATGTCAATGACCATTCCCTCCCTTTGGTGACTATCCTGCCATGGGATATGTGACATAAGCACGGGTGTCCTCGTGTACGTGTAAAAGGGGGAACCACATGAACGAATAATTGCCCCTTCTTGAGCAGTAGGAATGCCAAAACAATCCTTTTTCAATCATTGTAGCCAAATTATGCTCTGACCCCATGTTCCCCTCAGCTTATTGCACTGCAACCCACAAATTAGCTGGCAGCTTCCGCAAATGCCTGGCTCCCTGGCTATAGGGCGGGTGTTTTTGTCTGTCCTGGATGGTCTCGAGGATCCATCTCTTGGTGCTTGCTTGCAACCCTTAACATTATCACATTAGTTGGACAAGCCCACTGACTGGCCGCAAGCTTAGCTAAGCCCCTGTGGAAATCTCCTGCCTGTGCGAGCAGACCACGATATCTCCCTTGGCATACCATCCCTTTAACACAAGGTTTACCTCTTTCGGCATGGCACTAATTGTCTCCATCATGCGTTTAAGGCTAGTTTGAGACCTGCTTAGACAACATCCCTTCTAATACACTGTGCAGAGTAACTATTCATGTTTGTCTCTTGACAAGTCGCCTCGTTTAGGCACTCGTTCGACGCAAGGCAGCTTTTAACGAGCACCCTATCCAAATGTATATATACACCATGTTGCGCAACTTGGGACACTATTACTTCCTTACTACGTACTTCCCGGCATGTAAATACTGCCTAAGATCTCCCCACCTTAGTACCTGAATAACCACTAAATAAATACTGTCTCAGGGAAAAGATTACTAGTGCACCTAGCCAAGAGCCCTCCACTGCGTGTGAACCCCTGCTGTTGCGTTTTAGACTGTTGTTTTTGCCTGCCCACATCCGGACCCTACAGGTAAAACCAGCCAAACCAATCGCAGGCCCTCCTGCTAAGACACAACCCACTATGGCCATAAATGTGTCAATATGTGTCCAATGTATTCTGGGCAACAGAAATTAAAACAAACCGTTAAATCCAAAGGCAACAGTCACCAATGCCTGTTGTAGTGATCCTCCCTGAAAGCCAGACAGTGCCACTTAGTGGCCAACTGTCAGAGGCACCAGTGGTGACAATTGAGAGATGGTGCCGTGCACCAGAACAAACCACCCTGCCAGATTGAGCACCGGTGAACTTGCTGCTGAAAATAGCAGTGGCGGGCCATTGCCGCACTTCCGGAAGTCCAGACTTGACTTTCTCACCTTGTGGGGTTAAACAAGGTACACATTTGACAACTAGACGGGGAGAGAATGTAAGGGCCCCTCTCCCTTGTGCGACATACTGGGAGGTGGATTGCCATTACAGAAAGATATTAAAACCGTGTTTGGTTTTTTGAAACAGTTATTCTGGGCAACAGAAATTAATACAAACCATTAAAACCAAAGAGATTAAACAAATAAAGGCTTTGTTGTATCAGCCAGACCAACAGTGGAGTCATAGCCAAATGGACTAAGTGTGGGCCAGAATGGAGGAGGTATATGAGAGGCTACTGCAGGCCTCAAGGTTTGTGCAACTTGCTGCTGCCTCACCATAATGCCAGTGGCCCTGAGTCTAAGAAAATGGCGATGTTGTGAAACAACTTAAGTTAATGTGGGAAAAGTTAAATCCGTCGGTTCTTAGTTCGAGCACCTATGTACTGACAGGTTCTGAGCAGTACGGTGAATACCACCCGTGCGGCAGTCTGCCCATGAGTTTATAAAGGTATCAACATTAGAAACCCCTGGCAGAACGAGGTTTGCTGCTGTGAAAACCTCTGAGGCTTTGCCTATGGGTCTCAATTTTTAGTGTGTCCGGGTATATTGTTGCACAGCAGGTGAAAGGAATTCAACAATAGCTGATTAAAACAACTCTACTAGCTGCACTTAGTAATGTAATATACTCCCATAAACCCTATTAGAGTGGATACATACACATAGCCTGCTAGTATCATATGCTTGAGTTAATTTTATACATGTAATCAACCACTAGTACATATGTCAAAAAGTACTATATCACATAATACTATAGTACAATAAGCTCTCCCCCCCCCTTATTACCAAACTCTGCCGGCCCTATATTCGTTGAAACATCACGCATTATTACACTGAAATTAGGAACATGTCACACATGGCTTTGTAAAACCTTGGCAGCTATGCAAGATTATTGTCACTGCAACTCCCAGGACACTGGCCATCCTGCTATCGTTGTGAGGCTCCCCGGTGCCTCCGGGCCAAATGTGCGCTATCCAGGAGGCTGTAACTAACATGCCTGTTTCAAGTAATAAAAGTGTGTATTGCTGGATCTTATTAAGGCAGGGGCGAAGTATGTTAGGGTCCCTCCCCGGCTACATTCAATTTCCTATTACAATCAAGGTCATAATCTGGAGCAACATGAATGAATTAGTCGTCCTGCTTCCGCTATGCAGCCAAACCCCTGAAGCATCACCTATACCCTAACACTTGAGCGGGTGTGGAAATTCAGTCTGGTCCAGGCCCCCCAAGGCTATAGTACAGTCTTGGGCAGCAGCTGGAGTGGACACTTGCGAGTGCCCCAGCACTTACATTTATTTAAACTTAATGCCATGCGTAAGTGACATAAATCCTATGAGGTAAGTACAAAGGAGGAAAGTTTACCCCTACCTACCCTCCCTCTAGTGTGATAAAGTCAGAGGCAGGCAGGTCAGTCCTGTATTATGCTGGAGTGTTCTGGACAGTGGTCACCTCTGAATACCTTTGTACTTCACCCAAGTCCCCAGGCAACCCCGCGGGGTACCCCTTAAAATAATTGCGTAACTTGTCTTGTGCGTGCTGTGTGTAAGGGAGAGAGAAATGCATGGATGCATAACATTTTACAATAGTGCACCCTCATAAATCCCTAGCAATGCGAGTGCCACCTAATTTGCACTGGAAAGAGCAGGCTGCTGCTAGTGCCCAGCTTGCGTGATTTTTTATCACCCTTTTCCAGAACGAAGATGACTGAACCACCTCAACCCTACTGGCCTCCGGGGCCAGGGATGCTGAGGACGAGTGCTGACTGCTCTTTAGACCCTACGAAGGGTTATCCTGGGTCAGGAATGGAAATCATAACTGCGGGTGCATGACTCCGCCCCTACCCTTCAGCCTACCCCATTTAAAGACGCTGTCCTGCCTCGGAGCTCTCATCGATTAAATCATGTATTTGCCACTGAGGAGAAGAATACCCCCGTGGCCCAAAGCAGGCGCGTAACGCCTTTAAGTAGTTTATTAAATGTTTACTCTCCATTCCCAATTAATCCCTTTATATAAGCATTCCCCTCTGATATGTAATAAAACAGGAGCTTGGCTATATTAATTAATTGTAGGATATCAGACCATAGCCTGCCTATGGCTGAAAATAACCAGGCACACCTTTAGCTGTCGGTGTTCCTCAACTGGACTACTTATCTTGCGCCCCTTCAGTGATAGGGCAGGGCGAAAATTACCAGGGTTGCGACATTCTTTTACACTAGTCTGATGTTGGTTACTATTACTTATATACTAAACCCATTCTTTCTTAATACAATTTCCATCATAGACAATCACATCTTAATCTGTTAAATGTATCAGAGAGGGCTGTGTTGTTTTACATAAGGTTCAAGCATCAAAAGAGGGTAAGTTAAAAGTTGTCAGACCTGCCAATTTATGAAAATATTTCACCCTGTGAAGAGCGGCGTGACATTGGGCCGAACACAGCCTCGGGCACTTTCACTTAGCAGGGTGGTTCCCTCTGAGAGGTGTCACCCCCGTAATAGACAAGATCTATGCGGAGTTTCCAAACAATAAGGTCCGAAACCGCCCAACCTGTGGAGCCAGGATTACCCCTCTTAGACTGTAATACACCGCTGTGACCCTGCCCCAGCTGCACAATCTCTGGGGTCATGCACCCGCCTGCTTAAAATTTCGCGAGTACACCCCTCGCAACACAGGATTAGTCACCTGGGGCCAGATGTAGGTAATCTCGATTTACCTACTCTTAAATACCGAATCATACCGTTTCGGTATTTAAGAGTAGGTAAATGGGATGTAGGTAATTTCTCTTTTTCAATTACCGAATCGGTAAGATTCGGTAATTACCGAATCGGTATTTACCGATTCGGTAATTGCCATTCCTTCTTATGGGCCTGTAGGCCCATAGGAATGAATGTCAATTACCGAATCAGTAAATACCAATTCGGTAATTGGGGGAAACATTGAAGAGTGGCAGGGTGTCACTTTGACACCCTGTTGCACCCCTCAATCGTGTATGGGTGCACATGTTGCTGACGTACATTCCCTAAGGGCATGTATGCCTGCAACATAGCAGCGTTTGAAAAGCAAAAAAAATGCTTTTTCAAGGCTTTTCATTATTTACCACCAACTTCTAGTTGGTGGTAAATAACGAATTCTTAAAGCCCTGTAGCACTGATTACAGTTCTACCTACATCGCAAAATACAGATTCGGTAATTTTACCGAATCGGTAAAATTACCGATTTGGTAAAAAATACTGAATCTGTGTTTTAGGTGGCCCTACATCTCAGTATCCAAATACCAGTCGGTAACGGCCAAAAATCGGTATTTTCGGCCGTTACCTACCGGTATTTGGATCCCTACATCTGGCCCCTGGTCTCTCTGAAATGGAGTTGGAGACCGTGCCCGCTCGGTGGCTGAGGCTCCTGCACACATGGGATTACTCGCCAGATTTACCATCTAGTATAGCCGGAAAAGCCCTTGGCGAGGCGGGTCGTGCCCGGCTGTGGAGGTATCCCCCATGCTGACCAGGCCACACAGTGCGCTTCAGCCCCCATGGAGGGTCGCGTCCCAGCGAGTGGGCATCTACGCAACATCCTCTGCCCTCCCCCGTAATCAAGACGCCCCCTGCGGCGCAGAGTCTTTACCCTGCAGCAAAATTGGGTTTCAGGACGCCGAAGCCTGTACGGTGTAGCGCTCTAGTGCTCCGAGGGTCCCGGAAGCACTACCACACATTGTAGCACCTTCTGGCCAGGCGTGGCCAGAAGGCTATAAATAAACGGACGGGAATAGCACGGTACTTCCGGTCCACCACAGCATAGCCAGAGTCTGTGTCTCTTTATTGCCTCACCCTGTATCTGATAAGAGGGCTTGCCCACACATGTCCTAACCCCTGGTGCCAATTATACTCACACCCACACGGACCCTTACACTGGCGACGAGGGTGGTATAATCATCAGCCACCCTGATCGTGAGACGACGCGTGCCCCAGACGATCGGATGAGAGTGCGACGAGTGGTGAAGCCGGGACCGGCCCACGGAGGAAGCAGCACTCACCGGTAAGCAGCGCATGTCAGAAGCTGCGTGGGGCACCGGCAGGAGGAAGCGCCCGACCGCGAGGACAGTAGCGCTGAAGAGCCGGGCAGAAACAGGCCGACCGGCAGAGTCAGAGGCACGCGCATGCGCAGAAGCGGCCAAGCCCAGCCCAGAGCGAGGCGACACACGAAAGAGGCACGCACCGCCTAAGAAGGCCCAGAAACAGCGTCCAAAGTATGCGGATGCCCAGCAAACAAAGCTGAGACAAATTAACCAGCGAGAGGCCACACACTGCACCCAAAACAAGAGCATACATAAAATAAACAAGCAGTGGCAAATACAACAAGGCACAGCAAAGAGAGTAACTCACAGACAGCGCTACCACAGACCAGCAGAAGTCAACAAGCGAGAAGCTACATGTGGTAGGAAAAGTGAGAGCAACACCTAAGTAAACAAGCAGTAGTAAAGGCAATAAGAGAGAGCAAAAGAGGCAAATCACGCAGCAATGTCCAACCAGCCAAATGCTAATGCAGGAGGGGCACAGCAAGCAGCACCCCCAGCACAGGTGGTAATACCCCCGGTACAACCCCCAACTCTTTCAGCTCACTCCCAAATTCAAGCCCTGCCGCCATTTAGCGAACTGATTGATCCGGGTACAGCAGCGCCAAGATGGGCAATCTGGTTGGGACAACTAAACAACTATTTTACCGCCACCAGAGAAAAAGACAACAAGGTGAAAAGATCCCTACTCCTGCATTTTAGAGGGACAGAACTGACTATTATATCAAAGTCATTAATGACACCCATCAGAAGCAAAGTACGGTCTTCTCTATCGTAAAATCATTCACTCACCCCAAGGCCCTCCAACCCGAAATTCCTCAGTCGGAAACTCTATGCAATCAAATTGCAGATTTTTTCGAGGAAAAGATCACAATCATCCAAAAGGATTTCCTTCCACCTTCAACAACTTTGATCTTAGAACCACTTAATCAGGACGTTAATACTCAACACACGCTGGGCTGTTTCCAACCTGTCTCTCTCCAACAGACCCGTAAAGCCATCCTGGCCTGTAAATCCGGGGCACCTACGGACTCATGTCCTCCCCGTATACTGCATCATTTAATTGACGCAGTCAACCCCAACATCAATGCAATCGTAAACGCGTCTCTAAACACAGGGGAAGTTCCAAATGAATGGAAAAAAGCCATCGTGAAGCCACTGATGAAGATACCCAACAAAGCAACAACGGACTTGTCGAACATGCGCCCAATATCACTCCTGCCAGTGTTGGGAAAGATCACGGAACAGATGGTGTATCATGAGTTAAAAGCTTTTGTGGACGAACACAACATCCTCCACCCACAACAGTCAGGCTTTCGTCCCAGACATTCTACCGAAACTGCCCTGATTGAACTCACTGACTCCATCAAGTTCCTACAGGATGAGGGCAGGAAAGCTGTCCTCATCCTGCTTGATCTAACGGCAGCGTTCGACACCATCTCTCATGTCATCCTGATTGATAGGATGAGAGAGATCGGCGTGACAGATACAGCGTTGGCTTGGATAATATCCTTCCTGACTAATAGGTCCCAATCTGTATCTTTGGGTCCCCATCTATCCAGCGAGAAAACCATCTCATCCGGCGTGCCGCAGGGGTCCATCTTAAGCCCATTGCTTTTTAACATCTATATGGCACCCCTCCTAGCTGTGATAGAGTCGCATGGAATCCTAGTCACGTCATACGCGGACGACACTCAACTTGTCGTCTCGATCGACAAAAATTGTACGGACGTAGAACAAAGGTTCCAGAATTGCCTCAAGGAGGTGTTTCAGTGGTTAAGGAAGAACCATCTGAAATGCAATAGCGGAAAAACGGAAATCCTCCCACTAGGCAAAGACCATCTCTTCTGCCCTAAGGACTGGTGGCCAGAGGATTCAGCGGCCCCACCTAGCTCAGTGGTCTCTGCGCGAAACCTGGGAGTTCAATTTGATACGGCCCTCTCTTTCGATGAGCATGTTAGAATCACAGCTGGTCGTTGCTTCGGCCTCATCAAATCCCTTAAGAAATTCTTCGATTTTCTCCCCATTGCAGCTAGGAAATCTGTCGTGGTCGCTCTAATACTCTCACGACTCGACTATTGCAATGGGTTGATGGCGGGAGTAAAAAGGGCCACTCTGAAGAAATTGCAGAGTGTACAACATGCTGTGGCAAGACTAGTTCTAAAACTACCCAGGAAATCTTCAGCTTCCGCAGCACTAAATATTCTTCATTGGTTACCACTGCATAAGAGGATTCTCTTCAAACTTCTATTAATCGTTTTTAAAGCTTTGAAAAACACAAGGCCAAAGTATCTCGCCAAGCGTTTTGTGCATTACGACCCAGTGCGCTGTCTGAGATCTTCTAGTGGCAACCTCACCAAAATCCTGAGGTATAAATATAAAACTAGGGGAGGAAAAACCTTCACAGTCTTGGCAGCAAGGGCATGGAACAGCTTGCCACTAAACCTAAGACTTATCGACTCTGAAAGTATATTCAGGAAACACCTGAAACATGGATTTATCAGCAATCTGACAGTTTTGTGAGGGCAGCTATCTAGATATTCCACCATATTTCATACACACGCTCGGCGCCAAGATGCTCCCTTCGGAGCGATAGGTCGCGCTCTATAAATACCCACAAATAAATAAATAAATAAACTGTACAAACTATTCAAACACCTGCCGAACACAGGAGCAGACACCGACTATGACGCCGCCGTCCAAGCACTAAATGCACACTTTGATCTTCAATTAAACCCCCACTATGAACGCTTCAAGTTCAGACAATCGAGGCAAAGGGAAGGAGAAACAATGGATGCATTTCATGCGCGCCTAAGAGACCTAATAAGCACCTGCCCAGACGATGACCAAACAAAAGAAGTAACTGCGCAACTAATTCAAGGGTGTCGTAACAAACATCTAAGGACCCTAATACTACGCCAACCCTGGATCACACTCGAAGAGATACAAATCCTTGCCCGGTCGCAAGAGCTATCAGGTGCCCGAGCCATGGCGATGGAAGCCGCTCTTAATCCACAGACAGAATCTGGAGCTGGGATAAAGACCGAGAGAGTAGATGCAGCTAGGAATGTCGGTCGAGGGGGACGAGGAAGATGGCCGACCAGAACACAACGCCGAACGCCGTGTGGCTACTGCGGACGCGATGAGCACAATCAAGATGGCTGCCCAGCACGAGGCAAGACCTGCTCCAAGTGTGGGGTGCAGAACCATTTTGCGAGCGTGTGTGGAGGTGATTTTCACGGACGAGGCTTCTCGGGGAAGAAAACAACCACCGGAGCTGTCAGGCAGCTGTCCCTAGATGACACCCCGACGTTACGGTATCCTAAAACACAACAGCATCGCCAACCACAATTTGATGAATCATCCACCGAAGAGGATGACGAGTGGTACTACGTGTCATTCATCAGCGAGTTGAAAAGAAGGCAAAGACCACAACCCAAGTGTCAGATACAGATCGATGGATCACCAGTGACAGGAGTCATTGACACTGGAGCCACGGTAAATGTGATGGGCATACAGCACTACAAGTCTCTGAAACCCAGACCACGATTGATACCCTCCAAAGCTCGAATCCTGACGTATGGCAGCCAAGAGCCACTTCCGCTACGAAGAAAAATGGTAGTGCAAGTCAAAGCGGAAGACCAAGAAGTGATGACAACATTTCACGTAATCGACAAAGAAGCTGACCTGCTGGTTGGAAGCAACACCGCAGAAGATCTACGACTCATTGCGTTTGCTAATGCCGTGAAAGCTCTGCAAACAGAAGACATCCTACAAATGTTCCCCTCGCTATTCAAAGGTCTTGGGACAATCAAAAGATCGCCAGTAAGGCTCCACATCGACAACGCCATACAGCCTGTTGCATTGAGACATCGAAAGATTCCATTCCACCTCCGAGCAGCAGTGGAGCAAGAGCTAGCACAGCTAGAATACCAAGAAGTCATAGAGAAGGTGGCAGGCCCGACCCTGTGGGTATCCCCCATGGTGATAGCAGAAAAGCCCCGGCAGCCAGGCAAGATAAGAATATGCATAGACATGAGGATGCCTAACAATTAGGCCATAAAGAGAGAAAGGCATCTCACACCCACGGTCGATGACATCCTGACAGACCTCAATGGAGCCCAGTGGTTCTCCAAGTTAGACCTCAACGCGGGATTCCACCAACTAAGGCTGACAGAAGAGAGCTGGTACATAACAACATTCTCAACACAACTGGGCCTAAGGAGATATAAGAGGCTAAACTTTGGCATATCATCCGCTGCAGAAATATTTCAAAATACCATCAAAGAAATTCTATCAGGACTACAAGGGGTGCTCAATGTCAGTGATGACATTCTAATACATGCCAAAACGAGTGAAGAACACCATCACAGGTTGAAAGCTACCCTTCAGAGGATGGCCGAGCATGGAGTAACATTACACAAAGAAAAGTGCCAATTCTTCAAGAAATATATAGAGTTCTTCGGATACGTATTTGATTCCGAAGGAATAAAGGTAGACCCACGAAAATCTCAAACAATCAAACGTGCTCCAGCACTCACAACAGCGTCGGAGGTAAGGAGTTTCCTTGGCATGGCACAGTATTCTACCAGATTCATCCCAAATCTAGCCACGAACGCTGAACCTCTTAGAAACTTGACAAAAAAGGAGAGCCCTTGGAAATGGACACATACCGAAGAAAAAGCATTCAACCAAGTCAAGACAGCACTACTAGACGGAACCACCATGGGGTACTTCGACACAACCAAACCTACAGAAATATTGGTGTATGCAAGCCCCGCTGGCCTCGGAGCCTTGCTCACACAAGAAACAGAACCCGGAGTATGGACTCCCCTGTCTTTTGCAAGAAAAGCGCTCACTGCGACAGAGTTGAGGTACTCCCAAATAGAAAGAAAAGCCTTGGCAATAAAGTGGGCATGTAATCACTTCCACCTATACATCTCCGGACATCCGTTTTGGATGGTAACTGACCACCAGCCAATAATACCACTATTCAGGGGTACCGCTCCTCACCTTCCACCTCGAAACGAACGATGGGCCATCCAAATACAACAATATCAAATGGACCTTGTGTACAGGCCCGGAGCGAAAAATCATGCGGACTTCCTGTCCCGACATCCATCAACTGACGAAAGTACCGGGGCGGGCTAAGAGATGCCAACAGAAGAGTTTGTGAACATGATATCCAGAGGGGCTTGCCCCCGAGCGCTCACAGCCGATGTCATTATAGCCCAATACGCCAATGATGCAGTTATTCAGCGGGTCAAGGAAGCGATACAGACAGGATCCTGGGAAAACTTTCTGCGAAATGTCAGTGGGTGGAATGAGGCAGATCGCCTACGGCTAACCCAATTCTGGAAGATTTACAATGAGCTCAGCAGTGCGGACAATGGACTCGTACTGAGGGGGTCCCGAGTGGTGATCCCGGTCACCCTGCAAGAGCAAGCAACAACGCTGGCGCATGAAGGCCACCAAGGAACTCGAAGGATGAAGGCCCGAATGCGTGAAAAGGTATGGTTCCCCAACCTCGAAATATGTGTTGATGCCATAGTACGAAACTGCTGAGCATGTCAGATAACCAGCACACCTGACGCCCCTGCTCCTGTAATAACGGAAGACCCAGCTCCATCTCCCTAGTCGTGGGTCAGTTTGGATTTTGGCAGCTTCCCGGATGGAAGAGTCACAGTGGTGCTAATTGACAGCTACACCAAGTACCCAATTGTGGACATAGTGTCATCAACCAGTTTCGCACACGTCCAACCAATTCTCAACAAATCCTTTGCCATGTTCGGCATTCCCCTGGTGCTCAAGACGGACAACGGCCCTCCGTTCCAGGGGAGCAAGTTCCGAGAGTTCCTACACAGCATAGGCGTAAAACACCATAGGATCACGCCACAGTGGCCCCAGGCCAATGGAGAGGTGGAGAGATTTATGATGACCATTAATAAGACTCTACAGATAGCCACAGTGGACGGAAAAGATCCAGATGAAGCACTCCAACACTTCCTCAGAGAGTATAGGAGCACCCCACATAGTACCACACAAAGATCTCTCTGGTGTCTAATGCTGGCCGGACCCTGGAGAGATCTGTTACCCATGGCAGAAAACTGGGCACCTGCCCCATGCGTACCGGCGACTACTCAAGAGCGAAGAAGGAAAACCAACGACAGAGCAAGTCAGACTAGGCGAGCTCGTGTGAGAGAACTAAATCCCGGAGACTCAGTGCTTATTCGAACCAGGAGACCGGGAGGCAAATTTCGCACGCCGTATGAGCCTGAACCCTGGATGATTAAGGAGACCAATGGCACTGCTATAACAGTGCATAGAAATGGAGAGGAAGTGACTAGAAATGAGTTGTGGTTCAAGGGCATACCATTTACCCAATGACACACGGAGCCCCCTGTTGAGCCCACAGTCGGAGTAGAAATAGAGGATAGACCCGAAGACACTACCCCTCCAACGCCTATGAGCACACCAGTGGCTACACCATCATCGCCACAATTAGGCAGTCAAGGACACACTCCTGTGAGAGGGAAGTGGCGCTACAGCCTCAGGCCCAATCCAAGGCCGAATCAAAGACTGGCTAATTTTGCATGTTAAGTGTTGAACTGTTTTCTTCAAAAACCAAGTTGGGAAGGGATGTAGCGCTCTAGTGCTCCGAGGGTCTCCACGGAGCCCCGGAAGCACTACCACACATTGTAGCACCTTCTGGCCAGGTGTGGCTATAAATAAACGAACGGGAGTAGCACGGTAATTCCGGTCCACCACAGCATAGCCAGAGTCTGTGTCTCTTTATTGCCTCACCCTGTATCTGATAAGAGGGCCTGCCCACACATGTCCTAACCCCTGGTGCCAATTATCCTCACACCCACACGGACCCTTACACACGGCACCCGCTGCCCCCCAACGTACATCCATAAACTGCACCACAGAGAGAGCGCGGGCACCAACGCCACACTGAGGGCCAGACACCCTCCCCCACCCATCTGCCCCGTTCCTCCTGGACAAACGGGGCTCCCCAACAAGTGGACCGGAGCCAAGACCAAAGGGGAAGGAAGGAGATGGGGGGGAGAACATGCCACCGCACTCCCCGTCTGAGACCGACCCCTGGAAACAGCCGAATGCCCGGCTCCCCACGCAGCCCCGTATGGGAAAGGGAGCAGCCCCCACAGTTTAATAGCAAGCCATAGTACGGGAAATTCATTCAGGAAGGATTTCGAGTGCTTTAATACAGCTCACGCCTATTCAGGCGCTCAGGACAGTTTGTGTAAAAACCCTTTCATCTGACACGGTCCACAATGCGGCAGTTTACAAGCCTCACTATCGCGATTCTCCTAGGCCCCTTATCTGACGAGCTGGACATCAAGGTGTGCCCAATATTTCGGACAGCAAAACTTGTCAACGTGCATGAAACCATGCAGCACCTCTCCCTGTCTGGCCCACTAACACAAACAGGACCCGACTCTGCCCCCGCAAGCTCTTCTGCTGCTGGCCAAGCTCTGACGACCCCTCGGCCCCGTGTGTGCCCCGCAAGTGAAAAGGTCAGCGGACCGGCCACGATCTGAGCCTGTGAGGTCAGACACTCGTTTATCGTCACAATCCAGTAGCTCGCTCAGCCACCAGACCTGCATTCGTGCAGTCTAAATGTGGCTTGAATCTTTTAAAAGGACCGGCCCTAAAATATTATTAGGTCATCTAAAGCGATCTCACCCAGTCAGAATGAGGTAGTTTTCAATCCATGACTGTCGCGATTCCACTAGGCCCATTATCTGTGAACACGTGAAAGGGTGTGTTCCCAATCTGCACAGAGAAACGTGACAACGTTTATGATCACCACGCAGCACCTCTCCCGGTCTGGCCACTAAGCAAGACATTACACTGAGAATGTTCACTATAATCTAAGCATGCTAGTAAAGAATATGTAGAAATCCAAGGAACAAGGTATAATTTAAAAGGTTTATTTCTCAGCAGAGCATAGGGTCTAAGTACAACAGCATCAGGATACAACTGACAATGCAGAGCAGAATGTTACATGAAGAAAGCTCTGTTAAGAACATAGAATACATTATGAAACACAACCAGTCGCATGCACTTAAAGGGGAAGGGAAGAAAAGAGGAAAGATTGGAATGTAACACATCTCCCTTATATGAAAAAATAAGAAAAATTAAAAGGAAAGATTAAACATAGTCTTGCAAAGAATTAGGTCTTCTTCTGATACGTACATTATCTTTAACTCTTGAAGCCACAGTGTCAGAAGACAGTTCAGGACCAATGCTAACATTCAAATAGTCATTTTGACATTGATTGTTTCTTAATTGAGCATCTTGGAAAGAAGGACATTTAGCAACTTTACTCACAGTGTGATACGATAACACCAAAGCTTTTCCCTAAGTATATTTAACCAATTACCTTTCTCCTTTATGGAATCAGTAACAAAACTTTTGAGAACCCTATTGAACCTTTCTACTTGACCATTCTCATGTGGCTCATAGAGAGAGGTTTGAATATGCCTGATGTTACAATTCTTCAGAAAGGACTTCATTTCTGATGAAACTAGCTGTACACCATTATCAGAAATCAAGACAGAGGGGCACCCTTCTCTAGAAAAAACTTCCTTGAAAAATGTAATGACGGCCTCAGAAGTTGCTTTTGCCACAAACTTAACTTCTGGCCATTTGGAGTGATAGTCTATGATGACCAAAGCAAAACGTGAAGATTCTGGAAGAATGTGGAATGGACCTGAGATGTCGAATGCAATTTTACTCCAAGGCAATTCAGGCCATTTCACAGTTCTAAGGGGAGGAACATGTACTCTAAGCATTTTATCATTAGAACAACACGCAGTACACTCCCTGACAGTACGATCCACATATCTGTCCATGCCTGGCCACCAAAAATGCAGTCTAATTAAACGCTTCATAGCTGATATACCTGGATGGGTTTTATGTGCCAGTTTTAAAATCAATTCTTGTACTCCACTAGGTGGGACACACTTACCCGCCTTGAAAATCAAATCCCCTTCACAACCTAACTCTTCAATGACTTTATAAAAAGGAAGTAACTCATCCTTGATACAGTGTTTATCAGGCCAGCCTTCTAGAATGAATCTTTTAAGCAAAACAAATTTTTCGTCCTCATCCTGACACTTCAACCAAAATTCTTCAGAAATCTCCTGATAGTGGGGAGAAACAACATCAGAAAGACTTAACACACAATCGGCCTCAACAAGTCCATTTACACTATTCTGACTATCCACACAGGGAAGACGTGAAAGGCAATCTGCAGTTACATTTTTTTTTCCAGGAATGTATTCCACTGTGAAATTGTATTCTTGTAACCTAGATGCAAGACGTGCAATTCTTGCTGTGGAATTCCAACCACCTCCAGCAGAAAGAATGTTCAAAAGGGGTTTATGATCTGTACGCAGAATAAATTTACTGCCCCAAATGTAAATTCTGTAGTGTTCAATCGCCCAAACACATGAAAGCAATTCACGCTCAATGACTGCATATCTGCGCTCAGTCTCATTCAGCGTTCTAGAGGAAAACGCAACATTCCATTCTAATCTACCATCAGTTTGTGACAACACACAACCCAGACCATACAAGCTTGCATCTGTGGTGATAATACATGTCCTACCCATTCTAAAGGGCTTTAACGTAGGAGAATTTACAATATCTTTTTTGATAGCCATGAAAGCCTTCTCCTGTTCATCTTCCCATTTAAATGCATTATTTTGCCTCAATAATTTCCTCAACGGCTCCATTTTAGTGGCAAAATTCACCACAAACTTACTGTAGTACTCACACATCCCTGAAAATGAAAGGAGTTGATCTTTATTTACCGGAGATGGAGCATTAAGGATGGCCTCAACATTGGATTTTTTTGGAATAAGGCCTTCACCGGATAAAGTATGGCCCAAATATTCTACAGATTTCTGAAATAATTTGCACTTATGCCCTTTAAGAGTAAGACCATATTGTTCCAGTCTCTTACAAACTGCATCTAAATGTACAACATGGTCACTGTCATTCTTAGAAAAAATTAATATGTCGTCTTGAAAACATTTGACGAAGGAATCAAGATCCCTGAAAATTTGGAACATAACTCGTTGGAATACAGAAGCAGCAGAAGCTAATCCAAAAGGCATCCTTCTGTACTGAAATAAACCCAAAGGAGTGATGAAAGCTGTATACTTTTTAGATTCTTCTGCAAGCTCAATTTGATGATACGCAGACCTAAGGTCTAAAGTAGAAAAAATCTGCGCACCATCAAAAAGAGACACAAGCTCATTAATGTTAGGTAAAGGGTGGCAGTCAATAATGATATTAGCATTTAAAGCTCTTAAATCAATGCAGACCCTCAATTTTTGGTCCGGTTTGCGCACGAGAACAATGGGGGAAACCCATTCTGAGGATTCAATGGCTTCAATAATGTTCTCACTCAACAACTCATTCAACATTTCTTTCAATTCATCCCTAACATTAAGAGGAACACCTCTTAATTTCTGTTTGACAGGGAGTGCTCCATCCTTAAGTACAATTTTATGCGTGAAATTCTTCAATTTACCCAACTGATCACAAAACACCTTGTTGAATTTCTTGCTCCAAAAGGACATATTTTTCTTCTCCTCAAAACAAGGAGAGATAAAATTAATCATCTCTTGTTCACTATTTAACATATCTTGATCGCTGCATAATGACACAGGATCTTTGGCACGTGGATTTAGTGTGATGCCAAGTTCCCACTGATCATGCCATCCCAGAACATTTACGCCTTTGGCAGCAATATACAATTTGATATGAGCCATTCTACCTCTGAAAGTTAAAGGTACTCTAAAGTAACCTTCAACATTAATCTTAGCACCATTAAAATCATCAGCAAGAATATCAGGTACTTCTATATTAGCAATATCACACACACCTAGTAATTTTTCTTTAAAATATTCCATGGTAATAATGGTCCAAGGCGACCCTGAATCTACCATGAGTTCTACTTGAACAGAAAAAATGTTAAAGATGCATTTAGGTGATTTTTTACAAGTGAACAAAACACGACCTGAATGTACAATAGAAACAACATAGCCTCTATCTAGAACTTGTATGTCTTCTTCGGTATCTGTAATAGAAGAGACCTTTGCAGGAGTAAAGTTACTAGAAGATGGTCGTGATTGTAACATTCGAGACTGATTATTGAAACGTTTTTCCCTGCAAACATTGCCAAAATGTCCAATCTTACCACACACACTACATTCTTTGTTCAAAGCGGGACAGCCTTGAAATGAAGCAATATGGGATTTGCTCCCACATCTATAACAGACTAAGTTATTGTTAAATTCTGTTCTCCTATTGCTTCCCATGTAGGAGGTTTTATTCACTTTTTGTGTGGAAGAAAAATTTTTGTAATCTCCTTTTGGCTTGACAATGCATACTTCTTCTTCTGTTGTGGTTTTATTTGAAGAAGAATTTTGTTTAACCACAATATCCATCCATTTTTCAGATAATTCCGTAGATTTGGCAATAGCAATAGTTTCTTCTAAATTAGGATCACCCAAACACCATAGTTTATCTTGAGTCTTTTTGTTTTTGACATGAACGATTATCTGGTCTCGAATCATTTCATCAGTCATTGCTCCAAAATTGCAATGTATGGAGAATGCTCTCAATGCAGTCAAAAAGTCATCAAAAGATTCATCCTGTTTTTGTGCTCTAGTGTAGAATTTAAAACGATTTAGGGCAATATTAGCGGTAGGTTTGAATCTTTTTTCTAATCTATTTAAAGCTTCAACATAAACATTTAAAGTATCTCCACTTCCAGTAGGAACAGTCAATTGGGGTAAATTTCTGAAAATCTCTTGTCCTTCAGAGCCAATGCAATGTAAAAGAATGCTTTTCTTTCTCTCAGAACCCATGCGTTCTCCATCAATAGCACGCATGTAATTAAAAAATTCTTCTTTCCATCTAGACCAAGGTATAGGTGGATCACCTTTGGTTTGAAGAAACTTAGATGGAGGATCAAATTGCATTATGAAGAATAGTGGTGAAAATATTAAATTAAAATAAACAAAATGTGTAGAACTTGAGAAAATATTTACATTGCATATGTATAAGGACGTTTAAAATGTAAACATTAATGAAATAAACATTTCATAGTAAATAAATACTTGCAAGCGTTCTGTAACTGAAGTTGTGAAGAAAATGCAAGTCGCTTTGTAGAAAACGCCGTTTCCGATGCTTTATTTAATGAGATATTGCCGCTTTGATTGTGGTTGTTGGACGTTGCTTCGTTTGTTATTCAGCGCGTAATGGCGCTTCCGTTGTTAGGGAGCGTGTGATGACGCTTTGACGTCCGTTGCCAGGAAACCAAGGACGCGTTTGTATAAAGACGTGGCGCTTGCGCTTGTGATTTCCGTTGCCAAGGAAACACAGACGCGCATGCGTGGTCTCTTGTTAGAAGAACGGAGGCTTGTCGGCAAACACGTCAGATAGGATTAATGACGTGACAGCTCCGTGTGTGAAGATTCGAAGCAGCGCGGCTTTACGAAGGTACAGCAAGATTTTAAAAGATGCAATGTGGTAAAATTGTAGATTGACGGCGAAATTGTAGAAAAATCCAGGTTTACCTTAAGTAGAAGTCGTAATGAAGTGGTAGAAATAATTTCAAGGTTGAAAAAAAAATAGCAGGCAGTAGATGCATCCAGAAGAGTTCAAAAATGAAGTAAAAATGAATAAAATGGGTCCAAAACTCCGCTCCTCTGCTGGCAATGGCAGGAGTGAATAAGCCTCGTCGCCAAAATTTGTAGAAATCCAAGGAACAAGGTATAATTTAAAAGGTTTATTTCTCAGCAGAGCATAGGGTCTAAGTACAACAGCATCAGGATACAACTGACAATGCAGAGCAGAATGTTACATGAAGAAAGCTCTGTTAAGAACATAGAATACATTATGAAACACAACCAGTCGCATGCACTTAAAGGGGAAGGGAAGAAAAGAGGAAAGATTGGAATGTAACAGAATAGCAGGAGCAAACCCATTCCATGATAATGACCAAAGCCCTGGCGCATACGGAGGACCGTAAAACCGAGGGACAGTACCACCCGGAGGTGTGAACACCTCACTGCACCCAGAGTATATACATGGACGCGCAATCGTTGAAGTTGTTCCTTAGGTAACTTTTGTTACCACGATTATCAACATCCTCCTCACCCCGCGAGAGGCAGATCCCACAAATTTGTGTCCTTGAGCCTCCGCGGCGTTGGCCTCTAAAAAACAGACGCCCGTTCTGCACCCTGCACACCCAGATTAGAAGGTACATTCGAAGATTGACCGCCCATGGTCCAGTCTGTGAGTGAGGGCATGGAATTGCCTCTGACTCCCGGGATCTCTCTGCCTTGCCGGACTTTCGACAAAAGAGGGAGCAAAGGAGAGAGATCCCTGACTAGTGCACCCCTAGGATGCAGGATGCCCGTGGTCCCTGCAGGGGACCCCGTTGGAGGGCAGCCCCGGTAGTACCTTTGAGGGAGCCGGGCAGCAGGACCCTGGGGGCGGCGCAGGCAGGCCGCCGGTGAGGAGGCGTGGCCCCAGGTATAAGGGGCTCCACTTCCTCACCCTCGCCCTCTTTGCCGCTGCTCCCCCCTGCCAGTCGGATCGCCTGTAAGATAACCCGCCTTTTTTATTTGTAGGCAGACCCATCTCTGGCAATGGCCGGGCGGTCGTCGCCAACACCGAGGGATAGCTGGTGGGGGGGAGCTTACTGGAGGTACAGCTCCTGACCCGAGGAAGACACACCAAAACAGCGAGACGGGCAGCAGTCAAGCGGGCACCTGTTATGTCATCTATTATGTCATCGGAATGTCCTAGTCACGTGAGGTGGTAGGGAGGCCGTAAATATAACCATATTTGTAAAGCGCGACCGTTACGGGTCTCAAGGCGCTGTAGAAGAAAGGCCCTACCCCGAGAGCGAGGCCGCGGCCTTGCCGACTAGGCCTGAGGCAGCTGCTGCCAGCGGGACCACAACCCTTCGCGCCCCGCCACACCCCCGTCCCGCTCCCTAGCACGCGAACACCCACGGTCACGTCAAGAGTTGACTGAATGGGGCAAGGCCGGGCTGGAGCTGGGACAGTGCCCCTCACAGGCAATGCCTGCTTGGTGGGGCCCCTGCTTGGGGCAGGGAGGAGGGGGGTGAAAAAAGGCCCGCATTGCACTTACCTTGTGACCTTGATGCAGCAGCTTCAAATGGCGTCAGGGTGAAGGAACAAAGAGGCCGCCAGGTGGGCGGGGAGGAATTTATACCTCACCCCCTCCCCCACCCCTGCCGGAAGTGATGAGCGGGACCCCAAAGGGGTCTCTGGACACTAGGCTGCCCAGTATGCCATCCTGTGGCACTAACGTGGCCGCCCACTTATGAAGGTCCCCTGCGGTGATGTCGTCGGTCAGCCCACAGAGGCAAGAAACAAAAAGAGCCAAAGTATAACCACAGGCAATAAATAACAAAGCCTCGGTGGTCCTTCAAAACCAATAGTGGTCCCTAACAGGAGCAACGTTCTCAGGCGAAAAAAATTAGCGTTCTCGGGTGTGAAAAATTGTAGTTACAAAATGCAGACCCGTATGGTCATGGGGCTTTAGCGGGTTCCCGTATCCTCCAAGGTCAGGTTCTGGAAACAGCACAAGCACTAGAGGCAATTTAGCTTCTATGAGTATGATTGACCCTTTTAAAAGGGCAAATACTGTCCTGAGGAGCCGATATAATGATGCCAACGCTTGCATGTTCATTATGGGTGGTCATCGAAGCATAGTAAGGAAGAACCAAATAGAGTATGGGCAACTAAGCCTGTGAAGTTCACTATTGTAGGATGGATGATGATAGGGAGCCTTTATGTGCCAGACACTAGTCTATGGCATCAAAGAGGCCCTACCTAATCCTACCCTCAGTTGTTCTATGAAACTACACTGTATCATATGCTTCTATGGGGGAAGTCTAATGAGCAAAAAAGGGCAAGACAGTTCATCAGTGTCCCAGGCTCGTCCAAGGTATATCATCATTTAACCCTTGACTATCACTCGTCAGCCTGTTTACCAAAGGTGTTCTCAATAAAAGAGAACTGACACCAAAGTTCCCATAGTAGGTGTGTAGTTGGGTTTGTCCAATATCAGCTAGGTGAGATCATTCTCAGTGTGGGCATGCTCCAAAAAATGCCTATTCGGTTTGGGGTTGTTTTCCTACAATGCAAGGACCTGCGGTGTTCAACAATCCCAGTTCGGAACTTACGTGTTGTCATCCCAATGTAGTTTAACCCTTTCGATGCTCATGACGAGCTCAGCTCGTCATGAAGCACGGTTGAGCTGTGCTCATGACGAGCTCAGCTCGTCATGAAACAATAGTATTCATAAAAGTTCAGCACAGGAGGGGAAAAGCCACAGCAGCCAAGGTGTTAATCTGCATGGACATCTCAACAAGTATATTACCCCTTCTGTGTTGCAGTTTGTGTGTTTGGGTAGTTCGCATCGTGTCCATAGGCCCAGATCAATCTGGCTTGTCGTTATTGTGTATGAGCATACTGAGCATGAACCACATAGGAAATGTCCCCTCGCAGGTGGTAGGGACGATGGTATATTCTGCTTCAACTGGATCTGCTCCGTATGAGGTCTCGTGTGGACTACTATGTCTTTAATGTTCTTACCGTGTTTATATGCAAAAAGTGGTTTGTTCAAATTCTTTTTTCCTGTATTCAGGATAGACCCGTTTTTTGTCACAATACTATTGACTGTATTTGCCTGGTGACTATATGTACCTACACATACTAGTCTATAGTCACAATGTTTGACATTTGTCTTTAGGAGGGCCACTCTATTGTTATTTCTTATTGATTAAATCTCCAGGATATCCTCTTCGAGATAAATGAGTTCCGAGTTTTGTTGCATGTTCTTTGAATTTAGTCACTTCAGTACAATTCCTCCTCAATCTTAAGAATTGTCCTACTGGCAAATTATCCCTTAGTGCACGTGGATGGAAGGTGTTATAGCTCAGAAGGGAATTTCTAGCCATGGGCTTTGTGTAGAGTTCTGAGTGGATTCCGTCATCTTTGGGATATAGCAAAAGATCCAGGAAGAGTAGGGGCTCATTACTGTACTCACAGGTGAATCTTAGATTGGGATTCCTGGTGTTTAGCCAGTCTGCAAATGCATGGAGTGCCTCTGTATTGCCTTCCCAGATCAATAAAATGTCATCTATATACCTCTTCCAAATGTTTTGATTCTCGGTGTATGGATTGTTTGGAGGGTAGATGCATGTTGTTTCAAAATTGTGCATATACAGATTTGCCATGCTCGGGCAAAGGTGCTCCCCATCAAAGTACTGTTAGTTTGCCAGTACAGGTGGTCTTGTAACTGGAAAAAATGATCTTTCATTGCAATGGTTGCACACTCTAAAATGAACGAGGTTGCTGTCATACCCTTTCGTGTTCTGGAGTTAAGTAGATCGCTGATGGTCTTTAATGTGTCGTCCTGCGGGATATTAGTATATAGAGATTCTACATCGTAAGAGACAAGTAGGTGTTCTATGGGGTCAAAAGTTATGTGTTTCAATGTATTCAGAACATGCTTAGTATCCTGGAGAGAGGGTGGCATCTGTGCCACCAAAGGTATTGGGAACCAATCCACAAATTATGATAAAGGCTCCAAGAGTGAGCCGAATCTCAAGACTATCAGTCTTTCAGGTGTCTTGTAGGTTTGTGAATCTTCGGGAGTATGTAGAAATACGGAACTCTGGGGTAGGTTGGTTGTAAAAGCTCTGATTCACTCCTGGTGATCCAACCTGCTTCATTCCCTCTTTCTAGTCTTGATGATTTTCTGTAGTCTTTGAGTGGGGTTATTTTGTAATCGTTAGTAATATCGGTGATCACTTAGTTGGCAGAGAATTTCTGATGGTAATCTGTGCTGTCCATAATCACTATGGCTCCACCCTTGTCTGCTGGTTTAATAGTTATTGTCTGGTTTGATCCTAGGGTCTCTGAGACAATATCTTTCAGCTTTTGTAATATTACAAAAGGGATGTTTCACCTTTGGATTTTGTTGTTCAAAGTCCTTGATTACAGATTTCTCAAAAGTGGCCCCTTCTGGTGGGACTAGATGTAATGGAAGATTGAAGGTGGATTTGTTCCTTAGTCCAGTGTTGAAATTGGGGTCAATGTGGTCATCGTCTTTCTTGTCAAAGAAGAATGACATTCAAATTTTTCTGAAGAATTTAGATAATTTAATGTGTGTGGTGAAATCATCATGCAGGTGCGTGGGCACAGAATACAAACCCTTGTTAAGGATTTTAGGGCCAGATGTAGGGGGCCATTTACCGTCCGGTAGCGGCCGATTTCGGCCGTTACCGACCGGTAAATGGGTTTTTGGGATGTAGGGGACCAATTTTACTGATTCGGTAAATTTACCAAATCGGTAAATTTACTGAATCAGTAAAATACCGAATCGGTATTTTTACCGATTCGGTAACTTCTAGATGTAGGTGGGACTCTTCTGAGTCCCAAAGGCCTTTCAGATTCGGTATTTTAAGACCCAATCCAATTGGGTGGCACAATACCGATCCAGGTGTGCATGCACATCTATGCCATGTGACAGACAGACATGCCCTTAGGGCATGTCTGTGTGCCGGATCACTGACATAATATAGAATGACAAAATATAGACTTACCAAAACATAGTCACCAAAATATAGAATGCCAAAATATCGAATTCCTATCTACAAACAGGTAAGTACAAAAATATCAAATCCAAAATATAGTCTGTAAAAAATATAGTCAGTCAAAATATCGACTTTTTTTAAATGTCTTAAAAGTAATTTAAAATTAATGAAATAATAAATATAATTAACTAAAACATACTTAAAAATACTCAAATAACCTTAAAATTAAGATATAATTAATTTAAGTTACTAATAAAAAATGTACAATATTTTACCGTAGGATAGCAGGAGGGTAACATTTAATATTACCACTCCAGTGAGTGCAACAGTAGGGAAAGAGTTGGATAGCGTAGGGGTAAAAATTACTATTCCCACTCCAGAGAGTGCAACAGTAGGGAAAGCGTTGGATAGCGGGAGGGTAAAAATTACTATTCCAACTCCAGAGCGTGCAACAGTAGGGAAAGCTTTGGATAGCGTAGGGGTAAAAATTACTATTCCCACTCCAGAGAGTGCAACAGTAGGGAAAGGCCGTTGCTGATGGACTATGTATAAGAGCTTGTAGTTTGCATAGGGCAAAGGTGATGGACTTACCTTTACCCTGAATTTTCTTTAAGTGGGTACTGCACGACCCTGATTCGTGAAAGGAGGCCCCTAAGTATAAGTATTTCTGGGTACTCTCCAAGGTTAAATGGCCAAGGCTCCATTTTGCTTTTTTTTTGGGGTAGTGCCCAAAAATGACTAATTTTGATTTAGTCGGGTTTGCCACCAGCCTGTTTTTGTTGTTATATGTTGCCAGGGCGGTGAGTGCCTTTTGGAGTCCTGTTTTTGTGTGATCCAGAATTACGAGATCGTCCGCATACTGCATGAAATGTATTTTGGTTGCCCCGATCTTTGGTGTTACTAAGGTGGCCCCCTGCAAGGCTGTCTCCATGTCTGCTGTGTATAAGTTGAACAATAGGGGCGCCAACACGCACCCTTGTTTTAAACCGCGGTTCGTGTCTATCTTATCAGTTGCGGAGTCTTTTGAAAGTTTGATTCTTACCCAGGTGTTTTGGTACAGGGATTGTATCGCTCTTAACAGGGAAGGATCGATGTTCCAGTGGACCAGCTTTCTCCAAAGGATGGTACGGTCTACCCCATCGAACGCAGCAGAATAGTCGATGAAGCAGGCAAATAAGGGGAGGCTTTTACGCAGCCGTGCTCGATTGATTAGATAAGAGAGTGCTGTGATGTTGTCCGCGGTCGAGGACCCTGGTCTGAAACCGGTTTGGCAGAATGGCAGGAGATTTTCTTCACTTGCCCAGTCTGTGAGGTCTTTCAGAATGGCACTTGCATAAGCTTTACCCTCAATGTCCAGCAGGGCGATCATACGGTAATTTATTGGGTCTGATTTGGTCCCTTTTTTATAAATTGGGTGCAGGAGCGAGCCTCGCCATGAGTCAGGCACAGCCCCCGACAGCCAACAGTCAGAAAATAGGTGGGTCAGGTTTTCAGACCAGAATTCGATGTTTGATTTGAATAGGTGGCCTGGTAGACCGTTAGGGCCCGGTGCGCCGTTTGCTCGAATTTTTTTTAATATTTTGGACACTAGAGTTTTTCCAGGAGGGGATGTTATGTTAGTAGTTAGAGCCGGGTCCAATTTTTGTGGGGTCGTGTTGTGAAGCTTGATGGTAAGTCCTTCTTCCTGGTAAAATGCTTTTACGTGGCGAACCCAGACAGATGCCTCAAGGGCGTTTTCTCTATGATTTGTGCCTCGACCAAGATGACTGATGTAACTCCAGAACTCTTGTGATTTTCCGGGGCTCAGTAGATCGAAAATTTTCAGCCACTGGGCCTCGCAATGATTACGCTTTGCGGCCCACACTTTTATGGAGTGGCTCTCTGCAACCTCTTGCAGTTGGATTTTGTTTTTAGTTGTGCGGTTTTTACTGTAGGCTTTACGTTTTTTGTTTAAGTCCTTTGCACTGGTTTTAATTTCTGCGTTGAATCCAAGTGTGGTCGGAGGATGCCAGCGGATTGCCCTGGGTTTGTCTCCACCTCCCCTAAGTTCTGCCGCTAGGGTCAAGATGATTCCTTCGCATGTGGCTATCATCTCCTGATTGTGTTTACACGGGGGCCAGCCTGCCCACGTCTTTGCCCAGTTGTTGAAGGTTGCTGTGGATACCTGCCCCCATTTTATTCTTCTGGGCAGTTTTGTTAATTCTTGGCCGTCCGATGCTCCCACACATATCGGCTGATATTGTGATTGCACCGATAAGTTCATGGTTATTGTTAAAGCTGCGTGATCGCTATCATTATGTTGGTGAACCATGAAATTGATCATTTTGTCTTGCAGGTTATCGCTTAAAATTATGTAATCGATCGTCGTTTGGTTGTTATACGTGTGACCGATCAAGGCTCCCGGGGTGTTATTTAAGAGCAATGTGTGGGCCGTCGCCAGTTTGTGAGAGTTTAAGAGTTCATTCAGTGCTTCGGTCCCCCCGCAGTGTTGTTTTTGCTTGGTTGAAACCCCTATTTTATGAATGTTAAAATCACTGAGGATAATGCAGTCTAATGATGGCTAGCCTAGCAGTAAAGTTTCTAATTGATTTGCGAGTGTGAGCGAGTTAAATGTATTCTCCTGCGAGTTGTGGTAGATGTTGATTAATAGTATTGGTGGGATTCCGTTGGTCAAGTTGGGGAATTTCAGAATACCCGCCTGTAGGGTGTCTGGTAGATTATGTATTTCCAAAAAGTATTTTTAACATGTAATTAATTACAATTACATTTTTTTCCACCCTGTTCCCCTATAAACCCACATCCCACTACAGAAAATACATTAATACAATTATCATAATTATCAAATATTTAATTAATACAAAATAATTACCAATTAAAAATTAATTGCCAATTATTAGAAATTAATTACCAATTAAAAATTAATTAACAATAAATTTAAAATCAATACCAATGAATGAAAAAAATTATTTACTTAATTACAATTAAATTACTTCCCACCCTATTCCCCTATAAACCCACAACCCGCTACAGAAAATAAATTTAGAAAATTAACATAATTAACAATTAATCAATTAATACAAATTAATTGGCAATTAATAAAAATTAATTACCAATTAAAAAATAAAAATAAATTCAAAATGAATACCAATAAATAAATAAAAATATTTAATTAATTAAAATTAAATTACTTCCCACCCTATTCCCCTATAAACCCACAACCCGCTACAGAACTAAAAAGCAAAATTTAATTAACAATTAATAATAATTGCTAAAAATTAATATTTAATTTAATATAACTAAATTACTTCCCACCCTATTCCCCTATAAACCCACAACCCGCTACAGAATAAATTATGCAAAAATTAAATAACATAAAATTCATTACTTAAAATACATTAAACATACATTACAAAAATTAATATACACTTTTCACACATATACTAACATACAAAACACTTTAAAAAAATTAATATTATCAAAAAATTGATATATTTAATGCCTATATTGTATACTTCGATATTTTGACTTCTATATTTTGAAAATCGATATTACTTACCTTAAATTCGACATTTTTAACCACTATATTGTGTCCATTCGATATTTTGTCCATTCTATATTTTTACTTCGATATTATGTCCATTTTATATTTTGGAATCAATATTATGACTGTTTACCCTGTGTGCCACATGGCACACATGCCTGTATTTGGGGTGCTAGAGGGTGTCAAAGTGACACCCCCTGCACCCTTGCTGGAATCGGTATTTACCCGATTCGGTAATGCCCATTGATTCCTATGGGCTTCAATGCCCATAGGAATCAATGGGCATTACCGAATCGGTATTTACAGAATCGGTAAATACCGAATCTTAACGGTATTTACCGATTCTGTAATACCTACATCCCCCTCCATTTTACCACTCGGAAAAATTCGGTATTTAAGAAGTAGTAAAATATAATTACCTACATCTAGGCCTTAGTCTCTAGAGGGGTCAAGGTTTGCTGGCTCATATTTACTGTTTGGTTGGCGTCTGGCATGTTGTGGGTGGTGGGTCTTTGGACATGCTCCTCGCCACCCGTTGTTCAATTGCTGTGTCCAACTGTACGTTTAATTTCTGCTGATCTACCCGGTCTGCTTCTGTTGCGCTGGTCCCTCGTCTTCTTCTTCTACCTCTGCCATGGCCCTGCCCCAAAAAAGGCTGATAACCCATGCCCTCAAAGGGGGGTGGTTGAAATGGTTGGACCGGGTATCCCAAGGGTTGTGGAGGCCACCACGGGGTGGGCAGTGGTGGCGGTTGATTTTGCACAAATAAAACCTGTCTCTGTATTGTCTTGGTCTCGGTCTAGATGGCTCATTCGAGCCATTAGAGTCTGAATCATCTGTGTTACTCCATCTTCTGAGTTGGAGTACCACTCATCAGTTCCTTGACGCCATCCCTTGGTTCCATTCTTAATGGTCTTTTTCAGTACTGTTGTTGTGTAGTCATCTCTGAGGTTTGGATATACCCTTTCATGTGTAAACCGTTCCATATCTTTCTTCAGCTTGTTGATTTCGTGTTTAAAATTGTTTCCCTTGTCTCGCTGAGGGTTTTGTTGACCTCCTCAAGTTTCTTTTTAAATGCAGCCAAGGAAATTGTGCACTTAATTTGTGATTCCAGTTGTTGGATTTCAATGAACAACACTTCTGCTGTTTCCTTGGCTGTGTTTATCAAAGGAATTAGCCAATCCCTTGTGCATCTCTGTTAGAAATGGGGTCTCTAGTTGGCAAGGGTTTGCACCTTTGTCCAAGGAGGGACCCTTCTTCCTGGTCAGGATAAGGGAGTTGCACTCCTAAAATAACCCCTCCTCACCCCCTTGGTAGATTGGCATGAGCAGTCAGGGTTATCTTAGAGGTAGTGTGTGAAGCATTTGCACATAACCAATAGTAATACAGTGTAGGCCCTACAAAAGGGCAACACACCAGTTTAGAAAAATATCCAATATTTTTATATAGTTAAGACAAGACCAAAAATGATAAAAATCCGCATTGCAGTACTTAGAAATCTAAAGGGGGCTATCACGCCATTGTGGACAAACAAATCCAAACAGTTCTGGCTGACTGTGGGGTCGCGGACCAGCTACGGGGTAGGGAAGACCTGCAAAACAGTACCTTTAGAAATGCAGGGCATCGGCGACCTCTCGTTGAGCTTTCGAAAGCACGGCGTCCGGAGGCGTCGGTTCCGGAGGTCGGTGCAAGAGTCTTCAGGCCCTTGATGTCACATGCGCTGCAGATCGCACTCCTCGCGGTTGAAGCCAGGAGCGCTGGTGTCGGCAGGCGTCAGGTCCTGCGGTGCGAAGTGTAGTGATGCGCCGTGCGATACCCTCAGGTCGTGGTGCGAGCAGTGGTCGGTGGCGGCGTCAGATGTGTCGTCTGTGAGACCAGGGTCACTGTGCGAAGTGATGCGGTGCTCGTCGCAGGGCTGGTAGGTCATGGTGCAGGCACCGGCATCATCATTGCTAAAGCGCTGTTGTCAACTGACGACCTGGAGTCGATGGCGCCGGCATCGATAGGCCAAAGCTGCAGTGCGGGATGATGGTGGTGCATCGTGTAACCTTAAGGGCGGTGCCTTCGAACCACAGTGCAAGCAGCAGCGTTGATTTTGGCATGGAGTGTCATTTTTGGGGATAACCAAGGCGGCAGCGTGAAGTGACGCAATGCAGAGTGCGGTGCTCACAGGTCGCGTTGCAAGTAGCGGCTCGGTGGTGTCATCAGCAGGCTTTGACGGTGAGGCCAGGGTCGCAGTGCCGTGTTGCGGCGGTGCCCTCTGCGGTTCCTTCAGCACATGGAGTAGTCAGCGGCGTCGTAGACGGTGAAGAGTTGCTTTTTTCTGTTGCAGCACAAGACACACAGTCCCCAGTGCTGAGGGCAGAAGAACTTTAAGTCTTTGCTGTTCCTGAGACTTCTTGAACAGGGGGCAAGCTCTACCTCAAGCCCTTGGAGTTACTCAAAGAAAGAAGTAGTAGAAAGTTCAGTCCAGTACTTTCACTGCCCAAGACAGAAGCAGCCACTGCAGGCCAACACAGCAAAGCATTCAGCAAAGTGGAAGTTCCTCCTCACAGCTTCTCCAGCTCTTCTTCTTGGCAGTCTTCTTGGTCCAAGGAGTTCTAAAATGCAGGGGTCCGGGCCTCACGATTTATAGCCCAAACAAGGAGGGTCTGTGCCCAGCAAAAACCAGTTCTGACCTCTCTGGGGTGGCTTCCTGGCAGGAGGTCGAGACAGCAATGTCACAGGCAGACCAGGCCCATTCAGGTAAAAGGAAATCTCCTCCTCATAGTCTAAATGCAGCCCTGGTCTATTCAGCCCTTTCCTGACCCACCAAGACTATCTGGAGCCACTGCTCCTGCCCAGCCCCTGTCATACAAAACCCAGACAGTCAATCCACAAACCCAGCAGAGGCCTATTGGATGGCTGAGCAAGAAAATACCTACTTTCTAAAAGTGGTATTTTCAAACACAGAATGTAAAAATGACCTTCACTAAAAGATGCATCTTTAGATTCTGAGTTCAGGCATATTAAACTTTATTTTTCTACCTTGTTCCCAGGGCCAGTTATGTTTATAAGTTGTTATAAACAAGCTCCCCATTCTGTCCTATGTGAACAGGTAGCCTTGCAATGGTGAAAAACGAAATTGGCTGTAATTCACTATCAGGACATGCCACACACACCAGGGCATGTTCTACCTTTCACATACACTGCACCCTGCCCACAGGAGTATGTTGGGCCCACCTTAGGGGTGACTGATGTGTAGGAAAAAGGAAGGTCTTGCAAGTGGGTACAAGTCGACATAGCAGTCCCAGACTGCAAGCAGGTTCTACAATGACAGGCCAGAGTTACACTTACAGGCTGCTTGTGTGGGTGGCACAATCCAGTGCTGCAGCCAACTAACAGCATTTGGTTTACATGCCCTGGCACACTCAGTGCACTTTACTAGGGACTAACAAGTAAATCAAATATGCCAATCATGGAAACACCAATCCATTACACAGTTTACACCAGGAGCACTTGCACTTTAACACTGATCAGCAGTGAGAAAGTGCACAGAGGCACAGAGTAAAAACCGGGAGGTCAGAAAGCATAAACTCAGGGGAAACACGCCAAAAGATGCCAAGTCTAACAATCTCCATGACACCAGGGACCAATTCTTCTTGAAAACTTTATTGTATAGAAACAGTCTTGGGGCGTTAACCATAAGTCCATGAGGGGCTATATTGCCTCTTAGATACTCAGTAAGGATTGCTTCATGCATCATGATGCATGTGTGTTGTTTCTTCAAACCAGACAGTTTTGTCCTGCTACAGTTGGATTGGTCTCAAATGCTAGGAGTCTGTAGGATACGTTGTATCATCTCCTCATCAAAGGCTAGTCCTGCACTTTCTGCCATGATGTTTAACATGTTTAAGTGTATGTTGTGGTGTGTACTCGATGGACCTGACAGTCACGAGACGGCTCTCAGAATGTGAGCCGAAATTCCAGACAGAAAGAGATAATGTTGTATAAAGAACTCCAGAGGCCAAAATGATCCATGACCAAGGGTCGTACTCAATTGCATTCACATTGGGAATTACGGGATTGACCTAACCAGCTACGTACTAATCCCACGATTAGATAAATTCACACTTAAGTACGTCCGGTGTAATGATATTCAGAGGGCTAGAGGCTAGTATACTACCTTGAGATATGCCCTGTCAGGAATAATAAATTGGTGTGTGATGTGGTGAAATTGTTTTGATTGATTGGGGTGACCATATAACAATGGCAATTTTCTGCACAGACCTGAAAAGGACAGATCGCAATACAGAAACAGTCCCACTGATGCTTGCTTAGGATAGTTCAACAGAGCAGTCCAAGTGTTGGAAATTGGGTTGTTGATTGACTGGAGTGGAAGCCCCACTAAACCACTAAAGTCACCAAATTAACCTGTGCTTAATTTTCTGGTAACCAGACACAAAAGAAGACATGCTTAACTTAAAGGCATTGTGTAACGTATTTATGCAGCACACAAACAGTAATAAAATGAAACACAACACCAGGGATGGCTCCTATATAGGGTCAGAGGAGAGTTGCCCGACTAGTTTGGGCTGCCAACACCCTTGGAAAATAAAGCAGGTTGAATGATTTATTGTATTTTCTGTTTTTTTAATATTTTTGGTGAGGTTATGTTTGTTCCCTGACAGTTACTCTAATCAGATTTGCAGCTTTGTCCTTACCTCACTTGTCACTTGCACCATTCTCTTATCTGCACAAGTATGATAGTGAACAATAGCTTATGGGTTACACCCACATATAATGTAAATAGTGCTGATAGTTCCTCTGTACATTTTCTTCAAAATATAGACCGCCTTTTACATATCCAGAAAAACATTGATATCTCCTTGTTTCTTCGTTCCTTTAACTATTGTGCATGTTTTTCATAACTGTCCATGAATATTACCTGTTGAGACATTGCTGTATGCTATAATACAAGTTACCCAGGTCTCAACTGGGTTTATGGGTAACCTCCTGTGCTGTTTTACCACATATCAGATTTACTGCACAAAATAAGGGTTCTTTTGTCATCAGTTTTTCTAGATAAGGATTTTAGCTCCCAAAGTTTATTTATGGATCCTAGAAGCATATATCTTACTGCATTGCATATTCTATTTAGTAATGAAATGTGGCCCAAGATGGGATTCAGACTTGTTTGTTGCTCATAAGATCAGTATATTTGATTTTGTGAACCTCAATTTTCTTACTTCATACAAATATATATATAATCCAACCTACAATGTCTATAAGTTTTGATTAACTCACTATATGAGTTATTTTTAATTTGGTGAGAAGGTTGGACAGATTTTTATAGTATAATGTTAGTAGCAGTAATTATTCTGTGCATTTTACTCCTCAACCCACCACTGAGAACGCATAGCTCTATATCTAATAACAAATTTTAAAAAGAGGTTTGCATTGTAGACATTGCCATTGAAGGAGGTATGGTATTGTATCTGCAGTTCTGCTTGAAGGCAGAAGGAAGAACAGGGAATAGACTTAACCCCATCTCTCACCTTCCTTCTGACAAGTTTTGGATGTCTCTATAGAGTTCTTTTTCCATCCTGAACATGAAGTTAGAATATTGTCCATAACCAGAAGTTGAGGAAAGTTAGCTGATCTAGACATTGCAGACAATGTTCTCTAAATGTGGAAAATCCGCAAAAGCTCTCAGTTGAGGCTCAGCACACTCATTGCTTCCTTTCATCTGCAGGAATGGACTTTCCTCCTGCAGCCAGCCCTTACCCCTGCCAGTGCTCCTGTTCCTGCTCCTGCCCCAGCTGGTTGACCTACCTGGGCGTGGCCTGTGGAGTTGTCCTCGGTGCTGCTATAGTTGTTGCTCTTGTGGTTCTACGTTACGAGAGGCGACTGTCCCAGAATCGGTCGGATAAAGGTAGAAGATCTGGTGGGCCTCATTTCATATCTTTGGAGATGATATGGAATACTAATGTGTTTCACACACTGTTGTTTCAGGTGAACCCACATATCAGAATTCAAACAACGTCCTGAACCCTGAAACCCACAGCGAGAGCATGAGTAAAGGAATCTCAGGGCAGACTGTGGTGAGTAGCAGGAAGTCACAATTCTTAGATGAATGGAAACACTGTATTCATAGTGCATCCATTTCATTGCTATGTTTTTTTCGCTATGACTGGGACAAGCACTTAAAACTGAAGGCAAGTAAATGTTCAAGTTCCTTGCTGTTCCTCAAATTTTCTAGGCACCATTGGTGGTGCCAATTTCTCACCTCAATTATACAAATACTTCTTATCTAACAGTATGCAATTTCCGGGCTGCATGTTCAGTTGCTCGGGGGCATCTGTTGTTCTTCATGTTTGACTATGGGCTGTGCTCCCTTGGCTGCTGCCGGTTGTCGGACGACTTTATACCAGTTCAGAGCAGGTGTTAAAATCCTGCTGCTAACACGCCTTATTGCATGTTTTGTGATCTTATCACCAATCTGGCTGGTCGTTGAGAATGTTGAGGTGTGGTGTTGTTGCAGCTTTTGGCACGGGAACGCCTACTCTGCATTTCATTAGTGATAGTTGCCGGGGTCATCCGTGGTGATGTATTTTGAGGATACTATAGTCGGAAAACTGCTGATATGGGCTGTTAGCACCAGCTTGTGAACGGGGCGGTAAATTTATCACGATTTTGGCTGCGATAAAGGGCTGATGACTCGGTGATAGCTCCTTAAGAATAAAGAAAAAAGCTTTTTTAAAGGACATATTTGTAAAGTGCAAATATTAGTGAGAAAAATATTTTCATGGACATAGAAATTTTGGTGCAAGCATTCATCATGATAATGGACTCTTACACCAAAAACTGCAGTTTTAAAATATATTTTCAAGTGTTAATCCAGGTGTGTTTATTTTAACTTGATGCATTACACCTTAAAATGTTTTAAAGTAAATTAAAATGTATTTATACAGAAAATGCACTAGACAAGGGACGTGTGGCAATAACCGCTTGACCGCGGTGCGAATTCCGCCGCGGTGCTGGCGGAATAATGAGTGGGCGGGGTGCGGCCGGCCCCGGCCATCCTCCTCACACGCCCACTGTGACATCCGATGCATGGAAGGGGTTAATTAACATTTAGGTGGGTTTTCTTTATATGTTTTTTATTTTGTATAATTCATAGAGAGGAGATGGCAAATGCAAAAGCAGCATAAGACTGTTTATAAAAAAAAACATTTTGTGGCCAATATTTCCATAAATATAACTAATTAAATTCATACGAGGGTGACTAGCAACCATAATCTCAAAAACAACATTTGATATACCAAACAGAAACAGAGAGCAATATCATTTAAAATACAATACAGATGAGAAAATGATAGGAAGAAAAAAGAATAGCAGGCCAGGTCTCTTATACATCCTATAGTGCAGCAGCCAGTAACATTATTATTCACAGTGTGCAGATTAGTCATCATGGGCAGTGCATTAGCCCAAACAGTAAAGGGACCCCAGATCTTCTTCCCTTTAATTCTCCCTTTTTTGCCTCTCCGGTCAGAGAGAGCTTTTTGCAGATTAAATATGCGTAGTAAGTGACCTATCCACTGTTGAAGAGTTGGGGGGGAGGGGTCTAACCAGGCAGAGGCAATGCATAATCTGAGAACTAACTTTGCTATAAATATAAATTCTTCACCAGGTCTCCCATCTTGTTCGGTTACCCCTAATAACATGAGCTGAGGTAAAAGCAAAACATTACCCTTCAATACACGCCGTAAAAGGCCAGATATTTCTTGGCCCATTAGTTCTAAACTAGGGCATGTAGAGAAGATATGAACCACATCCGCCCCATATGCCTTACACCTAAAACACTGAGTCCCTTCCAAACCACCCAACTTAACAATTTTAGCAGGCGTAATATGCAAAGCAAAAATAGTTTGTAATGTTGTGGCCCCAAATTGGTGGAGCATAATACAGAATTACCCAACTCCATTGATTTCACAAAACAAGGGACAGGGACATCTAGCCTGTCCTGCCATTTCAGCCCACGCTTTTCTAGATCCTCATTGACTCCTTCCAACAAAGAACTATACAGTTGTGAGATTGAAGATCCAGATACACTAATTAATACCTCAATCAGAGGCACCCGGTGCAAAGCCCGCTATACTCCCAGCTTTTCTAAGAAGTAAGTCCCTTATTTGTAAAAATTTAAAACAATCCTGATGACCCATGTTAAACCTAGCCATAGCTACCTCAAAAGACGCAATATGGTCCCCCATTAAAAGATCCCCTATCCTGTAAAAGCCACCTTTCCCCATCTTGCCAGGCACTCGCCTTGCACAGTCTTCGCGAGCGGGCATTGCCAATCAACGGGGTATATCTACTAAGCCTGCCAAGCCCAAGTTTTTTCTGAATCCCCACCCAATTACGAAATGCCACTATTAAAGTCTTAAACCAAGTTTTTTTTAAAGTAACTTGATTCATAGATTTTTAACAGGCAGCCATTGGCCAGTGAGCCAATCAGATTCTCAAAAATTGACGGGACAAAATTAGGATTGCTTGCTTCCCTTGTCCTAATACCAAAAAGAGGCTAATAATATTGTTAAGCTGCGGCTAAATAGTATCATTTAAAGTTAGGTAGCCCAAGACCGCCCCTATCCCTTGTAAGTGATAAATATGAATTGGATCTTCACGTCCGCTTATAGGGCCAGATGTATCTAGCAACCTCCCTCTCAAGTTGCCTAAACCAATCATTATGTATTTCAAGGGGGATCTTGCTGAATATATATATAGTAGTTTGGGCAGAATCGTCATTTTAATCAAATTACATCCACCGATTATAGACAATTTTAGATTGTCCCATCGCAGCATATCATTCTTAATTTTACCCATTATAGGAGTAAGATTTATATCAACAATATCTTCCACCTTTGCCCTGATAAGTATACCTAGATATGTAGCTTCCTTCAGAATCCTGCTATCAGAGCAAAGGTAAATCTATTTATTAAGATCTGAGTTTTTGCTCTATTCAAAAATAGCCTGATTGTATACCAAAGTTTTCGGCCACAGCTTCTTCTGCGGCCATCGCTCTGTCGGGTCAGAGGTAATGATCGCAATGTCGTTTGCATAAGCCAATAACTTTGTGTCCCAACCCTGTAACCTTAATGGGAGAATATCTGGGGAGGCCTCCAGGCGCCTATATATAATGTAAATACCAGGGGAGAGGAAGGACATCCCTGCCTGGTTCCCCTGCCTATTGAGAATGCCCCAGACTCTGATCCCATGATTTGCAAAAGGGATCAGTATAGGTTTAGTATAGGTTTAGTATAAAAAACCTGCTTAGCTCTAATAAACCCGGCTCCTAGGCCATTGGCTTCCAAACACCTCCAGAAATAGCTCCATGACACCATATCAAAAGCCTTCTCGGCATCTAAAAAGGCAGCCCACATAGGTTTCATAAGACCCTCCGAAGCATCAAATAGTGAGATTACCCGTCTGACGTGATTGTCCGTACCTCTCCCCTGAATAAAGCTGTGTTGCCAGACTGTTACTAACTGCTACATGACCTTATTAAGACAAGAGGCAAATATCTTAGAATATAACTTGGTGTCACTATTTAATAACATTATTGGCCTATAGGAAACCCAAGTTAATAGGATTGTTGCCTTTCTTTAAAAAGATAATAATATTAGCAGTACCCAATGAATCTGGTGGTGCAGCCCCATTTCTAACCTTAAATAATCCCATAATTTCCTGAAAGGTCTCGTTAACAAAAGTTTTACAGAATTCTAATGGTATACAATCAGTACCTGTGGCTTTACCTTAGGGAAGAGCTTGAAGGGCCATATAAATCTCTTCCTGGGAAATATCAGCCCCCAATGAAAAAGCCTCCTACTGGGAAACCCTTACATTTGAGACAAATTCAGGCCATTCATCATGTCCTTCGGCTGAGGCTGTATAGTTCCTTATAATACTCCCTAGAAGCATCCCTAATGTACGCTGCATCAGACACTGCTTCTCCTTGCATATTCTTTACCTGCCTTATATGTCATGCCACCACCTGTTGCCTCGCCCTAACTGTTAATAAACAGCCAACGTTCTTGCTGTATTCATACCATTGTTGCCTCTTGGAAAGATACTTTCCAGCCATTTTTTTCAGCATTGAAATCGTTCAAAGCTGCTTTGGTAACTATAATTAAATCCTTGATTGAAGAGGGGTCCCCAACATTGTTTACAGCACTGAGTAATTCTCTCTCGAGAAGGGCTCATTTTTTATAGTATCTTTTAATTTGTCCTATTTCTTTTTTTTGTTTAATCAAGTTAAACCGCAGGTTTTCACCTCTCACCGATGTCTTAAAAGCATCCCAGATCATTCCTGGGGAGGCACTCTCATTATTATTGCTAATAAATTCCCTAATCCACGCCTTCATACGATTAACAAACTCCTGGTCGGAGAGAAGTGCTCTTTCAAAGGTCCATATTTTATATTCCGTTCTTAATGAATTCAACGAAAATTCTAAAACTAGGGGGTTGTGATCCGACATTACTCTAGGAAATAACTCCACCCGAGCTTCCTTCACGAGGAATGGTGATAATACAAAATATCAAACCTTACCAATTTGCGATGAGGAGCAGAATTATTAGTATATATTGGCTCTTAACCCATCAGGCTGGGCCACACTTCCAACAAACCAACATCCCTTAGCAGATTTTTCATTGCCCTCGATGATTGAGGGTTACGCCCCTTACTTGATACCTCATCCCTCTCTGAAACTCCTATGGATCCAGAAATGTTGAAATCCCCACATATTAGATATAGTGCAGACCAGGAGGGTAGCTCAGTTGCTAAAAAGTTCCATAACCCTGGGTCATCTAAAACCGGGGCGTACACTGAACCTAAAGTAAATGTACCTGTCCCTCCTCTAAGTTCTAAAATTATCCATCTACCATATTTGTCCACTGCCTTTCTCTCACACATAATAGCTCTACCTTTTATTAAGATGGCTTCCCCCTTAGTCCTTACATCTTGAGTAGTGGAGGCATCTAACTTAAAGCTTAAAGTATCAAGTAAATTATTATCATTGCAGGCTATGTGAGTCTCCTGAAAACAGAACAGATCTGCTTGTAAAACTTTAAGATCCTCTTGAATCATTCTTCTTTTAGCTCCGTCGTTAAGACCACAAATGTCTATGGTGGCAATGCGTAACTTCGCCATAAAACATTGAGTCATCTTTCCCAGCCGCATTTCCTCTTCTCATATTAACATAAATCCTATAGTGTCTATAGAAACTCTCTGTCCAAATCTTTTACAAACATTGTTTTTTAGTTTTTAATGATTCCCGAAAATCCAATAATAGAAACAAAACGTTCTTTAGCTGCATTTTGCTTTCAAATGTATTACCACAAAACCCCACAACCCAAACCCTCACCAACCCCTCTATCCCCCCTCCCACTTTCCTCCCCCTAACCTTGAAAGCAGCCAGACCCACCAGGTCTGTGTAATAGAGAAAGTACGTAGCACCGCAACACCTCCACTCCAACCCCTCCAGCGCACCCAATTAACCTGTTGCGCACTTATGACAGAACCACGCTGTCATGAGCCAAAGGCGGCGTGTGCTCCTGACGGCCTGGTTCCATCATGCTGCTGCTGCTCTGCCCACATTGCATTAATACCCGCCTCTGTGGGCGAATTATTGAGCGGGCGGGGTCATGACGGAACCACGCCGTCATGAGCACACACCACCCGTGACTCATGACGGCGTGGTTCCGTCATGAGCAGCGCATCGCCGCGCTCACCCCTAGCCCCACCCACACCGCAGCAAAATACGCGATCTCAGACAGTGAAAAGGTATCAATAACAAAGACCAAAAACAAACCCCTGACATAAATCAATTATATGATGTTACATCTGCATAACAGATTTGGTTCTTCCAGTAGTGCCTTCAACCAACACTACTTAGCAAACTCATACTTTTCTTTTCTCCCCCTGAGCTTGTTCCAGGTACTCTCTGGCCTGTATTTCTGAGGTAAAGAATTTTACAGACCCTTTCACAATAGTTTTTAGCCTAGACGTGCCCAACAGAAATGCCTCAAAGCCATCATCTTGATACGGTTTAATTCACTACCATAATCGTCATCTGCACTCCACAGTTATACGGCAGAAATCTGGGCAAACAAAAAAAGAGGCTCCCTTATACTGCCTTCTAGCCTCCGGTCGGGCTTTCTCGAAAATGGCCTGCCTAAGCGAAAAATTACCAAAAAAGACCAAAATAGCCCTTGGCTGATCTAAATCTCAGCTATGCATTTTATGACGGGCAAAAGGAGACCTGTGAACCCCCAGAATTTCCCGTTCCCATTCCCACCCTGTGAGCTCTGGAAAGGACTCTTTAAGAAGGTCTAGCATGAAACAGCAAATGACATCGCCTTCCAGGCCTTCTTTAATCCCAAGAAATCGGAGATTATTTCTTCTCTGGCGATTTATCAAATCTTCCAATTTCCACATCACATCCGCCATTGTGCTCTCTCACAACAACCAAATCCTTTTCTACAACTGCCATTCTTATTTCCATCATATCCAATCTTTCACTGATTTCAGCACAGGTTCTCCCAACCTTACACACTGCACCATCCAATTTCTTTGTGGCCTGTCTTGCCTTCTTTCCATCAGCCCTGGTCTCTGCCCGATGTTCCTTAGTAGACTCCAGGATCAGGCTCACAGCCGGATTCATATTAATCACTGACTTGCCTTGATGTTCAGTAATAGAATTGCCCGCCGGGGCAGGTGTTAACTCAGAGGGACTGATAAACCTTGTGTGCGAATAGTCTCACTTCAAACCGGTACCAGAGGTACCACCTCCCTTCTTCTTTCATGACTCCATGTGGCGCTTAGATCCTTTAGGGGTCCTGCAAAATTTTCAGTGCTTAACGGCGGTTTGCGGAGCTCCAGTGTGCTAGAGCCTGAAGTAGTGACACTGTAGTCTTATTCACTGTCCTAAATCAGAGTCGGAGGCTCCTGAAAATGAGTCCTCTGTAAGACAGTAAAATGTATCTGTCCAATCAGATACATCGGCTGGTAATAACCCATCCAAGTCAATATCGAGGGATGACCCCCCCAGGTTGGCCTTCAGCATAGGGTTGGCTGTCCAGTACTGTACCATGTACCTTCTTTATATCTTCATGAGCCCTCTCGCTCATATCACATTTTACGCTTGCTGAAATCGCCTGTTTGCCCATTATTGCTATTGGCTCATAGTTGATGCACTATACATAGATATAGCATACTCCGCCACTTGGCTATGTGGTGTTTCATTTTCCTCCTTGCTTTCCAGAGAATTGCCCCCTATGCCTCTACTGGGGTTTAACTCAGCAATCTTGAAACCTGATTCATCTGGAGGAATTACATGATTCTGATTCTCCAGACCATCCCTAGCTTTGAAAAAGTCAATAATGGCCGGTTGGGGTGGAGTTGGAGCGACATTTATATTACTCCTGCCAGAAACTGCCTCTGCTTCTCCTAAAGCCTTTGGTGCATTTGTTTTCTTACCCCCAGCCTGTTTCCTTTCCAGGAGTTTCCTCGGCTTCCTTGCCTCTGTACTGTCCTGTTGTTTTTTAGCAATACGAGCCTCATTGGGCTTACCTGCGAGTATCTCCAGGTTCGCTGGTGAAAGTCCCTGTCTCTGCCACTGTGGCTGGGTTGCGTCCTGCAGTCTCCTTTGCCTGCTTCGCTGTTTTGGGAGGCATTCTCCTGTTGACCGCAGCTGCAGTCCCACTAAAGATACCTGCGCGCACTCTCCAGACAAGCTCCCCACTGGCGGCCACAGCCAGGCCCGCCCAGACACATAGGGCCTCATTTATAAGGCTTTGTGTCACTTTTACGCCACCGGTGCGTCACTTTTTGTGACGCATCAGTGGCATAAAAAATGTGCCTTATTTACAAAGTGACGCATCTAGGTAGATGTGTCACTTTGTAAACCCCTGCGCCACATTATACATGCGCCAGGTATAATGTATGCAGGGGGGGCGTTACCCCGCAAAACGCCTCGTTGAAGTGACGCAGTGAAATCTATGAGATTTCACTGCGCCACTTCTAGGAAACAAATACGTAAATTTTTTACGCCTGCCTCACAGCAGGCGTAAGACTGACGCAAGCCCCATGTGAAAGGAAATATTACTGGAGTTGCGTCACTTTTGGGACACACTCCAGCAATGCGTCACTTTTGCACCATACAGATACGTCAGAAATACTGACGTATATATGTAACTCCTTGCACAAAGATGCATCATACTGTAAATATGACGCATCATTGGTGTCGCAAGGAGGGCGCAGTGAAAAGTGACGCATCGCTGTTTTCTTGCAGCAATGCATCACTTTTCATAAATGAGGCCCGTAGAGAGCACCGCAATGACCTGAGAAACCCCGGGGCCAGGAAGCTACTCGCAGCAACGTTATGGTGCCTTGCACCCACCTCCAACACAGAACAGCACGTCCCTGATGCCTCCTGCACCAATGGACCGATGCACGTCTCCCACTGGGAACAGGAAAGACCAGCTAGTGAAACGCAGGCAAATTAAAAGGGCTCCGATGCGCCCCACAGAACGCCACTCATCCTCATCAAAGTCCTGCAGGTAAGCCAACTGGCAATATGATGTGTTTCGGGGGATTAGGGGTAGAAGCTCTGTGCGGTGTTTTATGCCGCCGCCATCTTGATTTCATTAAAATAAAAGCATGCCACATTGAATATTTAGAAGTTTTAAAAGTTTAAAAATAACTTTTAGATTTATTGAAAAAGAAACATTTTGCCATGTCTAGTGCAATTTCTACGTTTTAATAAATTAAAATCTGACCAATAATGTGTAATTCATATGTATATGAGTTGATAGTTTACAAAAATAATTAAACATACCTGGTTTGACACATTTTAGTTTTTGCTTTAATGTCTATTTCTGTTAATAGGTATATTATCAGGAAGGCAACTTGCACCAAACGTAACATTAAAGTAAAAATGTACTGTTTTTTACAATTCTTAAATGACAAAATACATGTTCAATTGTAACCCAATTGGCAAAGACTTTAGCATCCTTATAACTCCAGTGTAATGGTACCCCTAGTGCCAGGACATAGGTACTAAAGATGGTCTCTAAGGGCTGCAGCATTTATTGTGCCTCTCAGGGACCCACACTCAACTACATGCAGACTTCCACTGCTGTGTGAAGAGGCACAAACCATTCTAAAAACACAACATTGCACACTCCTTGTGCATGTACTAAATGTAAGACACCCGGACAGAAGGCCTTAGGAGTCATGTGGCAGGCTGCATTATATTAAATGTTAGGGCACCTCTGCATGAGCAGATATGCCCCTGTGATGCCTAGTTCCATTACTAGGGCGTTGCAAGTGATCAGGCAGCCATGCTAAAGGTATATACTGGGTACTGGTCATTACGAGTCACCCAGCTACATAATAGCTGCACTGAAAATGAAAATGTATTTGATATCAAACACCTCATCTCAATAAATCTATACTGATGCCAGTATCATGTTTATTGTGATATGCACCCAAAGGGTCCCTTAGAGATGTGCCTTGAAATCCTACTAGTTTTCTGGATGCTGATCTGGCTTCAGTTAGGATGCTGTACTGAGTGGTGTTGTGGAAGAGCTTGGGAGGACAGTAATACAGGTGCCCTTACCGGACAGTGCCCCGACCGAACTCTACCGTGAGTGGAGGTGGGTGACGCGGTGGAGACCATCCAGTAGAGCAGTAGTAAATGTTATGGGTGAGGAGCTGGGGATCCTGGAATCCTGGCTGCTGTTCTGGGCAGTAGGATGAGACGGGCCAATCTCCATGCAGAAACACTACAACGACCATGGGGACACAAAGTGATCTTTAGTGTACTGTGAGTGTGCAAGGCCCTATGTAGTCTGCATGACAGTGGGGACCACAAACACTGAGTGAATCGGGGACAGTATCAACCGCCCAATCTATGAGGCAATGTGTCCCTAGAGACAAGATTCAAAACTGTTTTTTAAAATGCAGCCAAGAAGAAAGGACTAACTCAACAGGGAGTTTTCGACTCAAAATGAGACAAAACATGAAGATTTAGTACAAAACTATAAAAGTACAAAACAGAAATAGTAAAATGCAGATGCCGCAGTGATCTCATTGAATTGAATGGAAGTTTTTTACCACAAAGGCTATAAAATACAAAGTAATATACTTGGGAAGAGCCTGCGGGCTCACCCCAAAATTCAAGGGTTTATATAGAGTTTTCTTGTTCTTTGTTCCAACATATTATATTTTAACAGTGTGAAATGTCACATAATCCTATCACCTCAGCCCTACCAATACATGAATAGTGATTCACCCCTCATGACCTAATATCATACAAAGGTGTGAGAATAAACTAGTTACATAAACAGCATGGAATCATTGTGAATAAATGCAATAGTGTTTAGGCAGGAAAGCCCTTGGAAAATGTAGCAAGCTATCCCTTGCTGAATGTAGACTCGGGCATAACATATAAACACAAAATGGACATTATGATACAGCATCTATTTTCAACAAGATGGCGTTGAGGCCTAACTGAGGCCTAGTTAGCATAATCCAGAAAAACACACTCAAAACACACAGTAATCGTTTTGTTTCATTTGCACTAGCTCTATGGCAGTACGCACATGTGAATTGAGGTGCAGAGCCACTGATATTAATGTGCATATTAGTCTGAACGCACAAAAGATCTCTCACTACCCAAGGTTTTTCTCTTGTAGATCTCTTTCTATTCCTTGATCTGTCACTGACAGGGTGGTCTGTGAGTCGGAGGTCTCAAGAATTCTGCCTGAGTGGTAGAGGGCTAGCCAGGAGTAGCCATGATTAAAGTATTTGTACCCCAATCATCTTGTCTTACATGTGAAATTTAACCCCACCGACTCACCACCATCAGGACTATGATATTTGGACTTTTGGGCTCATTACGATGCCGGAAAAATAGCACCCGCCGGCCCAACAGTGGCGATCGTTCCGCCATCGTAATAAAATTTACCCCCGACACATTATGATCGTGGTGGGTATCGCAGCAGACAGAAAGTCTGTAGACCACTTTTCCGCCTGTAGCAATCATCACGTTTGCCTGGCGAAGCGGTCAGCATGCTCACAATGGTGGCGTAGCCTAGCAGGCTCCCCAAGGCACAATTATGATGCCAGCAGAAGCGAGCCTTTCCGTAGAGGTTGAACCAACATTGAAAGGATGGCGGAGAATGTCTTCAGGGGCACGTTATGGGCCCCTCTAGTGTTGTGGGTAGGTGTGGGTGCACTGGGGATGTACCCATGGTACCCACCTACATTTCAATGCACTAAGTGGCAGGCACAGTGTAGTGCCTGTCACGTAGTGCAGTGAAATGCACAACATGCTCCTTTCAACATTACAGCGATGCTGCTGTCAACAGCCACTGCCGCAATGTTAAAGGTGCGGAATCCGACATCAGCGATGCCGGTCCATCATAATTGTATATGCAGGACCGCCACACGCATGGTGGTCGGACCCAATCACCGCTAAGGTGGCGGGCGGACCAAGTCCGCCCGCCATGGTAATGTGCCCCCTAGTAATCTGAGCTGAGGCACAAGTACTGATCCACCTAAGAGAGTTTATTCATCCAAGTCCGCCCGCCATGGTAATGTACCCCCTAGTAATCTGAGCTGAGGCACAAGTACTGACCCACCTAAGAGAGTTTATTCATCCAAGTCCGCCCGCCATGGTAATGTACCCCCTAGTAATCTGAGCTGAGGCACAAGTACTGATCCACCTAAGAGAGTTTATTCATCCAAGTCCGCCCGCCATGGTAATGTACCCCCTAGTAATCTGAGCTGAGGCACAAGTACTGACCCACCTAAGAGAGTTTATTCATCCAAGTCCGCCCGCCATGGTAATGTACCCCCTAGTAATCTGAGCTGAGGCACAAGTACTGATCCACCTAAGAGAGTTTATTCATCCAAGTCCGCCCGCCATGGTAATGTACCCCCTAGTAATCTGAGCTGAGGCACAAGTACTGACCCACCTAAGAGAGTTTATTCATCCAAGTCCGCCCGCCATGGTAATGTACCCCCTAGTAATCTGAGCTGAGGCACAAGTACTGATCCACCTAAGAGAGTTTATTCATCCAAGTCCGCCCGCCATGGTAATGTACCCCCTAGTAATCTGAGCTGAGGCACAAGTACTGACCCACCTAAGAGAGTTTATTCATCCAAGTCCGCCCGCCATGGTAATGTACGCCCTAGTAATCTGAGCTGAGGCACAAGTACTGACCCACCTAAGAGAGTTTATTCATCCAAGTCCGCCCGCCATGGTAATGTACCCCCTAGTAATCTGAGCTGAGGCACAAGTACTGACCCACCTAAGAGAGTTTATTCATGTACAACATTTTGTTACATACAGGCCCTAGGATGGTGTGTTCTGTCTACATGAAATGCCTTCTCATCTGCACACTTGATCCAGTATTCTTAAATTGACCAATGTTTTGTGCATTTCTTTCTTTCTCCCACAGACTCAAGACATGACTGCAGACTCAGCGTACATGGTAAGTCCCTCACACAAAATTCCACCCCCTGAAGCAATTAAATGATTTTGGCCTAAACTTCGGAAATTAGCAAGGGTAGAAAAGACACAGGGAACATGATCCGCAAGAAAAACTGGGTTAAAGGTGATTCGATGAGACAGGAACACATTGAGTGTGCAATGGCCACATTCCATAGATAAAGGAGGTGTTACACCCCAAAAGAGGCGTAGTGGGGCAATGTACTGAAACAGGAATGAGCTAGTGTGAAGCTAAGAGGCCTCTTAGCATTACAGGTATAATGGAGCAGTGATGCTTGTTCGTTCAATGTAAGACAACCTCAATGTTGGACCACTCTGGTCAGGGACAAAGCGCGAACCAGGCAAAGGCAAGAGAATAAACTATGAAAACTCAACCTGACCTGATCGGCAAAGGTAATAGTAAATTGAAATTTGTATTAATAAAGTGCTTACTACCCCTGACAAGGAATCAAAGTGCTTTGTGGCGAGTAGCACGCTAAGCGGAAACCCAAGTTTAGAGGTATGAAGGTAGTAGATTAGTAAACATGTTTTTCTTCCTTGTGGATGAGTTGTGGTTGGTGTGATAAGTTAGTGCTCATTGAAGTCTTATCGTAGTGGGATAAGTAGGTTATGGAGACCAAGACAATATGGCGGTCCAAATACACAGGGTTGTGTATTATTCTTCTTATGGGGTTCAGTCTCAGATCTAATCTCATATTTAACCGGCAGTGATAATGACCTAAACTGTAAAAGGAACCCTGCTTTAGAGTAATCAATTGAAAATGTGTAACATCCAAAAATAGTCATTATGGTTCACAGTAGTTCATACAATGAAGCAAAGACTTGTGCATTTTGAATAGATGAGAGATCTATCATTCAATTCCACATTAAAGAAACGCAGATTGAGACTTTAGATTCTATCATGCTTTGTAGGGATAGTGAGTTCTTCCGAAGATCCTTAATATACGAGAAAGACATTTAAAATATATTATAATTCAGTGAAATCTTTGTACTTATTAACCACAGTTTTCATTAAATCATGGTCCTATGTCTTATTTTGTCAGAATCTTCCCTTTCAAAATGTGGCCTGTTATTTTGTTTAAACTCGTTGTGATCTCTTCTACACAAGCTGCTCATCTATTGGCATACTTTAAAGGGGGACACACCAAATGTGGGTGGAGCATTTCATTGGGCAAACCAGCAGGATTGACTTTGTCAGTTCTGCACTCTTAGGGCCCCATTAGGCCGCCGACCCGGCAGGGGCAATCCACCCACCATCCCTGTTGAAAAGACCCCCCGCCATATTATTATGGCCGGGGGTGTCCGCGGCGGACGGAAAGACCGTCCACTGCATTTCCACCCCGGTTGACTTGCGACCGGGCGGAAAAGGCTGCAATATGGTGGCGGTGTCTGTTTGACACCACCAGCCATATTACAGTGTGCATTCAGGGATGCCTTTCCATGGTGGCAATGCAGCCACGGAAGGGCATGCAGAGTCTGCTAGGGGGGCCATTGCGGGCCCCCAAGGACTCCGGGGGGGTGGGGTGTGCACATGGGGGGTACCAGGTACCCCTGCAGTTCCATGCACAACATGGCAGGCACCGCGTGGTGCCTGCCAAGCTGTGCATGGAAGTGCACAACATGCCTTCCTACCATTGTTTGCCTTCAAGGGAATTTATTCAATCTATATTTTGTTTAGTTAAAGTTGTTTTTGAAAAGGACCAGTCACTTGTCCTTAGAGTGAATGTATCAACAATTTGCTAGTTTAAAAAGAGCATTGCATCAACATATAACATGTAAACATATAAACAAAGACACAAGGTGTATATGAAAAAATATATCTTTATCAAATAGCTCAGTCAAAGAAATCAGCTACATATACAGATCAATAAACAAATAAAAATTAGGACTGTAGGTACACATATAAGTAAATTACAAAGTGACACAACAGAACCTAAAAAGACACCTATCCCAAATCACATTGAGTAAAACAAAAGGGATATGTGATTTGTTTTACTCAATGTGATTTGGGATAGGTGTCTTTTTAGGTTCTGTTGTGTCACTTTGTAATTTACTTATATGTGTACCTACAGTCCTAATTTTTATTTGTTTATTGATCTGTATATGTAGCTGTTTATATGTTTACATGTTATATGTTGATGCAATGCTCTTTTTAAACTAGCAAATTGTTGATACATTCACAAAATATAGATTGAATAAATTCCCTTGAAGGCAAACTTACCTTTTCAACTTTATTACCCAAGCCCTCAAGGGTATTTCGGGTCGCTCACTCCTTCTAAAATTCCTACCATTGTGGCGGGCGGTGGTGAGTGCACCGCCCGCCACAATGTTAGGGATGCGGGATGCGCCCGCCACTGTGGCGGGCGCATCCTAATAGCACCCACGGGACACCCTCCCTTATGGCGGGCGGTCCATTTTCACGACGGAATGGCAGGCGGACAAAGTCCGCCCGTCATCCTAATGGGGGCCTTAGTGTCTGTCAGTTCATAGTGATGAAAAAGAGATGTAAGCTGAATGTCAGTCACACCACATTTCTTGACAACTCAATACTATCAGAGGCTAGTGGCCAGGCTTGGAGTCCGGTCCACCCTCCACAGCATTTGATCACCCTGGTGGTATGTAGTGGCTTACGGCAGACACGTCATAGATGGAGCCTCCTCCTGCTCTGCCGTGAGCTCCATCCGGTTTTGTTGCCGATGTTAGCTGAGATGATCGTGGATTGCACACCCGTTCTAGTGTGACCAGCCTACCTCTAAGTGTGGTGGGATCATAACCTTGAAGTATTGGTTGCTGCATACCCCTAAACTTGGGGTGACGTCCTCTGGTCACTGCCTTAGTCCCTACTAAATAGGGTTGATTATTTTCTTATGCTTTTCTGATCCAATTCCTAGTGTGTTATTTTAATTCATTAAACATCACTTTTTTGGTTCTTCAATTTATGTTTTTATTTCATTATTTCACCTTTTTTTATCCTTTTCCCTTATACTTCGTTTTTCCAATGCATTTTGCTTACACATGAAGCCTTCATCAGGGAATAGGTCTGGAAACAAAATACAACCGTTTATACACGAGGTAAAATTAAATTGTTAAACAGTAAGGTAAATGGATCTTTCCCAAGTGCTCCATGCACTGATCTCATCGTGAAAATATTCTATGAATAGTGGCACTGGTGTGTGTTAAATGGTGGCAAGAATCTATATACACACATAGTGAAAAATGGTGACTTTTTCATGGAGCAGCTTGGCAGAGTGCCAGGGGGAGTGCGGGTTGCAAGGAACTAAGGAAGCATAGAAGATTGAAAGGTGAATATGCCTCTTTTTTCTGCATGCTTTTTCCCTGCAGGAAATTACAACGTGGTTGTTCAAACGACCACGTAGTACCAACGCATACCATTACCCTGCAAGTCGCAGTAACGACTTGCTCTAGGGGGGACGCTGGAAGTTGGAATAGTATATTTTACGAATCCAACTCTAGTATGTGCAACAGTAGGGAAAGTGTTGGATTTTAAATCCAAAACCTTCTGCCCCCTCCGCAAGTGTTGATCCAACTTGCAGAGTAATGGTATGCGTTTTTACAACGTGGTCATTGTAACAACTGCGTTGTAATTCCCTGCTGGGGAAAGGATTTGTGGTAAACAATGTTTACCGTGAAAAGCAGAGCAATGCAGGATGCAAAGGAGGGAGCATAGCAACGGGGAGTGCAGGGTGCAAGGAAGGAAGCAGAGTGCAAGGGGGAAGTGCTGGGTGCTAGGGAAGGAGCGTGGCAAACTGCAAAAGGGAGTGCAGGGTGGAAGGGAAGAAGCAAAGGAGAGTGAAAGGTGGAGCAGTGCAGGGTGCAATGGAGGGAGCATAGCAGAGTGAAAAGGGGGAGTGCAGGGTACAAGGGAGGGAGCATGGCAGAGTGCTAGGGGGAGCAGTGAAAGTGAAAGGGCGGGAACATAGCAGAGTGAAAAGGGGGAGTGCAGGGTACAAGGGAGGGAGCATGGCAGAGTGCTAGGGGGAGCAGTGAAAGTGAAAGGGCGGGAACATAGCAGAGTGAAAAGGGGGAGTGCAGGGTACAAGGGAGGGAGCATGGCAGAGTGCTAGGGGGAGCAGTGAAAGTGAAAGGGCGGGAACATAGCAGAGTGAAAAGGGGGAGTGCAGGGTACAAGGGAGGGAGCATGGCAGAGTGCTAGGGGGAGCAGTGAAAGTGAAAGGGCGGGAACATAGCAGAGTGAAAAGGGGGAGTGCAGGGTACAAGGGAGGGAGCATGGCAGAGTGCTAGGGGGAGCAGTGAAAGTGAAAGGGCGGGAACATAGCAGAGTGAAAAGGGGGAGTGCAGGGTACAAGGGAAGGAGCATAGCAGAGAGCAAGGTGGTGTAAGGTTCAAGGACGAGTATCTCAGATGCACGGGGGAGCAGCCCGGGGTCAAGATTAACCTCTTATGTGCCTGGGATCTTGCACTGTGCTCAGATGCAACAGGTGCAGCACAGGGGGACATGGAGAGCAGGTCACCATCTCCTCCATCACACCCTCCTCCATCGCAGTTCCCTCTGAGCCTCGGAGGTTTAGACACTATTAACTCCTTGGTGCCCCAACATAAAACAAAATGAATAACACATTGTGAGGTTCTCATGGAGATTCTCTCATTTCCAGGAGCTGAGGCATAGAGATGAAGCAGTTTATGAGAAGATAAACAGGTAAAAGAGAAACATTTTCTTCCTTGCACTGTCATTATGTTAAGCAAAACATGTGTTTTTTTCACCCTGGAAGCTTGCCATTCAATAATGTTTATAATTCTGAAGATGTCAGCAGTGTTACACCGGTACACATCTCGAATCAAATATATCACCCACCCTACTATTGTGCACTTAGCCCACGCCCTTTTCCCCCAAATCATGTGGAGTTCAACCGTCAAAGAACAGTGTGTCTGAATTTCCTCTGGATCAGAGTATTAAGTCCACACTCATCAAAGGTGTGTAATGGCTCAACCAAAGGGGGTTAATGTCCAAAGGGGGTTAATGTCCCTAGGCTGAGAGATGTGTCATTCTCTACCCACACTTACCGTATAATCCAACGTGGGCAATCTTCGTCCCTCCCATACCTTTCTCTAATAAATGTCTAGAAACATGGGTTCCACTGTCAACCAGTTTCTGGGTACCACCAGTGTCGGGGGCGGGATCAGTTGGCATATCAGCTTCCACCTCTGGTGCCCATTGCTGCCCATTGACCGGGCTTAAAGCTCAAGACTACTAACACAGGACAGGACCCTCTGGGACCAGGTGGGCCACCACCTCTCCTTAGTCACTAAGGCATCCTTCTAGAATACCTTTAACTTGAATTATTTCATCCAGTTTTGAAAATCCCGTTCCCCTTAACCATCTCTCCACACAAACCATCTCTTCTCTGATATATTTTCCTAAGACTGCCCAGGGTTAGACACCTTTCTGACATAAACCGCTTCTCTCTCTCTCTCATGTTGCTACACTCTTAATACCTGTATCGCTCCGCAGTCGCTCCCACTTTTCAAAGACGGTTTTCTCACCTAACAGTGATCCTCTTCTTCACATGAACTTTAAGATGGGCACAACTTCCCCTTTTTTTAGACTTTATAAAAAAATTACATCGAGGGTTTGATGGTAGTCGTCCTCATCAGCGGACAGTTAGTCAAATGTTGTATTTGGTGGAACTAACATCTTTCACCATGGGGTACACCAAAGTGGGCCTCTCAGTTCTTGAAAATATGTTTGATGGTACTGCCATGGTGCTGTTACCCTTCATACACCAAGTCTCCATCAATCGTATGTATGGCACGGTGGTGGGCCTCAGAATATCATCGTCGGAAACATTGACGTGCAAAATAATGACTGTACGACATCGACTGCCACTATATTATCATTTACACGTATATAGGTAACTATGGATTTGCTATTCCCACCTGGACATCTACCACCCTGAATATACCACCAGACATGTAAAGTTTAAAATTACATATCTAACTTTTTAAATACTTGGCTCTGGCCTCTTGGCTGTCCAGGACCTACACCAGGGGAGACCTATATGTATTAAAAAGGAAGTTTATTAAATATGCCAAATGGCTATCAGCCAATCTAAAAGGTTTTTAGGAGAGACCACAAGCACTTTTGCACTGGTTAGCAGTGGTAAAGTGCATAGAGTCCTCAGGTCAACAAAAACAAATTAAGCAAAAATTGAGAAGTGAAGGCAAAAGGTTTGGGGTTAACCCTGCAGAATGGGCCAAGTCCAACACCACCTGATCAAATATAAATTGACGTCCATGTACTTTTTTGATATAGGACAGTAGTAATTGAATCTCAGTCTGTTTGCTGCAACAAAGCTGAACCTGAGCTCACCATCTGAAAAAAAGAATAAATAAATTAGTAGGCACCAGAGTAAAAATAGGCAAAATGTTTTGTAAAATCACAAGCATACCCGTCAGGGCCTGGAGCATTGCTCCCAACCGCTCCTTTTATTAAACGTCTATCTCTTTCTGGATAATATCCAATATCAGGGAGCCTCCTTGTTTCTTTGATGGTCTACCTTTCATGGAACCTTCTCCCAGTGAATACTCCGACCCTGGAGTACAGACAGTTTTTGAGTCACCTCTTGTGTGAAGACCAAAGGGTTCTGGTAGTTGTGGAAATTTTCATTTTCCAGCCAATGTCTTTGTTATGAGATACTAGAAGGAAGGTGAGGTGGAGCAAGGAGGGATCCTGTCAGGAGAGGCCTAAACAATGGTACTAAAGAAAGGGAACCTTCTTTTCGACCATTACTACATGTAATGGTACACACGTAGTGTGTCACACATACTACATGTGTGACACATGCTCAACACACATATTCTACCCATTCAGAAAGACATCCATGACCCACATAGTGTGTGAAGGACCATGTTGCAAGGTACCGGCAGATCAATTAAAAAAAAGAAGAGAAAGGCCACTGGGAGATTCTCCCTGGCAGGAACAGGTAAAAAGCCTGCTTGCTTAGTCATCATAATCTTGTTCTCTTCCACCACTGCTAATCTACTACAGCCTGATGAGCTGACAGAAGTCCCACTCAGAAAGTAGGGAGGGCATGTTTTTCCCCTTCCAATAAGAGAGTTCTTGCGTTGGGTCTCAATCTGTGTCAGAAATATGCCTCCAGTGTCCATGCATGATTGTCATGTGTGCTGAGGTGGTGCTAAAAAATATACATCTTGCTGTGATGAACTTGAGGCAGAGTGCATTCTCTCGAGAGCCATTCAAGAGATCATTCTCTGCCTCAATATGTGTATTTCACCGTGACCTCCAGACCATTGTCAAACGGTGCTACCCTTGCTAACCACTTTCACAGAAAAGGAGGTGGATATTTGTTGGTGAGGCTCTTTGGGGGAGGAGTCTACCCAGGGTGAACTTCAAGGTGTATGGGTCTCTTGGGGGCATTGCGTTGACAGAGTGTGCAGGAAGTGACTCTGTAGGAAGTGACTCTGCCTACATGCTCTGCCACAAAAATAAGTGTTAAAACAACAGGCTTCTGTTGTGCATGGAAATTTCACAGTCCATGTATTGCAACTGAAAGATTCTTACACCTATTGGAACAATGAGATGGATAAAGTCTTGAGGAGAGACAAATCACCAGTCGACTGACCTAAAAATGTGAGTAACACTTTCATAAGGCAATTGATAATGGGGGAGGGAATGACCCAAAGCCCCTCTCTTTATTGTTTACATGTCTATTATCTGAGGTCTGAAAGACAGCCAAAGAGTCTCTCGCGTTGAATATTCATGATTTTTTAAATTTTAAAGTTTCGTTTTGACCCAGGATTTTGATATATCAATGATAAAATATTTGAATATTTGGGCTTGTGAATCGTATAAAGGGAATCTGGTGAGAAATTATCCCTCCAAATACACTAACATGAAGCAGTGCTCTTATAAATAAGCCCCTTAAAAATAATAAAATAAGCTTTAATTGGTGTATTGGGATGGTTTGAGGAGTATAGTCAATAAAGAGAAAATGAAAAACGGTGAAGGAGAAAATTATTATTGCGGAAAATAGTTAACAAGTCAAAGAATACAACAACCATTGATGTTAACTGGCATGTTAGGTTCAGCATGGAAATATATTTCATTTAAGATAACATTTTATTAAAAGTGCCCAGACATGGGGCCAATTTCACAAAGATAAACTGAGATGAAAGTCTAACTTTATGACATTCGGTATTCACAAAGGACAATAAAGTTAGACTTTTGTCTCTTTTTCCGATCCAAAGCCACCAACATCATCTGCGGCGTCCCCCAGGGCTCCTCCCTCAGCCCGATGCTGTTCAACATCTACATGGCCCCCCTCGCACAAGTGGCCCGCCACCACAACCTCAACATCATCTCCTACGCTGACGACACTCAGCTCATCCTCTCCCTCACCAAGGACCCACGCACCCCCAAAACCAACATCCACGACGGAATGAAGGCCATCGCCGACTGGATGAGGAGCATCCGTCTGAAACTGAACTCGGACAAGACGGAGTTCCTCATCCTCGGACCCAACCCCTAAGCCTGGGACGATTCCTGCTGGCCAACCACTCTGGGGACAGCACCGACACCCACCGACCACGCATGCAATCTTGGATTAATCCACGACTCCTCCCTCTTCATGTCCAAACAGGTCAACGCCATCTCCTTCTCCTGCTACAACACCCTCCGCATGCTCCGCAGGATCCACAAGTGGATCCCGACCGAAACAAGAAGAACGGTGACACAGGCCCTCATCAGCAGCAGGCTGGACTATGGCAACGCACTCTACGCCAGAATCCCAGCCAAACACCTACGACGACTACAGCACATCCAAAATGCCTCCGCCCGACTGATCATCAACGTCCCCCGCCGCAGCCACATCATCCCCCACCTGAGAAACCTGCACTGGCTCCCCGTCGGCAAGAGGATCACCTTCAAACTCCTCACCCATGCACACAAAGCACTCCACAACGCCGGACCAGCCTACCTGAACAGCAGACTCAGCTTCCACACCCCTCGCCGCCAGCTCCGCTCCGCCAGCCTCGCCCTCGCCGCCATCTCCGGCATCCAACGAACAACCTCAGGTGGCAGATCCTTCTCCTACCTCGCCGCCAAGGCCTGGAACACCCTTCCTACCCACCTAAGGCAGACCGAAGACCTACACGCCTTCGGAAGACTCCGCAAGACCTGGCTCTTCGAACAGTTGCGAAGCTTCCACCCTCCCACCCCCCGCTCAGTGCCTTGAGACTGCGGGGAATGAGATTTTAATATCTTTTATGATCAATTTGATAACTTATCTCATTCGACAATTTTGGATCGGTTATTTTCTGTCATTGAGTAAAAGACAAACCCCGCATAGGTTAGATAAACCCCATAAACTGACGCCACTCTGAAGAACCACTTACAACTGATGAAGTTTAAAAGATTTAATATAAAATTAAGAAAAGTTGCAAATACAATCCTCTCAGGATAAGATTCAACAAATATACAGGAACTAGAAGGAACATATATTCCCTAAAGAACCTCAATCTACAAACGAATACAATTAAAGTCAGTTCAAGAATCAGCAAATTAAAAAGCATCGATATGAAGTGGTTCCTTTGCGTCATCTACAGAAAGAAAAAAAAGTAATCAAGTTAAATCTGTCCCTACTCTATATTAAGTGACATCCCTATTTCGCAAGTTCCTTTCCTAAAAAGGTGTCAGCAGTTTGACTTCCAAAGAAGTTCAAACTCTCTTAGCCTCTAAAGGTAACTTAAGTTTAAGAAGCAGTACCCTCTCTGCCTACCCATCCGCTCTCTAAGGGTCCTCGGCCTACTGCTCCCTTGCGCTCTGATCTCTCTCAGCGCATCTGCTCAAGTCATCTGCTCTTCGCCTAACTTGCCTCTCGCTGTTCTCGCTCTGAGCAATTCGCTATCTTCTCCCCGGGGTGCTGTCCCTAAAATACACAATCACAGTATGGGTGGAACGCCCCTTGACGCCCACCACGGACTTTCCCCGTGAGATCATCTAGCCTTTTCATTGCTTCGTCTCTCCTCGTCGTCCGTTAAGTTGACCCTTCTTCTTAGACGCCATCTTCGTCTTCCTGTTGGTGACTTCATTTGACACTTTCAGATCAAAAGTCTATAACCTCAGCAGAACTTTAAACTTTACGACTATGTATATAACCTTTCTTGGTCCTGTGAATGGTCATTTCAAAACAAGACTCAAATTCCAAGCGTCTCCTCTCACGTTTAGGCAATAAACTTCGTCCGGCATTGTCACCTTAAATCTAACAAGAACTAGACTCCTTGGCTCTCACGTTCACATCAAGCTATTCATGCCTCCTGTGAGCCCACTAAATTACATACAGCGGACTACACTCCTGCGAACCCTTGGTCAGTCAGGTTATAATCACAAATGACCTAAACTCTTCTAACATTCCTACAAACTTCTTCTACACAGCATAACCTTTAACACACATTTATATATAATCGTATTTAGCAAAGTCTTGATTATATTTGAATACAAGTTACATAGAATATAAACTACGTAGAGTATAACTTCTATTCTCATTTGTTACATCGATATATATATATGTTCTCTGCACATTTCTCCATGTTACATTTCTCGCCGTTTCTCCATTTAAAGTTACACACGTACATGAATTCTACTTTGCACGTTCTACATTTCGTAAGCATTTCTACACCTTTCTACATTAACCCATTATGCATACGGGCCTTCTAAATCTAATGCATGTTCAAGAGTAAATACAGTTACATTTCCTATATGATTTTAGTTACATCGGTTAACTTTATGTTATAAGCGTCAACTTCACATTACGATATACATTTCATTCCTACGTTTATGCTATATACTTCTAAATATGGCTCGGATATACGTTTTATTCAAATTGCGCTCTCTCAGTTCCCCCCTTTGATGACTTTTAGGAGTCATCACTAAATGCAATTTGAATAGCACTTTTACACAGAACTAGTTACAACGTTCCCTCTTTTTATCGTTTCGAGTGCTCTCAAACTCTTGTACTGTTGATCTTGTAAAACAGCTAATCTCCTTTCTTGTTCTCTCATAGACCTTTGTAACCGGTTCGACCTATACCATTTATACAATTTTACTAACCCCAACAATGTGATTATGCAAATTAATACTATTAACACAGATTTTAATATATACCATACTATGCTTTTACCAAGGTTGGCAAACCAACTCCCAACCTTTCCTACTCCATGACCTACTTTTTCCCAAACATTTATTTTTGACAAATCTTCGATCTCTTGATGAATCTGTGTAATGTTGCTTATGACCTTCTCAAGTGGTTTTGAATTATCAGGAATATAAGTACAACATTCCTGAACCTTCAAAGCCTTGCAAACTCCACCTTCTTTTGCTAATAGAACATCTAGAGCAAGTCTCTTCTGAAGAACCATTGCTCTAATCGATTGCATCTCGCCTTCTACTAGCATTAATGACCTTGCAGTACTTGCAGACAATCTATCTACAACTGTAGCTAGTCTCCTGATCTTAACATCGTTAAGGATTAAACCTAACAAAGGAAACATCGCTCCAAATACGTCTCCTACTACCTCTGCATCTCCTACTTCTCTTTTCGCTCTCGTCGAAGCCTTTCCCTCTATGATCGCTAAATCCTTTGCATGATATATTTTGGGGAAGACAATTGCCAAGCAACACGAACCATACCAATTGTCAGGCAGTTTTACATAGGCATTTCTTCCACATACAAAATACACATTAGGAATAGCTTGCATCCCTTTTATAAAATCCTTTGTGTAGTACTCTAATCTAAAAGCATGTTCGCAATTTACTTCACCTACAAATACACTCTCATAATATGTCTTGCTTCGAGTTAAACATAACTTTCCTTTCTGCGTTCTATCCGATGCTATTGGACCATTGCTACCCTTCCTTTTATGTGCCTTCTCTTCTTCGGTCCAATCGGTTTTCCACTGTCCTGACATTTTTAGAATCTTCTGCCTTCTGTACCGGTCATCTACTTGTCCTATGAACTTTTTCTCAACCTCTGATACTTTGCAAGTCAGATTATTTTTGCGTGCGTATGATGTATCTAATGTATCCCAAGGAAGAAAGAATTTGGCTAGTCTATCCTCCTTTTTATAATAGTCCCACTTATTCATTTGTTTATAATTCGGAACTTCAGGCAGTACCGAATCATAATTTGAAAAGTAGTACTCAAATCCTTCTCTACCATAAAATATACTCAACAGTAAACTACATGTTATCCCATAAGTCAGTGGAAGATGATGATATCTGATGCCCTCATCTACAGAAGCCGGCAATTGCATACAAACGTAGCAATCTTTGGCCTCCATGGCATCGATATATTCGTACAACAGTTTAGCATATGCGTTTGACCTAAAGTTTCCCTGTGACTCGTCTACGTGTAATCTACGAGCTTCATCTGCTAGTAACGCCTTTTCACGGATCACATTGCTCTCCTCCTTCTTCCCCACAAGAGCAGGTTTCAAAGTCGTTACAGGCTTTACATCTGCTGTTTCTTTATCACTTTCCTGTCCTATTATGTATGATATTGTCACTACTGTAAGTATGAGAAAAATTACTATTGCTATTAGTGTACCTACTATGCATCTGGCTTTTCGGTTTGGGTTGCCGTTCTCCATGTTATCAAAACAGCGTAGCTCGTTCCCTTGCGAAAAAGTTTTTCTTTTCCAGTCTTTGTTTGCTTTGTTCAAATTCTCAGTCTGTAAAGTGCTTTTTATCAACAAAAGTCTCTTTTTCGCAACAAATGTCTTTTTCTCTTTAGCAACAGACAACCCTAACCCTTCTCCGTCCTCTAAATGTAATCCCTAATGTTATTCTTCTTTCCACTCGGCGCTAGGTTATCTTCTTTATAGCTTATATACAAAAGTCTTTATGCATCAACAATTATTCTCGTACCGGCAGCTTTAACAACAAGTTCCAATAATTCAAAACGAACAACTTTTTCTTCTTCTTCTGGTATTTGATGACCAAAAGTTGGAAACTGTAATCGATTTAGCACTAGATCTTTGATCCGACTCAAGTATGGGGGTATAGGAAGTGTGAAAGTCAGTAACCCCTCAGTCTCGAGTCCAGGCGTCAACATCCATATCTCCACTGCCACAAATGGATCGAGATCGATTACTTTCACGTCCTTCACTCTCCCAGATTTCTGTCCCCAAGACATCTGCTAGATAAGTCCACTCTGGGGTGGCGTACCTTCTGCAGGGCACACGTACCCTTCTCGATCTTCTTGGACTCTCAGTTCCTGAGTCTGTAGTTTCTTCTTCCTGATCCGATTCTTCAGCGATCGGGACAAGAGTTCTTTCTTGTTGTGCCTTTAAGCTTGGCCTTCTCCTTCTCTCCGGCCAACTAGCTTCGTCACTCCTTGTCCTCCTGCTCCTTGTTCTTGGACTTGTCTCTTGGTCACTCTCAGCTTGTTCAGTATCTGATTCGATCTCCCAGTTACTTTCTTCTCCTGAGGCGACTTCGGTCCCACTAGTGTCCTGACCTTCGTCGACCTGTTCCGACACAGTCTCAGTCTCTTCGATCACCTCCACAGCTTGGCTTTCCCCCTCTGTGGCTTCTCCGCTTTCCGCCGGATTCTCATCCGAGAGAGGAGCTGTTTCTTCTAGAGGCGTTGGCACTCTTCGGATGTGTGAGGCATGTATCCAGTTTGGCAGGCCTCCACACTTTACTGCAGTGTTCCTAACAAGTATGACTTGAAACGGTCCTCTCCAGCGCACGTCTAAGCAGTTCTTCCTGACGTGTTTTTTCACCAAAACCCAGTCCCCCGGACTCAGGTCATGGCACAAATCTTGTGCTGATGGAACCTCTGCAGCCTGGACCTGGAGGGACACAGAATTAATGGCATCAGATAGTCCCTTGCAGTAGTCCAAGATCAAATCGTCTGTGATGTTCAACAATGCTGCAGTCGGAACCGATGGCAATCTCATAGCTCTCCCCATTAGCACTTCATGTGGAGAGAGACCTGTTTTTCTATCTGGTGTGCTACGTATGCTCATAAGAACCACTGGAAGTGCGTCTGGCCAACTCAGGGATGTTGATGAACAAACTTTGGCAAGTCTGGACTTGATTGTACTGTTGATTTGCTCTACAATCCCTGAAGCTTCTGGTCGATAGCTGCAATGTAGTTTCTGATCGATACCCAAAGCTGAACATAGCATCTTCACTATTTCGCTGTTAAAATGAGTTCCTCGGTCCGATTCCAAAGAGGATGGCACCCCAAACCTCGGTATTAACTCTCTAAGTAACAACTTTGCTACTGTAAGTGTATCGCATCTACGTGTAGGGTAAGCTTCAACCCATCTAGAAAATATGCAGACAATCACTAAAACGTATCTGAGTCTGTTACATTTAGGCATTTCTATGAAGTCAAGCTGCATTCTATTGAAAGGCCCCCCAGACCTCCCAATGTGACTCAATGTAACTGGTGTTCTCTTTCCTACGTTTAGTTGCTGACAGATCGCACATCGCTGACACACTGCTTCTGCCGCTACCCTGAACTTGGGATTAAACCACGTTTGTCTGAATACTCTCACCATAGCATCTCTACCTATGTGTGCTGATCCATGCAATTTCCTTGCCATTGGACTAACAAGTTCATTTGGTAAAACTGCTCTCCCATCGGCAGAGATCCAAAAGTTCATCTCACTTCTAGTACAACCAGCTGTTTCCCAACTCTTTTTCTCATCATCTGGTGCATTTTCCTGAACGCATCTCAATTCATCCCACGTATCTACAGTATCCAACAACATTGTTAATTCAGTTCTTTCTTGGATGCCCCCCACTTTCACATCAGTGTGAGAATATCCCTGTTCTGCGCAGTAACGCGCTACTTCATCCGCATAGCGGTTGCCTTGTGACACAAAATCTACATTTTTCGTATGCGCAGCACATTTGACAACTGCAATGGCTGACGGGCCTTGCAATGCCTCTAACAATAGTCTCACGAATTCTCCATTCCTAATGGGAGAACCCGAGGAGGTCATGTAACCTCTTTGAGACCATAACTGCCCATAATCATGAACTACCCCGAAACCATACTGGCTATCGGTATATATGGTGACTCGAAGTTTGTCGCCCGCTAAACAAGCACGCGTCAAAGCAACAATTTCAGCTACCTGAGCGGAGTGTACTCCTTCCAGGCAAGCGGCTTCTATAACTCTGGTAATCGTGCAAACTGCATAAGCTGCTCTCAGCTGACCGATATCGTCTCTTACGCATGAACCATCAACAAAGAAAATTTCATCGGGGTCAGTCAATGGCTCATCTACGATATCAGGTCTCGGTTTGGTGCATAGTTCAGTCACATCAAGGCAGTCATGATCTGTACAAATTTCATCATCAATCTCATTTGGAAGCGGCATCAAAGTTGCAGGATTTAAGACGGAGCATCTCTTTAGGGTCACATTCTCGGCAGCCAGTATGACTTGCTCGTAGCGTGTGAGCCTGTTATTCGTTAGATGCTGAGTCTTCGTCCTGGTCATTAACAATTCCACAGAATGCGGCACGTACACCACTAACTGATGTCCCATTACCACGCTTTCAGACCGTTCAATGCTGACACCCGTTGCAGCTACGGATTTGAGACATCCGGGCAACGCTGCGGCTACTGGATCTAATGTAGCCGAAAAGTACGCCACTGGCCTACGCGCTTCTCCATGTATCTGGGCCAAAACTGCTAAAGCGCATCCCTCTCTTTCGCAGCAGTAAAGCAAAAATGGTTTTGTGTAATCAGGCATTCCTAAAGCCGGGGCGCGACATAAGTCCTCCCTCAGCTGCAAAAACGCCATCAAACAATCTTTGTCCCATGGTACCGGATCACTCACTCCTTTGTGCGTCAGTTGTAATAAAGGTTTTGCCTTCAGTGAGAAGTTGGCTATCCACTGTCGACAATAACCGACCATGCCTAGAAACATCCTGACTTCTCTTTGTGTTTTAGGCGCGTTCATCTTCATAATCGCCTCTATTCTGTCTGGAGACACCTTCCGTTTTCCTTTTTCAATCCTATGACCTAAGTATTGCACTTCAGTCATACAATATTGCAATTTACTTGGAGACACCTTGTGTCCGTTCTCGGCCAAGTGATTTAGCAAGGTGATGGTGTCTACTCTGCAAGCTTCCTCAGTTTCTGACGCAACTAGGAGGTCGTCTATGTACTGGACCAGAACCAAATTCTTGGGCAGTACTAGATTTTCAAGATTTTTCTTCAGTAGCTGGTTAAAAATCGATGGGCTTTCTGTATACCCCTGAGGGATACGACACCATGTTAAAACGCGATCTTCCAGCTTAAAAGCGAAAAGATACTGGCTCTCTTCATCTAAAGGAATCGAAAAGAAAGCCTGGCACAAATCTATCACGGTGAACCATTCAGCTTGGAACGGTATCTGAAATAATATCACTGATGGATTCGGTACCACTGGACAACATGAGACAACAATATTATTAATCTTTCGAAGATCCTGCACTATTCTGTATTTTCCACTAGGCTTCTGCAAACCCATAATCGGGGAGTTACATGGACTACCCACGATCTCCTTCAGTATTCCCTGTTTAATCATGGATTCGATCACAGGCTTTATTCCTGCGATCGTCTCCGGTGTCAACTTATATTGTGGTGTTCTTGGATACTCAGCATTGAGTCTTACCAAGATCTTTACTGGTTCTACTCCTTTGATCAATCCTATTTCTTCTCCGGTAAAATCCCACACCTCAGCTGACACTTTCTCCCTCAAATCCTGTGGAAGCTCCTCCACTGTTAAGGTAGGATATAGTTCCACGCATTCCTGCGAGTTCACAACCTTAAAATCGGCATCCTCATCATTGGTCTGCACTTCTACTCCTTCAGGTGTGCAATGTATTGTGCAATTCAGTTTACACAACAGATCTCTTCCTAGCAAGCACACCGGGCTAGAATCACAGATCACAAACTGATGTTCGTCACTGTAATTACCTATCTTTACTGACACTGGTTCGGTCAGAGGATTCGTCATCCTCTTATTTGCGACTCCTACCACCTGAATCGTCTCTCCTGATATTGGCAGACCTGGGACTACCGCTGATCTCAACGTGGATCGAGTGGCCCCCGTATCCACCAAAAAGGTTGTAGGGCATCCAGCCACTTCAGCCTCTACGTATGGTCCTCTCTGATCTACCTCCAGAGCTGCTCCTAGAGTACAGTCTTCCTCCCTATTCACTCGTTGCCCTGTAAGAGGATCAACGTAGTAGCATTCTTCTCCTCCTACGAACAATGGCATTTGTCTATAGGTTTTCCCTCCATTTGTAATGCGAGGGGGTTGAGGAAACGGGGCTCGAGGAGTCTGAGTCCCCCCTTTGATAAACTTTCCCTTCGGGACTGTGGCTCCCTTAACCACGTTGTTCTGTACCTCTTCCTCCTCTTGTTCTAATTCCCCTGTCTCAACATTGTAAGGACACTCGCGTCTCCAATGTCCCACCTCGTTACACTGATGGCACCTCGTTGTCTTTTTCAGTGTCGCAATATCCATTCTCGGTCTCGGTCTTTCCTCCTCATCTCTGCTCTGATTATTGTGTTTCTTTGCTTGCGTTGCTGTTCCCTGTTGCCGCTGTCCACCCTTTCCAGCTGCTTGCATTTGTACCAGCATTAGCTTTTCCTTGAGTTTCTTTGCCTTAGAATCTATCTCATCGCTACAGTACCTTGCATACCTCAGAATTTCATCTAAAGGTTTGTTCTGCCAACAGATCAAATGCTGTTGAATCATTAGGCTTATGTCTGGTCTCAATCCGAGAACAAACTTCGACACAAATTGTCCTATGTCTTTAGGATCCATTACGTCTAATCCACTGTACTGCTTGAATGCTTTTAGTAATCGCTCATAAAATTCATGAACGGTCTCTTTAGGCTCCTGAGTTGTTCGATCTATCTTAACCCAGTCTATATCCTGCACCGGCACTTTATCTTTTAGCCATGTTATTACTCTCTCGTATTTCTCCATGACTCTATCTGATGGACCGTTTGTCCGGGCATCTCTCGGAGGCTCACAAGCGGGCCATTCGACACTAAGCTTGCATGCTGTCCACAAATCTCCGGGTACTACGATATCGAACAATGTGTTCAAATCGATCCACAGCACCTTAGAGATCTTCACGAATCTCTCTACCTGCTTGTACCACTCTACGGGGTTCTCTCTAAGCTTTGGGAAAGAATTAGTGAATGCCGCTAAATCCCCCCTACTCCACGGCACATGAACGTAGTTTCCGTTCGCGATTTCTTGCAAAGGGAAAGCTTCCATTCGCATTAGATCTATATACTGAGACTTCGCAAGTGTACTCCGTCTGACAGATCCCCTCTTGGACCATTTTTCTTCCCATCTATCCAGATCTCTCCATATTCTAATGCACATGACTAATTCCCTTATGTGTACTCTTAGCCCAATCGTTCTACGCTCGTCTAGATCTCGGTCTATGCAATTTAGCCTATGGTTTGGCTGTAAAGCTTTAGTTCTCGATATGTCTATCATATACTTTTCTGCCAATTCTGATAGCTTCTCATGAGCTGCTCTCGCTTTCCGAGTGACATCTTTGGATAGAAACAGTATTTCGTCTGGTGCGTACAGCTCTAACCTCTCTATGGCCACTGTGCCGTCAATTATTTCATCCAAGTCTGATTTTAAACTCATTACATCAATCCGTCTTGCTTTTATTTCAGCTCTCAGTATGTCAGTCCTAGGTTGATCGCTCACGCCCCTCTCACCTCCACTATGCGCCCTACGCCTAAGCACAGGTGAGTTATGAGGAGTTTTTCTTCCTTCTCTTTGTTCCCACCTCTCTAGATCCCAAGCCTTTCCATCTTCCCGTGGGGTGTGGTGGAACAATGCTCCATCCCCCATCCCTACATTCCGTCTTTTCGGCTCGGTTTCTCCAGATACGAGATAGGATCCACCGTTCTGTTCTAAACCACTGTAATTCGCTTGCTGTCTGGTGTCGCTCAACAAAATGAAAGGTCCTCTACGGTCTTCCATGTTCCCGTGATCTCGTTCTTGATCACCGGAAGTATGGCGAGACGTTTCGCGACTCCCTATATTCTCATGACTTCGCCCATGATCACCGGATGCATGGCGAGACCCTTCACGACTCTCCATGTTCCCATGATTCCAATGTCGCACATCCTCATCTGGGGTATGGTGAGTGCATCTGAAAGTATTTCGGTACTCCTGCGTCCTTCGTTCTCCCTCACTAAAGGTGACGCGAGGCACTTCGCCACACCCTGCACTCCTGTCGTCGCACATTTGCCTATTGCCGCTGATAGTAGGGCAAGTATCTCCTCTGCTTTCTTGACTCCCTCTCTCCCACTCCGGGCTGCTTTCGCCAGCTCCACAATGAGAGAGAATCCTGTTATCCTGGTCTCTCCACTCTGCTCCTGTTTCTAAACTTTTATTCCGAGCCTCTTCGGCAGTATCCCATTCTTTCAGGTATTCCCTTAGTTCCTTATAGGATTTCGGTTTAGGTCCCCTTAAATCCATTGGCCCTCTTTGACCCCCTTGTTCTATCCTGGGACCCGTCGTGGAATCTAATGGGGTACTCGACTCATCGGTGCTAATATCTGCCTCTGAGGATTTATCATGGTATTCCTATTCTCCATCTCTGCCCTTTCCCTGTCCCATCGTGCCTGTTCCTCCTGCTGGACCCCTTCTGGGTTGTAGATTGACACAATAGGGCCTATGGTAACAGGTACCTGTAAAGCGTCTGGCATTTGGTACGACCTTGCATGTTGCGTTTCTGGCACCTTCTGGACCACGAATCTTCCCACTACTCTCTGTTCGGAACTAGATTGAGGTATTTCCTCACTTTTGTTGGAATCCCACTCTGTTACTGGAAGCGGTTTATATTCCCCCCACCTAGCTCCGTCCCCTTGCTGTAGTATGGGACTTGCGGTTTCGCTGTTGTACGGAGGTGGTCTATCTGTTAATAGCCTCTCTATCAGATCCTCCTCCGTCTCACTTTCCTCATCTTCCTCTAGAGGTTTCTTTTCTCCCGTGGCTTCTATCATTGTGAACAGTTTGTCCGCTTCTATTTTTTGCACTCTCCACTTCTTAGCTTCCTCATCCCATTTGGCATCCTGTACTGCCTTTACTGATCGTCTCACTCTTTCTTGGCGCCTCTTTACGCTCTTCTCGTGTGCTGCTCTAAACCATGCACTAAGGGCTTCGAACTGTGTTGGCCTCGGTAGAGGTCTCGTTGCAAGCATTACCGCTTTCAGTTGGTTCAACACGTCTAGCTTAAACGTTCCGTATCTCGGAAACGTCAGTTCCTTATTCCCTTCAGTTAGCTTATTCCACTCGGAGATCCATAGTATCGAGTGTAAGCCTACATTTACTGCCATATGATAAGCTGGTGTGCCTTCTGGTGGAGCTTCTTCTCCTGCATATAAGTTTCTTCTAGGCATGGGCGGAAAATCCGTTCCGCTCGCGGATTTTGCGGATTTTTGGGAAATCCGCAATCCGCGAGATTCGCGAATCTCCCGCAAAATCCGCAAATCCGCGAGCAGCGGATTTTGCTCGCACTGCTCGCACTGTTCGCGTGAGTTCGCGCCCCGCGAATAAGTGCAAAATTGCAGAAATACGATCTTAGCAAAACTGAAAGTAACTACTTACCAGGTTCAAAAGTTCAGGCTCATCATTAGTAGCCATTTCCTGTAGTGCTTCCTGAGGGGCCCCTCCAGAGTTCAGTTGCCAGTTGAAACTATTATGTGACCCTGCTCTGAACCTCAGAATAGTTACACATATGCCACAAAGGTCCTGAATTACAGCTAAGGGAGACAAGCAGGAGCCAGGCTGGAAGTTAAAATCCATTAATCAGCCCCTAATTCATTATTGTCAGTTGGGGCAGGGCAGGTGTTGTAACTAATTTTGCAACAATGAAAGCACTTAGCAAGTGCAAAAGATCACTAATCAGGGCGCACTAAGGAAGCAGGTGCCAGCTAAAAAAATATTCTGTGACACATTAATCAGCCCCAAATTAATTCAGGTCACTTGAGGCAGGGAAGGTGTGCTTTGCTTTGCCGAAAATAATGTACACTGGACAACCAGAGGGTGTGGTGATGAAACAGAGGGTGGCATGGGTGGGTCAGAGGGTGGCATGAGTAGTCAGAGAGTGGCAGTGGTGACAGAGAGTGGCAGTGATGAAGAAGAGTGTCCCAAACAGGCTGGACACGTAGAAACAACAAGTTCGCAAAACTTGCGACCCGACAGGTAAGTTCGCAAATTGCGAAATTGTAAAAACCCTCGCGAACTGGCAGAAACACGGGCGAACACAAAAAAAAAAAAATCCGCAAATTTGCGGGAATTCGCGGATTTTGCGGATTGCGAATCCGCAAATCCGCAAAATTCGCGAACGCGAGATCCGCAAAATTCGCTCATGCTTAGTTTCTTCTATTCCTCCTAAAGATTGTTCTTAAACTCTTAAAACACTTCATTTTTTAATAATCTACGATTTTCTCTTATTAATTCTCTTCCTTGTTTACGTCCTGATGACAACCACCAATCCCTGTGCGACTCTCGCTAATCAGCCTATCCCGGTGCGGTTCTACTCCAACCGACCAATCTCAGCGCGGCTCTACGCTGACGTCACTCGTCCCCTCTGCAGCAGTTCCCCTCCTTTCTCAACTCGTCTCGCGGTCTTGCATGCGTCTCATTCATACACCGAAAAATGACTACTTCCGTCCAAGCGATCACTTTTCTCTGACTGTACGGCCACAGTCTAACTGTAATTGCTACCTCAACTGGCGAAACGTCTTTCCTCTGACGGTCAGACGCTTGCCTTAACTGATAGGTTACTTACACACAGTAAACGTACGACCAGCGTCCGTTACTCATACACTCACTCTTACACTCCCCCTATCATCGGTCTGTCGGGCGATCAATGGTACCTCATGACCCCCTTTCAATGGTAGACAAATTACTCTGGGTGTTCGATACACCCGAACCACTTAAGTCCTTCCCTGGAGCTTAAGATTTCATCCGGTTGCGCGCGCTCACAACCTTCCCTCAATCACACTACAGGCATTCAACTCCGCTTGACATTACAACACAAGTACAACATAAAACACCGCAATCTTACAACGCATGACCCTTATACTCACTCTCGACCGATTCTGCTGCTTTTCTCTCGACGCACCGTCAGCACCGTCTTCGGCTGCGATTCTTCTTCTGGTCGTCGATGACTAGGGACCTTGGGGTAAACTAAACCTGACCTAGGTTGTCTTCCTCAAGAAGAAAACCATCCTCTGCTACCAACTGCGGGGAATGAGATTTTAATATCTTTTATGATCAATTTGATAACTTATCTCATTCGACAATTTTGGATCGGTTATTTTCTGTCATTGAGTAAAAGACAAACCCCGCATAGGTTAGATAAACCCCATAAACTGACGCCACTCTGAAGAACCACTTACAACTGATGAAGTTTAAAAGATTTAATATAAAATTAAGAAAAGTTGCAAATACAATCTTCTCAGGATAAGATTCAACAAATATACAGGAACTAGAAGAAACATATATTCCCTAAAGAACCTCAATCTACAAACGAATACAATTAAAGTCAGTTCAAGAATCAGCAAATTAAAAAGCATCGATATGAAGTGGTTCCTTTGCGTCATCTACAGAAAGAAAAAAAAGTAATCAAGTTAAATCTGTCCCTACTCTATATTAAGTGACATCCCTATTTCGCAAGTTCCTTTCCTAAAAAGGTGTCAGCAGTTTGACTTCCAAAGAAGTTCAAACTCTCTTAGCCTCTAAAGGTAACTTAAGTTTAAGAAGCAGTACCCTCTCTGCCTACCCATCCGCTCTCTAAGGGTCCTCGGCCTACTGCTCCCTTGCGCTCTGATCTCTCTCAGCGCATCTGCTCAAGTCATCTGCTCTTCGCCTAACTTGCCTCTCGCTGTTCTCGCTCTGAGCAATTCGCTATCTTCTCCCCGGGGTGCTGTCCCTAAAATACACAATCACAGTATGGGTGGAACGCCCCTTGACGCCCACCACGGACTTTCCCCGTGAGGTCATCTTCTAGCCTTTTCATTGCTTCGTCTCTCCGCGTCGTCCGTTAAGTTGACCCTACTTCTTAGACGCCATCTTCGTCTTCCTGTTGGTGACTTCATTTGACACTTTCAGATCAAAAGTCTATAACCTCAGCAGAACTTTAAACTTTACGACTATGTATATAACCTTTCTTGGTCCTGTGAATGGTCATTTCAAAACAAGACTCAAATTCCAAGCGTCTCCTCTCACGTTTAGGCAATAAACTTCGTCCGGCATTGTCACCTTAAATCTAACAAGAACTAGACTCCTTGGCTCTCACGTTCACATCAAGCTATTCATGCCTCCTGTGAGCCCACTAAATTACATACAGCGGACTACACTCCTGCGAACCCTTGGTCAGTCAGGTTATAATCACAAATGACCTAAACTCTTCTAACATTCCTACAAACTTCTTCTACACAGCATAACCTTTAACACACATTTATATATAATCGTATTTAGCAAAGTCTTGATTATATTTGAATACAAGTTACATAGAATATAAACTATGTAGAGTATAACTTCTATTCTCATTTGTTACATCGATATATATATATGTTCTCTGCACATTTCTCCATGTTACATTTCTCGCCGTTTCTCCATTTAAAGTTACACACGTACATGAATTCTACTTTGCACGTTCTACATTTCGTAAGCATTTCTACACCTTTCTACATTAACCCATTATGCATACGGGCCTTCTAAATCTAATGCATGTTCAAGAGTAAATACAGTTACATTTCCTATATGACTTTAGTTACATCGGTTAACTTTATGTTATAAGCGTCAACTTCACATTACGATATACATTTCATTCCTACGTTTATGCGATATACTTCTAAATATGGCTCGGATATACGTTTTATTCAAATTGCGCTCTCTCAAGACCCTCACAGGCAAATAGCGCGCTCTACAAATAGATTGATTGATTGATTGATTTTAACGTAAGTTTTGGTCTCAAGTCTAACTGAGACTAGATTTTAGTCTCAGTTAAACTTAAGACCAAAACTTGTTAATCCCAAAAAAAAGAGGGCGGCATTGCCTGCATCCCCCGCTCCAACACTCCACATTACTGAACTGCTGGTAGATCCCACAGACTCCTGCGAATACCTGGCACTGTCTGTGTGCAGCAACACCACCCAACTGTGCAGACTGCAGATCTTTTACCACCGCCCAGGCAGGAACGATATCTTAACTGACCACCTCTTGGAAGTCATCACAGCCAAGGTTTCCCCCAACTCTAAAGAAATTTTTCTTGGCGACTTCAACCTGCACTGGAATGGCCCCAAGGACCCTCAGGTCAACGCCATCAGAGACTTCCTGGACAACCAAGCCCTTACCCAAGTCTGCACACTCCCAACTCACTCGAAAGGCGCCACTCTGGACTGGATCATCGCGAAGGAGTCAGCTATCACCTTCCTTCTACCTGGCACCCACATGACATGAGCTCCACAGCCCATGATTCTCAAACACTGGGTTAGAGACACCAAGAACCTGGATCTTAAGAAATTGGCATCTCGTTGTGAGACTGACCTCCCCCCCCTCATATCACTACGGCCAACAACCTCACTGAACACTATTCCACGACCATATTCAACATTCCAGATGACCTTGCTCCACTAAATCAAATCAAAAACAGGAACCCCTGGTTCAATAGATACCTCAACAATGAGAGGAGAGCCTTCCGGCAGACAGAACAAAACTGGAAACAGCATCCGTCAGCAGCCCATCTAAAACTTCTCCACCTGTCTTGCGAGGAATTTTCCTCCTTCTTCTCTGACAAGATAATTGCCCTAGGAAATGAACTTAGATCCGCCACTCACTCCCAAACCCCACCGGCTCTGACTCTGCTCTCTGCGTTGTCCCCCAGGCATGACCCAAAAACCAAGTGCATTGGTCCAACTTCAAAGGTTACGATGAACATTTTGTCTTGAAAAATTCTATCCTCCCTTAACCCGAACAACCACTTCAATGACCCTCTCCCCTCCAACTGCTTAGCCACCGCCTCTCAGGCCATCATCCATTCTTGGACTGCAATAATCAATGCCTCCCTCCCTCAAGGATTGATACCTGACTCTCTTAAAGCAGGCCAAGTCATCCCCATCTTAAAAATAACTACGCTGGATCCTGTTTCCCCTGACAACTATAGACCTATATCTAATATCACCCTCCTTGCTAAAGTTCTGGAGAAATGTGTTCAACAGCTGCTGAGCCAGCACATCACCAACTTTCACTTACTGGACGACTTCCAATCTGGGTTCAGACCTGGGCACAGCACTGAAACCACCCTCCTCAACATCATGGGCGATGCTCTCCAAGCCCTTGACCAAGGCCAAACCTGTCTCCTAATCTTCCCAGACCTATCCACGACTTTCGATATGGTCAACCATGAAAAACTCCCCGAACGCCTCAAAACCAGGATGGGACTGGATGGACCGTTCTTGAATGGTTTAGGTCCTTCTTCCAGAATCGCTCTCAGAGATTCCTAATCAACGGTAACCTATCCGCTCCCTCTCCGATCACGGTTGGAGTCCCCCATGGATCAACCCGGCCCCTACCCTCTTCAATCTCTACCATGAACTGCTTTCAGAAGTACTACGCACCATCAATATCTCCTACCACATGTATGCTGACGACAAGCAGATCTACATAAAAATCTCTTCTCCCAAGGACATTCTTTCCCTGATTGAGGCCTTGAAGCTGACTGTCCATTGGCTCACCTTCAACCAGCTCAAGCTTAAAGCAAAAAAATGGAATTTCTTCTAATCTCCCCACCTGAGACCAACCCTGACATCCAGGAATGGATCAAGGCGATCTCAGTGATACACTGCCCGCCAACCTTTGTGGACTCTGCTAAATCCCTTGGATGTATGATGTTACAACGCATACTTTTACAACGCATGCCTTTATACCGCATTTTTTACAACGCAACATCCATTACAACGCATTCCATTACAACGCATGCCATTACAACGAATTTACTAAAACTACCATTACAACGCATACTACCTTTACAACGCATACCATTACAACGCATACCATTACATTGCATATATGGTACGTATTGGATAGTGTAGGGGTAAAAATTACTATTCTAACTCCAGGGGGTGCAACAGTAGGGTAAGAGGTGGATAGTGTAGGGGTAAAAATTACTATTCTAACTCCAGGGGGTGCAACAGTAGGTTACGTTTTGAATAGTGTAAGGGTACTATGCGTTGTGATGGTATGCGTTGTAATGGTATGCGTTGTAATGCCTGCGTTCTAATGACATGCGCTGTGATGGTATGCGTTGTAATGACTGCGTTGTAATGACACGCGTTGTAATGGATCTTGCATTGTAAAGGTTTTGTTGTAATGGTAGTGCGTTGTAAAAGTTGCGCTGTAAAGGTTGTTTCCCAAATCCCTTGGTATTACCCTATACTGCAGCTTGAACATGCGTGGCCACATTACCTCGATGGCCAAAACAGCCAGATACCATCTGGGCTACCTAAGAAACCTAAAACCTTTCCTTGACACTCCTGGCCTGAAACTGGCAATACAGGCTCTAGTCATCTCCAGACTGGAATATGGGTGCTTTACCCTTGCAGGTCTACCCAAGACCTCCCTGGCACCATTAAAAGCCTGCCTCAACGCTGCCACCAGACTTCTAACAAGCTCAAAGAAATTCAACCATACATCCCCTCACCTTAAAGTCTCAACTGGCTTCCATTCGAGGCCAGAATCCAACTTGAGCTGGCTTGCATCACTCACAAGGCGCTACACTCGAACTCACTAGCATTCCTCACCCAAAAACATGTAGTATCCGGAGGAGCCAGAAAGTCTCGTCCCGCCAGAGATCTTTTGCTCCAACCTGCACGATTGCGGGAAAAAAACGTAAAATAGGGCCTTCTCCGGGCCGCACCAAGCATTTTGAATTAACTCATGCCTGCCATTCGAAAAATTCCATCCCTGGAACACTTTAAAATGGAGGCCAAAAATTTCCTCATGGGCAAATTCCTCTCCTAACGCTTCTTCACAATCACCTCAGCGACTTTGTGCTAGCATCCTCTTTGCTTTCACGATGTCTGAATTACACCCACCTGGCACCTCTGGACATCCCACCCTGGATCTGAGACCGCCAGTCTCTTGCAAAATGTATCTACCTGTTTTATCCTAACTAATTCCGTCTATGTTATCCCAAATGTATCCACCCCTCCTAGGTCCCTTGTTTACTACTTGTCATTCCTATAAAGCGCTCCTATTCCCTTACAGGTATGGTTCGCGCTCTATAAAACACTAAATAAATACATAAATAAAAGTCTAACTCTAGTATTCGTAAATGCCCTTTCGGCCTGATTCAGAAAGGCAAACTGAGACGGGCGTAAGGAGTGATGCAGTACAATACGTACACGCCACAACATGCATTGCTGGAGTTGTGTCGTACTTGCAACGTGACTACAGCAATGCATGACTTTTGGGACAACATATGTGTCAGAATTCCTAACACATCTGTCAATCCTTGCGCTATGGTGCGCTGTATTGTAAATACAGGACATCCATGGTGGGGCAAAGGTATTGCAGGCTGGTGCATGGAAACGGACACATCTCTACAGATGCGTCAGTTTCTAGTAAATCTGCCCCATTGTTTTTACCTTTGAGTTACAAACGAGTGAGAAGGCCCCTGCCTGCTCCATCGATTTGTTAATATGAAAAAAAGATATAGAAACTCCTTTTAATCCGGACAGGGATAGAAGGGGAAATAGTCATAGATTGCTGGAAGACCTAATGTCAGTGATAGCGCAGAGTTAAAGGACTGCAGGCCTTCATGTATATGTCAGCATTACTAAACTCGGCATTGTAATACCGCAAGACAGAGAGTTTTGGAATAATTGGTGAGGGATTAATGAAATGATTGTGATTCTCACTAGTATGATTTGCACAACAGAAGCATTTGATAATTATTAACTATTATAAAATACCAGTGTTTGTGTCTTGCCGTGGTTTCCTCTGTCTTTTGCCTTTGACCTCCTGCTTTTTGATCATGTGCTGAATTTAGTTTTTGCTGGTTTTAAGTCTGTGTGGACACCTTACCACTGCTGACCAGTGCTAAAGTGCATGTGCTCTGTATCTAAACTCTGATGGTAATCGGTTTCTCCATGATTGGTATATTTGAATTACAAGTAAGTCCCTAGTAAAGCACACTGTGTGCCCAGGGCATGTTAGCCAAACGCTACTAGTGGGTCTGCAGCAATGATTGTGCCACCCACATGGGTTGCCCTGCAACAATGTCTCAGACCTACCACTGCAGTGTTTCTGAGTGTAGTTTTAAACTGCCATTTCAACCTGGCAAGGGCATCCACTTGCCAGGTGCAAACCGCCCTTTTATTAAATGCAAGGCCCTTTTATTACATGTGGGGCCAACGCAGCCCCATGGGTAGGGTGCAGTGTATTTAAAAGGTAGGATATGTACTGTGGTGTTTCACATGTCCTGCTAGTGAGAAGATGCTACATTCGTTTTTTACTATTGCAAGGCCTATCTCTCCATTAGGTTAACTTAGGAATTGCCTTGAAATATCTTTTAAGTGTAATTTCCCATTAGGAGCAGGTAGAAAATGGAATTTGTTGTCTCTGGACTCACACTTTAAAATGACACCATTTAGGCAAGTTCATTTTTAAACTGTAGGTCTAAAAATGCCACTTTTAGAAAATGGGTGTTTTTACATTAACCATTCTGTACCTGTGTCTGAATACACATCTGAGTCAGGATGACAGTTGGCTCTTGTGCATTCAATCTAGACAGTCATACAACGTGAACTGAGGTGTGCCTTGCATATCTTGATGGACCATTACCAGGCTGATGGGCCTTCTTAAGCTAGATAGGAGGGAGGAGTTGAAACTGACACCTGAATAGGGCTGTGCCCTTCCTCACATAAAGAAGACTCGACACCCTGTAGTGTGTCTGGAGCCAGGGCAGGGAAGGGCAAGGTCTTGTGCACTAAAAAGACTGCCCTTTAAAGTTTGCCTACTTCACAGGCTGAAATGGGTATAAGTACTGGACCGTTGACACAATACTCTCAGAACACTTCTGGTTTAGGGCAGTCTGCCAGGAAGAAGAGCTGTGTTGCTGTCAGGAGGGACTACCACTTTGCTGTTTGCTTTTCTGTGCTGGCCTGCTGCTTGCTGCTTCTTTCCTTGGAGAGACAGGACTGGACTTTGGTTTCTACATCCTGCTTTCTAAGGCACTTGGAGGACTTGAGTTGAGCTTGCCTCCCATTGGAAGTCTCATGGCCATCAAAGACTTCACCTGCATGCACCTAGGCTCCTCTGCTGAGAGCCCTGTCTTGCCAAGTGCTGCCAAATACAGTCCTTGGGCCCTTGGAAATGAGTTCTGGTGCAGCAAGAAGAACAACTCATTGACTCCAAGCATCAGTTGGAACTGGCGCATCATTTCAAAACTCGTTGCATCGCTGCGGACTGCACCAGAGCGTGATACCTGCTCAAAGGAACAACTGCGGCTGACAAAGTAGGCCCCAGATTTTCATTACAGTGACTCTGAAGAACTGTCGCTGCGTGATTCTCAAGCCCTGCATCACGCGAACAAGTCAGTGGGTGTTAACGGGTCAACGACTCTGCATTTTCTTAAGGAACTGATGCATCATTCCCAACAGCGATGCATCCCTTCCTCTGCGCAGCACTTTGTCTCCGAGCACTAATGTGCCAATGACCTGCATAGCAGTAAGAAACGACGCATCACCTGCTTTTTCGATGCCTGTGCTTCCCTGCACCATGCACCGTCTTCGATTTTTAACGCATTTAAGCTACTTTGTCTTGGTAAAGCGCAACTATTGATATCTATGAACTACAACTTTATTTAATATTTGAAATATCATATCTTGACTTGTGTAAGTTGTATTTTTGTCATTTTGATCAATATTGGTAGTGCTCTAAACTGGTGTTGAGTCCTTTTGTGGTGTTTTCACAGTGTTACTGTGTGTGGGTATAAATACTTTACACATTTCCTCAGGGGATAAGCCTGTCTGCTGTGCGCCAAGCAACAAGTGGGAGAGCAAGGGTGATTCCTAGTGTGTAACTTACTGACCTCAACTAGAGTGAGGGTCCCTACTTGGAAAGGGTGCATACCACTGCCAACCTGAGACCCCATTCCTAGCACCCCTCGTATCTTTCACCTGTAATACCAAGACATGTTCCAGCAGGTTATTGGATTCCAAGCACCCCTTTCCTTCTGTAAGTACAACTCACAGCAGGGCTGAGAACCACCTTTTAGTTTCCCTTTTCTCTGCAAAGGTCACAGTTTCCTTTGGGGGCTTGGGTAATCTACCCAGGCGTGAATCCAAAAAATATTAGGGTTGTAGTAATGCTGGGTGAATGGACTGATTTTATGAAATCATGCAATCAGACAGTAGATCTGTTTGCATTTTTACTGCGTTGTTCTTTTGTCTCCTTCACTTGAAGTCCATGTTAAGACAATTTTACACGTTTATGCTTCCTTTCATAAACGTAATTTGTTATGTTATTACATGTATTAGTTTCCTTTCTGGCATTAACTTTGCTCACATTCTTATAGTTATTATTCGTTTTTTGTGTCTTCTGTTCTTCGTCTGTGTTTTATAAATTGTTTCACCATGTCGCTTAAACTTTGGAGAAAGCAACCTGCAAAGCTGTTGAGTAATATGATTATTTACATGATTGTAAGATAAATATTGTCGAAGCATGCCTCAGTCAGCAGGAAAGTCTCCTTAAGATTATAGATAAGATCTATTTATCTGAAAGTGTGCATTGTTAACTTGCTGTTTTTTTCAATCATTTTAGGCCATAGTGCCTTGGTTCAGGGGAGTCTGCCCGTCAGAACAGGATGTGATGCCAGAAGTAATCGGTACATCGCCGCTTTCCACGCAACCCCGAAAGACAAGATAATACATCGAACATCTCCTGCTAATATGGCTTCATAATTCAATTTATGTTTTCAAAGCGTTTAATTATATAAATATATTGTTTCAGACACCAGACTTCATTCAACCCTGCCTTACAATTGACATATTTCTCTATGATAAAACTATGACGGATCATGTTTTAATGAATGGTTTTGCTTTTTAACAGATAAGTAGAATATGAATTTAAAAGAAATATAATGAACACAAAATCATCAAGCTGGTTGGTTGTTGTTGTGAGCTTACTGCCGGGTCATCTGTAATGGAACCTTGTGTTAAAATAGCAGAGGACGCCCGAAGAGGGCCTTGAGGGCCGGCGCCATAACGGCCTCCAGAGCCCGCAGGGAACAGATCCGGATAGCGCTGGTTTGTGCCGCCGGGAATGCCACACGACAAAAAGCGCCTGAGGGCCTATTCTCCCCCTTCCCAAGAACAAAGGGAAGAGAGAAAGGGGAGGAGGATATACGGTGACGCTCCCCCTGGAAAGATCACCTTTACATCAGGGAGCTGGGGGAGCGGCGCCAACAGATTTCGAGTACCACCCACCCACAATTTCAACAGCAGGGTTGCAGTGCTGACAGGGACGAAAGGAACTAATGGTGCTATGATTGGCGATGGAGACACACCGGGCGGTGTGTGGGAGTAAGGCCACTCACTTTGGGATGCCTCATGGCTGAATGAATGGGTCCCATTCACTTTGGGATGCCTCACGGCTAAGTGAAGTGGTCGAACAAAGGGTATAGCAAACGGAGAGGGCACTCACACCCCATCCCCACACTGGACAGCAGGACACAACAGAATCCAACAAGGTAGCGAGCTGGGGCCTAACTCTGGGAAGAAGCTACCCTCATGCGATGAGAGCACAAAGAGAGCGCAAAGCTAACCAAAAGGGGCAGAAACAAAAGGTGTATTGGTTTGCTTACGGAAACACACTGACAGGGCGGTGTGAAGAAGGAGGGCCTCTCACTCTGGGATGCCTCACGGCCGGGTGAGTGCACCTGACTCGCAGCCCAGCCCCTGCCAGACGGCAGGGTGCAGGAGAGACTAGCAAGGTTGCGAGTTGGGTCCTGGCTCTGGGGAAAGGCTACCTCCCGCATGCATATGGGTGTGGAAAACATCAAAGAACAATCTACTAGTCGGCAGGGTGATTTACGACCCTAGGATATGCAAATGAGCGAAAGACGAACCAGTCACTTATGACAAGCCAATGATTTATGACAACAAAATGATGACAGAGTTGTGACAGAATGATTTATGACATCCCAATGATGTATGACCATGATTTATGGCTGCTGATTTATGATGCAGAGTGATTTATGACAATTAATAATATCCGATTGGTGGATGATTTATGATGCTCATGCAAAATGATTTAAGACAACAAAATGATGACAGAGTTGTGACAGAATGATTTATGATAACCGATGATTTATGACCCCTGATTTATGATGTCCAAATGACACTGAGTGATACCCAATTGTGATAATGTATGATCATGATTTATGACCCCGGCTCCGAGAAGGTGTCCAGGAGAGTTGTACAAATATGACGTATGTAATGAGTAATAAAACTGCGGCCAACAACCACTACAAATACAATGACTGGTGGCTGTGTGTAGTAATACAGATACCTAAGTATGGGACGGTTCCTGGAATGGCCGCAGTGCGACTGTTATGCTGCCATGGCAATCCAAGGGGGGCGTCTGGGATGAGCTGCCGGGGTGGTCGTGTGCTGTCATGTCTCGAGTTAAACCACAGAGTCCTGGATATCCTTCTTGTTTTGTGTTGTTCATTGCAACACGCCTTTGGCAATGAGTGGCCCTATCCGGTTTGAGCCGTGAGCAGCACCAGTCTGACCGTTTGTTGATTTTCATGAACTTTCAGGCGAGTGCACAGATCGGCATTTCTTTGCCAAAGCCGTGGAGCGCCAGTGAGGGACTATTTTCAGGCAATGTGGCATTTCTTTGGGCAGTGCAGGTGTGAGAAGTTGGCCTGGTATATGATGCTCACTAGTTCTAGTGATTACCTTGTACCATGCCAAGCAACCCTTATGATGATTGGTTGTAAGTCAACCTTATAGACCAGCTATCCTAGAGGTAGCATGGTCAAAGCGGTCTTAGGCTAAACTCTGAAAGGCATGTGAAGCCAGCTGTATTACCATACTCAACCCCCTTGAATACCAAATGAAAGGACACCACACAGATATATATTGAAAATATATATATATTTATTTACTACAAGTATCCCCTATACTCTTTATGAGCACAGAAGCAAATGCGTTAAAACAAAACACAGTTTAAATACACAAAAGTTGCACAATATGGATAGGCCCTAGGGGCCACTCAAACCATATAATAAAATAGTGGTATAAGTATCACTAATTGAAAAGGAAGTAGGCCGAGGGCCTTGGGAATCGCTGGAGCTGTTCGGGACTAGCAGTGAAGAAGTCGGGAAAGGCCCGCGGGACTCGGGTGCAGCGCTTAAAGCACACACATGCACCAATGCAAAGTCAATGGTGCGTAAAAGTTACAAAGTTACTGAAAAGGGAACCTTCCGGATGACCTAGAACCTAGCAAATTGGAACATAGACACTAGAGGTGTATTGCTACACAGGAGCACTGGAGTGCCAGGGTTACCTCACCCACAGGAAGCGGGTGCATATGTCTCAAAGTGTGTCGGGCTTCGTCGCGCTGGTCTATGGAGCCTGTAGATGAAGATGCTGCAGGCGGGTCGTCGAGGAGAGCTCCGGTGGATCCAAGGGTGGATCTGAAGAGGTGAAGACCTGAAAGCAGAGGGGACAATGTTCAAAGCCACTAGCCAGTGACTACCGTGGAACCAGGAGGGAACCAGGCGATGTCGGGTACAAACAGGCGAAGAAGTGAAGATTGTTTGTTCAATGTTTATGGGGGCGCACCAAATAGAAGTCCAAAAAAAACGGTTTCATTTAGGTAAGTAGAAAAGTTCTTTATTTATCGTTATCCATTCTTAAAATACAGATCACCAAGTAGTATACAAAGAAGTCAGCCAACGCGTTTCACTCCCTATCAGGGAGTTTCTTCAGGGCACTGCGGTCTTTTCTGGTGGCTTGTGGTCAAGTACTTCTCCTTTTCCAAGCTATTTCTTGGTCGGTCCTGTTCATTTAGTTATTTGTGTATAGGTCTTTAGCCAGTACAATTTGTTTCTTCCCTTGTATATTTCCACGCTCCCAATGTTGGTAGTTGTTGCCACAAACTAGTTCAGGAACTCCAATTTCTTCCTTTACCTGCCCGTATCTATGTGAGGTCGTTGTGATACTGTATCTTTCGGCGTTGATGTTTTTTTAAGTTCAGAAAAAGTTTTATTTGATATTAAAATGAGAAAAGCAAGGTGTCAATACAAAGTACAATAGAATATAAAACATTGAGAATTATGATAAATAAGCTAAGCATAAAGTAGCAAATAGTGTCAAAAAGGAAAGAAGGAAAACTGGGCACTAGAATGAAAGAAGGAAAAAGCATATAAACATTAATCACAAAAGCAATAAAGAACCTGAAAGAAAAGCAAAAATGATACAATGAGAAGAAGAAAAATGGAATGCAGTGAGCATTTAAGGAGGTTTGAGGACTTCTTGTTGCGAAGGCAGTGGGCGGAAAGAACGATTAGCACAAGTATCCAAATAAAGCGTGATAGGGAGCCATAAGTCCAAACGCTTTGCGGCCATGTGAGCCGGAAAAACAAAAGCAGTGTCAAGTCTGTGGTTAAGGCAAACATTAAACCACCACGCCTTAAAGGAAATATTAGAGGAGTTCTTCCAGTTTACCGTTATCTGTTGGAATGCAGCGGCTAGTAGCAGGTCAATATTCTGAGGTTTTAGTTCAACATTATCCCAGCAAGGAGAAAGGCTGCCCAAGAAGACGTTTATGTGAGAGAAGGGGATACACGTGTGAAAAATCAAGTTAATTTGAGCCCAGACCTGTAACCAAAAAGCATGAACAGAGGTACATAAGAACAACATATGAAACAAAGTTGCCTGTGGGGTTGAGCAAGAGGATTTACGAATCTTTATCCAAACTTTGTCCCACAGTGAAATTGGCCAGGACGTGGAGAGGTCATGTTCCCAACATTCCTCTACTTTGGATTTGGGCCTAGGAGAGTGAGTAGTATGAAGGTATTTATAAATGGAAGAGGCCTTTGGAGTCTTGCGTAAAAAGGAGTGAAGTAAAGATATGGGAGTGGGAGAAGCAGGAGTTGAATGTAGCTGAGAGAGCTGATTATAAGTTGTCAGTACAGCCTCCCTAAGTAAATGATAGTTACGAGTGAAGGAGGTTGGTAGGTCATATAGGGAATGGAGAGTGGTAAAAGACAAGAAAGAGGATTGAGAAAACGGTTGAGAGACCCAGATCAACCCTCTATGATGCCATGCTTTCCAAAAGAAAGGTTTGCCACGAATAAGGAGGGCGGTGTTATGCCAAATGGTGGAGGAAAGGAAATCAGCAATGGTTGTAGGAGGGGAATGGGAAGAAGATAGGAGCAGTTTCGTAGTAAACTTATGAATGGGAGTGGAAATGGAAAAAGGGTGTACAGGAGAAGGAAAGATATTCAGCAAAGGAAAAAGGAGAGAGAAGAAGACGTTCAAATTTAGCCCATAAAGGACAAGGGGTGCTAGGATCTTGCAGCCAGAAAGAAGCTTGCCGTAATAGGAACGCCTTATGGTAAGCAGGAAAGTTTGGAAAGTTAACTCCACGCACTGTCTTAGGATGAGCCAATCGAGCAAGAGACATTCTAGGCTTTTTCTTATTCCAAAGCAAGGACATCAGAATGGAGTTGATTTTTTTAAAGAATTTGGAAGGGATGGATACAGGAATGTTGGAAATAGTATAGAGGACTATGGGAGACAACATCATTTTAATAGTGTCAAGGCGGCCCCACCAGGACAAATAAAGAGGAAGCCACTTGGACGTTAGATCTACTAATTTTTGGATGCATTTGGATAGACAGAGGGAAACAGTATCTGGGATGGCAGATGTAATATGTAGGCCAAGGTATTTAATATGAGAGGATTTCCATGTGAAGTTGGAGGCAGTAAAGTTGGGTTTAAATGTGAATTTCGTTAAAGGTAGAATCTCACATTTATCATTATTGAGTTTGTAGCCAGATATTTGGGAGTATTCTTGCACTTCAGCAAGGAAGGCAGGAATCGACTCAGTGGGGTTAGAAATAAAAAGAAGGATGTCATCCGCGTATGCGGCTAACTTGACTTGAGAATCTGATATTTGAAAGCCTTGAATTGTAGGGTTCTGACGGAGTTTGGATAGAAAGGGTTCTAAGGCTAAATTAAAAAGAACAGGAGATAAGGGGCACCCTTGACGGACACCTCTTCCCAAATCAAAAAAGGAGGATATTTGACCATTAGCACAAACAGCTGCACGTGGATTGGAGTAAAGTAAGGAGATCAGAGAAATAAATTTGGGACCGAAACCAAACTAATGGGTGTGAAAAAGATAGGTCCATTCAACTCTATCAAATGCCTTTTCAGCATCCAGGGCAATGGCCGCAAGGGAATGGGGCAAATGACGGGACTTAGATAAAACATTAAATAGTAGTCTGGTGTTATCAGTGATAAAGCGTCCCTTGACAAAGCCTGACTGTTCCTCACCCAGAAGATCCGGGAGAAGAAGATCGAGACGTGCTGCAAGAGATTTCGCAAATATTTTATAATCAATGTTAACCAAGGAGATTGGCCTATAGTTCTTACAATGTTGAGCATCTTTTCCCTCCTTGGGTATGAGGCAGATATGTGCATCAGAGAAAGAGCCTGAGGAAGAACCCAGGGTGAGGAAAGCATCAATGAGGGAGTGTAGTTTGGGGATGAAAAGTTTTGAAAAGTGAAGGAAAAATTCAACAGTAAAGCCATCCGGCCCAGGAGCTTTATCTTTTTGGAGATTCTGAAGCGCCGCGAGTAACTCTCGTTGGGAGATATTAAGCTCTAGATGGGAGAGGTCAAGCGGAAAGTGAGCAGGTTTTTGAATGTTGGAGAAAAAACGGTCTAGGGATTGAGGGGAGGGTTGATTTTTGGAAGAATATAAGGTTTTGTAAAAGGCAGAAAATTCAGCAAGAATGTCTGTATCTTTATGTTTAAGAACAGAGTGTGTGTCATAGATGGATTCGATATTTAATTTGTTATGCTTTACTTTCAAATAATTAGCAAGAATCTTCCCAGCCTTATTTTTACCCCCATAAAACTTTGCACTCGACTTTAATAAATATAAAGACGCGTCATCTGTTGACTTTTTGTTAAATTTCATTTTGGCATTAATCAAGGCTGTTAAGCTATCCTGCGAACGGGAAATAAAATAAGAATGCTCCAATTTCTTAATGTCAAGGAGAAGAGTAGCTGTGAAGCTACGGGCAGCTCTCCCTTTTTTTGCCACGAAACCAATAATAAAATCTCTCGCTGCAGCCTTGAAGGCATCCCAGATGGTATGCTTAGGGATGGAGGGAGTATCGTTAAGTGAAAAAAATTCATCAGAAAATTCAATAAAGGATGCAGTGAACTTGGGGTCCAAGAGAAGGGAATTATTAAAACGCCATCGCTTGGGTCCAACTGATTTAGGGAGAATGTCAAGTTGAACTAAAGTGAGGGCATGGTCTGAAAGCAGTATCGGTCCTATCTCTGCATGAGTAAGGGTTTGGGCAATATCATGAGAAACCAAAATGTAATCAATCCGGGATTGGGAATGATGACAGGGAGAATAAAAAGTGAATTCCTGCAACACTGGATTACATAAACGCCAGGCATCAATGAGTTTATGTTGCGAGATAGCCTGAGAAAAAAGTTTATGTGACTTATTAGGAACAAAGTGAGCCTTGGAGTGCCTATCCAAAAAAGGGTCAAGGGGCTGGTTGCAATCCCCCGCTAAAATAAAGTTACTATCAATAAATCTGGTGATATGCTGGGAAAAGGTGTACCAAAAAGTAGGATCGCCGGCAGTAGGGGCATAGACATTTAAAAGGGAAATTGGAACATTCTTAATAGAAAGCTTAACAAATGTCCAACGACCGACATCATCTGATTCTTGGTTAAGCAAAGAGTGAGAGAGATTTTTGTGACATAAAATGGCTACTCCATTACGCTTGCCATCTCCTGGAGAGTAATACACATCCCCCACCCAACTTCTTTTCAACTTAATAGACTCTTCAGCAGATAAATGAGTTTCTTGCAAAAAAGCAATATCAACATTTAAGCGTGCAAGGTGTGACAAAAGTCCCTGTCGCTTGATGGGAGAATTAATGCCCTTAACATTCCATGTAACTATTTTTAACGACATATCATGAAAATGAATAAGAAAGTATCAATAAAGAAAGGAGAGTAATAAGTGCCCAAAATAGTAAAATGAGTAAAGAGAATATGAGAGTCAATAAGAGGTAAGATAACAGGAAGTTGAAAAATAGCAAAAAGAAAGTGCAGGTGAATAAGCAGGAAGAGTGCTAGAAGAATGAGAAAAAACAAAGAAGGAATATACCAAAAGGAAATAAGAAGAGATGAAGAAAGAGGATTCAATAAACAAAGGAAGAAGGTCAAGAGCATATGATAAGCAGCAAGGAAAGGAGCAAAGAAAAGAAAGGAAGAGGAGAAAAAGAGGAAAGAGTACAAGTAAAGAGCAAATATGTGAAATGGAAAAGTGGTAGTGAGAGTCAAATGAATAAAGAGGTGAAGCAGAGGACTACATATGCAAAGAAGAGAGATATGAAAAAGGTAAAGACATAGAAGTAGAGGAGAAAGAGGAAGAGAAGACACCTTTGAATAGAGAAGAACTAGAGATAAGAACAAGATCAAAGACAAAAAGGGAGCATCAGAGAACAAGGGAAGGAAGGGAAACATACTTACGAAGGGTGAAACTGAGGAAGGGCGATCACGGGGTAGGGTGGACGAAAAGAGAAGACGGAGGGGGGAGCGCCCACTGAGGTAGACGGTACATCCGATGTAAACGAACCATCAAACCAAGGGGAGAACATACTGTAAACTGTGAAACCTGTGGGAGAAAAAGAAACAAGATAGCTGAGGAGAAGAAAACATCATGAGAGCCATTGGTAGAAACGAAATACTAGGATGAGTGGGAAAGAAATGAACATATTATGTGACTAAAAGAGAACAGGTATAAAGGGAAAGAAGTCAAATGGGAGAAGGGTAGGAACAACATGATGAGAACAAACATATGAAAAACCAACACAAACTATGCAAACTAGTGAAGAAACCAAAATAGCGAGTCATGAAAGTCACGGGGGAAAAGCTGACGAGGAACTGGAGAGGTCCATTTCAGATGCTTGGCAGGAATTAAGGAAGCTCCGAAGACGAACATGATCTTCGTAGGTCGTCGTTTTGTTGTTGTGAGTGACTCTGAAGAGACAAGGGTGGAAGAGGCCATATCTGGCGCCAATGGACCGGAGCTCTGGTCGCATATCCAAGAAAGCTTTACGACGGCTGGCCGTGGCTCTAGCGTAATCCTGCGCAAAGAAGAGGGTAGAGCCTGACCATGTGAGGCGAGGAGAAGCGCGGGCTGCCGACAAAACTTTGAGAAGATCGGTATATTCTAGAAAGTACATGATGACGCCTCGCGGTCTGGAAGAGGCGGAGGAAGATGTAGAAATGCGGCCAAGCCTATGTGCTCGTTGGATATTAAGCGTGGTTCCCTCAGGTAGATGAAGGAGCTTAGGCAGGAAAGATTTGAAAAATGCAACAGGGTCAGACCCCCACAATTCTCCGCCAGGCCGTAGATACGGAGGTTGTTGCGTCGATTTCGATTCTCAAGCTCCTCGACCTGCTTCTGGAGAGAGGAAATCTGCGACTGCATGTGCGTCACCTTAGAGGATGATTCCTGAAGAGAAGATATGGAGTGTTCCACAGTCGTCACTCTCGCATCCATCTGTGACCAGTTGTCAGTTAAGACCTGCAACTTAGAATTGGTTTCCTCCATGAAGGGTCAAAGAGCACGTATCTCCTCCAACAGTAGCTCCATAGATACAGCTGAAGTTGAGCCTGAGGGTGATGGAGGGTCTTTGAGGCGTTTCGACGTAGCTTTCCCTGAGGTCTGAACAGGGCGCTCTGTATTGGACTGCGACATATGGGCGGCAAGTTCCTGAGACGCTTCCAGATGCGCAAGTGCATTGAAGACTTTGGAATTTTTTATGAAAACACGTCGAGGGGTTTTGGAAACACAACCAATTGCGCCTCTCTCCATATAATGAAGCCGCCAGCAAATGAAAGGAATAGACAGGCTAGAGCCTAGAATATTCCCTGTCTGCGGGAGTCAATAGAGGAATGGAGGAGGGTTAATCAATAGGAGCGCACCAGTACAAAGAGGTCCAAAGGGAACTTCTTCACAATCTTTTAGGAGCTGCGAAGGTGCACGTGAGAGCATGTAGCAGTATCCACTTGCATGGGACTGGAGACCTCTATACTAAAAAGTAGAGCGCAGGATGTCCATAATTTGAGAAGCAAAAAGCCAACATACGTTGAAAGAGAGAAAAAAAGAGTCCAACAGGTAAACTCCAGCTTCGTGGCAAATTAGGGCAGCCCAGAAAGTGAACAAAGTCATAAGGAAGCGCTGGCAGCAAGAAGAAAGGAGAACATCATGTTGAAAGCAGTCCAGAAAGCTAAAATGACTGCCAAAGTCGAAATATTCATAAACATTATTTTTGCAGAATGAGGCAGGCAGGGTAAAAACACTGGCACGCTGTAATATGAAAATATAGGCTCACCATGAGCATTTGCGTAGTCCTGGAGCAGCGAGTGATGATAGCATTGTCCAGGGGAGTTAGCGCGTCAGACGCGCGAAGGATAAACAAAATGGCGGTCGCGGCTGACAGGGAGCCGCAGCCGCTCGTAATTGCCACAAACAGACGAACGGGAAGCTGAAAAGTGCCGCCGCCGAGGTCAGAGTGCTCCCATCGTACTCCGACTCGAAGAATGCCCCTCAGGAGTCGGCCGGCACAGGTGGAAGAGGGTGAATCCCTCGGCTGATGTGGAGCGCTCACATCAGAGCCGCCATCCGCTTCGGGCGCTAAGCCACGCCCCGGCGTTGATGTTTTTACCGTAGCGGCATGGCTGGTTCCAAGCGAGATTGTCTCTGCAGCCACGTGGACACGAAGAGGTCGAGGACCTCCAGGAGTCGATCACGAGCTGTCCCACGAAGGCTCTAGCAGATGGCGGTGTCGGCTTCTTGATTGGAACAAACAGGCCTTGGCTAATGCAAGCCACGCAGGAAACGATGCAAGCTTCTCCCTCGGACCAGCAAGGTCAAAGGGGCTGCTCCTTTTTACAGGAGCGAGGGCCAATTGGGAGCAACCAGACCAGCGGTGTTGATTTTGGATTTCGTCGCCAAGATGGTCACTAGCCAACGGGCCAGTAACCGGGATGACGCGTCAAGTGGCAAAATGCAAACGGGCCCCACGCGGAGATGCTGGGGGCTGATCTTCGGTGCAGATGCTGCTCGGTGGGGGGGCTTCTAAAACCCCAAAGCACAGTGTCGAGGGTGCCTCGGGTGCTGCGCAGTCAGCTTCACGGGGGTCTTTCAAGATGGCCGGTCCCACGTCTCGCAATGCCTCCACGGGTCTCTTCTTTTCAGGGACTTTGGATCGGGCTTGGAGATGTCTGGGAATCTAGGTCTTGTCGGGCTCTGGGCTCGGGCTCCGGCAGGAGGCGGCGGCAAGGCAGACATCGAGTTGCTGGTTGGTGCCTGTATTCACAGGGTGATCACTCCTTGGCCACAAGGGAGATTCTCTTCAGTCTTCTGTGCAGCAGAATGTCGAAGTCCAGTTTTCTTCTTAGTGTCAAGTCGAGTTCAGGATGATCTGAAGTCTTGGGACACAGCTCCTACTCGTATTCCAAATCTAAGCACCGGTTTGAACTGGCTTATGCACAGGGACACCTTGTGTGCCCCAGGCATGTCTCATTCTATTCAGCCCTGTCCTACCCAATAAACAAAATCCTGTCTGGGGTCGTGCTAGCACCTCCCAAGGCAGGAAACCCTTTGTCCAAGCCTCCCTCGCTGGAAGGACTCCCAGCAGCAGGAGGTCAGACTTGTGTCTGTGGTGGCAGCATCCATTTTGTGACGCTGAAGCTCGTGTTTAACTTTAACCGGGGTTCAGGTTATGTACATGTTGTGTCCCTCTAGAAGGGTGGAATGCTACCCCCGTCACCAGAATTGGCGAGGGGGTAGTATTCCAATTCGTATGACACCTTACTCGACATGTTTCGATAAAGCCAAACCAAAGTTAGCAAGTAACCGCGAGGATTATAATGCACTTAAGAGTATATGGTATGGCAGTATCATGGAATAGCTAATGGACGTGGTTCCTAAAGCTGCAGACAGGCTCAGGTCATGCAAGAGCACCATCTCACATATTTCCAAGCACTCTGCCTCCAGGATTGATGAGGCCTTCCATAGGAGTGGCTGATAGGAACATATGTGTCCATTTTAGGTTAGATATAGGCATACTATACCTAAGTAAGGGGTGGTTACACCGACTTACCCCAGCTGAGTGATCAGCCAGTTGTGTCAAATATGGAGGCCAGGCCAGGAGTGGCATAATACAGGCTGCAGCCCCTGGAAGGCCTTGGAAACCCCTATGCCCTGGGTACCTAGGGTACACTGTTACAGGGGCCAATAAGGTGAACCAGTTCCAATTGGGTATGTACTTAAGGTACATGAAGTCCATTTTAAGGAGAGAGCAATTAGCCTGGGGCCCTGAATAGCAGGATCCCAGGCCAACTAAGTCAAAAAACCAGCTAAACACCAGGCAAAAAGTTTGGGGGTAACCATAGTCAGATATCCACCTTCCTACAGCAGGACTATTGTTGGGTTTTCTTAGGGTTACCAGAATTTTAAAGCCAAAAACCGGGACATTTCCCAAAAATAGAAGGACTACAATTTTACTTCAACCTAACACACAGAATGACAGTGCTCCTTAGCAGAGAATTGCAGAACAGGCAGTAAAAACATACATAAAATGTAATTTTTAAACCCAGGAGCATGCATATTAATTAAATTGATTGTTGTCTCATAACAGCTGGTAACTATCCCTTCTTTACAAAACACAAAAAGATTCCTCCACCGTTTTCAGCAGACCTCTCTAAAAACCGGGACAGGAGCTTAATTTCCTGAAATCTGCCGGGACAGCTGGCGAAAAACCGGGACTGTCCGGGCAAATCTGGGACGTCCGGTCACCCTAGTTTTGCTTGTCTGTGTGGCAGTTGGTCGCCTCCGGGCCTGTGGGCGAGCTGACTCAACTGGCAGCATTAAAGGCTGGCGAGTCTGTTCTGCTAACTGTTGGCTCCTACCAATGCATGTGGCGTTTGCATGAAGTCTATGGTTCACCTTCCCTGCTGCTGTCTTTCCTGTTGTGCAGGTAGTGAGGGTCTTGGAGCGGCATCACTGCGCACCCCGCGCATTACTTCTGGACGCTGGCAGCCATACTTTGGGTAGATCGCTTGTTAGAATCTGTTTGGTGACAGGCATGCCTAATTTACTTTGATTGACTTGTTTCCAGCTGTTAATTTTAAAAATGCAGCAACAGGCATGCCTGATCCTTCAATTGCTTGTTGTCTGTGCTCAGTTATACTCGAAGGGGACAGGTCAAGTCAAGTCAAGTCAGGAGTTTTGTATAGCGCGCTACATACCCGGAGGGTCTCAAGGCGCTTAAAGAAGGGAGGGGAATTACTTGTCAAATATCCAAGTTTTAAGTTGCTTTCTGAATGCTAGGTGGTTCTGAGTGAGACGAAGGTGAGTGGGGAGTGAGTTCCAGGTTTTAGCTGCGAGGTAGGAGAAGGATCTCCCTCCCATGGTGGTTTTATTGATGCGAGGAATGATAGCAAGGGCTTGGTTGGAAGATCGTAGCTGGCGAGAGGGGGTGTAGAAGGAAAGTCGTGTGTTGAGGCATTCGGGTCCAAGTTCGTAGAGTGCTTTGTGAGCGTGGGAGGCGGAAAGTAATCCTCTTATTAACGGGGAGCCAGTGGAGGTTTTTCAGGTGGCTAGAGATGTGGTCTTTACGCGGGATGTCTAGTATGAGTCTGGCTGATGCGTTCTGGATGCGTTGGAGTTTTTTCTGGAGTTTTGCGGTGATACCGGCGTATTGGGTGTTTCCGTAGTCCAGGCGACTTGTAACCAGTGCATGAGTGACTGTTTTTCTGGTTTTGGTGGGGATCCAGCGAAATGTTTTTTTGAGCATGCGGAGAATGTTGAAGCATGAAGATGAAACGGCGTTGACTTGTCTGTTCATAGAGAGTGAGGAGTCCAGGATGACGCCCAGGTTCCGTGCGTGGTCCGTCGGGAGGGTGCTTTTCCAAGGGCCTCTGGCCACCAAGAGTCATCCCAAGCGGATGGGGAGGTACCTAGGATAAGGACTTCTGTTTTGTCTGAGTTCAGTTTCAGACAGCTGTGCTTCATCCACTCGGCTACTTCTTTCATTCCTTCATGTAGGTTGGTTTTGGCGGTGTTGGGGTCTTTGGTGAGTGATAGGATCAGTTGGGTGTCATCCGCATAGGAGATGATGTTGAGGTTGTGTTGGCGTGCGATGGTCGCGAGGGGGCTCATGTATACGTTGAAGAGGGTGGGACTAAGTGAGGAGCCTTGGGGTACGCCGCAGATGACTTTAGTGGCCTCAGACTTGAATGGTGGGAGGCGGACTCTCTGGGTTCTTCCGGTGAGGAACGAGGTGATCCATTCCGGTGCTTTTCCTTGGATTCCGATGTTTCTGAGGCGCTGTAGAAGGGTGCTATGGCAGACTGTGTCGAAGGCTGCGGAGAGGTCGAGGAGGATGAGGGCGACTGTGTCTCCATTGTCCAGTAGAGTTCGAATGTCGTCTGTTGCTGCGATGAGGGCGGTCTCCGTGCTGTGTTTGGCTCGGAAGCCGGACTGTGAGGAGTCGAGGGATTTGTTGCTTTCGAGGAAGGCGGCGAGCTGGTTGTTGACGGCTTTCTCGATGACTTTGGCCGGGAATGGAAGGAGCGAGATGGGGCGGTAGTTTTTGAGTTCGGTGGGGTCCGCTGTGGGTTTTTTCAGAAGGGCGCTGAGTTCGGCGTGTTTCCAGCTTTCCGGGAAGGTGGCGGAGTTGAGGGAGCAATTGATGACGTCTCGGAGGTGTGGTGCTATGATGGAGTCTGCTTTGTTGAAGATGTGGTGAGGGCATGGGTCTGTGGGGGATCCTGAGTGGATGGAGTTCATCAGATGGATGGTGTCCTCAGTGGAGATTGGGTTCCAGTTATTAAGGATGTTCAAGGGGGGTGAAGGTACGGCAGAAGGTTGGGTGGGATGGTCTCCGGGTTGGTTGTCGAAGCTGTTGTGGATGTCTGCGATTTTGTTGTGGAAGAACGAGGCTAGGGAGTCGCAGAGGGCTTGAGAGGGGGTGATATCATTGGAGTTGGCTGAGGGGTTGGTGAATTCTTTGACGATGTTGAATAGTTCCTTCCTGTTGTGGGCGTTGTTGTCTAGTCGGTCTTTGAAAGCGGCTTTCTTGGCAGACCGGATTAGTTGGTGGTGTATGCGGGTGGCGTTTTTGAAGGCGTCCCTGGTGCTGGTGTTTGGGTCTTTTTTCCAGGCCTTCTCGAGGGAGCGACAGAGTTTCTTCGATTTCTTAAGATCATCGTTGAACCAGGAGGCGTTTTTGCTGCCTATTTTGATTTGACGTTTTTTCAGCGGTGCTAGGATGTCGGCGCTGTTGGATAGCCATTTGGTGAGGTTAATGGCTGCTTGGTCGGGGTTTGAGGAGTGGGCAGGGGGGTTTTGAAGAAGCGATGAGGAGATCTGGTCGATGGTGATTTTGTTCCAGTTTCTTCGCAGAGTAGGTTGAGGATGGTTGTGAGTGGTGGTTTTATTGTAGAAAAAGTGCACGCAGCTGTGGTCCGTCCAATGGAGAGTAGTGGTGTGACTGAAGGAGACATGTTTGCTCGAGGTGAAGATAGGGTCGAGTGTGTGACCTGCGATGTGGGTGGGCGTAGAGACAAGTTGTTTGAGTCCGAGGTTGGCGAGATTGTCCCGAAGGGAGGTGGCGTTGCTGTCATTGCTCTTTTCCAGGTGAAAGTTGAGGTCTCCCAGTAGGATGTATTCCTCGGAGGGGAGGGCGTGTGGGGTGATAAAGTCAGTGATAACGTCGCTGAATTGTGCACGGGGTCCTGGAGGCCTGTAGAGGAGGGTGCCTCTGAGTGTGGTCTTGGGGTCGGTGTGGATCTGGAAGTGAAGGTGTTCGGTGCTAGCGAGGTTGACGTCTGAGCTGGTTGTGATGCGGATGGAGTTCTTATGGACGATAGCGATGCCTCCTCCTGTTTGGTCGGTGCGGTCCTTACGGATGATCTTGTATCCTTCCGGGATGGCAATGGTGATGCCAGGGGCTGATGAGGCGTTCATCCATGTTTCTGTTAGGAAGGCGACGTCGGGAGAGATGGTGTCTAGTAGATTCCAAAGTTCGATGGCATGTCTGTGGACTGAGCAGGTGTTGAGCAGGATGCATTTTAGGTGGTTGGAGTCAGATATCTGTTTTGTGTTCGTGGAAGAGGAGTTGGTCTTGGTGCCGTCGAACTTGCAGGATTTGCAGGAGAAGGGTCTATGGGTGTGTCCAGGAGTGGCTTGGACGCAGTAGGGGAGTCGGCCGGGATTAAGGGCTAGGAGGGTGGTGGCATCGTAAGTAATGCGGGGGGTGGGTGGTACGAGGGCCAGGGGGTCTGGCGCTTGGCGCGGTCCAGGCGCGGACGGGCGTAGACGGGCTTACCTTTGGCGCACCTTCGGCGCGCAAGGGGCGCGATCGCTGCGCCTGAACGCTGCGCGTGCGGACATCTGACATAAATGGAGAGAGGAGGGGGCGGAGCGTGGGAGGGGCAGCAGCTGGGAGGCGGTAGCAGGGAGGAGGGGCGGGCCAGGGAGCACGTAAACAAGATGGAGGGTCAAAGGGAGAGTAAGGCAGGGGCAGCAGATGCACCACGGCACCGGGGGCACGGACGAAGTCCCAGGGAGAAAATAGAGCCTCAGCAAGTGTCGCGCTGCAGAGTACAGCAGAGCGAGCTACAAAATCTGGTGAGGTACTATGCCTAGAGTCGTGCAACGAGGCAGCTCTGTAAGAATGCGTAAACACAATGAATGCCAATGCACAGCTGATTGCGCGCTACACGAGCGCGATGCAAATGAAATAAACAAATGCGCGATGCAAATTAAATAAATAAATGCGGTTAGAGATCAGCAAACACAATGAATGCCAATGCACAGCTGATTCCGCGCTACACGAGCGCGATGCAAATGAAATAAATAAATGCACGATGCAAATTAAATAAATAAATGCGGTTAGAGATCAGCAGTCCAAATACGATACCACCAGCAAGTCAAAGCACGAGTGGGAGCACATCTTGTTTTCCATTTGCCTGTAGTCTGCACAAAGTTCAAGCATCATTGGACTGCATCTAGCACAGTAGATATTTTTAACATTGCGGAGACAGGCCCGCTTGGTCACTCACTTGCCTGTTCTATGCCCAAGGTTATTTTGCTGTGACCTGTACGCCTTGTTTCCCATTTCCTTGTAACTGCACGAGGCCTGGCAGTTTGGTCTGGACTGTTCCCATGAGGCACAGGGTCAAGACTGATTTGCATATGGCTGGGTCCAAACTGGGGTTGCATAGTGAGCAAAAAAGATGGATTAAACCCAGATCTCTCAAATGGGGGGGGGGGTGGTTGAAACGTTTCAGCATTTTTTCCATTATCTTTTTGTTTTTGCTATGTTTTATTTCGGAGACTGACATGTCTTTTCATGCAATTGCCTGTGGTATTTATCTATTAATTGTGGACAGACCTGTCTCTTCATTTTTAGGTCTCAAGCATTCAAGACCTATTGTAACTTCTCTTGTGGGGTTAAAATCCTCCCCCTGCTTGGCCATCTGTTTGTTTCAGTGTCTTTTAAAAATCCTCTCTTACTAGTGGTCAATCCTTCTCTTTGTGCCGCCTGTTTGTCTTTCTGTTCCTCCCACACAGCAGGGACTAAGTACTGTATTATTACGCTTCAGTTGTCTATTTGTAGTTTGGGGACTTTTTTTCTCCTTTCCTGCTCGTGTTAGTGTTTGGCTGTGTTCAGATCAGCGCTTGTAACTGCTCGCATTTTAATGGAGCTTTCCTCCCTCCCATGTGGCTGCATGCCCCTGCCACTCCCCCTTGTTCCTAGTGCTGCCCTCCCGTCCCTCACCCCTCCTGCCATGTTACTTGCTTCTTTTTACGGTCCATTGATGCTAAAGTGCATCGGAAGGCACTTGTCCTGTGTCTAGTTTATGGCAACACTTTAAGTCATCTGGGGACTGCCCGGAAGTAGTGTGCTGGGCTGCGGATGGCTCCGACGTGGGATTCAAACAATGCAGGCACTTGAGCCTAATTTTTTAACAAAGCACACCAGCTAAGCAGAGAGAATCAGAATTTAATAAATATTATAAATTCTCTGTGGTGCCGCTGCCTGAACTGCCGATGCAACGTCTCTGTTGGTGTTTTCTTACTAGTGTGAAGACAGAGAAGGCCGTAGCTGCCTCCGTGCCTGGGTGCTGCCTGCTCAGAACCTCCTGCTCATTAGCAGGCTCAAACCCCTTCCCCCGTCGTGTGTGTCAGCCTGGGCTGAGACAGCTTCCGGGGCACACCCACAGCCCCACCCGAGCACTTCACAGGTCTTTAAAAGACCATTCGCTTGTTAACAAGGCTTTGTTGTGTTTTCACCCCTTCTTTGAGCCTCTGCATCTCCACTCTGCCTATGGCTGGAAGAATAAGCCCACCCCCCCCCCCCAACATTTTTATCAGCCCCTCCCCCCGAAATTTGGCTCTAGTTGCACCTCTGATGAGGATAATAAACTCCCCAGATTTGTTTTTCAAAATATCCTACTTTACAGGTCTAAAATATTGGCATGTATGAAAATGCCCCTTTTGTTTAACATTTGAAAATCTGCCCCAGCTTGTTTTTTTATTATCCTATTGCCAAAACCACTGAATTCCGACATACCAATATACCGCACTTCCTATAGGTGCCGTCGGTGTGACTGACAGCAGAGACACACTCGGGTTATAAATACAATTTGCCTCAGTCCGGTTTAAGCCAACGGTCGGTTTTTAGGGTGACCCAGGAGATCAAATCTTCTCGGAACCAGTGCGGTGAATGAGATTAAATCTGATGTCATTGATTAGTTATTTAATGCACGTTCCCTGCCTCGTAATTACGGTGAGTTTGGTGCACCTAGAACCTCACAACCTATCAGGTAAGCCTATTGTATTCGATTGGCAGCTGTCGTCCCTTTACAATTGTCTCTTCTATGACCCCCCTAATGCCTGCCTTGGACTTGTTGTGACCTCTGCCTCGCTGCAGTCTCTGACTTCCCTTCCCTGGGTTCCCTTTTCCCACTGTGTTGTCAAAGCCCTCTCCTTACCTGTGCTTTCTCCTCGCCCTCTCTGGCACCCCGGAATAGTGGCAGGTGATTATGAAGTTAACTGGTAACTTTTATTTGAACTCGTTGGAGCCCGAAGCCATGGAGACCGGCGTGAAGCAGCAGCAGAAGCCAAGGCTGCAGACGCCGACCTTCCCGGCCCCGCAGCACTCTACTGGCCGAGATCGGGCGACGCAGCTACGGAGTGGTGTACGAGGCGCAGGCCCGGTGCTCTGGGACCCGGGTGGCAGTGAAACGCATCCTTTGCGATGCACTCGAGAACAGCGTGGGGAGAGAAGCGGAATGCCCAGGTAGGCATTGAGGCAGCAATCTGGGGGCGGCAGCTGACACAGAAACGGGCGAGACATGCAGATCAATAATTTTTATATACCGACACCCCCGAACTCTGAAATCAACGCTGCCTGACTCCAAAATGGATCCTGCGGAGGACATAATGCCTCCTGATAACTCCGGACCATCTCAACAGCCAGTCCCTTGCCAAGAAATCCTTTCCTATGCAGCGTCCCCCTCTGACTCTATTCCATGGAATCCTGCTCTTTGTGTTCTTCTTCTGGATTCTTGACTTTCCTGTTTTTTTTGCTTCCCGCCTGAGATGCTCTCCGTCTATATCCACAATCCGGACCCGCCATTTTGTCTGACCTTTGTTCCGTTCCTTCTTCCATCAGGACTCCTCCTGATGACCCTTGATCGTTTTTCTCTTTTTGCTGGGGGGCTTTAAATATAAATGTAAATATGTATTATATAACTATCCAAGCGTAATTGCTGTTAAAATGTAATCCTGTGTGAATTTACTATTTGTTTATATAGAACTCGAACCACTTGTATATGTAGTAGACTTTTGTACTTACTACCATTCCCATGCGATTTTAGAGTTTATCTGTTTGTATCTCTTCCTAGAGTGACTTTTAACTTGTACATGTGCAATTTTTTCCTGTTTTTATCTCTTTCTTGAGTGACTTTACACCTTGTACATTTGCAATTCTTTTCTGTTGAATGAATGAATGAAATTATTTGTAAAGCGCACGATGGCCAAACGGCTTCCTGGCGCTGAGAGCTCTAAAGAACAGAACAGACAGGGCCAGGAGGTTTAGCGGGGGTAGGCCAGGGCAAACAAGAAAGTTTTGAGCGCTTTACGGAAGTGTGAAAAAATAGGGATCGAACGCATAGAAAGAGGAAGAGAGTTCCAGAACCGGGGTGCAAGAACAGAAAATCGGGTTCCACCAGTGCGAGATTTGTGGAAACGGGGAACAGTGAGGAGGGCAGAAGAAGATGAACGGAGAGTGCGGGCAGGGGTGTGAAGGGAAATCAGAGAATTGATAAAAGCCGGTGCGAAGTGATCAGGGGACCGATAGACAAGGCACCCTAGTTTGAACAAAGATCTCTGCAGGATGGGTAACCAGTGGAGGGATTTGAGGACGGGAATGATGTGATGGGTTTTGGGCAAGTGAAAGATGAGACGGGCAGCCTGATTCTGGATAGCTTGAAGGCGGCGGGTTTCGTAGGCAGGAATGCCTGCGAACAAGCTATTGCCATAATCAAGGCGGGAGGTGATAAGGGCGGAAATAATGATTTTGAGGGAGTCAAGAGAAAAGAAGCGGGAGATTTTCCGGATCATCCGGAGGGAGAGGAAACAGGAGGACACCACGGCACTGACCTGGCCGTGCATGGACAAGTCCTGACTGACCTTGATACCCAGTGTTTTGACGGAGGAAACAGGGGTGGGAGGGGGGCCAAGGATGGGGGGCCAGAAGGCAGGGGACCAAGGGCTGGATGAGCCGCCAGTCAGGACAAGCTCAGTCTTATCTGGATTGAGCTTGAGGTGGTTGGCGCTCATCCACCCAGAAATAAAGACCATGGTGGAGTGGAAGAAAGATAGGGAGTGAGAAGGAGAGGAAAGATCAAAGACGAGCTGGAGGTCATCTGCGTAGTTATACACAGAGACCCCCAGCTCAAGGAGGGAAGAGATAAGTGGATGGATGTAAAGATTGAAAAGAAGGGGAGAGAGGGAGGAGCCTTGGGGGACCCCACAGGGCACCGGGAGGGGGGGAGCAGAAAAGCCGGGGAGGTGAACAGCTTGAGAACGTCCTGTCAAAAAGGACGTGATCCAGGAGAGGGCAGGGCCTCGTATGCCCGCTGCGCTGACACGGTCCAAAAGAATGTTATGGTCGACCGTGTCAAACGCAGCGGACAGATCGAGGAGAATCAAAGCTTGGGGAGAGTTGACGTCGGCCTTGGCTTTGAGCTCGTCAAGGACGGCTAGCACCACGGTTTCTGTCGAATGACCCGAGCGGAAACCTGCTTGGTGAGAAGCAAGGAGTTGGTTCTGTTCAACATAAGCAGAGAGACAGGAGGTGACGTAAGATTCCAGAATTTTAGCAAGATAGGTAAGAAGAGAGATAGGTCTAAAGTTAGAAGGGAGAGAAGAATCAAGACCAGGCTTTTTAAGAATAGGGGAAACAATAGCAGATTTAAATGAAGAAGGGACCAATCCGGTGGAAAGAGAGGCATTAAGGAGGGAGAGAGGGGTAGCAGGACAGGAAGAAAAAAGAGTTTTAAGAATGCGGGCAGGGGCACAATCAGTGGGGGAGCCAGACTTGGTTTTAGTGAGCAGAGCTAGGAAAGAGTCCAAGGAGAGGGAGGGAAAAGAAGAAAAGGAAGATTTAGACGCAGAGGGGACAGAGTGAAGTGGAGTAAAAGGAGTGACCGAGATGTTGGATTTAATTTTAACAATCTTCTCGATAAAGAAGTTGTTAAGTGAAGAGCAAAGAGCCTGGGAGGGAGTGAAGTGAGGGCAAGCACGATCAGAGGTGGCCAAATTGTTGACCAAGGAGAAGATTTCTTTAGATTTGTTGGCCGAAAGAGCCACTTGTTCGGAGAAATACTTGGTCTTTGTGGCCAGAATGGCCTTCTTGTACTCCTTAAGAAGAGACTTGTATTTGGCCTTGAGGTCGGGGCAGTAGCTACGGCGCCAAAGGCGCTCCGAGCGTCTAAGCTCCAATTTGAGGGTCTTGAGCTCCGAATTGAACCAACGGTGAGCCTCATGAGGGCGAATGGACTTGACTAACTTGAGGGGGGCTACTAAATCACATGCGGAAGAAAGCCAGTTGTCAACTGCAGCGGCCTGTGAATCAAGGGAAATGCCAGTGAGGTCTGGGGGAGAAGAAGCAAGGGAGTGAGAGAGGGAGGACAGGTCAACACGATTCCAGCTACGAGAGAAAACATTCTTGGGACAAGGGGGTTTGTAAGGGGGACCAATGTTGATAGTGAAGGAGATGAGAGAATGGTCAGACCATGTACAAGGGAGGATGCTGGGGGGGGAAACTATGTCTTGGGAAGACCAAACTTGGTCCAGAATATGTCCAAGATTGTGGGTAGGGACCAATACGTGGGACTTAAGGTTAAGACATAGGAGAGTGGCCGTGAAGTCCTTGGACGCTGAGTCCTCCCTGGGGTCGCCAGGCCAGTAGTTAAAGTCACCAAGCAGGAGAACAGAGGAGTTATTAACTACAAGCGTGGCGAGGAGTTCCTGCAGGGAGGCCACAAACAGGGGAATGTTCAGGGGAGGGCGGTAGACGAGGACGACAGTGAGAGGTGCGGAAAGATTAGAGGAGCGGGCGACCAGAAAGTCCACCCCAGCTATAGATGCTTGGGGGAGAAGCTGGAATTGAATAGTGGATCGAACAATCATAGCGACACCCCCCCCGGTCTTGCCCACGGGGCGGTCAGCCCGGAGGGCATAATAAGAGTCGGGGAGGATGGCAAGAATGTCGGGGAGAGAAGCCTCAGAAAACCAAGTTTCCGTTAGGAACAGAAAATCTGGGGAGTCTGTGGTTAAAAGGTTAAACAGGTCAAGTTGGTGCTTGCCTGCCGAGCGAGTGTTGAGGAGATAGGCAGAAGCAGTGTGAGGGGGTGATGAGGGTCCTATGGGGGGAGATCCGGTGTCCAGCGTAGGCAGGGGAGGAATTGGGCGTGGAGACACAACACGGTCTGAAAGAGGGACATAGATATCTAATGCAACAAGATGCTGCATGAGGGTATGGGGAAGAGGCACCTCAGCTGTGCAGGCGAGGAGTTGTGCAGGCGTGTATGACAACAAGGGGGCAGGGGGTGTGGCCCCTGGTCCCGGCCTGTCGCGGACGGGCGCAGACGGGCTTAACTTAGGTGCAACTTCGGCGCGCCTTCGTCGCGCCCGCTGCGCTCGTCCGCTGCGCGGCCGGGATAATAGTGCCATAAGTAGGGAACCGGAAGTAGTAGGGCGTGGCAGGGGGTGAAGGGACAGAGGAGCTGCCCCGCCAACCAGAGAGCAGCCCAAGATGTTAGGCACGCCCGTCCCCGCCCTCGTGACCTGCCCGTCAGAGGGGGAGGGAACGCTCAGCGTGGGGCGCTCTGGTGGCGGCAAACAAGGAAGTCCCAGGAGGACAAGGGGTGCGCGGTATCCTCAGCGCAGCCCCTGAAGCACAGAGCAAAGTGAGTAAAAGTGTCCAGGCACAGATTAAAAGAAACGTTGCGCCGCGCCTCGGCAGCGTTGTTGCTCCCGGCGAAGCCTCGGGAGGTCTGAAGGTTCAGTAGAGCTAGGGCGGGACTCACCCGGCAGGTAGAAATTGCCAGGGGGGGAGGGACAAAGGAGCTGCCCCGCCAACCAGAGAGCAGCCCAAGATGTTAGGCACGCCCGTCCCCGCCCTCGTGACCTGCCCATCAGAGGGGGAGGGAACGCTCAGCGTGGGGCGCTCTGGTGGCGGCAAACAAGGAAGTCCCAGGAGGACAAGGGGTGCGCGGTGTCCTCAGCGCAGCCCCTGAAGCACAGAGCAAAGTGAGTAAAAGTGTCCAGGCACAGATTAAAAGAAACGTTGCGCCGCGCCTCGGCAGCGTTGTTGCTCCCGGCGAAGCCTCGGGAGGTCTAAAGGTTCAGTAGAGCTAGGGCGGGACTCACCCGGCAGGTAGAAATTGCCAGGGGGGGAGGGACAGAGGAGCTGCCCCGCCAACCAGAGAGCAGCCCAAGATGTTAGGCACGCCCGTCCCCGCCCTCGTGACCTGCCCGTCAGAGGGGGAGGGAACGCTCAGCGTGGGGCACTCTGGTGGCGGCAAACAAGGAAGTCCCAGGAGGACAAGGGGTGCGCGGTGTCCTCAGCGCAGCCCCTGAAGCACAGAGCAAAGTGAGTAAAAGTGTCCAGGCACAGATTAAAAGAAACGTTGCGTCGCGCCTTGGCAGCGTTGTTGCTCCCGGCGAAGCCTCGGGAGGTCTGAAGGTTCAGTAGAGCTGTTTGTATCTCTGTAGTATGTTAGTCCATACATACATGTAGAGATGTAGCCGAGGCAGATGTAGATGAATAAAGAAGTAGGTTTATTCAGCCATAAATAGATAAACAGGAAGTAATACTCTGGAACAAGCAACCCCACCAGGAGCAGCCTCTTGGCTACTCAGCCCATACTCCAACTGCCAACCCTCATACCAAGCACCCAAGCATTCCATACATGTCAATCACACCAACATTCTTACCTGGAACACTCAACCTGGCTGAGCAGCTAGATGCAGTGAAATGCAGGAACATAAATATACCACTCAGAATACTACATTATCCTCTCCCTCATGAAAAGAAAAGAAAGAAGAAACTATCAGCGAAGAGGAAAACTATAGACAATGAAATTACAATTGATGATAATAATCTGTAAACCCAGGGATGAGGAGGAAACCACACCACGAGAGGGAAAACAGACAAACAAGATAAAGAAGCAAGAAAGAGACAGTAAACACAAACACTGACACTATCCTCCTCCTTTAATATTGAAAATGAAGATAAAAGAAAAAAAATTACTCACAAAGCAAATGAGTAAGATCCAAAATGAAGAAAAGATCTCCACAAAGGTAGACTGTGGCAGACAAAAACCACCCCTCAAATGATGATCTCAGAAAACAAGGGCAAAACCCAGAACGAAGGTGTACAAAGGACAAGCCTAAGAACACACGCAGCACTGGAAGGTGCAGCACAATGTGGCAAAATTCCACTCCTCATGTGAGGAACCCTGAAAATATGGGGCTAACCCATAAACGAAGGTGTTACAAAGGACAGACCTAAGAACACACGCGGCACAAGATAGTGCAGCACAATGTGTCAAACCAACACATAGAAAAAGTGAAGCACAACCAGCTTACACACAAGACAAAGTGAGCCAAATAATGACTACACGCAAAAGAAAACATGAAGCAGAAGGCGACTTACACACGTCACAGAAAATGTGATGCACAGGGCGTCTTACACACTGGACACGAGACCATACACGAAAATTAAGCACAACAAGGTGTCCAACACAGGCAGAGAAGGTACAAAGTCCTATGAAAAGACTTTGACCCTATAACCCAGACATGAGGGTTAACTAATGGTAAAACCATGAGGGGAAATAGGATTACAACCCAAACCCATCCCAAAAACAGGGATACAATGATGCACAAATGAGGGTGAGAGAACCCTAAAACAAAACTTTTGCGCAGACATGAGTAAGAGAACTCATGAACCAAACTAAGCAAAGAAATGAGGATGAGAGAACCCTTATGCACAGAAATGAGGGTGAGAGAACCTTTGACAAAACTGTTGCGCAGAAATGAGTAAGAGGACTCATTTTCCAAACTAAAACACAGACCTAAAAAGGTGTTAGAACCCTAAACCAAAGTAGGGCAGACATGAAGGTGAGAAAACGCACATAAGAAATGTGACACAAGCCTAAAAGCATGTCAGATAAAGAACACACACATTACTTAAACATTTCTTAAATGAATAAATTGTGAGAAAAACATGCTTGTTGGTTAACGTGTAAGTAAAAAAAAACATGCTGTGTGATTAACCACAGTAATAAGTTAAGAAAACATGCTAGCTGAATAACAACAGTCATAGGTGTGCCTGTCACCGGGATGAAAAACAGGCCCTTGAAAATGTTTTCAAGACAATCAGAAGAAACTTGGCCAAGGTACATTCCCAAGAACTTTGCAGCATGTCAGAAAGCTGGGCAGCAGACATCATGCCCACCGAACTTGAAAACGTGTCGGGGCAACAAGACAACAAATGAAACTCACCACGAAGTATTTCGGCACTGTTCAATAATAGGAAAAGAAAGGAAAACTTCCCAGATGTTGAAGCTGAAGAGTGCGCGGTGTAGAATGTCCCTTTTCCTGAAAAGAATACTTTGCCCAAACGATGTTTGAAAATGCGTGAAGAAAGCTCATGACTAATGTCCAATGACTTGATGGATGAATTGAAGAAGCAGAGGTCAATTTGAATGCATAAGTTCACAAAGCTGAGTGGGTGTGCACAGCCTCTTCCTCTCAGTGCCGTGACGAACGACTGACAACAACCCTTGCGCCGCATCTCGAAGAACAGACTATGTTGCCATGGTTACTTATCGACGGGCGTGCAGACTTGAGTGATAAAATGGCCGGCCTGAACGTCACACGTTGCGATGCGCTGCCAATCTCGTGCGTCCTCCTTGGCCAACCACGACTCGCGCTGATGCAATCACGTTGCCAACCAACACGTCTTTTTTTTGCCAACAAGAAGACGTCACAGAAGGTTGATGCGGGGCTCCGCGCGGCATTGCGCTCGAGGTGGGTTGAACGAGGCATCTTAAAATTTTAAACAAAATCCTAACTGTCAAATTAGGAAGCCTTGCAGAAACACACGAAAATGTCTTTAAAAACACGATGAAGACCACTCACAAAGTCACGATGAAGTCCACTCACAAAGTCGGCCTCCTCCCAATTAGGCAGAGATGCTCCCGGTCAAGCACAAAGCACATCCATGACAACTGTCACATCGGCTGTAGACAAATTAAGCAGGCAGTCGCAAGTCATCCACGTTAAGCGCTAGTACGAATGAGTAAACACATACGAAGATGGTAACACATCCAACATCTTGTGAAAAAGAAAGTCATTATCAACGCACTAGATCCTTAACGCAGACAGACACCAATTACCTTGGTTCCACTTTCAAGTTCTTTGCTGACACTGCTTGCTTCCAAAAGCAGTAGATGTAGATTGTTGTTTAAGACATCCAGTAGATGTTGTCTCTTCTGCGTCACGTAGGCAGCTTTGAAGATGAATTTCAACGCAGAAACCTTGTTTCTTGATGACTTGACAGCACGACTAGACTAGGGCTGCCAGGTGTGTTCGGCACTCGTGGGGCTACTTTTCGTGCTAGTAGAGGTTCCTTCTTCTTGAGATGATAGATGCTTGTTCCACTTTCGTTACAGGATACTCCTAACTCTTTTAAATGGCATGCTCTGCGCAGGAAAGTCTCCAGATCGTCGCCAAGAATAATGTAGTATGTTAGTCCATACATACATGTAGAGATGTAGCCGAGGCAGATGTAGATGAATAAAGAAGTAGGTTTATTCAGCCATAAATAGATATACAGGAAGTAATACTCTGGAACAAGCAACCCCACCAGGAGCAGCCTCTTGGCTACTCAGCCCATACTCCAACTGCCAACCCTCATACCAAGCACCCAAGCATTCCATACATGTCAATCACACCAACATTCTTACCTGGAACACTCATACTGGCTGAGCAGCTAGATGCAGTGAAATGCAGGAACATAAATATACAAGTCAGAATACTACAATCACTTATGTAACTCATGTAATCCAAAGTCCTTATGTAACGCAACTGGTTCTTTTGTAAAGCGCTCTGACACCTTCTGGTAATGTTCGCGCTATATAAAATCGCATTAAATAAATTAATCATGCACCTAGGAATTCATCTGGTCACAACTGCCTTTTTCGGACCAATCTCCTCAGAAAGATTGGTTTAGACCTACTTTGATGGTATAACAAGTCTATCTAGGAGATAAAATAAGAGGGCATCTTACTAAAAAAAGATTTCGTTTCTAAGGCCTGCTCATATTAATAGCTCAAAGAACATTGGATCAAATCCAGTGCAGTATCGCCCGCAGACTAGTGTAAAGTAATTTCATCACCCGCCCATCTCCGAAAGGGCCAACCCATTTTTTATACTTATTCTATAACATTAAGTGTGGAAGCAAGCTAAATATAGATTTTTTTGGTAGCTTTTGTGAACACGCCATCTAACAGATGGAGAAAACAAGCATTTGCAATGCAATAGGTCTCACATTTACGCAAGTTTGAGCTATTGAGATTGTAAATGACAATGCCTTTATTTTTGTTTTTGTTTTTAAGACATAAATAAAAGGCATTGTTGTTTACAATTCCAATAGCTTAAACTTGTGTGAATTCGAGACCTGTTGCATTGCAAATGCTTGTTAAGCATTGAATTGAACCCAGGACCGGACTGGATTGGACTAAGACAGAAGACATCAAGCGCAGACCGCTGAAAAGGGGGCTCTAAAGCCAGTAACCTCACTAAAACAATCACCAACTATTTAACTAATGCCATGGGCTTCTTGAACAATGAAATTATCAATGCAGAGGAAAGACTGGACTTGACTAAATCTGCCCTGCATGATACAATGTATAAAGCTGTTAAGGAGGATACCATTTTAGAACCAGTGAATCCCCTTAACAATAAAATATCCGAAGCACCATGTGTATATTCCCTCCTGATCAGCAAAGACTCTCCGATAAATGAGCCACCCCCCTCCTTGGCAAAGAAATCCTGTTGTCTGGCAGATTCATTAGTTACTATTTGAACAAGTATTGGCATAGCCAATAGGTCTCTCTTTTGGGACCTTATGAGTGTTTGATTATCCAGCACAATATCCTTGGTTCAACAACATCAACTGTTGCATGGCTAAACAATTATAAGGTCACAAAGGCAAGACATATTGGCTATGCCAATGCTTGTTTTAAATGTGGCTCTACCCTCAAGGTTATCCCTAACAGTGAGTATCATGGTTTCAACTATTGAATACCACCAGGAAACTCCTTGGGGGCGTAGCGTGCTTAATTAAAAAGATAAGTAAAAAGCACCTGCTTATCATTGATTTGTCCTGGACAAACTCCCATACCCAGTAGCTTCCCTCAACTACCAGAATCCAATTGTCCAAATTAGTGACTTTTGGCTTAAAAGAATGTATTTACATTCCTGGTGAGGCCTCCCCTGGAAGAACTCACCGCTCCTCTGTTTGTCAGCATTCCTGGTGAAGTGGCAAGAAAAGGATATACTTGATCGGCTCTCTCCCACACTGATCTCTACTTCTCAAAATGCAATGCAACATGCGTATTTTAGGAAGTCTTACTTTCTGAACACAAACAGCCGTTCATCCAAGGACTCATCAGTAACAGGTGCACCCGTGGGCGGGAAGGAGTGCATGTAAGACTGAGTGCATGCTTCTAGAAAGGAGATATGTGGTAGCCCTCTGACCTTACAGACACCCAGCCACTAGTCTGCTCCTAAAATGCATCAGTCCTAGCGCTGTGCGTCTCTTATTAGACTACTATAGCGCCTACTTTGAAGTGAATCATTTTAAAGCCCAGGACTGAAGCCTGGCACAGGCAATAGGTCTATGTTGAAGAGCTCCGTTTTGCAGTAGACTATAAATATTAACCATAAAAAGTAAAAAATATAAATGAACTAGTATAAAGAATTTGAAAAAGAAGGTAAACCTTAAAAATGCGAGACTATACTTCACAACTTTATTTTGAAATCACTCTAAAACACGCACGTACATCCAGGCACTTTAGAACTACATTCCCAAACTCCAAAAATAGATTTGCAAACTCAACTGAAAATGCTTTATTTTGCCAGTTTTCACATTACACACAAATACATTACACACAAAAACATTACTGCAAAAGGTGCAAGTTAGCTCCCAACCGGCAACTATTACATGGATTTCACTCGCCTGCCTCCAAGAAAAAAGAAAAATCCTCGGCCCCGTACAGGGGTGGCTGGGGTGTTAACTGGAAGGGAGCGACAGGCGCGCAGGGCTGCTGGGTAACCAGTGATTTTATTTGGGGGTTTGGGGGGCAGCCGAGCATCGTGAGGTCTGCCACCCGGGCAGATTGGGAGGGGGTGGGGCCAGACGGGTTCGGCCATTTTGTGGCCTTGAGCTACTTTGGGACTAGCCCAAATGTAGCCCAAATTTGAAGTGTAGGCCAAGCTACCAAGGGGCTTTGCGCGCTCGCCCAGCCACCATTTTAGGTTCTGGTGGCTGGCAGCGCGGTAGTGTAGGTTTTTTGTGTCTGTGGCAGTGCGGTTTGTTTGTGGGCATTTCTGTTGCTGGACGGTGGCTTTATATCTCAGCATGTCTGGCAAAGATTATCGTGTCCTTGAGGCCATTCGCCTGCTTAGCGAGGCGGGCCAAATGGATCTGTTGGTGGGCCCCCGGGCGGTGCGCGCCCCGTGAGGTGCACGTCGGCAGGCGTTGCAGCCGCTGTCATGGCCTGTTCGCCGCCCGCAAGACTTAGAGGAGGCAGGTGAGGAGCCAGGGCCGCGCGGATGCTAGGAACGCAGCCCTGGATGAGGTTTTGTCGGGCCCCAGGGATCTGGGTGAGGGGGCGAGGCGGGAGGCAAGCGGAAAGAAGTCTTGGCAGGGAAGCTGGAGAAAAAACCCAACCACTGACAACCTGACCACCTTCAAGAACGCCACCCGCAAACACCACCAACTGATCCGATCCACCAAGAAATCAGCATTCAAGGATCGACTTGACAACAACGCCCACAACAGCAAGGAACTATTCAACATCGTCAAAGAATTTACCAACCCCACCGCTGGCACCAACGACATCACTCCCTCCCAAGACCTCTGCGACTCCCTAGCCTCTTTCTTCTACAACAAAACCGCCGACATACATAACAGCTTTGAAAACCAGTCCGGAGACCAGTCCACTCCACCCACCTCCGAACCCAAACCCCCCTCTAACAACATTTGCGCCTGGAACCCAATCACCACTGAAGACACCATCCGCCTGATGAACTCCATTCACTCAGGATCGCCAACCGACCCATGTCCCCACCACATTTTCAACAAAGCAGACTCCATCATCGCACCCCATCTCTGAGACGTCATCAACTGCTCCCTCAACTCCGCCACCTTCCCGGAAAGCTGGAAGCACGCCGAACTCAGTGCCCTTCTGAAGAAACCCACAGCAGACCCCACTGAACTTAAGAACTACCGCCCCATATCGCTCCTCCCATTCCCTGCCAAAGTTATTGAGAAAGCCGTCAACAGTCAGCTCGCCGCCTTCCTTGAATCCAACAAATCCCTCGACCCCTCACAGTCTGGCTTCCGAGCCAAACACAGCACCGAAACCGCCCTCATCGCAGCAACTGACGACATTCAAACGCTACTAGACAACGGAGAAACAGCTGCCCTCATCCTACTTGACCTCGCCGCAGCCTTCGACACAGTCTGTCATAGCACCCTCATACAACGCCTCAGCAGCATCGGAATACAAGGAAAAGCATTGGACTGGATCATCTTGTTCCTCTCCGGAAGAACCCAGAGAGTCCGCCTCCCCCTTTTAGATCAGAGGCCACCGAAATCATCTGGGGCGTACCACAAGGATCATCACTCAGTCCCACCCTCTTCAACATATACATGAGTCCCCTCGCATCCATCGCACGCCAACACAACCTCAACATCATCTCCTACGCAGACGACACCCAGCTGATCCTCTCCCTCACCAAAGACCCGAACACCGCCAAAACCAACTTACACGAAGGAATGAAAGAAGTAGCCGAGTGGATGAAGAACAGCCATTTAAAACTGAACTCGGACAAAACGGAAGTCCTCATCTTAGGATCATCCCCCTCCGCCTGGGACGACTCATGGTGGCCACCGGCCCTGGGAACCGCACCCATACCTACGGACCACGCACGAAACCTGGGCTTCATCCTGGACTCCTCCCTCTCGATGACCAGACAAGCTAACGCCGTCTCATCGTCATGCTTCAACACCCTACGCATGCTCAAAAAAATCTTCCGCTGGATCCCCACCGAAACAAGAAAGACGGTCACCCACGCCCTGGTCACAAGCCGACTGGATTACGGAAACACCCTTTACGCCGGAACCACAGCCAAACTACAGAAAAAACTCCAACGCATCCAAAACGCCTCAGCTAGACTCATACTGGACATCCCCCATCAAGCTCACATTTCCAGTCACCTGAAAGACCTCCACTGGCTCCCCATCAACAAGAGAATAACGTTCCGTCTCCTCACCCACGCACACAAAGCCCTCTACGACCTAGGACCCGAATGCCTCAACACGTGACTGTCCTTCTACACCCCCACCCGCCAACTACGATCGTCCAATCAAGCCCTCGCCGCAATTCCGTGCATCCATAGATCCACCATGGGGGGAAGATCCTTCTCCTACTTAGCGGCCAAAACCTGGAATTCTCTCCCCACCCACCTCCGCCTTGTACAGAACCACCTCTCCTTCAGAAAGCAACTAAAAACTTGGATATTCGATATGTAAAGTACTCCCCCCTCCCCCAAGCGCCTTGAGACCCTCTGGGTGAGTAGTGCGCTATACAAATCTTTGAACTTGAACTTGAACTTGAAGCTCCGTGTGCGTCTCCCCACCGCTGTCATAGGGCATATATGACCACTCCGAAAGATCAGGAGCGGTCGTGGTGGAGCACGAGGCAGGGGCAGGCCCAGGTATGATTATGAGGAGGCCCGGGCCCCCATTGTAAGTGTGGAGGCATGTTGGAAGGGGCGCAAGAGGAGGAGGGAGAGCCTCTCTCCGGCCCGCACGCACAATGTCAGGGGCCGCCCGCGAGGGAAGAGGGCAGCCCCTGCCAGGAATGCTGGGGTAAAGGACTCGTGGCAGGTGGGTGGGAGCGAAGTGGGCGGGGGCCTCGTTGTAGTTCTGGGAGGGGAGCTTCCCCCCATGGTTTCAGGCACGTGGGGGAGGTCTGGGAGGGGGATTCCCGGGGGGAGGACTGAAGGCCTGGGGCAGGAGGAGCAGGTGGCAGCTTTGGAGGTGGGCGGGGCTGGGGGGAGCAGGGCTGGCGGGCAGAGGTGGGGGAATGTCACTGCTGTTGGTTGAGTCGGATGACAGCGAGAGGGACTGGGGGACTGGACGTCTTTGACTCATGGGCGGAAGGGGTTAACGATGCCCAGGTGACAGGAGGGTGGGCGGGGGCCCGGGGGGGAGGTTTCCAGGCCCTCGGGTCTTGGGGGGAGGGTGGGTGCTGCAAAGGGAAGGGGTGAGGGGGAGTCAGGCAAGGGGAGTGGGGGGGAGAGAAGAGTTCCTCAGATGAAGGGTGGTGGGGGTAGGAGGTCTGGCATGGAGTGAGGACAAGGAGGATGGGGGAATGGGAGTTGATCTTAGCGTCGTGGGTTGGGCATGGGTGGCCAGCACATTGGGGGTAGGAGTGCGGCGGAGTGAGGTAGGCAGGGGGAAGGTAGTGGGGCCCAGCACACGAGACCTTGCGTTTGTTTTCCAGGAGGACAAGCATCACGGGGCTCCAGACTTGGCAGGGCTGAGGACGGCCCATGGGGGCCAAGGAGAAAAGAGGGCTGAGCCTCGGGCGGCATGCCCAGTACCGGCGGGGGATCCCGTCGAGGCTGGCAGAAGTAGACCCACAGTGGACTCACCCGCCCCTACATCCACTGGGCCGCCACGGCTTGGGGACCAACACCAGAGGAGGAGCAACTTGAAAGTTCTTTTGAATGTTAATAAAAGGGTGCAGTCGGCACCGCCGTCCGGGAAGGCTGGTTGTACTACAGATGTTGAATTACTTTATGATGAAGATAGTATGGAAGAGGGGGAGTTAAGAGGTGGAGAAGGGGAGGGGGACCGAGTAATGTTGGCACTAGTGTATTGCAGGTGTCACGGTGCCAGGCGGAGCCCACGGGTCTAACATCAAGCTGGGAGCACAGGCCCCCTCCCTCCCCCCACCCCCCCGGAGGGGAGGATTAGAGAGCGACGTGCAGCTTCCTTGGCTCTAGGTAAACGGGCGTCCGGTGTAGCCACTTTGAATGTATCGGTGGGAGAGGGTGGAGGGGTGGGGGACATTGCGGGCAGGTTACGGAAGGGGACGTATGTGGCTGATGTGGGGGTAGGAACTGACGAAGAGCTGGAGGGGATGCCGAGGGTGCCAGGTAAGGTATCGGGGGCAAGTATGGCACAGGTGCTGGGCCTTCGACTAAAGAGGACGACCCGAGAAAGGGGCCGGGGGATGTAGGCAGTACGGGGTCCGGGGGTGACACGGCAGGACGCGACTCAACGGGGGAGTCTTTGAAGCTAGATAGTAAGGAGTTGAAGATAAAAAGGTTACCATACATGGGTGTCACAAAGCCATTGGGAGCACATCTGATGTTGGCTACCAAGGAGCGTTTATGGGAGGGGGAGTATGTGGAGATACTGAAACTCCTGCACTGGGAAGTTAGAGCGAATGAGGGTTCGAAGGAGGAGGAGTATAGCTCCAGAAAAGGCTGAAGGTGCCTCTCACGATAGAAAAGTGGACGGCGGCTTTCCTCATTTATGCCAGCATATATTGTGAGAAATTCCCTGAGCGGTCGGTAGCCATGTTTAAATATATGGATGCCATTAGGAAGGCCCAGATTACTGGTGGGAGGTATGCCTGGGCCCAATATGATGAGCAGTTTAGGGCCTGTATGGCATGGGACCCTGAGGTCAAGTGGGGCGAGCTGGACACGGATTTGTGGCAGCATACAATGGGACTTGCAGGGTGGGGGGAAACCATATTTACGGCCAGCGGGCTACCCATAGTTTATCAGCCCTTTCAGGGCCACCCCACCCGAGGAGGGGCGGGGCGTGGGTAGGGGACAGTCGGGAGCCAAAGGGACCTGTTGGGACTACAATAAGGGGTTGTGCACTCGTGAATACTGTAAGTTCCGACATGAGTGCTCGGGCTGTGGGAAGAGTGGGCATGCCCTGGTTAAATGCGGGGAGCCCAAGGTCAGCAGCAGGAGAACCAGCAGTGACAGTCCGGAGGGTTCCGGTCCTCGAACCACCCACAGCCCGCGCTTGGGAGAGGGGCCAATGGGTCTGGGTCCAAGGGCTCGTACACAGGTTAGAGTCGGAAGGTTGGTTGGAGCCCTGCAAGGATATCCAGATAAACGGGCTGCAGAAAGGCTGAGGGTGGGGTTTCTGGAGGGATTTAGATTAGTGTACGACGGGCCAAGGACACGGTGTTGGGCTGAGAATTTGAAGTCGGCAAAGGAGCAACCCCAAGGTGGTGAAAGAGAAGCTGGACAAGGAAGTCAGTGAGGACCGCATGGTCGGACCCTTTGAGGATTGGCCTCTGTTTGATTTGATAGTGTCCCCCATTGGGGATGTGCCAAAAAAGGAGAATGGGCAGTTCCTCCTCATACAACATTTGTTGTGGCCCAAAGGTGGCTCTGTAAATGATTTTATTGATAAGCGAGAGACCACAGTGTCAAACCCCTCCTTTTTTGACAAAAGCCTTGTAAATAAAGCAAAGCCCCTGTCGCCATGGGAACGTTTCAAAAAGTGACGTTCTCATGGTGATAGGGGCTTATAAATATGTCCCTAAAATACTTACTAATCCGAGTATTTGTTTTGTGTGCACGCATGTGTTTATTTTTTTCAAATTACTGATTTAATGTTTGAATTTTAAATCCTACAAATTGCGTGGGGGTCCCTGGCTTCCAGTGGTGAATCAATGGGGGTCCACAGGAGTCAAAAGTTTGGGAGCCACTGCCCTATGGGATACACCAAGAGATAAGAAGAAAATCAGTAGCCTGGGAGCAATGTATAAATCAGCCCTCGATAAAAGAAAAAGAGAGATAAAAATGAGATCTGGGACGATCTATTCCAGACTGCAGACCTAAAGGACAATTCCTTATTCTGGAAAAACAATAAACCACCCATTCCTAAAAGGTAGAAAGGACCCAGAGGTGGAGGTATCCGTACAACAGAGGACTGGACAGTACACTTCGGTACTACTTTTAGTTTGGACATCTATCCCACAGAGGTGCCTATCTTGACTGTGTATTTTATTGATGCTGTAGACATCCCAGCCATAAGCCTCGAGAAGGTTGCTAATGCACCAAATAAAGCTGCTCATGGAAAAACTCCAGGCCCAGACGACATCCCAGTAGATACTTGTAAGGTACATGACACTCTCTGGGCCACATGTTTAACACAAGTGTGTAATTCAACGATAAAGGGTTTCCTTCCTGTCTCATAGACAGAGAGTACAATTGTCCTTATATTTAAACAAGCATTGGCATAGCCAATAGGTCTCGCTTTTGGGAGAATCACATTGTTTGGCTCATGCAGTCTGAAATAAAGTCTCTTTTGTCCCCTTTATTGTAGTATTTAAGTTTAATGGCAAAAAGATGATTGATTTCTCAATAATGACCAACTCTAAAATCCTTTTAGGTATTCTCTATCCCCAATGCAGCCTTTTTAACTTTTCACTTCATCTTGAATTTCTCTAAATGTATTTGTTGTTTTGAGATGCTGGATTGGTGGAAAGAGAGAGAGTGTGAGTGTATGTGAGTTAGAAATTGGATTTCTGGTTGCCTAGGGCTTGCGCCTAAGCCTGGCAGAAACCACCACTCTAGTCAGGGCAAGGGAGATACACGCTCAAGATAACCCCTGCTCACCCCCTTGGTAGCTTGGCACAAGCAGTCAGGTTTATCCTAGAGGCAATGTAGAGCAGTAACACACTAGGCACACCACAAAAGGAACTCCACACAAGGTTATGTATAAAAATAGCCTTTTCTATTATCCAAAACACATTAGAATAGTAATCACACAATATACACTGTGCCAACTGGCACTAGGCAATATTTACAGGGGATTATATACACATGACAGAGCCAATTGGGCCGCTGTCAGAACCACCACAAAGCACAAATAGTAAATGTAGAACAACCAGTAATTACTGGTAAAACACAGTACTCAGCATTATATCCTCCAACATACATCATATTATGCACTCCACATCAAATCAGGTGTAAAACACATTCTGCGCCAACCTCATAATCATAAACACATTATGCCGTAACTTCATAAGCATAAATACACTATGCAATAACCTCATAAGCATAAATACAGAAGGTAATAACCTCATAAACATAAACCTCAGAGGCATAAATCACGGTGCATAAATCACAGTTCCTAGGCACTACATGAATCACACCCTACCCACTGGCCTTCTCGGAGGGCTCAAATGCCCTATGTCTCAAATGTCAGGGCCGGCTGCCACTGCAGCAGAATCAAAAGTGCGCAATTGCGCTGGCCTAAACGTTGCAGCTGCCGCTAATTACAGTGCAGCTGTGCAGATCACTGTGGGCACTGGCACTCACTGTGCCCTCTGGGTCCCCACTAGGGCTCTCACAACAAATGTGCTCAATTGTTGCAGCTCCCCTCTATCAGGTGGTTCAGCTGTGAAAAATGGCCTGAGCGCCACTCTGAGACTCTTAAAACAACTGTGCCCCAACGTTGCAGTTGCCTGCAACAGCGGCCCAACTAAGAAAATAAAGACAGACACAGGCACCTCAGTGCCCTCTGGACCCCTGCTGGGGCCCCAAGAGCAAATTATGGCCAACTTTGCAGCTGCCCGCTAAGGCGGTGCAGCTGGGAGGAAAACTAACTTAGCACTGGCACTAATAGTGCCTGAGGAGGCCCATTCACTGGGCTCCTCCTGGGACAATCACTCGGTCCCATTGTGTGCCCTCTTCAGCCCCCACTCACCGGGGCTTTGCGGGCTCTTTTCTGCTCTTCCTAAGTTGGGCTCCTGGCAGCCTGTGGAGTCTGCGAGGCTCCCCCTGCACTCTGGGGACACAGGGCTATGCAGAGGAGCCTGCGAGGCTCCGGCCGGCTTCTCCGGTGGGCAAGACTCCCTCTCCCTGCCTCGCTAGCCTCAAAGCCCCCCCCCCTCACAGTCAGGCAAGGCTCCTGGCTTCCTGTGCGGAACCGGGACGTGGGGGTGACTTCTCTTTGGCGCTGCAGTGCGGGGTGGACACCCGCCTTAAAATAAAGCATGAAGCGGGGTGGGCGCCGCTCGAGCATCACCAATGCGGGGTGGGCACCCACTCTTCTCACAATGCGGGGTGGGCTCCTGCCACTCAACCGCATAAAACGTGGGGTGGGCACCCATTCTACAACGCAGCACGGGGGAATCCCTACGACAGGGATTCCCTTTGAAACAGGGGCAGCTCGGTGCTACGAAACCCACATGCTCCTTTTCTTCAGGAATAAAAGCAGAGCGCTCCCAATGCACTATAGTCCTCAAAAGTCCTTAGAAGGGAAGTGGGGCAAAAGAGGGACCAGGCAGGCCAGCACACAGGGCCCTCCAGCAGGGAGGCAGTCCCTCTTGGGGTTCCTCCTGAGGCCCAGCCGCAACAAGCCCCCCCAAGCACAGGAACAACAACACATTTCATGGGGTCACATCCCCTATATTTATATTCCACATTCCTTTGTCTGCCATGGCACAGGGCTTGGGAGAAACAGCCAAAACTGGTTCAGTGGGGAATTGGAGCTCTCTGTTTACCAGGCTCCTCTTCTGCTTTGTCAGATGGGGGTTCGGTGATCAGACACACCACTGGGGCGGAGCCAGCATTGTACAGGGCAGGCACAATCCTATTCAGGGTCAGGGGACTACTCCTTCCACTACTCCAAATGCAGATGTCCTATTCAGCCTAGCGCTGACTCACCCTGCTGCTCCTGGAGCCACACACACTTTACCAGCCCCTATCACTCAAAAGAAAGACATGCAATTCACATCAGGCAGGCAGACACATAGCACACAGAAATGCCAACTTCTAAAAGTGGCATTTCTAAAATAGTTATAATAAATCTGCGCACACCATTGTGCAGCATTTATTATTACCATTCCAAATGTACTAAACTTGACCACGCTGCTCCTCTCAGATCAGGAATTACCACTGAAACACTTATTAGGAAATCCTCAATGCATTCCTATGGGAGGGCAGCCCCATAGTAGTGAGAAACCAAAATGGCTGCTTGTCACTAATAGGACATGTCACACACTTAAGGTACATGTCCTATCTTTTATCTACAATGCACCCTGCCCATAGGGCTAGCTAGGGCCTACCTTAGGGATGACTGATATGTACTAAAAGGGGGGGGTCACAGACATGGCACACACTTTAGATGACACGTCACAGTGGCACTGACACTGCGCACACAGGCCCTGCAATGGCCTGAGATAGGTTTAAAAAGCTACTATGGTGGGTGGCGCAATCAGCGCTGCAAGCTAACCTGTAGCATTTAATTTACCAGCCCTGGGTATAGGAGATACTACTTTACAAGGGACTGACAGGTAAATTAAATAGGCCAAACAGGTGTAGACCCACCTTACCATATGTAACACAGAGAGCACATGCAGTTTACACTGGACAGCAGTGCTAAAGTGCCCAGTGCCCAGAGTCCTAAAACCACCAACACCATGTCAGATGGTTGACGCTGCAAAAAGGGCCAAGTCCAACAGTGTGTGTGAGAGTGAAAGAGGCATAGAGAGAGAGAGAGAGAGAGAGAGAGAGAGAGAGAGAGAGAGAGAGAGAGAGAGAGAGAGAGAGAGAGAGAGAGAGAGAGAGAGAGAGAGAGAGAGAGAGAGAGAGAGAGAGAGAGAGAGAGAGAGAGAGAGAGAAAGAGAGAGTATAGTGATGGTTCAGACTGAGTAGGATGGGAGGACGCTCTTTTCGTGTTCTGGCGGTTGATCTATGGAATTCCCTTCCTGTACATATTCGTACCCTGAATAGCCTGACTCTTTTCAGACGCGCCATTAAAACCCACCTGTTCGCCTCTGCTAATTGATTCCTTTTCTTTTCAGCTCTGATCTGTTGTGTTGTGGTACTTGATCAGGCGCCAGGACGCCCCTTCGCTGGGGCAGCTGTGCGCCGAATAAAAGTTATTAACATAACATAACATAACATGAAGAGGAAGGCTACATGTGTGCAATGGCAATTGGCTTTGTCAATAGGTTTTAGCCATGATATATGGCATCCCCGATTCTGGACAGCATGGCTAAATAGGAGGAACACAGCCATGTCTCGGGCGATACCCAAAAACCTGGGACATGTATCGGGTCTAGAGATTCATCAGTCCATCAGTCCAACAAGTACCAACTTGCACCCACCTGGGTGATCCACTACTGAACTACAAGTACCAGAATCCCGAGGGGCGATCCGGAGGAGGGGCTAGCGGTGTGCGCTCCATTGCGGTGGTTTTTACTAGTTGGCTCCCTTGAGCTTTGAGCCGACGGGCTCCTGGATGCTGCCCTGCGTGCCGGTTCGGGCATTGAGGCCATTGACTGTTGTTTGGCGGCCTTCTCCTCCACCCCTAAACCATTTTCTCTACTGATGAGGGAAGTTATCCCGAAACCCGAGCCATGTCTCGGGCGATACCCAAAAACCCGGGACATGTATCGGGTCTAGAGATTCATCAGTCCAACAAGTACCGACTTGCACCCACCTGGGTGATCCACTACTGAACTACAAGTACCAGAATCCCGAGGGGCGATCCGGAGGAGGGGCTAGCGGTGTGCGCTCCATTGCGGTGGTTTTTACTAGTTGGCTCCCTTGAGCTTTGAGCCGACGGGCTCCTGGATGCTGCCCTGCGTGCCGGTTCGGGCATTGAGGCCATTGACTGTTGTTTGGCGGCCTTCTCCTCCACCCCTAAACCATTTTCTCTACTGATGAGGGAAGTTATCCCGAAACCCGAGCCATGTCTCGGGCGATACCCAAAAACCCGGGACATGTATCGGGTCTAGAGATTCATCAGTCCAACAAGTACCGACTTGCACCCACCTGGGTGATCCACTACTGAACTACAAGTACCAGAATCCCGAGGGGCGATCCGGAGGAGGGGCTAGCGGTGTGCGCTCCATTGCGGTGGTTTTTACTAGTTGGCTCCCTTGAGCTTTGAGCCGACGGGCTCCTGGATGCTGCCCTGCGTGCCGGTTCGGGCATCGAGGCCATTGACTGTTGTTTGGCGGCCTTCTCCTCCACCCCTAAACCATTTTCTCTACTGATGAGGGAAGTTATCCCGAAACCCGAGCCATGTCTCGGGCGATACCCAAAAACCCGGGACATGTATCGGGTCTAGAGATTCATCAGTCCAACAAGTACCGACTTGCACCCACCTGGGTGATCCACTACTGAACTACAAGTACCAGAATCCCGAGGGGCGATCCGGAGGAGGGGCTAGCGGTGTGCGCTCCATTGCGGTGGTTTTTACTAGTTGGCTCCCTTGAGCTTTGAGCCGACGGGCTCCTGGATGCTGCCCTGCGTGCCGGTTCGGGCATCGAGGCCATTGACTGTTGTTTGGCGGCCTTCTCCTCCACCCCTAAACCATTTTCTCTACTGATGAGGGAAGTTATCCCGAAACCCGAGCCATGTCTCGGGCGATACCCAAAAACCCGGGACATGTATCGGGTCTAGAGATTCATCAGTCCAACAAGTACCGACTTGCACCCACCTGGGTGATCCACTACTGAACTACAAGTACCAGAATCCCGAGGGGCGATCCGGAGGAGGGGCTAGCGGTGTGCGCTCCATTGCGGTGGTTTTTACTAGTTGGCTCCCTTGAGCTTTGAGCCGACGGGCTCCTGGATGCTGCCCTGCGTGCCGGTTCGGGCATCGAGGCCATTGACTGTTGTTTGGCGGCCTTCTCCTCCACCCCTAAACCATTTTCTCTACTGATGAGGGAAGTTATCCCGAAACCCGAGCCATGTCTCGGGCGATACCCAAAAACCCGGGACATGTATCGGGTCTAGAGATTCATCAGTCCAACAAGTACCGACTTGCACCCACCTGGGTGATCCACTACTGAACTACAAGTACCAGAATCCCGAGGGGCGATCCGGAGGAGGGGCTAGCGGTGTGCGCTCCATTGCGGTGGTTTTTGTCATCATGGAGGGACTCGGGAGAAGCGCACAGGTGTGAAGTCATCATGGATCGACTTGGGTGAAGCACACAGGTGTGAGGTCATCATGGATGGTTTCATGGAGGGACTCGGGAGAAGCACACAGGTGTGAGGTCATCGGAGGACTCGGGAGAAGCACACAGGTGTGAGGTCATCATGGAGGGACTCGGGAGAAGCACACAGGTGTGTAGAATACACACAGATCAATTCAGCAGGCTTACTAAACTGTTTCAGAAGGAAAAGAACCTGTGTGACAGATGAACGTCGGACTCTGCAGCTATGTGACCAGGATGCCGCCACGAGGCCTGCAGGTGACATAGACGCTCATCTCTTCCTGGGTGAGTTATCCTGTGCCCTCGCCGCCACCTCTTCCCGCCGCTTTTTTACCGCCGTTTCTGCCTTGCTTTCCCCTCCTGTGCCCCCTGCCTTCTGTGCCCCCACCGCCACCTTCTTTCCGCTTCTTTGCTGCAGTTTTTTCCCGCCGCTGTGTCCCTGTGGCCCCGCCCCCCTGACCCCATTGGCCACCCGCTCCCCCTCCCAGCTGCTCCTCCCTCCCTCTGACCTACATATGGAGGCCACGCAGCGACCGCGCAGCAGGCGCGCCAAAGGCACGCCAAAGGCAAGCCCGTCTGCGCCCGTCCGCGCCTGGACATCGCCCAGCGCCAGGACCCCTGGCCCTTGTCGACGCAGACCACACGACGAATCTACGACGCCGCCACCCTCAACGCACTAAACGCCGGCCGAACCCCCGCCTGCTACTGAGCCACCCCGAAACGCACCCACGGACCCTTCACCAGCCAAGCCTGCAAATTCACCTGCCTCCGGACCTGCACCGCATCCGACAAGCCGAGCACCAGCAGCAACCAACTCAAGTGCATCCTGCTCAACACCCGCTCCGTCCACAGACACGCCGTCGAACTCCGGAATCTGCTCGACATAACATCACCAGACGTCGCCTTCCTCACAGAAACCTGGATGAACGCCTCCTCAGCGCCTGACATCGCCATAGCCATCCCGGACGGATACAAGATCACCCGGAGGGACCGCGTCAACCAGACTGGAGGAGGCATCGACATCGTACACAAGAACACCATCCACATCACGACCAACCCCGACAACACCTTCACCGCCGCCGAACAGCTCCACTTCCAGATACACACCAACCCCAAGACCACCCTCAGAGGCACCCTCATCTACAGACCCCCGGGCCACGCACCCAATTCAGTGAAGACATCCCCGACTTCATCAGCCCGCACGCCCTCCCCTCCGTTGACTACATCCCCCTAGGGGACCTCAAATTCCACCTGGAGAACAACAAGGACAGCAACACCACCACCCTGCTGGACAACCTCGCTAACCTCGGACTCAAGCAACTGGTGAACACCCCCACCCACTACGCCGGCCACACGCTTGACCCCGTCTTCTCCTCCAGCAAACACATCTCCTTCGGCCACTCCACCGGACTCCATTGGACTGACTAATGCTGCATCCACTTCAGCTTCAGAAGAACCACGACCCACCACCACCCGCAACAGATTCCTCGCAGGAGCTGGAGCAAGATCACTGCTGACCAGCTCGCCACCTCCCTCCTCCAGAACCCTCCCACCAGCACAACAGACCCCAACGAAGCAGCAAACAACCTCACACAGTGGCTCACCAACTGCGCAGATGTCCTCGCACCACTGAAGAACCCTCCCAAACAGACCCGGCAGCAAGAAATCCCCCTGGTTCACCGACGAACTCAAGATCTCCAAGAAGAACTGCCGCACCCTCGAGAAAGCCTGGGGCCACAACCAGACCACAGACAACATGACGGCCCTCAAGCACGCCACCCGCAAACACCACCAGCTGATCCGCACCACCAAGAAGACAGCATTCAAAGAACGGCTGGACAATAACCCCCACAACAGCAAGGAACTCTTCAGCATCGTCAAAGAGTCCTCCAACCCCAGCGCCGGAAACAACTACATCACTCCCTCACAAGACTTCTGCGACTCACTCGCCTCGTTCTTCCACCGTAAGATCGCCGATATACACAACAGCTTTGGCGCACCAACCACGCACCCAACCACCGAACCAACGCCCCCCACCACCACCATCTGTGCCTGGACCCCGGTCAGCACCGAAGACACCACCAACACGATGAACACCATCCACTCCGGATCACCAACCGACCCCTGCCCCCACCACATCTTCAACAAGGCCGACTCCATCATTGCACCCCAACTCCGGGACATCATCAACACCTCCTTCAACACCGCCACCTTCCTGGAGATCTGGAAGCACGCCGAGCTCAGCGCCCTCCTGAAGAAACCAACAGCGGACCCCACCGACCTCAAGAACTACTGCCCCATCTCGCTCCTCCCTTTTCCTGCCAAAGTCATCGAGAAGACCGTCAACAGACAGCTTGCCGCCTTCCTCGAGATGAACGGATCCCTCGACCCCTCGCAGTCCGGTTTCCGAGCCAACCACAGCACCGAGACCGCCCTCATCGCAGCCACTGACAACATCAGATCCCTGCTCGACAACGGGGAAACAGCGGCCCTCATCCTCCTGGAACTCTCTGCAGCTTTCGACACTGTCTGCCACCGCACCCTAGTACAGCGCCTCAACAACATCGGAATCCAAGAGAAGGCACTGGAGTGGATCATCTCGTTCCTCGCCGGAAGAACCCAGAGAGTCCCCCTTCCCCCGCTCTGATCCGAGACCACCGAAATCATCTGCGGCGTACCTCAAGGATCATCACTCCGCCCAACCCTCTTCAACGTCTACATGAGCCCTCTCGCAGCCATCGCACGCAAACACAACCTCAACATCATCGCCGACGACACCCAGCTGATCCTCTCCCTCACCAACGACCCCGCCACCGCCAGAACCAGCCTACAAGAAGGGATGAAAGACGTTGCCGAATGGATGAAGAACAGCCGCCTGAAACTGAACTCAGACAAGACGGAAATCCTCATCCTGGGATCATCGCCCTATGCCTGGGACGACTCCTGGTGGCCCCCTGCCCTGGGCACCACTCCCAAACCAACGGACCATGCACGCAACCTGGCGTTCATCCTGGACTCCTACTCTCGATAACCAGACAAGTCAACGCCGTCTCATCATCATGCTTCAACACCCTGCGCATGCTCCGCAAATTCTTCCGTTGGATCCCCACCGAAACCAGGAAGACGATCACCCAGGCACTCGTCACCAGCCGGGTGGACTACGGAAACGCCCTCTACGCCGGAACCACAGCCAAACTTCAGAAAAGACTCCAGCGCATCCAGAACGCCTCCGCGCGACTCGTCCTCGACATCCCCCGACGCAGCCACATCTCTGGCCACCTGAGAGACCTGCACTGGCTCCCCGTCAACAAGAGGATCACGTTCAGACTCCTCACCCACGCACACAAGGCCCTCCACGACCTGGGCCCCAAGTACCTCAACAACCGCCTGACCTTCTACACGCCCACCCGCCAGCTACGATCGTCCAGCCTCACCCTCGCCGCCGTACCACGCATCCGCAAATCCACTGTCGGGGGAAGATCCTTCTCCTACCTGGCAGCCAAGACATGGAACTCCCTCCCGATCCACCTCCAGCTGACCCAGGATCAACTCTCCTTCAGGAAGCTCCTCAAGACTTGGCTCTTCGAGCAGTAACGGACCCCTCCCCCCCAGTGCCTTGAGACCCTCCCGGGTGAGTAGCGCGCTATACAAATGCCCATGATTGTTTGATGATTGATCCTGCTCGCTTATCTTGTTAACAAGGGGCTTCCATACAAGCTTGTGTGAAGGGCAGGGAAAAGGGTAATGGCCTGGGCAACTTCTTGACCCTTTTGTGTTGGCCCCCAATGCTCGCAGTCCACTCACCTACCAAGAGACTTCCTTCAAACTCTGATGGCCCCTGAACCAAGAAAAACATACAATTATGGTCCGGTCAGCAGCGAAGCAAGTTTTCTTCGCACCCAGAAGAGTTAGCAGTGTATGCTTTTGAAAACAGAAAGAGACATGAAAACCCACACAAAAAAATCCATTTAATTCACATAGCTGTATAAAGCTCACACGGTGTGCTGAAGCCCACTCGTTGATAGGTACAACACTGCACTGGAGGGCGGGGGGGGGGGTGCCTAAAGCTTAATGTTGCCATTTATATTTTTTTCATGTTTTTTGTAGTTTTCGGCTCAGGGATATTGGAGGGCTTTACATTCACTGCGTTTGCTTAATGTTTCCTGGATCAGATGGATCATACCGCTGCTGCTGCTGCTGCTGCTGCTGACCGTCCTGTCCCAGTTCAGTGTGTAGCAGAGACGTGTCACTTCCTAATGGATGGAACGCAAGATGATAAAGGAGTGGACTGATGTATATGTGGAGTTTGCGTGTATGTGCAAACCACACTTAGAACAGACACAGTATAGTCAGAGACAGTCGTTTGATCCCTCAAATCCAGAACACTTATGTGACGCTCTAGTGTTTCGCGGGTCTCGGCTGAGACCCGGAAGCACCCCCATACATTGTAGCACCTTCTGGCCAGGCGTGGCCAGAAGGCTATAAATAAAGGGACGGAGGTTGCTCGTGGCTTCCGGTCCAGAATACTATTCTACGTGTGTGGTGTCATTATTGATATGTGTGTAGGCCCCTCATTGTAGTACACCCTTACTCCCCTACACTGGCGACGAGAGTGGGGACGTTCCTCGGAGAAACCTGAAGGGAGAGTGAGGATGCCTTACCGGCGCCGTTTTGCAGCGTGGCCGCCGGTCTGCACGTGGGCCGAGAGTGTGATAGAGCTGTCGTCTGAAGAAGCCGCTGAGCCAGCGATTCCGGTAAGCAGCATGAGAAGGGCTGCGTGAGGGACCGGCAAGCAGGGCCCCAGGACAGAGGAAGACGCGGCGAAGAGCGGGCCGAGCAGAGCAAAGGCCAGGCTGGAAAGCCGCGTGGTACGCGCATGCGCGCGAGGCTAGCCCCAGCGTCGGAGACGCGTGAAGAGGCCTCCCCGCAGCGCTGAAGCAGCGGCTCCAGCGAAGAAGCAGAGAGGTGCCCGAGACAGTGTGAAGAGAGAGGGCAGATAAACAAGCATTGGCTCAGGCAAATGAAAGTACTATGATGACACCACAGTGAACAAGGCAGTGAAAGTAAACAAGCATTGGCACATACAATAAGAAGTACCAAGTTGGATCCACAGTGAACGAGGCAGTGGGGAGGAGATAGTGTGCCAGAACGCAAAGTGAGATGAACAACAAGCAGTAGTGTTGGCAAGTGAGGTGCGGAAGAAGGTCCCAACTGACGACAGCAGCAATGTCAGTTGTCCCAGGCAATACAGCGCCAGAGGGGACGCAGCAGGCAGCAGCCCCAGCGCAGGTGGCAGGGCTGGCAGGGCAGCAGGCAGTGGGGCCAATAGTCCAGCAGTCACCACACTCACAAATTAAACCGATACCGCCGTTTAGTGCACTGATTGACCCAGGAATGGCGGCACCAAGATGGACTGTGTGGCTGAGCCGATTGAACAACTATTTCACGGCAACAAGAGAAAAAGACAATGAAGTGAAAAGATCCCTGCTTTTGCACTTTGGTGGGGATGAGCTATACAAATTATTCACACACTTGCCGAACACTGGAGTAGCAACGGACTATGATGCTGCAGTGCAAGCGCTAAATGCACACTTTGACCCACAATTGAATACCCATTATGAGCGTTTCAAATTCAGGCAATCGAGGCAGCGGGAAGGAGAAACGATGGACGCCTTCCATGCGCGGCTGAGGGAGCTAATAAGCACATGTCCAGATGATGACAAAACAAAAGAAGTAACGGCACAGTTGATTCAAGGCTGCAAGAATAAACATCTCAGGACACTGATACTGAGACAACCCCGAATAACACTGGATGAAATATTGATGTTGGCCAGGTCACACGAGCTGTCCGATGCGCGAGCCACAGCGATGGAGGCTGCCATAAACCCAACAGCGAGCACTGAGGTCACAATAAAAACGGAAAGGGTAGATGCAGTGCGGAACAGTGGCCGAGGAGGACGAGGAAGATGGCCGACTAGAACGCCGCGCTGCACGCCATGTGGCTTCTGTGGATATGAAGAACACAACCAATAAGGCGTGCGCCAAGTGCGGAGGACTAAACCATTTTGCCAGTGTCTGCAGGAGTTGTGCAAGAGGAAGTTTTCGGGGACAAGGAACCGCAGGCAGAAAGACACCAACCAAAGCAGTCAGACAACTTGCCTTAGAGGAGGTACACCACTCGAAAGGAACCAGAACACACTCCTGCTATCCGCAGCGGTTAGATGATTCGTCGACCGAGGATGAAGAAGAGTGCTACTACGTCTCGTTCGTGAGTGAACTCAAGAGAAGGAGGAGACCGCAACCGAAGTGTCGGATCCAAATTGACGGATCGACAGTCACTGGAGTCATAGACACAGGAGCCACGATTAATGTGATGGGCATTCAGCACTATAAGGCGCTAAAACCGAGACCACAACTGGTGCCGTTGAAAGCTCGTATCCTAACATACGGCAGCAAGACACCGCTACCGGTGCGATGGAAAATGACTGTACGAGTCAGAGCAGAGGATCAGGAACTGACGACCACTTTTCACGTGATTGACAAAGAGGCAGACTTGCTGGTGGGAAGTCACACAGCGGAGGATCTCAAGTTAATTGCTTTTGCTAATGCAGTCAAAGCACTGCACACGGAGGAAATCCTTCAAATGTTTCCGTTGTTGTTTCAAGGTCTGGGAACCATTAAAAGACCACCAGTCAAACTACACATTGACAAGGCCATACAACCTATAGCATTGAGGCATCGGAGAATCCCGTTCCATCTCCGATCGACAGTTGAGCAGGAGCTGAGGAAGTTGGAGGAGCAAGGAGTAATAGAGAAGGTAACGGGGCCGACGCCATGGGTGTCACCAATGGTGATTGCCGAGAAACCCCGACAGCCAGGCCAAATACGAATATGCATTGACATGCGGATGCCCAATAAAGCGATCAAAAGGGAGAGACATCTCACGCCCACAGTAGATGATATATTAACGGACCTGAATGGAGCCCAATGGTTCTCCAAACTAGATCTGAATGCGGGCTACCATCAGTTGAAGCTGGCTGAGGAGAGTCGCTACATCACGACGTTTTCAACACACTTGGGCCTAAGAAGGTACAAGAGATTACATTTTGGTATCACCTCAGCTGCAGAAATTTTTCAGAACGCTATCAAGGAGATATTGTCAGGGCTGCCTGGAGTACTAAATGTCAGTGATTACATACTCATCCGTGCAAAGACCAATGAAGAACACCATCGGAGATTGAAAGCCACGCTTCGGAGATTGGTGGAATTTGGAGTCACATTACACAAAGAGAAGTGCCAATTCTTTAAGCAATCCATAGAGTTTTTCGGCTACGTCTTTGACTCGGAGGGAGTCAGGGTAGACCCCCGGAAGTCGTCTGCCATAAAGTGTGCTCCAGCCCCAACAACAGCATCGGAAGTGAGAAGTTTCATGGGCATGGCGCAGTACTGTGCCCGTTTCATACCGCAGCTAGCCACCATAGCGGAACCGCTGAGGAATCTGACGAAAAAGGAGAATCCCTGGCAATGGTCCAAGATGGAAGCCAAGGCCTTCGACAAGGTGAAAACAGCGCTACTGGACAGCACAATGATGGCGTATTTCGACACAGCTAGACAGACGGAGATACTGGTGGATGCCAGCCCGGTAGGCTTGGGCGCGCTCCTAACGCAGGAGGCAGAACCAGGAGTGTGGGTTCCCCTAGCGTTTGCAAGCAAGGCCCTTACGGCAATGGAGGCCAGATATTCACAAATTGAGAGAGAGGCGTTGGCGGTGAAATGGGCCTGCAACCATTTCCAACTGTATATAACAGGTCATCCATTTCGCATGGTCACAGATCATCAACCGCTAATATCGTTGTTTAAAGGAACAGTTCCGCAACCCCCGCCCCGGATTGAGAGATGGGCCATACAGATCCAACACTATCAAATGGACCTAGTCTACAGACCGGAGGCAAAGAACCCAGCAGACTTCCTGTCAAGGCATCCCCCAGTCGACGCAAGCGTAGCAACAGATCAAGAAATGCTGACTGAAGACTTTGTGGAGATGGTTTCTCAACTGTCGTGCCCCCAAGCGCTAGCGGCCGACGTCATCGTGGCCCAGTATGACAATGATGCAGTAGTGACAAGAGTCAAGGGAGCGATAGAATCTGGGTCATGGGAGAACTTTTTGCGCAATGTCAGTGGCTGGAATGAGGCAGACCGCACACGTTTGTCACAGTTTTGGAAGGTGCACAACGAGTTCAGCAGAGCAAACAATTGGCTCATACTTCGAGGATCACGAGTAGTAATCCCCATCACTCTACAGAACCAGGCGACCTTGTTAGCCCATGAAGGTCATCAGGGAACGCGAAGGATGAAGGCCCGAATGAGGGAGAAAGTGTGGTTTCCCAACATGGATGAGAAAGTCGATAATGTTGTACGAAAATGCCGAGCATGCCAGCTCACCAGTCTACCGGATACACCTGCGCCCGTCATCACTGAGGACCCATCTCCAGTACCATGGACATGGCTCAGTTTGGATTTTGGCAGTTTTCCTGACAGGAGAGTGACAATTGTGTTGATAGACAGTTATACCAAATACCCCGTGGTCGAGGTGGCGTCATCCACCAGTTTCGCAAATGTGCAGCCGATACTCAGCAAGATTTTTGCAATGTTTGGAATTCCTCAAGTGATCAAAACAGACAATGGGCCGCCATTTCAAGGTAGCGAATTCAAAGATTTCCTGCAAAACATAGGGGTAAAACACCATCGAGTGACGCCTCAGGGGCCTCAGGCTAACGGCGAAGCGGAAAGATTTATGAGGACTGTCAACAAGACCTTGAGGATAGCCATGGCCGAGGGGACGGACCCGGAAAAAGCACTCCAACACTTCCTGAGGGAGTACAGGAGCACTCCACACAGCACCACGCAAAGAAGACCGTGGTTGCTAATATTCCCCGGGCCACGACGGGACCTACTGCCGATGGTTGACGATTGGGTGCCCGAACCGTATGTGCCAGCGGCCACCCAAGAGCGAAGGAGGAAGACCAACGAAAGGGCGAGCCGATAGAGGCGAGCACGAGAAAGAGAACTAGTCCCCGGAGATGCTGTGTTGATACGAACACGTAGACCTGGAGGAAAATTCCGTACCCCATACGAAGCAGAGCCATGGGCGATCAAAACGACGAAAGGCACTGCTGTGACTGCACAGAGAAATGGGGAAGAGGTGACCAGGAATGTATCGTGGTTCAAACGCATCCCTTCGGTGCCTGAAACCCCGGTGGCTGATGACAGGTCTACCCCTGAAGTCGCTAGCCCGTCGGAGGATGCCGGTGACCCCAGTGCAGATGGTGGAGCTGCCATCACCCCGCAATCTCCGGTGAGGAGAGTACCTGAGCCCCCAACAACCCGAGGTCAAAGTCACCACAACCTCCTGCCAAATCCCAGGCCGAGTCAGAGACTGGCCAATTTTGCATGTTGACTGTGGCAAAGGTTCAGGACAAAATACCAAGTTGGGAAGGGATGTGACGCTCTAGTGTTTCGCGGGTCTCGGCTGAGACCCGGAAGCACCCCCATACATTGTAGCACCTTCTGGCCAGGCCAACCTTAACATTTGTCAAAAAACAAATTTTCCTCACATTTCTGTGGTGGAAAGTTCTGGACTGTGTGTGGATCCACAAAATTCCACCCACCCCGCATTCCCCAAAGTCTTCCGAGAAACATGGTACCTCACGTGTGTTGGTGGATCAAGTACCTGCGACAGGCAAGGGCCCAAAACCTATTGAGGTGACATCAAAATCACCTATCACAAAACAACCTGGTTTTCAAAGGGGGTCCCATGAGTTTTTGGCCCCGATCTCGGCTGCCATCAAGGGAAACCTACCAAACCTACACATTTCTGAAAACTAGACACCCGGGGGAGTCCAGCAAGGTATGGCAAATATTTCCCTACCCAGAATCCCATGCACACCTCAAATCTTGCTGAAAAAATCACTTTTTTCACATTTCTGTGTGGGAAACCTCTGGAATCTGCATGGATCCACAAATGTCCTTCTACACAGCATTGCCCATATTTGCCAGCCCCATCCCTATTAATAATGTATATAAAAATCCCTGGCATCTAGTGGGCTTCCCCCCTCCCCCCCGGGGGCACCGATTGGGGGCTCCTGCCCCCAAATGCCACCCGGGGGGCAGAAAGACTAAATATGCCAACCTAATTTGGGGAAGCAAAGGCCCTCCCCCCTCCCTGGTAACTATTGGGTGGATCCCTGCTTGGGGTGGGTGAGGTATACCATTGGAAAGAGGAGATTCTCCCCTTTCCATCAATATCTCTCCCCTCTTTCTACATACTCAGGGGGCTGAGATAGCCCCCTCAGCACGTAGAAAGGGAATCTGAAATGAGCCTCTTGGCATGCGCACTGATTGTCATTTCAGGGAAACCTGGTGGGGCCTCAGGAGCTGGGGGAAGCTGTTCCCCATCTCCCCAAGATCTTGGGGTGTAAAGGGAATTCCTCTGGTGCACGCACCAGGGGGATTCCCTTGGTCATGGCATTGGACGCACGGGAGCCATCCGACCCACAGGACCACTTGTGCGTCAGGCAGCTCCAGAGCGTCCGACGCACCGAAAGGGTTAAAGATGACTGTCATCATGGTGTGTGGAGAGAGAAGAGCAAAAAAGAGGATTCATCATATGAAGGATGAGAGGCTTGATGAGATCCAGCCGGATCTGTTGGCTCAGTGGACTAATGTTTCCACTACAGTGTTTGCCCTCATGGTCACAGGTTCAAATCCCGGCAGGTCCTCTCAGCCTATCATCCATCTGAGGTCGACAAAGTGAGTACCAGTGAGTTGGGTAACAATAAACATCTGTTATTCAGCACCAAGATACCTATGGGTGAACGTGCACTCTACAAATACACATGTTATGTTATGTTATGTGATTCATATCTAGGGTTACGATTTACTGCATCGGGCATTGGGAAAGTCCAATAAATATCTCTGAAGTAAAATAGTGTGAGCAATAAAATCCATCTTTAGCTTCGCAAATAAACTAGGCCATAAACTGATTAAGGAGATACTCATGCTGTATAAAAGTAAATGCCTCCCAAGTGCTGCATATGGCGCCAGATTGTGGGGTTGTCCAACTGCGCCCGGCTGCAAACTTTGGAGAACTTGTTCTTGGCTCGACTTTTGGCTGGGCCAAAAATGAGTTCAATATATATAACCCATAAGGAAGTTGCAGCCCACTTTCTAGAAGATGACCTTAAGGCTAGCCCTGTGCTCCTGTGGTTTAATATATGGAGTAAAGTTGGGACTGAGTTTACAAAGGCTATAATATTAGACTGCCTAATGCTAGATGCTTGGAGGAAAAAGGAATGGCTGTCCTATGTAGACAGAAACCTAAGAAAAGTGGGAAATGTTACAATACTCCATAATTAATGTTACAATTATACTCAGAGTACTGAAAGATTTAGAAAGAGAGAACCGAGAGTGTAACAATTCCACAATATGTAGATATTTGTCGGGTCACGTGTCTGCAGGTGTACAAATTACCTGTTAATAGTAAAGAATACCTAACATTGGTTCTACCTCACCAGATTATGCTTAAGAACATTGCACTTAAGGGTTGCCTTCCCTAAAATCGGGGCACAGATTGATACTATATCTTGGTGCCCATGTGATGGTAGAAACACCAAAAGCAGAATGCACTTTATTTTATTTTGTAGTTTTTATAAGGATTTTAGAAAACAATTTTTGGTGCCGATTTTTTTAAACTGGCCATTAAATGTATTATTAGGATGCTTTTAACTCTTTATGTGCTTTGGAAAATAGGGTTACTTATGTGTTATAACATTTATTATATCCGCTTTGGGAGGAAGTACAAATCTCTCATATCTGGAAGCCATAGCCTATGCAGTCGCTCTATAGCCGCATCTTTATGAACTGCTTCTCTACAATGATGTCATTTTATTCTGTTAGAGTGATGGGACGTCCAGATGATCATAATTGCTAACATGGCCGAATTTCTATGTAGGTCATTGTCTGCTTTTAAGAACGTTTTGCGAATCCCAAATTGCAAAATTTTGAGATTTGCATCTTGAGATTCGCAAATCGAGATGTATTTTAAAAATCGCTAATCATTAGCGATTACCTAAAAATCGCAATAGGGGGCATATGTATGAACATACCAATTTGTGAATCCCAAATTGCAATATTTTGTGATTTGCAGTTTGAGATTCGCAAATCGGGTGTATTTAAAAAATCACTAATGATTAGCGATTACCTAAAAATCACAATAAATTCTCAGAACCATGATTTGCGATTCCTTAATTGCAAAATTTGCAAATTAAGAAATCGCAAAAGCGGGAATCTGCAATACAGGTGCAGCCTGATGACATCACAACCAGGAAGTGGGAGTGATTTGCTGCACCTGATTGCCTGAGCCACAGTCAGAGGCTGTTTGGAGAGTGTGAGGAGTCAGCACATCAGAGAAACAACCCCAATGGAGTCCCAGAAGCCACATGAGGGCAAGGAGGGTGAAAAAAGAAAGAGAAAACACAAATTCTCTGACAAGGAGCAGGAGGTGCTCATAGAGGAGATGGTGTGCAGCCATGACCTCCTCTTTGGGAAAAAGGCACTGCGAGTCCCTGAATCAAGGAAAATAAAGATTTGGCTGGACATTCAAGAAAAAGTTAATGCTGTGGAGTGTCTCATCGCACTGTGGAAGAACTGCAAATGAGGTGGTATGATATGTGGCAAAGGTCGAAGGAGAGGGTGGCAGCCAGACTGAAGGAGTCGAACAAGACCGGGGGAGGATCATCCACAGCAGCAGAGCCAACACCCCATGAGGAGCTGGTGAAGTCAACCCTCCTGCCTGAGAGCGTCAGTGGTGCGGCTGACATTGACAGCTCCTACCATGCATCCAGTAGCCAAGGGAGGATGCATGCCAAATATATCTGCACAGATACCCATCACATGCACTTTCAGGAATGCGCAAAATAGAAACAAGACATGTCACTCCGGTCCACTTCTTACAGCACACCCAGCAATGCATCATGGGAGTCGTAGTAAGATGTATGATAGTGTGTCCATGACACACAGGAAATCAAATGCAACATGTGGTTCAGTGATAAGGGAATAAGACAGTGTCAAAAGTTAGCCAAGACAAATTGTAGAAATTGTATTGAGTGCCAAATGAAGACAATGACACAAACTCATGCATTCCCCTTTACATCTACAGCACAATTTATTTATTTATTTTATTTATTATTACATTTATTAAGCGCACAGCTACCCGGAGGTTTCCCGGCGCTAGAGCAAACTGAACGGTGAAAAGAGGAAGGGACATTAGTTGTTAAAAAGCCATGTTTTTATTCCTTTACGGAATTTCAGAAAGCATGATTCCGTGCGCAAGGGTTGAGGAAGAGAATTCCATAAGGATGGGGCCAGCAGGGCAAACGAGCGGCCACCCATTTTGGCTCTGTTGATGCGTGGAATTTTAAATTTGTTTTGTGACGAGGACCTGAGTGTACGGGGGGGAACATATTGCTGGACTAGAGCAGCAAGATAGCGCGGGGCTCTATCAGTCATGATTTTATGCATGTAGCAGAGTGCTTTAAAGTGCACTCTGCTTTCAATGCGCAACCAGTGCAGGTTACGCCTGTGATGAGTGACCGATGATCTTGCGGGAAGGTGACAAATCAGACGAACTGCCATATTTTGAACCACTTGGTATTTTCTGGTTACCTCTTTGGCAGCACCTAAGAGCAGGATGTTCCCATAGTCCAGGCGTGAGATGACAAGGGCCTGGACAACGGTCCTCAAAGTGTCTGTAGGCAGCATCCAAGTGATCTTTCTCAGCCACCTGATGATGGTAGTGCAAGTGGCCGCAACTTTCACAACATGGCACTTGATGACAGTGCAGAGGGAGATGACTTTTCAAATCCTGAGGACCAGGCTGATGATGGGGACTCAAGTGCAGAGACAGAGCACACAAAAATCATGCGCAGGAAGCGCACACATGTGCCCCCACTGCCTTCATTGGAGGATGACATAGCGGTCACAGGGGAGGAGAGTGAGCAAAGAGAGGCAAGGCAGGGTGTGTCACACATGCGCATGCAGGAAACCCCATGAGGGAGTGTACCAGCAATGGAAACACGCAGGCCAAGACCCAGGAGCAGCACTGCCACCGATGAGGAGCACAAAGTCTTTGCAGGTCTTGAAAACAGCATGCTGCAGGTACAGCGCCTGCTACAGAAATCATTGCGCTCCATTATTGGGCAGCTCAGCACACTCAAAAGGAATCAGCGCTACATGGGGGAGTGCATCATGGCCATGGCAGGTGCCATACGTGACCTCTGTGACACTCTGAAGCAAAACCAAGATGCCAGGAACAGGGCTGCCCAATGTGCCAACGCACGGCTGCATAACTACACAAAGGCTGTGAACCGCCTGTGCACCACCACCAGCAAATTGACCCGTTGCAGCATTACCATGCAGTTGGAAATGTCACACTGCTGCCAGGCAAGCAAGAGGCCTGGAACAGGTCACCAGTGCAGTCGAGCAAATGCAGATGGCTAACTCAGGTGGCACTGCACTCATGGTCTCTGAGGAGAGTGAGGAGACATCAAGAAGGAGTAGCAACACACCAACATTGCCAGAAGTAAGAAGGTGCAGTGGCAGACAGGGTGCAGTACCTAGGTACCCAACGGAGGGCACTCAGCCTGGAGACCGACCAGCACCAATCCGTCACCGGAGGAGGTGAACTGTACAGTGAAACATTTGCGTCAATGGGTGATGCAACCCAGCAATACAGCAACAGTGAATGTGTTTGAAGTGTGAATAAACACAGCACAGATTTCAATCATTATTTTGCCTCATGTCATCATTACTCACCTAAAAGTAGTTTTGTGTGATTTCAGTCCGTCTGTGACGTCCGACAGCTGCCCCAACTCCTGATGCTGGTCTGCCAGGGGGAGCAGGGCAATCGTCATCCGATGTGTCTCTATCGTTCACATCAATTGTGGTGCCTTTCCTCATAGCCATGTTATGGAGCATTGCACAGCTTGCCATGATTTTACAGCATGTCTCAGGGCTGTATTCAGTGCCCCTCCGCTTTTATGCATGCACCGGCTCTTTAGGATTCCAAACGTACGCTCTATGACGCAGCGCGTAGATCTGTGTGCCCTGTTGTATCTCCTCTCCGTTGCATTGGCTGGATCGAGGTACGGGGTCAGGATGAAGTCCCGCTCTGCATAGGCACTGTCACCTGCAGGGATAGACACAATAGGTGAGTCAATGCCCCCCCCCCCTCCCCTCAGGAGTTGCAGTGGATTGATGGATGTGTGCCATGCATTTACCGAGCAGGTATCCCTCTCCAAACTCTCAGCACTAAGACGTCTGTGTATCCCACTATGCCTAAAGATGAAAGAGTCGTGTGTACTGCCAGGGTATTTAGATACAATGTCATTGATAATATACTTAGCATTGCACACAATTTGTATATTCAGGGAATGGGAGCATTTACGGTTTCTGTAGACATATTCAGTTGCTGATGGGGGTGTGAGGGCCACATGGGTCCCATCAATGCATCCAATGACGTGGGGGAAAGATGCAATCTGGTAGAAGTCACGTTTTGTTTGCTGTAATGCCTGCTGGGTGCTGGGGAAGTATATGTGATGTGGCAGCCTATGTAGCATTGCATCTAGAAAGGCATGGAAAAAGCACAACAGGGCACTCTGTGACACCCCGCCCACCTCTGAAATGACCCCTTGAAAACTCCCTGAGGCCAGGAGGTGCAGGGAACACAGGACCTGCACATGGGTGGGAATTGTTTGGGTCCTGCATGTTGGGTGTTCCAAATAGAGGTTCAGCTCCTCAATCAGGTCCAAGATGGTCTGTGGGTGCAGCCTGTACTTGTCATGAATCTCCTCTTCAGTCTGCTGGAACAGAGTGATGCGCAGCCTGAAGATACGTTCCTGTCTCATTCTCCTCTGTGCAAGAGCCCGATTATGCAGCCTCCTGGCTAACACGAATAGTGCTGCCATTGTGGAAGGATCTGTTGCATTGTGGGCTGCTTTAAGTGCCTTGCACCTGGTTACCACCTGCATAGACTTGGTGTTAATTGCAATTTCTTAATTTGCGAATTTGACAATTTCGCAAATTGCGAATTTTTCATACATGTCCTTGAGATTTCTTCGATTTCGATTTCTTTTTTGCGATTTTCGCAAACTGAAAAAATCGCTATTTATGAATTCGCAAGGATATTTGCAGATTTTTAGTTTTGCAGTATAAGAAATGGCTATTTTTTCGATTTCTTAGTTTGCACTGGGAATGTGTCTCATGCATCTCAAATAGCGAATTTTTATACGTAAACGCTGTTTTTTGCGATTTGCAGCGTTTGCGACTAAACATGTGTTTCATATATGCCCCTGGATATCATTTGCTGCTATGTTACGGGTTTTTGTCTCTGGGAATGAGATTCCATGCAAGAATTAGGTATTATATTTTAACTTAGTAGATAACTATAATGCCTGTATTATGTACTTGTATGGTCTATATCTATAAATTGAATAAAGAAATGTTACAAATACCAGCTATACAAAAATGTGCGTTTGGTTCAATGGACTATATGTATAATTATCAAGGTTTCCACATGTTAAAAAAGTGGATATTTTAAAATGTTTAAGAGATGTTAACATTTTCAAGGCTTGGCTCGTGCACAGACTTAAGAGCCAAATCAGATCTCTGGCTCGGCCCTGACTCGGCTCGTGCACAGGCTCTGAGAGCCACGACAGTGACCCTGTGCTCGGCTCTGGCTTGGCTCGTGCATGGGCTCTAAGAGCCTCAGCAGTGCCCCTGGGCTCGCCTCTGGCTTGGCTCGTGCACAGGCTCTGAGAGCCAAGGCAGTGACCCTGTGATGGGCTCTGGCTCGGCTCGGCTCTGGCTCGGCCCGCGGTGTTACTGTGTTGGCTCGCCCCACCTCTAGTCATGTCTGCTCGTTAGAGGTGGCTTATGTCATGGGCTGGTTACACTTTTGCCTTTTTATTTGTTTATGTAAATGGCGCTTCTTGTGCTCACAACAGCCTGTTCCTATTTGGCTTTGTCGTCGGAGTCACCCTCCTCCTTGTGCAAAGAAAGCTTCTTAAACCAGAAGACGCTGACTTCCGGGAGGGGGGGGTGGAAAAGAGGAACCTTCCAGCAAAGCTGAAGGTCTGAACACACTTCACTGGTTCTTTTCATTCACCCAAATATTCTGTACCTATTGTTTTCATAGAATTGCGGGCAGATTTAAAATAACTGGCGCATCCCTGCATATCAGCCGGGATGCGCCAGTTATTGCGTGCCACGGCTCCACCACCATGGATGCTCTGCATTTACAATGCGACGCACCATGGGGCAAAAACGGCATAGATGCGTGACGCATCCGTGCCGTAAAGGCGGCGCATTGCTGGAGTTGCGTCGTGAGCGCAACGCAGCTCCAGCAATGCTCTAGGGGGGCCCTATTCTCACAATGCTGCGTCAATCCTAGCGCCTGCTTCAAGCAGCCGCAGAGTTTTGACGCAGCATTGGCCTAAAAGTGACTGAGTAAAATCTTGTAGATTTCACTCAGCCACTTTTAGGAGGCGTTCCTGCGCCGCAGCGCCTCCCCCAGCCTCCCCCCCCCCCCTTCGATGGAACGCCTCATTCTGGCGCAGGGCTTTACAACGTGACGCATCTGGGAAATGCGTCACGTTGTAAATACCTCGCAGCATGGCGCATCCAAAGGGCTTGTAAATCTGCTCCTTAGTTTTTAGCCAGTGCTTCTTCAGTGCTTCTTTTCATATTGGGTGTGAAAAGGACGTGTTCCATGTTAAGGCCCCGACCACTATTACGAAAATCGAGGCAGTTCCCCACTGGACCTGTGCAGCTGATATCAAACCCCAGACCCCTCTCCAGCTTCCCAGCCTCCCCTCCCCCATCTCCTCTCTGCCCCCCACCCAGCGCAGCCCCTGTACTCGTATAAGACCTAAATTAACCCCCAAAACCAAACCTTTAGGGACGACAGGTCCCAGAATGAGTCTGTTGTGGGCGTGCGTTAGGGTCTTGTAGGGCCTGCTCCGGCGTTCTTACTAGCCCGAGCCTCCCACGTGCAAAGAGGAAGATGGAGGGGGGAGGGAGGTGGCGAGCCGCAGACTCGACTGCATTTCGTAACAAGAAGCGGCCTTGGTTTCTGTCCGAAGCAAGACGGGTTCTTTCTTCTCCAAGTGCTGAGTTCACTGTATTTATCCTCAGTCGTCACAGGCTTCCGCACTCTGAAATAGTTCCACCGGGTTTGGCTCGAGAACCGGGAAGTCCCTGGTTCTTTATTCCCCTCTCCTGCAGCAGTGACAGCCGGCGGCGGCCGTCAGGGCTCTGAGTTCCTTCACCCGAGACAGGTCATCAGAGCCTCGCAGCCTGAGAGACACTCACCAGAGACAGGTCATCAGAGCCCCGAGCAGAGGAGACTCCATCTGAGGGGCTTCAGGAGGGAGGCAGGCGCGCCAAAACACAAGGGACAGAGCTTCCATCAACCACAAGCGACAGGGTCACTCCCAGCAAGAAGGGACAGAGCCCCTCACAGCCACAAGGGACAGAGCCACTCCAGCCACAAAGGACAACGCCACTCCCAGCCACAAGGGACAGAGCCACTCCCAGCCAGGAGGGACAGAGCCACTCCAGTCACAAAGGACAGAGCCACTCCCAGCCAGAAGAGACAGAGCCACTCCCAGCCGGAAGGGACAGAGCCACTCCAGGCCAAAAGGGACAGAGCAATTCCCAGCCAGAAGGAACAGAGCTTTTATCAACCACAATCCACAGAGCAACGCCCAGCTAGAAGGGACAAAGCCACTCCGAGCTAGAAGGGACAGAGCCACTCACAGCCAGAAGAGACAGAGCCACACCCAGTCAAAAGGGACAGAGCCACTCCAAGCCAGAAGGAACAGAGCCACTCCCTGTCAGAAGGGACAGAACCTCTCCCGGCCAGAAGAGACAGAGCCACTCCTGGCCAGAGGGGACAGAGCCACTCCCAGCCAGAAGGGACGGAGCCACTCCCGGCCAGAAGGGACAGCGCCACTCCCAGCCAGAAGGGTCAGAGCAACTCCGGGCCAGAAGGAACAGAGCAACGCCCAGCTAGAAGGGACAAAGCCACTCCGAGCTAGAAGGGACAGAGCCACTCACAGCCAGAAGAGACAGAGCCACACCCAGTCAGAAGGGACAGAGCCGCACCCAGTCAGAAGAGACAGAGCCACTCCCAGCCAGAAGGGCCAGAGACTTGGTAAGTGACAGAGACAGACTCAATCCCCAATATATATTATGCTGACACATTACAGTTGTGCTCTGACCTCACAATGCCAGGGCCAGCAGCCAAGGTGAAACGCAGGACAATGAGCATAATTAAAGCTGCAGTTTAAACAGCAAAAAAGGATGTCTTTTTCTTCTGCTCCGTTTTAATGGATGAGCAGTGATAAGCAGAAAGAAGAACAGTAAAATCTTTCTGCATGTTTCTACACATTCTTAATTACAGTTTTTTTAATCTGACTTTGATTCAACTGAATCTAGGGCTAGATGTAGGTAATTCTATTTTACCGATTCGGTATTTAAGAAGTGGTAAAATAGAATGGGGCACATGTAGGTATTTCAGAATCGGTGAAGCCCATAGGAATCAATGGTGAATACCGAATTTTGCAAGGGTGCAGGGGTTGTCACTTTGACACCCCTGGTACCCCAATTCCGGACTGGTGTGCCATGTGGCACACAGACATGCCCTAAGGGCATGTCTGTGTGTCACATTGCACAGGTGTGCATGCACAGATGTGCATGCACACCTGGAGTCAGTATTTTACCACCCAATTGGATTGGGTGGTAAAATACCGAATCTGAAAGGCCTGCGGCACTCAAAGATGTGCTACCTACATGTGCTTTTACAGAATCGGTATTTTTACCGAGTCTGTATTTACCGATTCGGTAATTTTACCGGATCTGTAAATACAGATTCGGTAAAATACCGATTCTGTAAAGCATGCTCCTACATTGGAAAACCCTAAAACCGCCCGTTTCCGACCGGTATTAGGGCTCCTACATCGGCCCCCTAATCTCTACCTGCTATTTGTGTTAATTTCGAGCCAGAGCTTCTACTTTTATTCTTCATGTCCATAACCATCCTATCCCTTTCATACAGAAGAGCAGCACACCAAGGTTACAAATGATTTGGACAGGGTGATGGTGTGGCCATATATTATAAGGAACTTAGTATCCCTGCTGCACATTATAAGGATATTGCAAGTCACCACGGAGTTCCATGGCCTTTTAAAGAAACCTGGCCTGTGGCCTCCTTCCTCTCCAAGCTCACAGGACTCAGGGCCCGATGTAGGTACCAAATACCGGTCGGAAACGGCCGATTTCGGCCGTTTCCGACCGGTATTTGGCCTACTGAGATGTAGGGGAGCTTTTTTTGTCCTATTCGGTATTTTACCGATTCGGTAAAATTACTGAATCGCAAAAATACCGAATCGGTAATTTTACCGATTTTTTAAATTTGGGATGTAGGTGGGACTACTTTCAGTCCCACAGGCCCTTCAGATTCGGTATTTTAACACCCAATCCAATTGGGTGTTAAAATACCGAATCCAGGTGTGCATGCACATGTGTGCATGCACACCTATGCCATGTGACAGACAGACATGCCCTTAGGGCATGTCTGTGTGCCACATGGCTCACATGCCTTTTTTTGGGGTGCTGGAGGGTGTCAAAGTGACACCCCCTGCACCCTTGCACAAATCGGTAATTACCGAATCGGTAATTACCGATTCGGTAATGCCCATTGATTCCTATGGGCTTCAAGGCCCATAGGAAGCAATGGGGGATACCAAATCGGTATTTACAGAATCGGTAAATACCGAATCTTACAGATTCGGTATTTACCGAATCTGAAATACCTACATCTCCCCCCCTCTAATTTACCACTTCATAAATACCGATTCGGTATGATTCGGTATTTATGAAGTGGTAAATGTAGATTTACCTACATCGGGCCCTCAGTGACTTAAAATATCCTGATCATGTATGGGACGCGTCACTTTATCCTATCTATAGGGTATGGGATCCTGTAATCTCCATATGAAAGCCTGCCGCTAATTTCCTTGTTATATTAGAGTTGCCATATCCCTAGTCAACTGTAATAAAGAAATGACATAGCCGCAAAACTGTAATAAGTTATTACAGTTGAGTTCTAGCATCACAATGCCTTCAGCCAGAGCTAGCAGCTGGTGTGAAAGACAGGCCACGGAACATAATTACAGCTGCAGTTTAAATGACCGAAAAATGACCATTCCTAGGATTTGTTTTTCTAAATGAAGCAGTGATGAGCAGAAAGGAAATATTTTTTGCAACCTTTACAAACTAAAAGTGATTACAGGAATAATTGAATCAATCTGCCGTTTTCTGAATATTTTGAGCCTCAACCGTTTATATTCTGATCTACATTAAACGAATTCCAATATATTTTTGCAACAAATTACTAAGCGTTTTTGATGAGTTTAATTTCACACTAGATTGTAGTTTTATTCTTCATGTTTCCAAGTAAACTGCCTTTTTCATATGAAAAATCTACACACCATGAACTTATGTGGTTTGTGGCGAGGATGATGGTATGACCATGACGCTGCACTACGCGTGTTCGCACTGTGCTACGTGCAGCTCGCGTAGTGCGAAGTTGCGCAAACTTCGCAAACTCCGCGAGCGTAGTGCTTCGCCCAGGGTTAGTCATAGTGCATTTTGGAAGAACACATTCTAAATTACCATTAATATTTTGATAAATTTACCTGAAACTAATTCATAACTTACCAGCTCTTGCTTTAATTTTTTTGGGGGTCAACAAATGTGCTTTATAAATGTGACAGAATGTTCAAGTTTTAACATTTCCCCAAAATGCTAAATTTTTGTGTCAGTTTCTAACACACGCAGGAAAGGTGTTGGAATATTCTTTGGCATGTCTGTTTCATTATTATTTGTCCACTTTCTAATTTACAGACTTTTATTGTTTGTGTAACATTTATTCATTTATTGAGGCAATTGTATGGAAATGAATCTATAAACAAGTATGTGAGCTGATGCGAATCCAAGAAGCAATATGACAAAAATAGATTTCCTGTGAAGGTCATGGAAGACATTCAATGCAGAAATACATAGCACACAAACCAATTTAAACGTCTAAGGAAGACCCCTGTCTTTAGGAAATAGTGGAGCTTTTGGGTAAGGAAAGATATAAGTGAAAGCAAGTATGGGGAAAAAGGGCATAGGAGTTAGCCTTCCTTACGCAGTACTGACTTTGTTCCAGTCAGAACCAGTGCATTCTATTTGACGCCGACGCATCGGCCCTTCGAGGACATCACAGTGTCGACAGCGCAGCTCGACGACAACGCATTGCCTTCATCACCTGGAGTTCGACGACGATGCGTATCTCTACTGCGTGACTCGAAACCAACACACTGCCTACAATCCTTCGGACCGACGCACCGCATCGACCACTTCTTGCAGCTTGCTCATCGACATTGACACTTCGTCTGTGAAGGCAGGGTCGGATTGGTAACGCGGGCACTCGGGAAATGGCCGAAGGGCCGGTAGCCAAGTTCAAGCTGTGGGCTGCTTTTTTGGGCAACCTAGGGGCTGTCTGTGCTGTTAGGATGTCGCTAGCGGCCCAGTGGGTGCCTGAGTGGCCTTTCTGGAGGCAGATGGGCAGAGGTATCACTCCCTTTCTCTCGCTGGGCGGGCCCATTAATTTATCTAAGTGCAGGTAATTAAACATGCCCCCAGCCCCTCTCTTTTCATAAAACTTCGCAGAAGCAGTGTTTTGCGGAAAAGCAATATGCAAATGTGGGCCACTTTTTTTTGGTGTGCCCGGGCAGATTTTTGATCCCACTCCAACCCAGTGTGAAGGTACTATTTGCAGCGGCCCTGCGGGGCTCCTGTTTCTGATCCATGCTCCATCGCCTCGGCTTGACTTTTCAGATTTGACCCGGTCCAGCATGACCAGATGGCTCCGGTTGGTGATTTATGTTTCCAAGCACTATATTTCAATATATTTTTTATAAATGTGTAACTCCAGTCCTAGGTATCGGATATTTGTTATTTTAGTCTTGTTTTGTTCATTAAATTAATTTCTATATTTCTAACCCATTGTGGATTATTATTGGCTGGAATTTTTCACTGTTTTACCGTATTAAGTGTTGCACAAATACTTTACAAATTCCCTCTTAAATTGAGCCTGACTGCTCTGAGCCAAGCTATCAGAGGGTGTTCAAAGATTAAGAGCCCAGACTAGGGTTGTAGTTCCTGCTTGGACAGGGTGCATACCTCTGCCAAGCAGAAACCTAGTTTCTAACATTGGTGATCAGTGGTAGGATAGGATTTGTGTTTGTGCAGTGCTTTACAGTGGTTTGGTGTCCACTACCATCCACATTTTTAGGATCATTTCAACTTCTCTTTGCCTTTCTTAGTTTTTTATTGGCTTTTCACCCCTTTTCCAAATTTAAGTGCCCTAAACCTTTGCTTGGTGCACCATGGATGCCTTTAATCTGGATACCCTCAGCAGGTCTTTGTTTGCTGCAATGGGTGCAGTACCCCGGGTATTGGTCTTGTGCAGCTCCGGTGGGTCCTGGTGTCCTACCACTTAGTAGGAGGGCATATTTGTCCTTCAGGAGCACTGGTACCTCTTCCTGGGCGCTGCGGCGTTGGGCTGGCTGGTGAGCTGCTACACGTTGAACAGGACTTTGCTTTTTGGTGCCAGCGAACTGCAGGGAGGTTGTTGGCAATTTCCGAAGAGCTGGAAGTCTCACGGCGTTCTTGGAAGCTCGTCAGCTGTAGGATGATTCGCTGGACATGATTGTCGAGACTTTGTGCAGGCAGGCAGGGTTTTGTGCCTGAAGTACACTGAAAACTCTTCAGTTCTCACTTTACTCGCAGCTTTTCTTGCCTCTCCGTCTTGATCCATCGAATCTGAGTTCCTGGTATCAGGGGTGCCTCCTAAATACTGAATTTAGGGGTGTTAAGGGGAGTGACAGGTAGTAGCCAATGGCTTCTTACATTTAGGGTGACTACACCCCCTATATGACCACTTACTGTGGAAGATGGGCATAACCCTGAACTAATTAGCACAATTCCACCAGAAATCCAGATGGTAGTTTTTGTTTTTTACATCAGATAGCCCACCTTAGGGGTGGTACTAGCATGACAGTGAACATGCCTCCTAACCAATGTTTCCTTTAATTAGTTTCCTCTATGTGCGGCAGTATAAGGTCTCTGTGCGCTGCAGCCAATGCTATGTGCGCCAAGACCCAGACCACGCATGTGGGTGCAGCGACAAATATCAGTGCAAAAATCACTCCAAACGTTTTCCTTAAAAAGTGAGAATACAGTGCATTTCCACACATAAAGCGCCACATGATGGGTTTTAAGGCAGGTTTGCAATTTCCATACGCACTCCATGACATGAATTGGTTACCCAAGCAAGCTCACTTCGGCTTTAGTAAAAGCACAAGACTCCAACGGTGGTACAAAGATAAGATTTACTAACGATTCTCAACTAGAGCTCTGTTCATAGGGTGGGGAAATGTTGGGAGCCTATACAAGAACGCATAACTGGGGATACATGCAGGGGGGCACATGTTATGCCCCCGTGTGTGCATGCATCCCTAGTTCCTCAAATCAATTCTTTGAATGCTCTGAGAACCCTATTGAATTCGATTTGGAAAATTCCCTTTTCAATAGAGGAAGACTAGGTGTCTCTCCCTCCTCCAGAGCACCAAATGATACAATGGACACTTGTGAATATAATCTACCTGTACTGAGTGAGTTGTGTTTGCCTACATACCCAGCCACCATCCTTTTCTCTGTATATATATATCTATATATACACAAACACACGCACGCATATAATATTCTCGCTTGTGCACAGACAAGAAATATTCAAGTGTATAGTAAGTAATTTTGGTATAGGTCCTAGCAGTATTATCCAGAGAAGGTCTTCAAATCAGTATTGGCTGAAACATGTCAAAACTACAGAGAGATTATGAGAAACGGGGTTATTAGTTGGGGAGGACGACAGTCTTGTGCAAGTAATAAGTCTGTAATTGTCTTTTGACTCGGAGCCAAGTACCCCATTGGAGCACTTGGCTAGGGTAGCAAAATTGATTAGTCCAAGGCCTATTTAGAAGAGATGGTGTGGTCTAGCAATACCAATTTTCTGGCATGTAACAATGCTCCCAAAAAAATGACCAGTTAGTGCATTTTCTTTTAAAAGGGACAAGTACACTTATTTCACACCCATACGCAACTATTAACTGATGAATAGATACATCGGGTAGATGAAAATAACTTTTGTGACCTTCTCATATCACATTTCACCGTTAGTGGGTACTGAACACATAATCAGAACATATAATACTTGAAATGTTAAAAGCAGCACGGGAGAGAGTTGTATGCTTGGTGCAGATTTCAAGAACTGTTGATAGGCATCCCAAATCCAATATGTGGTAGCCAGGTGGGTGTGAGTGTTTGATTGATTCAGATGCTCCGTCCATCACCACCCCCTTTTATACCGCTTATGCACGATAAGCCACCACCATTCAGAACATTTGGCCAGACTTCCCAAAAAGAACCGGAAATTCAGATGCTATAGCAATCTATATTTTCACTGTCGGAGTGGTAAAACTGATACATTGTTGTATAAAATATGCTTGTCCACTGGCACTATAGCACTATCTCACCTGGAGGAAGTATGGAGTTATAACCTAGGTGGGGAAAAATGTCTTGGGATCTATGCGAACAGTGGAACTGTAACTAGAAATGGTATTATTGAACTAATTCCTTATGCATGCATCCACAGAACCTAATGATCCCTAACTGATGCACAGGCTATCTTCAGAAAACAGTGTCAACTGCCCCAAATTAGAAACTTCTATATGTACTTATGCACCCTTGGGCTGGGGCTATGATTGTATCCAACGATTTAGCTACATTGTGGACACACAACATCCGATTTAACAGGCTAGACCCGAGCAAGTGTCTTTATTGCAGATAAGCTAACCAAGAGATGTCTAAAGGGTTAGGGATGGGGCAAACACTGACTAAAAGCACAAGTGCTTCCTAATGTACCAAGAATTAAATCGTGGGAATTTTACATGGCTAAATGGATCAATGCAGGGTCATGAGGCGACAGCGGGTGCCACCGTGTGGGAGCTGGTCCTGACCCCCTAGAATGCTCCACTGAAGACGTTGATAAGTAGTATATTTAACCAAACTCAAAAGTGAACTAATGTGGGCAATAATATAGCGCTCAAAATGTCTGGCAATATGTTGTACATTTTCACCCAAAGAAGATATGACAGAAGTAGAAATGCTGTCTGTATCTGCGGAAAAGCCGGGTCTGTTGGCTCAGTGGACTAATGCATCCGCTGGAGGGGCCTGTGTTTGACCTCCTGGTCACAGGTTCAAATCCTGGCAGGTCCACTCAGCCTTTCATCCATGTGAGGTCGATAAAACGAGTAACATTGAGTTGGGTAACAATAAACATCTGTTATTCAGCGCCTTGAGACCCTAGCTTGGGTGATACGTGCGCTTTACAAATACACATGTTATGTATGACCGTTGAAGCATGTAAACATCGCTTGGCTTGTTGTGAGTGGAAGCTCTCTGTAGTAATGTTATTCAGCAGAACATGTTAGGGAGTCCTAAATATGCAGTGAAGTCGTAAAGGCAAACCCAATTATTTCCAAAAATGAATGGACTGCCTGGTTTACTTCCGAGGAGAAGACGGTGAGGTCCACAGCCCAGGACACAAAGGAAACAAGAACCAGACATCCTCATAAGCAATGGAAATAAAACCTGCAACAAGAACTTAAAAAACAAGCATTTGCAATGCAATAGGTCTCGCATTTGCGAAAGTTTAAGTTATTGCTATTGCAATGGCAATGCCTTTTATTTATCTGTTTTGATAATTAACACATAAATAAAAGGTAGTGTCATTTACAATGCCAATAGCTCAAACTCTTGTAAATGCGAGACCTATTTAATTTCAAAGAAGTGGGCGCCATTGTTGCAGGCTGCTTGTAAAGTGAAAGCAGGCATAACAAGCTGAATGTTGCAGGAAAGCATGCCGTGCCTGGAGTAGGAGAAACTCATTGAAGAAAATAGTGCTCACTGATTAAATAATACATACCGTGAAGTAAAAGGGCGAGTCCTCATGGGAGGTTACGAATGAAGACAAGGCGGTACTAAGAGGGGTTTAACAGCCTGTTAACGAATCAGAAGCCAGCATTAACCCAGGACAATGACACAAGCCAATAAAAAATATGGGCGGAGCTTCGAGTCTATACTCGAATACAGCGTGCCTTGCACACATGCTCCTCTCCCTCTCTGGTTCGCCCTCTCATCTCTCACACATGCTCCTCTCCCTCTCTGGTTCGCCGTCTCATCTCTCACACATGCTGCTCTCCCTCTCTGGTTCGCCCTCTCATCTCTCACACATGCTCCTCTCCCTCTCTGGTTCGCCGTCTCATCTCTCACACATGCTCCTCTCCCTCTCTGGTTCGCCGTCTCATCTCTCACACATGCTCCTCTCCCTCTCTGGTTTGCCGTCTCATCTCTCACACATGCTCCTCTCCCTCTCTGGTTCGCCCTCTCATCTCTCACACATGCTCCTCCCCCCCTCTTGTTCACCCTCTCATCTCTCACACATGCTCCTCTCCCTCTCTGGTTTGCTCTCTCATCTCTCACACATGCTCCTCTCCCTCTCTGGTTCGCCGCCTCATCTCTCACACATGCTGCTCTCCCTCTCTGGTTCGCCCTCTCATCTCTCACACATGCTCCTCTCCCTCTCTGGTTCGCCGTCTCATCTCTCACACAGGCTTCTCTCCCTCTCTGGTTCGCCGTCTCATCTCTCACACATGCTCCTCTCCCTCTCTGGTTCGCCCTCTCATCTCTCCTACATGCTCCTCCCCCCTCTTGTTCACCCTCTCATCTCTCACACATGCTCCTCTCCCTCTCTGGTTCGCCCTCTCATCTCTCACACATGCTCCTCTCCCTCTCTGGTTCGCCCTCTCATCTCTCACACATGCTCCTCTCCCTCTCTGGTTCGCCCTCTCATCTCTCACACATGCTCCTCTCCCTCTCTGGTTCGCCCTCTCATCTCTCACACATGCTCCTCTCCCTCTCTGGTTCGCCCTCTCATCTCTCACACATGCTTCTCTCCCTCTCTGGTTCGCCGTCTCATCTCTCACACATGCTTCTCTCCCTCTCTGGTTCGCCCTCTCATCTCTCACACATGCTCCTCTCCCTCTCTGGTTTGCCGTCTCATCTCTCACACATGCTCCTCTCCCTCTCTGGTTCGCCCTCTCATCTCTCACACATGCTCCTCTCCCTCTCTGGTTCACCCTCTCATCTCTCACACATGCTCCTCCCCCCCTCTTGTTCACCCTCTCATCTCTCACACATGCTCCTCTCCCTCTCTGGTTTGCCATGTCATCTCTCACACATGCTCCTCTCCCTCTCTGGTTCGCCCTCTCATCTCTCACACATGCTCCCCCCCCTCTTGTTCGCCCTCTCATCTCTCACACATGCTCCTCTCCCTCTCTGGTTCGCCCTCTCATCTCTCACACATGCTCCTCTCCCTCTCTGGTTCGCCCTCTCATCTGTCACACATGCTCCTCTCCCTCTCTGGTTCGCCCTCTCATCTCTCACACATGCTCCTCTCCCTCTCTGGTTCGCCCTCTCATCTCTCACACATGCTCCTCTCCCTCTCTGGTTCACCCTCTCATCTCTCACACATGCTCCTCTCCCTCTCTGGTTCGCCCTCTCATCTCTCACACATGCTCCTCTCCCTCTCTGGTTCGCCCTCTAATCTCTCACACATGCTCCTCTCCCTCTCTGGTTTGCCATCTCATCTCTCACACATGCTCCTCTCCCTCTCTGGTTCGCCCTCTCATCTCTCACACATGCTCCTCCCCCCTCTTGTTCGCCCTCTCATCTTTCACACATGCTCCTCTCCCCCTCTTGTTTGCCCTCTCATCTCTCACACATGCTCCTCTCCCTCTCTGGTTCACCCTCTCATCTCTCACACATGCTCCTCTCCCTCTCTGGTTTGCCATCTCATCTCTCACACATGCTCCTCTCCCTCTCTGGTTCGCCCTCTCATCTCTCACACATGCTCCTCCCCCGCTCTTGTTTGCCCTCTCATCTCTCACACATGCTCCTCTCCCTCTCTGGTTCGCCCTCTCATCTCTCACACATGCTCCTCTCCCTCTCTGGTTTGCCATCTCATCTCTCACACATGCTCCTCTCCCTCTCTGGTTCTCCCTCTCATCTCTCACACATGCTCCTCTCCCTCTCTGGTTTGCCGTCTCATCTCTCACACATGCTCCTCTCCCTCTCTGGTTCGCCCTCTCATCTCTCACACATGCTCCTCCCCCCCTCTTGTTCGCCCTCTCATCTCTCACACATGCTCCTCTCCCTCTCTGGTTCGCCCTCTCATCTCTCACACATGCTCCTCTCCCTCTCTGGTTCGCCATCTCATCTCTCACACATGCTCCTCTCCCTCTCTGAATTGCCGTCTCATCTCTCACACATGCTCCTCTCCCTCTCTGGTTCGCCCTCTCATCTCTTCTACATGCTCCTCCCCCCCCTCTTGTTCGCCCTCTCATCTCTCACACATGCTCCTCTCCCTCTCTGGTTTGCCGTCTCATCTCTCACACATGCTCCTCTCCCTCTCTGGTTCGCCCTCTCATCTCTCACACATGCTCCTCCCCCCTCTTGTTCGCCCTCTCATCTCTCACACATGCTCCTCTCCCCCTCTTGTTCGCCCTCTCATCTCTCACACATGCTCCTCTCCCTCTCTGGTTCACACTCTCATCTCTCACACATGCTCCTCTCCCTCTCTGGTTTGCCGTCTCATCTCTCACACATGCTCCTCACCCTCTCTGGTTCGCCCTCTCATCTCTCACACATGCTCCTCCCCCCTCTTGTTCGCCCTCTCATCTCTCACACATGCTCCTCTCCCTCTCTGGTTCACCCTCTCATCTCTCACACATGCTCCTCCCCCCCTCTTGTTCGCCCTCTCATCTCTCACACATGCTCCTCTCCCTCTCTGGTTCGCCCTCTCATCTCTCACACATGCTCCTCCCCCCTCTTGTTCACCCTCTCATCTCTCACACATGCTCCTCTCCCTCTCTGGTTCGCCGTCTCATCTCTCACACATGCTCCTCTCCCTCTCTGGTTCGCCCTCTCATCTCTCACACATGCTCCTCCCCCCCTCTTGTTCGCCCTCTCATCTCTCACACATGCTCCTCTCCCCCTCTTGTTCGCCCCATCATCTCTCACACATGCTCCTCTCCCTCTCTGGTTCACCCTCTCATCTCTCACACATGCTCCTCCCCCCTCTTGTTCGCCCTCTCATCTCTCACACATGCTCCTCTCCCTCTCTGGTTCGCCCTCTCATCTCTCACACATGCTCCTCCCCCCCTCTTGTTCGCCCTCTCATCTCTCACACATGCTCCTCTCCCTCTCTGGTTCGCCCTCTCATCTCTCACACATGCTCCTCCCCCCCTCTTGTTCGCCCTCTCATCTCTCACACATGCTCCTCTCCCTCTCTGGTTCGCCCTCTCATCTCTCACACATGCTCCTCCCCCCCTCTTGTTTGCCCTCTCATCTCTCACACATGCTCCTCTCCCTCTCTGGTTCGCCCTCTCATCTCTCACACATGCTCCTCTCCCTCTCTGGTTCGCCGTCTCATCTCTCACACATGCTCCTCTCCCTCTCTGGTTCGCCCTCTCATCTCTCACACATGCTCCTCTCCCTCTCTGGTTCGCCCTCTCATCTCTCACACATGCTACTCTCCCCCTCTTGTTCGCCCTCTCATCTCTCACACATGCTCCTCTCCCTCTCTGGTTTGCCCTCTCATCTCTCACACATGCTCCTCTCCCTCTCTGGTTCGCCCTCTCATCTCTCACACATGCTCCTCCCCCCCTCTTGTTCGCCCTCTCATCTCTCACACATGCTCCTCTCCCTCTCTGGTTCGCCCTCTCATCTCTCACACATGCTCCTCTCCCTCTCTGGTATGCCCTCTCATCTCTCACACATGCTCCTCTCCCTCTCTGGTACGCCCTCTCATCTCTCACACATGCTCCTCTCCCTCTCTGGTTCGCCCTCTCATCTCTCACACATGCTCCTCTCCCTCTCTGGTTCGCCCTCTCATCTCTCACACATGCTCCTCTCCCTCTCTGGTTTGCCATCTCATCTCTCACACATGCTCCTCTCCCTCTCTGGTTCGCCCTCTCATCTCTCACACATGCTCCTCCGCCCCTCTTGTTCGCCCTCTCATCTCTCACACATGCTCCTCTCCCTCTCTGGTTCGCCCTCTCATCTCTCACACATGCTCCTCTCCCTCTCTGGTTCACCCTCTCATCTCTCACACATGCTCCTCCCCCCCTCTTGTTCGCCTTCTCATCTCTCACACATGCTCCTCTCCCTCTCTGGTTCGCCCTCCCATCTGTCACACATGCTCCTCCCCCCCTCTTGTTCGCCCTCTCATCTCTCACACATGCTCCTCTCCCTCTCTGGTTCGCCCTCTCATCTCTCACACATGCTCCTCTCCCTCTCTGGTTCACCCTCTCATCTCTCACACATGCTCCTCCCCCCCTCTTGTTCGCCCTCTCATCTCTCACACATGCTCCTCTCCCTCTCTGGTTCGCCCTCTCATCTCTCACACACGCTCCTCCCCCCCTCTTGTTCGCCCTCTCATCTCTCACACATGCTCCTCTCCCTCTCTGGTTCGCCCTCTCATCTCTCACACATGCTCCTCCGCCCTCTTGTTCGCCCTCTCATCTCTCACACATGCTCCTCTCCCTCTCTGGTTCGCCCTCTCATCTCTCACACATGCTCCTCTCCCTCTCTGGTTCGCCCTCCCATCTCTCACACATGCTCCTCTCCCTCTCTGGTACGCCCTCTCATCTCTCACACATGCTCCTCTCCCTCTCTGGTTTGCCGTCTCATCTCTCACACATGCTCCTCTCCCTCTCTGGTTCGCCCTCTCATCTCTCACACATGCTCCTCTCCCTCTCTGGTTTGCCGTCTCATCTCTCACACATGCTCCTCTCCCTCTCTGGTTCGCCCTCTCATCTCTCACACATGCTCCTCCCCCCCTCTTGTTCGCCCTCTCATCTCTCACACATGCTCCTCTCCCTCTCTGGTTCACCCTCTCATCTCTCACACATGCTCCTCTCCCTCTCTGGTTCGCCCTCTCATCTCTCACACATGCTCCTCTCCCTCTCTGGTTCTCCTTCTAATCTCTCACACATGCTCCTCTCCCTCTCTGGTTTGCCATCTCATCTCTCACACATGCTCCTCTCCCTCTCTGGTTCGCCCTCTCATCTCTCACACATGCTCCTCCCCCCTCTTGTTCGCCCTCTCATCTCTCACACATGCTCCTCTCCCCCTCTGGTTCGCCCTCTCATCTCTCACACATGCTACTCTCCCCCTCTTGTTCGCCCTCTCATCTCTCACACATGCTCCTCTCCCTCTCTGGTTTGCCCTCTCATCTCTCACACATGCTCCTCTCCCTCTCTGGTTCGCCCTCTCATCTCTCACACATGCTCCTCCCCCCCTCTTGTTCGCCCTCTCATCTCTCACACATGCTCCTCTCCCTCTCTGGTTCGCCCTCTCATCTCTCACACATGCTCCTCTCCCTCTCTGGTATGCCCTCTCATCTCTCACACATGCTCCTCTCCCTCTCTGGTACGCCCTCTCATCTCTCACACATGCTCCTCTCCCTCTCTGGTTCGCCCTCTCATCTCTCACACATGCTCCTCTCCCTCTCTGGTTCGCCCTCTCATCTCTCACACATGCTCCTCTCCCTCTCTGGTTTGCCATCTCATCTCTCACACATGCTCCTCTCCCTCTCTGGTTCGCCCTCTCATCTCTCACACATGCTCCTCCGCCCCTCTTGTTCGCCCTCTCATCTCTCACACATGCTCCTCTCCCTCTCTGGTTCGCCCTCTCATCTCTCACACATGCTCCTCTCCCTCTCTGGTTCACCCTCTCATCTCTCACACATGCTCCTCCCCCCCTCTTGTTCGCCCTCTCATCTCTCACACATGCTCCTCTCCCTCTCTGGTTCGCCCTCCCATCTGTCACACATGCTCCTCCCCCCCTCTTGTTCGCCCTCTCATCTCTCACACATGCTCCTCTCCCTCTCTGGTTCGCCCTCTCATCTCTCACACATGCTCCTCTCCCTCTCTGGTTCACCCTCTCATCTCTCACACATGCTCCTCCCCCCCTCTTGTTCGCCCTCTCATCTCTCACACATGCTCCTCTCCCTCTCTGGTTCGCCCTCTCATCTCTCACACACGCTCCTCCCCCCCTCTTGTTCGCCCTCTCATCTCTCACACATGCTCCTCTCCCTCTCTGGTTCGCCCTCTCATCTCTCACACATGCTCCTCCGCCCTCTTGTTCGCCCTCTCATCTCTCACACATGCTCCTCTCCCTCTCTGGTTCGCCCTCTCATCTCTCACACATGCTCCTCTCCCTCTCTGGTTCGCCCTCCCATCTCTCACACATGCTCCTCTCCCTCTCTGGTACGCCCTCTCATCTCTCACACATGCTCCTCTCCCTCTCTGGTTTGCCGTCTCATCTCTCACACATGCTCCTCTCCCTCTCTGGTTCGCCCTCTCATCTCTCACACATGCTCCTCTCCCTCTCTGGTTTGCCGTCTCATCTCTCACACATGCTCCTCTCCCTCTCTGGTTCGCCCTCTCATCTCTCACACATGCTCCTCCCCCCCTCTTGTTCGCCCTCTCATCTCTCACACATTCTCCTCTCCCTCTCTGGTTCACCCTCTCATCTCTCACACATGCTCCTCTCCCTCTCTGGTTCGCCCTCTCATCTCTCACACATGCTCCTCTCCCTCTCTGGTTCTCCTTCTAATCTCTCACACATGCTCCTCTCCCTCTCTGGTTTGCCATCTCATCTCTCACACATGCTCCTCTCCCTCTCTGGTTCGCCCTCTCATCTCTCACACATGCTCCTCCCCCCTCTTGTTCGCCCTCTCATCTCTCACACATGCTCCTCTCCCCCTCTTGTTTGCCCTCTCATCTCTCACACATGCTCCTCTCCCTCTCTGGTTCACCCTCTCATCTCTCACACATGCTCCTCTCCCTCTCTGGTTTGCCATCTCATCTCTCACACATGCTCCTCTCCCTCTCTGGTTCGCCCTCTCATCTCTCACACATGCTCCTCCCCCCTCTTGTTCGCCCTCTCATCTCTCACACATGCTCCTCTCCCTCTCGGGTTCGCCCTCTCATCTCTCACACATGCTCCTCTCCCTCTCTGGCTTGCCATCTCATCTCTCACACATGCTCCTCTCCCTCTCTGGTTCGCCCTCTCATCTCTCACACATGCTCCTCTCCCTCTCTGGTTTGCCGTCTCATCTCTCACACATGCTCCTCTCCCTCTCTGGTTCGCCCTCTCATCTCTCACACATGCTCCTGCCCCCTCTTGTTCGCCCTCTCATCTCTCACACATGCTCCTCTCCCTCTCTGGTTCGCCCTCTCATCTCTCACACATGCTCCTCTCCCTCTCTGGTTCGCCATCTCATCTCTCACACATGCCCCTCTCCCTCTCTGGTTTGCCGTCTCATCTCTCACACATGCTCCTCTCCCTCTCTGGTTCGCCCTCTCATCTCTCCTACATGCTCCTCCCCCCCTCTTGTTCGCCCCCTCATCTCTCACACATGCTCCTCTCCCTCTCTGGTTTGCCGTCTCATCTCTCACACATGCTCCTCTCCCTCTCTGGTTCGCCCTCTCATCTCTCACACATGCTCCTCCCCCCCTCTTGTTCGCCCTCTCATCTCTCACACATGCTCCTCTCCCCCTCTTGTTCGCCTTCTCATCTCTCACACATGCTCCTCTCCCTCTCTGGTTCACACTCTCATCTCTCACACATGCTCCTCTCCCTCTCTGGTTTGCCGTCTCATCTCTCACACATGCTCCTCTCCCTCTCTGGTTCGCCCTCTCATCTCTCACACATGCTCCTCCCCCCCTCTTGTTCGCCCTCTCATCTCTCACACATGCTCCTCTCCCTCTCTGGTTCGCCCTCTCATCTCTCACACATGCTCCTCCCCCCCTCTTGTTCGCCCTCTCATCTCTCACACATGCTCCTCTCCCTCTCTGGTTCGCCCTCTCATCTCTCACACATGCTCCTCCCCCCTCTTGTTCGCCCTCTCATCTCTCACACATGCTCCTCTCCCTCTCTGGTTCGCCCTCTCATCTCTCACACATGCTCCTCTCCCTCTCTGGTTTGCCGTCTCATCTCTCACACATGCTCCTCTCCCTCTCTGGTTTGCCCTCTCATCTCTCACACATGCTCCTCTCCCTCTCTGGTTCGCCCTCTCATCCCTCACACATGCTCCTCTCCCCCTCTTGTTCGCCCTCTCATCTCTCACACATGCTCCTCTCCCTCTCTGGTTCGCCCTCTCATCTCTCACACATGCTCCTCTCCCTCTCTGGTTCGCCCTCTCATCTCTCACACATGCTCCTCCCCCCTCTTGTTCGCCCTCTCATCTCTCACACATGCTCCTCTCCCTCTCTGGTTCGCCCTCTCATCTCTCACACATGCTCCTCTCCCTCTCTGGTACGCCCTCTTGTAGGAGAGTAGGGTCTGCTATCCTATGGTCACCCCAATTTTTGCTTTTTGCTTCACTGGTTTTCGACTTACTGAGGCTGTGGGCCTGCTAATCAGACCCCCAGCCTGCTGTTCTCTCTCTAAATTTATAATACATGTGCTATAGGTACATACCACAATTGGAAATGGACTCCTTGTCAGCCCCTGTACCATGCACTATAGGTGCTCAGGGCATAGGTGCCACCAAGGCCTACCAGGGGCTGAAGCATAGCTTTTGCCACCCCTGGCTGGTTTTTAAATTGACACAACTGGCTGATCACTCAGCTGGGGCAAGTGGGTGTAATCACCCCTTGCTTAGATGTAGTATACCTATATCTAAACCTATATCTGGACACATATATAGCCTGTAAGCCACTCCTATGGAAGGCCTCATCAATCCTGGAGGCAGAGTGCGTGGTTTTATGTGAGATGGTGCTCTGGCATGAGCTGAGCCTGTCTGCAGCTGTCGGGAACAACTCCCTAAGCTGATCCGGGATAATGCCATACCATATACTCTTAAGCGCCTTATAATCCTCGCGGTTATATAGCAACTTTGGTTTGGCTTTATCAAAACATGTCGTGTAAGGTGTCATACGAATTGGAATACTACCCCCTCGCCAGTTCTGGCGACGCGGGTAGCATTCCACCCTTCTAGAGGGAGAAGACATGTTACTTTACTGAAACGCGGTTGATTTAAAATGAGCCTCAGATCCACAAAATGGATGCCCCTGCCACAGACACGGGTCTGGCCTCCTGCTGCTGACCGAAACTCGGCAGAGGAGGCCTGGACAAAGAGTTTCCTGTCACAGGGCGGTGTCAAACCACCCCAGACAGGAGATAGTGGATTGGAGTAGGGAGGTTTCAAAGAAACCAGACACTGCCTGGGGAGCACAAGGCTGCCCCTTGCAGGATCCGGCCAAACCGGTTCTGGGGCCTCCCAGCCCCTGTCCCAGCGCGGCCAGGATCAAAGGAGAGGGGTGTAACCACCCCCTTCCTGGGTCCCACCCATAGGAGGGGACCTAGCAGGATGTCCAACCCCCGAGATTCGAATAAGAGGGGGAGCAGTGCCAATGCAACTCAGATCATCCTGAAGAAACATAAGAAACGAATTCTGGACCCTTCGACTTTCTGCACGACGTGAGAAGACTGAAGAATCTCCCTTGTGGTCAAGGAGTGACCACCCTGTGCAAACAGGCACCATCCAGCCCTCGACCCTTGCTTTGTTGCAGTTCCCGCCGGAACTCGAGCAACAGAGATCGACGAGATCAAGCTTGCCTGCCTTCTACCTGCCCGATCCACAGTCCCTGCAGAGCTGAGACCCGTGGAGGCGACCAGAAGCGTGGGGCACGCCATCTTGAAAAGGCCACGAGACGCTGACCGTGCAGCCCACGAGTGACCCTCGAAGCTGTACACCGGGGTTTGAGAAGCCCCAGCCCCGAGCTCCACTTGCACCAAAGCTCACCCCTCCACACTCGACGAGTGCTGCGTGGGACCCTTCTGCTTGTGTGCGCTCGACGCCTTGGCCCGGTCACTTGCCAGCTGGCTTGTGGCCCCTGTGCCGACGAACCTTGAAATACGACTCGCTTTTCTGGTTGCTCCAGATCTGCACCAGCTCCTGTGAAAAGGAGCCCCCACTCTGACCCTCCTGGTTTGAGTGATAAGCAATCTCCCGGTTCCGCGTGGATTGCTTTTGCCAAGTGCTGTTTGCTGCAATCTTGAAGCCGACGGTGCTGACGGCGAGAGCCTACGTGGGACAGATCGTGACCTGCTCCTGGACGTCGCAGATGCCCCAGAGCCCACGTGACAGCGGAGAGAAGCCTATCGACAACCGCCTGATTGCGCCCGACATTGCCTGGTTCCATCCTGGTTCCACCCTGGTCACTGCTGAGTGACCCAGACTCTGTCCCCTCTGCTTTCAGGTACTTTTCTACTTCGATCCACCCTTGGATCGCACCGGACACTTCTGCTTCACATCGCCTGCAGCTGCAACAGCTTCAAGCACCAAGAACCTGCGTGACAGAACCCGACGCCACTTCGACCCTGTGCACCCACGGCCTGTGGGTGAGGTAACATTGCAACGCCGGTGTCTATACACTGGTACACACCTCTAGGGTCTGTGTCTAAAGTTTTGTGTTCCTAGGTTCAGCGGAACTATCTTTTAATTCACTTTAACTGACTTTTACGCACCATTGACAGTGCATTGGTGCGCGCCGCACTTTCCGTGCTGCACCCGTCTCCTGTGGGCTACTCCCGACTTCATCATTGCTAGTCCTGACTGCTCCCAGCGAATCTCTAGGCCCTAGGCCTAACCATTGTTCGATAAGTGTTACTTATACCACTTTTTTAATATATGGTCTGAGTGGCCACCCGCCCTCATCCATAATTGTGCAACTTTATATGTGTAACAGTGCTTTTGATTTAACGCTTGTGCCCCTTTCCTCATAAAGAGTACTGGGGAGTAATTTAGAAATAAATACATATATTTTTATAAATATATACTTGTGTGGTGTCCTTTCATTTGATTACAGGATTGTATGTGGTAAAACAGCTCGCTTAACACGACCTCTTAAGTTAAGCCTTTAAGGCTGCTTAGTCCATGCTACCACTAGGATAGCTTGTCTAACAAGGTTGACTTACAACCTGACATCTTTGGGGTTTGTTTGGACTGATACCCAGTGGTTCCAGAATTGGAAACACTACATATCAGGCCAACTTCTCACATTGGTGTGCAGCGGTGCGGATTTGAGCTTGCTGTTTGTTTTACCATTGCAATCTTTATCAAATTGAAAGATCACATCAAGTACCTCTAGGTACATATAAATCAAAAGCTTAGCATATTAAGTTCTACTGAACTTAGTAGTTGTAGATTAAAGGGATTAGCACACCCTGACTACAACTCACTAGCAAGGTACAGTAGGAAACCACTTAGTGTAGGTAAGTGCACCACTTACACCTCACTAGCAGTCATGTCTGATACAGGTAGAGCTTCAGGCTCTGCTCCTGTAATAGTTGATCCTATAGGGACAACATCCAGATATGACAACCTTAGCCACAAAGACCTGAGTGCCTTGTGCACAGCCAGGGGGCTAAAAAAGGGCAGAGGCCCTACCATTCCTTCCCTAGTAGCTCTCCTAGAAAAGGATGACCTAGATAAGGTGAGTCAGACTCCCTTAGAAACAGAGGAAGGGATAAACTCCCCTGAGAATGAGGATCTTCCAGAGGAAGTAGAGGAGGAGGAGGAAGACCCAGAGGAAGGCTCTGATTTAGAAGAGCCTGAAGATCAGGATCAGGGGGGAAACCAGGTACAGGTTGCCAGGCTTAACCAGGCCAACTTGGACCTACATGGGAATGGAGAGGGCCAGCACCACTCCAGATCTCATAACCACATTCTCCCAGGTAACAGGAGGGTGAGATCTCTATCAAGGGATTCTCATCTTTCTAGTGCCTCAAGAGAATCTCAAAGAGGAATGACTTCCTCCCAGAGAAAGGAGCATAGGGCCAGGATGAGGGCTGTCCAACTCCAAATAGAAAGGGAAGAGGTAGCCTTGGCTCAAGCTAAACTTGCTTTAGCAAGAGAAAGAAAATTGTGTGGCTTAGATGCCACTGGTGGCAGCAAAGTTCCTAAAGAAAAAGACAGGGCCTATGACAATAGAAACCTGACAAAAATTGTGCCCCCCTACAAGGAAGGGGATGATATCCACAAATGGATGACTGCTCTTGAGAGGGCCTGCATGGTACAGCAGGTCCCTGAGGATCAGTGGGCAGCAATTTTATGGTACTCCTTTTCTGAGAAAGGGAGGGACAGGCTCCTCACTGTTAGACCTGAGGATGCCAAAAACTACTCTGTTCTGAAGAGTGCTCTTATTGAAGGGTTTGGCCTAACCACTGAGCAATACAGGTTGTTGTTCAGAGACACCCAAAAAGCACAGACTCAGGACTGGACTGATTTTGTAGATTGTGCCACTAAGGCTCTGGAGGGTTGGCTGCAGGGAAGTAAAGTTTCAGACTATACAGGATTGTACAATCTTATGATGAGAGAACAGATCCTTAATAACTGTCAGAACCAGCTGTTGCATCAATACCTTGTTGACTCTGATTTGACCTCTCCCCAAGAATTGGGAAAGAAGGCAGACAAATGGGTCAGAACAAGGATTAAGCAGAAAAACCAGAACCAAGGTGACCAGAAGAAAACAGACCAGAAGGGTGGGAATCAGAAAGATAAAGAAAAGGACCAGAAGTCTTCAGGCCCCCAAACTAGCAATAAGGAGGGGGGTTCCCAAAATGGAAACAAGAAAAAGAAGAATGATGGCCCAAAGAAACCTTGGTGTAATACCTGCAAATCAGTTTCACACTGGGGCAGTGAATGCACTAAGAAAAATCCAGTCCCCACCACTGCAGCTCCTAAAGCAACTGCACCCCCTAGTACAGTCAGCAGTGGTGGTACACAGCCAAAGGGTTTAGTAGGGTTGACCCTGGGTACTGAGGTGGAATCTGGCCTAGTCAGAATCCCCACACAGGCAGTTCTCCTATATGATGTGGACTTATCTTTGCCCACTGCAGTAAGCCCCAGTAACCTGGGCAAATATAGGCAGACTCCCTTAATTAATGAGAAACTGGCTCAGGCCTACAGGGACACTTGTGCCAGTGTCACAATGGTGACACCTGGCTTTGTGGACCCTGGACAGATTGTACTAGGTGAAAGTTACCTAGTGACCAATGCAAGCAACTCCACTACTTCCCATAGTGTGGCTGTTGTGAACTTCTCCTGGGGAGGGGTAGATGGCCTAAAGAAAGTTGTTGTGAGTGCAGACCTCCCAGTAGACTGTCTGTTAGGCAATGATCTTGAAAGCTCAGTTTGGTCAGAAGTGGAGTACAGGACTCATGCAGAAATGCTAGGGATTTCAGCTCATGTCCTTGCAGTGACAAGGTCTCAGGCTAAGAAGTGCCTTCCTGAACCAGTGGTGGATCTTGAAACAATAGACCAACCACAACCCAAGAGAAGGAGCAAGAGGGTTAAGGCTGTGCCTTCCCACTTGCCCCAGGTTGAGGATCAGGTTTCACAGGAAACTGATTCTGCAGTCCAAGAGGAGACTGTCTCTGAGGAGCTTGAACCTGATCAGGTTGAGTTTCTGGGGACAGGGGGACCCTCAAGGGCAGACCTGGGGCAGGCCCAATTAGATTGCCCTTCACTTGAACCCCTCAGACAGCAAGCTGCTGCTGAGGCTGCAGGGAATGCTCAAGGTACCCATAAGGTGTATTGGGATGAAGGACTCCTTTATTCAGAGGCTAGAGACCCCAAGCCTGGCACCACCAGGAGGTTGGTTATACCTTTGAAGTTTAGGGGCTTCCTTCTTACCTTGGCCCATGATATTCCCCTTGCAGGACACTTAGGCCAGAATAAGACTTGGGACAGGCTTGTTCCACACTTTCACTGGCCTCACATGTCAGAAAATGTCAAGGAGTTTTGTCGCTCCTGTGTCACTTGCCAAGCCAGTGGTAAGTCAGGTGGCACAACAAAGGCCCCCCTGATACCACTACCTGTGGTGGGGGTACCCTTTGAAAGAGTTGGAATAGACATTGTGGGTCCCATGGATCCTCCAACAGCATCTGGGCACAGATTTATACTGGTGGTAGTGGATCATGCCACCAGGTATCCAGAGGCAATTCCCCTGAGGACCACCACAGCTCCTGTGGTGGCAAAAGCCCTCATTGCAGTTTTCTCAAGAGTGGGCTTTCCAAAGGAGGTTCTTTCAGACAGAGGTACCAACTTCATGTCTGGATACTTAAAAGCAATGTGGAAAGAGTGTGGAGTAAACTATAAGTTTACCACACCCTACCATCCACAGTGCAATGGGCTTGTGGAAAGGTTCAACAAGACCCTAAAGGGAATGATAAAAGGTTTACCAGAGAAGCTTAGGCGGAAATGGGACATCCTTTTACCCTGCTTGCTCTTTGCTTACAGAGAGGTCCCACAGAAGGGGGTTGGCTACAGCCCTTTTGAACTTTTGTTTGGCCACCCTGTAAGGGTCCACTGAGTTTGGTGAAGGAAGGATGGGAGTTACCTCTCAAAAAGCCTAAACTAGACATTGTGGACTATGTACTTGGTCTCCGCTCCAGGATGGCTGAATACATGGAGAGAGCATCCAAAAACCTTGAGGCAAGTCAGGAATTACAGAAAGCCTGGCATGACCAAAAGGCTGTTCTGGTTGAGTACCAGCCAGGGCAGAAGGTGTGGGTGTTGGACCCAGTGGGGCCAGCAGCTCTCCAGGACAAATGGACTGGACCCTACCCTATCATTGAGAAAAAGGGAGAAGTCACCTATGTGGTTGACTTTGGCACCCCTAGGAGCCCCCACAGGGTGCTCCATGTCAATCGTTTGAAAGCATTTGTTGACAGGGAGGACATGAGTCTCCTCATGGCCACAGATGGGGAACATGAGGAAGAGAGTGACCCTCTCCCAGACCTGCTTTCCCAGAACCCTGATGATGGTTCGGTTGATGGAGTAGCCTTGGCAGGCAGCCTCACTGAGCAGCAACAGGTGGACTGCAGACAGGTGTTGCAGGCCCACAGACACTTGTTTTCACTCACATCCAGTCAGACTAACTGGTGCACCCATGAGGTGGATACTGGTGACAATCTGCCTGTGAAGAATAAGATCTACAGGCAACCTGACCATGTCAGGGATTGTATAAAGGCTGAGGTGCAAAAGATGTTGGAGCTTGGAGTGATTGAGCCATCAGAGAGCCCATGGGCTAGCCCAGTGGTCCTTGTGCCAAAACCTCATACCAAAGATGGGAAGAGAGAAATGAGGTTTTGTGTGGACTACAGAGGTCTCAATGCTGTCACTAGGACAGATGCTCATCCCATTCCAAGAGCAGATGAGCTCATTGATAAATTGGCTTCTGCCAAGTTTCTGAGCACATTTGATTTGACAGCTGGCTACTGGCAAATCAGACTAGCTGAAGAGTCAAAAGCCAAAACAGCATTCTCTACCCCTAGTGGACATTATCAGTTTGTGGTGATGCCCTTTGGTTTGAAGAATGCACCTGCCACCTTCCAAAGGTTGGTGAATCAAGTCCTTGCTGGGCTGGATGACTTTTGTGCAGCATATCTAGATGATATTGCTGTCTTTAGCTCCACCTGGGAGGATCACCTGATCCACCTGAAGAAGGTTCTGGAGGCCCTGCAAAAGGCAGGCCTGACTATCAAGGCTACTAAGTGCCAGATAGGGCAGAGCAAGGTTGTGTACTTGGGCCACCTAGTAGGTGGGGGTCAAGTTCAACCACTGGAGAGCAAGATCCAGACCATACAGGACTGGGCTCCTCCAACTACCCAGACACAAGTCAGAGCCTTCTTGGGCCTGACTGGGTATTACAGAAAATTTGTAAAGAACTATGGGTCCATTGTGACACCATTGAATGACTTGACATCCAAGAAGATGTCCAAAAAGGTTCAGTGGACAGTTAGCAGTCAAAAGGCATTTGATGACCTGAAGAAGGCCATGTGCTCTGCACCTATCATGAAGAGTCCTGACTACTCCAAACAGTTCATTGTACAGACAGATGCTTCTGAGTTGGGGGTGGGAGCTGTGCTTTCACAACTTAATCAAGATGGTCAAGACCAGCCCATTGCTTTTATTAGCAGAAGGCTGACCCCCAGGGAGAAACGTTGGTCAGCTATTGAGAGGGAGGCCTTTGCTGTGGTTTGGGCCCTGAAGAAGTTGAGGCCATACTTGTTTGGTACTCACTTCCTAATTCAGACAGACCATAAGCCCCTCTTGTGGCTAAATCAGATGAAGGGTGAAAATCCCAAACTGCTCAGGTGGTCCATTTCCCTACAGGGGATGGACTTTACAGTGGAGCACCGCCCAGGGACTGACCATGGTAATGCAGATGGTCTCTCCAGGTACTTCCACTTAGAACATGAAGACTTATCTGGTCAAGGTTAAGTTTAATGTCCCTGCGTTTGGGGGGGGGGGGTTATGTAGGAGAGTAGGGTCTGCTATCCTATGGTCACCCCAATTTTTGCTTTTTGCTTCACTGGTTTTCGACTTACTGAGGCTGTGGGCCTGCTAATCAGACCCCCAGCCTGCTGTTCTCTCTCTAAATTTATAATACATGTGCTATAGGTACATACCACAATTGGAAATGGACTCCTTGTCAGCCCCTGTACCATGCACTATAGGTGCTCAGGGCATAGGTGCCACCAAGGCCTACCAGGGGCTGAAGCATAGCTTTTGCCACCCCTGGCTGGTTTTTAAATTGACACAACTGGCTGATCACTCAGCTGGGGCAAGTGGGTGTAATCACCCCTTGCTTAGATGTAGTATACCTATATCTAAACCTATATCTGGACACATATATAGCCTGTAAGCCACTCCTATGGAAGGCCTCATCAATCCTGGAGGCAGAGTGCGTGGTTTTATGTGAGATGGTGCTCTGGCATGAGCTGAGCCTGTCTGCAGCTGTCGGGAACAACTCCCTAAGCTGATCCGGGATAATGCCATACCATATACTCTTAAGCGCCTTATAATCCTCGCGGTTATATAGCAACTTTGGTTTGGCTTTATCAAAACATGTCGTGTAAGGTGTCATACGAATTGGAATACTACCCCCTCGCCAGTTCTGGCGACGGGGGTAGCATTCCACCCTTCTAGAGGGAGAAGACATGTTACTTTACTGAAACGCGGTTGATTTAAAATGAGCCTCAGATCCACAAAATGGATGCCCCTGCCACAGACACGGGTCTGGCCTCCTGCTGCTGACCGAAACTCGGCAGAGGAGGCCTGGACAAAGAGTTTCCTGTCACAGGGCGGTGTCAAACCACCCCAGACAGGAGATAGTGGATTGGAGTAGGGAGGTTTCAAAGAAACCAGACACTGCCTGGGGAGCACAAGGCTGCCCCTTGCAGGATCCGGCCAAACCGGTTCTGGGGCCTCCCAGCCCCTGTCCCAGCGCGGCCAGGATCAAAGGAGAGGGGTGTAACCACCCCCTTCCTGGGTCCCACCCATAGGAGGGGACCTAGCAGGATGTCCAACCCCCGAGATTCGAATAAGAGGGGGAGCAGTGCCAATGCAACTCAGATCATCCTGAAGAAACATAAGAAACGAATTCTGGACCCTTCGACTTTCTGCACGACGTGAGAAGACTGAAGAATCTCCCTTGTGGTCAAGGAGTGACCACCCTGTGCAAACAGGCACCATCCAGCCCTCGACCCTTGCTTTGTTGCAGTTCCCGCCGGAACTCGAGCGACAGAGATCGACGAGATCAAGCTTGCCTGCCTTCTACCTGCCCGATCCACAGTCCCTGCAGAGCTGAGACCCGTGGAGGCGACCAGAAGCGTGGGGCACGCCATCTTGAAAAGGCCACGAGACGCTGACCGTGCAGCCCACGAGTGACCCTCGAAGCTGTACACCGGGGTTTGAGAAGCCCCAGCCCCGAGCTCCACTTGCACCAAAGCTCACCCCTCCACACTCGACGAGTGCTGCGTGGGACCCTTCTGCTTGTGTGCGCTCGACGCGTTGGCCCGGTCACTTGCCAGCTGGCTTGTGGCCCCTGTGCCGACGAACCTTGAAATACGACTCGCTTTTCTGGTTGCTCCAGATCTGCACCAGCTCCTGTGAAAAGGAGCCCCCACTCTGACCCTCCTGGTTCGAGTGATAAGCAATCTCTCGGTTCCGCGTGGATTGCTTTTGCCAAGTGCTGTTTGCTGCAATCTTGAAGCCGACGGTGCTGACGGCGAGAGCCTACGTGGGACAGATCGTGACCTGCTCCTGGACGTCGCAGATGCCCCAGAGCCCACGTGACAGCGGAGAGAAGCCTATCGACAACCGCCTGATTGCGCCCGACATTGCCTGGTTCCGTCCTGGTTCCACCCTGGTCACTGCTGAGTGACCCAGACTCTGTCCCCTCTGCTTTCAGGTACTTTTCTACTTCGATCCACCCTTGGATCGCACCGGACACTTCTGCTTCACATCGCCTGCAGCTGCAACAGCTTCAAGCACCAAGAACCTGCGTGACAGAACCCGACGCCACTTCGACCCTGTGCACCCACGGCCTGTGGGTGAGGTAACATTGCAACGCCGGTGTCTATACACTGGTACACACCTCTAGGGTCTGTGTCTAAAGTTTTGTGTTCCTAGGTTCAGCGGAAGTATCTTTTAATTCACTTTAACTGACTTTTACGCACCATTGACAGTGCATTGGTGCGCGCCGCACTTTCCGGGCTGCACCCGTCTCCTGTGGGCTACTCCCGACTTCATCATTGCTAGTCCTGACTGCTCCCAGCGAATCTCTAGGCCCTAGGCCTAACCATTGTTCGATAAGTGTTACTTATACCACTTTTTTAATATATGGTCTGAGTGGCCACCCGCCCTCATCCATAATTGTGCAACTTTATATGTGTAACAGTGCTTTTGATTTAACGCTTGTGCCCCTTTCCTCATAAAGAGTACTGGGGAGTAATTTAGAAATAAATACATATATTTTTATAAATATATACTTATGTGGTGTCCTTTCATTTGATTACAGGATTGTATGTGGTAAAACAGCTCGCTTAACACGACCTCTTAAGTTAAGCCTTTAAGGCTGCTTAGTCCATGCTACCACTAGGATAGCTTGTCTAACAAGGTTGACTTACAACCTGACATCTTTGGGGTTTGTTTGGACTGATACCCAGTGGTTCCAGAATTGGAAACACTACATATCAGGCCAACTTCTCACACCTCTCATCTCTCACACATGCTCCTCTCCCTCTCTGGTACGCCCTCTCATCTCTCACACATGCTCCTCTCCCTCTCTGGTTCGCCCTCTCATCTCTCACACATGCTCCTCTCCCTCTCTGGTTTGCCATCTCATCTCTCACACATGCTCCTCTCCCTCTCTGGTTCGCCCTCTCATCTCTCACACATGCTCCTCCCCCCCTCTTGTTCGCCCTCTCATCTCTCACACATGCTCCTCTCCCTCTCCGGTTCGCCCTCTCATCTCTCACACATGCTCCTCTCCCTCTCTGGTTCACCCTCTCATCTCTCACACATGCTCCTCCCCCCTCTTGTTCGCCCTCTCATCTCTCACACATGCTCCTCTCCCTCTCTGGTTTGCCCTCTCATCTCTCACACATGCTCCTCCCCCCCTCTTGTTCGCCCTCTCATCTCTCACACATGCTCCTCTCCCTCTCTGGTTCGCCCTCTCATCTCTCACACATGCTCCTCTCCCTCTCTGGTTCACCCTCTCATCTCTCACACATGCTCCTCCCCCCCTCTTGTTCGCCCTCTCATCTCTCACACATGCTCCTCTCCCTCTCTGGTTCGCCCTCTCATCTCTCACACACGCTCCTCCCCCCCTCTTGTTTGCCCTCTCATCTCTCACACATGCTCCTCTCCCTCTCTGGTTTGCCCTCTCATCTCTCACACATGCTCCTCCCCCCTCTTGTTCGCCCTCTCATCTCTCACACATGCTCCTCTCCCTCTCTGGTTCGCCCTCTCATCTCTCACACATGCTCCTCTCCCTCTCTGGTTCGCCCTCTCATCTCTCACACATGCTCCTCTCCCTCTCTGGTACGCCCTCTCATCTCTCACACATGCTCCTCTCCCTCTCTGGTTTGCCGTCTCATCTCTCACACATGCTCCTCTCCCTCTCTGGTTCGCCCTCTCATCTCTCACACATGCTCCTCTCCCTCTCTGGTTTGCCGTCTCATCTCTCACACATGCTCCTCTCCCTCTCTGGTTCGCCCTCTCATCTCTCACACATGCTCCTCCCCCCCTCTTGTTCGCCCTCTCATCTCTCACACATGCTCCTCTCCCTCTCTGGTTCGCCCTCTCATCTCTCACACATGCTCCTCCCCCCTCTTGTTCGCCCTCTCATCTCTCACACATGCTCCTCTCCCTCTCTGGTTCGCCCTCTCATCTCTCACACATGCTCCTCTCCCTCGCTGGTTCGCCCTCTCATCTCTCACACATGCTCCTCTCCCTCTCTGGTTCGCCCTCTCATCTCTCACACATGCTCCTCTCCCTCTCTGGTTCGCCCTCTCATCTCTCACACATGCTCCTCTCCCTCTCTGGTTCGCCCTCTCATCTCTCACACATGCTCCTCCCCCCCTCTTGTTCGCCCTCTAATCTCTCACACATGCTCCTCTCCCTCTCTGGTTCGCCCTCTCATCTCTCACACATGCTCCTCTCCCTCTCTGGTTCGCCCTCTCATCTCTCACACATGCTCCTCTCCCTCTCTGGTTCGCCCTCTCATCTCTCACACATGCTCCTCTCCCTCTCTGGTTCGCCCTCTCATCTCTCACACATGCTCCTCCCCCCCTCTTGTTCGCCCTCTCATCTCTCACACATGCTCCTCTCCCTCTCTGGTTCGCCCTCTCATCTCTCACACATGCTCCTCTCCCTCTCTGGTTCGCCCTCTCATCTCTCACACATGCTCCTCTCCCTCTCTGGTTCGCCCTCTCATCTCTCACACATGCTCCTCTCCCTCTCTGGTTCGCCCTCTCATCTCTCACACATGCTCCTCCCCCCCTCTTGTTCGCCCTCTCATCTCTCACACATGCTCCTCTCCCCCTCTTGTTCGCCCTCTCATCTCTCACACATGCTCCTCTCCCTCTCTGGTTCGCCCTCTCATCTCTCACACATGCTCCTCCCCCTCTTGTTCGCCCTCTCATCTCTCACACATGCTCCTCTCCCCCTCTTGTTCGCCCTCTCATCTCTCACACACGCTCCTCTCCCTCTCTGGTTCGCCCTCTCATCTCTCACACATGCTCCTCTCCCTCTCTGGTGCGCCCTCTCATCTCTCACACATGCTCCTCTCCCTCTCTTGTTCGCCCTCTCATCTCTCACACATGCTCCTCTCCCTCTCTGGTTCGCCCTCTCATCTCTCACACATGCTCCTCTCCCTCTCTGGTTCGCCCTCTCATCTCTCACACATGCTCCTCCCCCCTCTTGTTTGCCCTCTCATCTCTCACACATGTTCCTCTCCCTCTCTGGTTCGCCCTCTCATCTCTCACACATGCTCCTCTCCCTCTCTGGTTTGCCGTCTCATCTCTCACACATGCTCCTCTCCCACTCTGGTTCGCCCTCTCATCTCTCACACATGCTCCTCCCCCTCTTGTTCGCCCTCTCATCTCTCACACATGCTCCTCTCCCCCTCTTGTTCGCCCTCTCATCTCTCACACACGCTCCTCTCCCTCTCTGGTTCGCCCTATCATCTCTCACACATGCTCCTCTCCCTCTCTGGTTCGCCCTCTCATCTCTCACACATGCTCCTCTCCCTCTCTGGTTCGCCCTCTCATCTCTCACACATGCTCCTTCCCCCCTCTTGTTCGTCCTCTCATCTCTCACACATGCTCCTCTCCCCCTCTTGTTTGCCCTCTCATCTCTCACACATGCTCCTCTCCCTCTCTGGTTCGCCCTCTCATCTCTCACACATGCTCCTCCCCCCTCTTGTTTGCCCTCTCATCTCTCACACATGCTCCTCTCCCTCTCTTGTTCGCCCTCTCATCTCTCACACATGCTCCTCTCCCTCTCTGGTTCGCCCTCTCATCTCTCACACATGCTCCTCTCCCTCTCTTGTTCGCCCTCTCATCTCTCACACATGCTCCTCTCCCTCTCTGGTTCGCCCTCTCATCTCTCACACATGCTCCTCTCCCCTCTTGTTCGCCCTCTCATCTCTCACACATGCTCCTCTCCCTCTCTGGTTCGCCCTCTCATCTCTCACACATGCTCCTCTCCCCTCTTGTTTGCCCTCTCATCTCTCACACATGCTCCTCTCCCTCTCTTGTTCGCCCTCTCATCTCTCACACATGCTCCTCTCCCTCTCTGGTTCGCCCTCTCATCTTTCACACATGCTCCTCTCCCTCTCTGGTTCGCCCTCTCATCTCTCACACATGCTCCTCCCCCCCTCTTGTTCGCCCTCTCATCTCTCACACATGCTCCTCTCCCTCTCTGGTTCGCCCTCTCATCTCTCACACATGCTCCTCCCCCCCTCTTGTTTGCCCTCTCATCTCTCACACATGCTCCTCTCCCTCTCTTGTTCGCCCTCTCATCTCTCACACATGCTCCTCTCCCTCTCTGGTTCGCCCTCTCATCTTTCACACATGCTCCTCTCCCTCTCTGGTTCGCCCTCTCATCTCTCACACATGCTCCTCCCCCCCTCTTGTTCGCCCTCTCATCTCTCACACATGCTCCTCTCCCTCTTTGGTTCGCCCTCTCATCTCTCACACATGCTCCTCCCCCTCTTGTTCGCCCTCTCATCTCTCACACATGCTCCTCTCCCCCTCTTGTTCGCCCTCTCATCTCTCACGCACGCTCCTCTCCCTCTCTGGTTCGCCCTCTCATCTCTCACACATGCTCCTCTCCCTCTCTGGTTCGCCCTCTCATCTCTCACACATGCTCCTCTCCCACTCTGGTTCGCCCTCTCATCTCTCACACATGCTCCTCCCCCCCTCTTGTTCGTCCTCTCATCTCTCACACATGCTCCTCTCCCCCTCTTGTTTGCCCTCTCATCTCTCACACATGCTCCTCTCCCTCTCTGGTTCGCCCTCTCATCTCTCACACATGCTCCTCTCCCTCTCTGGTTCGCCCTCTCATCTCTCACACATGCTCCTCTCCCTCTCTGGTTCGCCCTCTCATCTCTCACACATGCTCCTCCCCCCCTCTTGTTCGCCCTCTCATCTCTCACACATGCTCCTCTCCCTCTCTGGTTCGCCCTCTCATCTCTCACACATGCTCCTCTCCCTCTCTGGTTCGCCCTCTCATTTCTCACACATGCTCCTCTCCCTCTCTGGTTCGCCCTCTCATCTCTCACACATGCTCCTCTCCCTCTCTGGTTCGCCCTCTCATCTCTCACACATGCTCCTCCCCCCCTCTTGTTCGCCCTCTCATCTCTCACACATGCTCCTCCCCCTCTTGTTCGCCCTCTCATCTCTCACACATGCTCCTCTCCCCCTCTTGTTCGCCCTCTCATCTCTCACACATGCTCCTCTCCCTCTCTGGTTCGCCCTCTCATCTCTCACACATGCTCCTCCCCCTCTTGTTCGCCCTCTCATCTCTCACACATGCTCCTCTCCCCCTCTTGTTCGCCCTCTCATCTCTCACACACGCTCCTCTCCCTCTCTGGTTCGCCCTCTCATCTCTCACACATGCTCCTCTCCCTCTCTGGTGCGCCCTCTCATCTCTCACACATGCTCCTCTCCCTCTCTTGTTCGCCCTCTCATCTCTCACACATGCTCCTCTCCCTCTCTGGTTCGCCCTCTCATCTCTCACACATGCTCCTCTCCCTCTCTGGTTCGCCCTCTCATCTCTCACACATGCTCCTCCCCCCTCTTGTTTGCCCTCTCATCTCTCACACATGTTCCTCTCCCTCTCTGGTTCGCCCTCTCATCTCTCACACATGCTCCTCTCCCTCTCTGGTTTGCCGTCTCATCTCTCACACATGCTCCTCTCCCACTCTGGTTCGCCCTCTCATCTCTCACACATGCTCCTCCCCCTCTTGTTCGCCCTCTCATCTCTCACACATGCTCCTCTCCCCCTCTTGTTCGCCCTCTCATCTCTCACACACGCTCCTCTCCCTCTTTGGTTCGCCCTCTCATCTCTCACACATGCTCCTCTCCCTCTCTGGTTCGCCCTCTCATCTCTCACACATGCTCCTCTCCCTCTCTGGTTCGCCCTCTCATCTCTCACACATGCTCCTCCCCCCCTCTTGTTCGTCCTCTCATCTCTCACACATGCTCCTCTCCCCCTCTTGTTTGCCCTCTCATCTCTCACACATGCTCCTCTCCCTCTCTGGTTCGCCCTCTCATCTCTCACACATGCTCCTCCCCCCTCTTGTTTGCCCTCTCATCTCTCACACATGCTCCTCTCCCTCTCTTGTTCGCCCTCTCATCTCTCACACATGCTCCTCTCCCTCTCTGGTTCGCCCTCTCATCTCTCACACATGCTCCTCTCCCCTCTTGTTCGCCCTCTCATCTCTCACACATGCTCCTCTCCCTCTCTGGTTCGCCCTCTCATCTCTCACACATGCTCCTCTCCCCTCTTGTTTGCCCTCTCATCTCTCACACATGCTCCTCTCCCTCTCTTGTTCGCCCTCTCATCTCTCACACATGCTCCTCTCCCTCTCTGGTTCGCCCTCTCATCTTTCACACATGCTCCTCTCCCTCTCTTGTTCGCCCTCTCATCTCTCACACATGCTCCTCTCCCTCTCTGGTTCGCCCTCTCATCTCTCACACATGCTCCTCTCCCCGCTTGTTCGCCCTCTCATCTCTCACACATGCTCCTCCCCCTCTCTGGTTCGCCCTCCCATCTCTCACACATGCTCCCCCCCCCCCTCTTGTTCGCCCTCATCTCTCACACATGCTCCTCTCCCTCTCTGGTTCGCCCTCTCATCTCTCACACATGCTCCTCTCCCTCTCTGGTTCGCCCTCTCATCTCTCACACATGCTCCCCCCCCCCCTCTTGTTCGCCCTCTCATCTCTCACACATGCTCCTCTCCCTCTCTGGTTCGCCCTCTCATCTCTCACACACGCTCCTCCCCCCCCTCTTGTTTGCCCTCTCATCTCTCACACATGCTCCTCTCCCTCTCTGGTTCGCCCTCTCATCTCTCACACATGCTCCTCTCCCTCTCTGGTTCGCCCTCTCATCTCTCACACATGCTCCTCCCCCCCTCTTGTTCGCCCTCATCTCTCACACATGCTCCTCTCCCTCTCTGGTTCGCCGCCTCTTGCTTACTCCTACTTGTCCCTGCTCTTTTGTGTGTTCCTGCTTTGATCCTTTTCTGCTCTCTCTGCGTCACTCCAATCTTCTAGCAGGTTCCTCCTTTACTACGTTCCCTGCCTTTCTTACCTTTGTTACTTTATCTTTCCTCGTCAGCACCTAATTTACGTAACTTCTCCTCAAACTTCCCTCATCTCTCCAGGATACTTTGCACCTCTCCTCCCTCATTCACTCCCTCTTGTACCCTGCCCTCCTCTGCCCTTTTTTCCATCCTCGCCTCTCGCACTTACGCTCCACTTTCCCCAAATGTCCTTCAATCTTCCTCGCACTCCCCTGGTCTCTCTCTCCCCTTCGCCCCTCTTCCTTGCCCTCCTTCTCCTCTGTCCCCATCTCCCTCGCTTACTCCTTGCTTTCTCAAACTTTGTTCCTCACCTATCCATCTCTTCCTCAAACCTCCCTTCCCTCATGTCTCATTCCTCTCTCCCTAATGACCCTCTTTCCTGCCCTTCTCGCTTCTCTTACTACTCTAACTCCTTGCCTCCCCCTCCTGTCTCGAGGCTCACTTGCACAATGTGTCCTCAAGCTGCAAAGCTTCTCTCCCTCTCCCTTGCACCCCTCTTCCCCAGACACCCCTCCTTCCTCCGTCCTTGCCCCCCAGCGTGCTCCTCTCTTCCTGTGTCCAGCACCTTCCCAGCCCTTGCCGCCACTCTGACATCACTGAGATGACACTCTGCCCTTCTCGGAGCCAAAATCAGTGAAAGCAATAGTTTTTTCCAAGTTGTTTTCCTTTATTAGAGCTAAATTGTGAAAGACTGCCTCGCCCCAGCTGCCGCCCCCGGCCTTCCTCTTTCCTCCCGGCTGACCCTGTCAAGACCGCTGACCACACTCCCTTCGGCAGGACCCGTGACAGGCCTGCCCCGCGGCGGCCTTTCAAACCCGCAGCATAAGCTACCCGCCCAGAGAGGAAGGGAACTTCAGAGGAGCTTTGCCTGTGGCTGAAATAAACAGGAAAGGAGTTTGAGGGGGCGGGAGCTCTGCCTGTGGCTGAAGGGCAGGAGCTCTGCCTGTGGCTGAGGGGGCAGGAGCTCTGCCTGTGGCTGAGGGGCAGGAGCTCTGCCTGTGGCTGAGGGGGCAGGAGCTCTGCCTGTGGCTGAGGGGGAAGGAGCTCTGCCTGTGGCACAGGGGGAAGGGGCTCTGCCTGTGGCTGATCGGGAAGGAGCTCTGCCTGTGGCCGATGGGGCAGTGGCTCTGCCTGTGGCTGAGGGGGCAGGGGCTCTGCCTGTGGCTGAGGGGGCATGAGCTCTGCCTGTGGCTGAGGGGGCAGGAGCTCTGCCTGTGGCACAGGGGGAAGGGGCTCTGCCTGTGGCTGAGGGGGAAGGAGCTCTGCCTGTGGCCGATGGGGCAGGGGCTCTGCCTGTGGCTGAGGGGGCAGGGGCTCTGCCTGTGGCTGAGGGGGCATGAGCTCTGCCTGTGGCTGAGGGGGCAGGAGCTCTGCCTGTGGCTGATGGTGCAGGGGGCTCTGCCTGTGGCTGAGGGAGAGGAGCTCTGCCTGTGGCTGAGGGGGAAGGAGCTCTGCCTGTGGCTGAGGGGCAGGAGCTCTGCCTGTGGCTGAGGGGGCAGGAGCTCTGCCTGTGGCTGAGGGGGCAGGGGCTCTGCCTGTGGCTGAGGGGGCAGGGGCTCTGCCTGTGGCTGAGGGGACAGGAGCTCTGCCTGTGGCTGAGGGGGCAGGAGCTCTGCCTGTGGCTGATAAGGCAGGGGCTCTGCCTGTGGCAGAGGGGGAGGAGCTCTGCCTGTGGCTGAGGGGGAAGGAGCTCTGCCTGTGGCACAGGGGGAAGGAGCTCTGCCGTTGGCTGAGGGGGCAGGGGCTCTGCCTGTGGCTGAGGGGCAGGGGCTCTGCCTGTGGCTGAGGGGGAAGGAGCTCTGCCTGTGGCACAGGGGGAAGGAGCTCTGCCGTTGGCTGAGGGGGCAGGAGCTCTGTCTGTGGCTATGGGGCAGGGGCTCTGCCTGTGGCTGATGGGGCAGGGGCTCTGCCTGTGGCTGAGGGGGAGGAGCTCTGCCTGTGGCTGAGGGGGATAGAGCTCTGCCTGTGGCACAGGGGGAAGGAGCTCTGCCGCTGGCTGAGGGGGAAGGAGTTCTGCCTGTGGCTGAGGGGGCGGGAGCTCTGACTGAGGGGGTGGGAGCTCTGCCTGTGGCTAAGGGGGCAGGGGCTCTGCCTGTGGCTGAGGGGGAAGGAGCTCTGCCTGTGGCTGAGGGAGCAGGAGCTCTGCCTGTGGCTGAGGGGGCAGGAGATCTGCCTGTGGCTGAGGGGGCGGGAGCTCTGACTGAGGGGGTGGGAGCTCTGCCTGTGGCTGAGGGGGCAGGAGCTTGGCCTGTGTTTGAGGGTGCAGGAGCTCTGCCTGTGGCTGAGGGGGAAGGAGCTCTGCCTGTGGCTGAGGGGCAGGAGCTCTGCCTGTGGCTGAGGGGGCAGGAGCTCTGCCTGTGGCTGAGGGGGCAGGGGCTCTGCCTGTGCCCGAGGGGGAAGGAGCTCTTCCTGTGACTGAGGGGGAAGGAGCTCTGCCTGTGGCTGAAGGGGCAGGGGCTCTGCCTGTGGCTGAGGGGGAAGAAGCTTTGCCTGTGGCTGAGGGGGCAGGGGCTCTGCCTGTTGCTGAGGGGGCAGGAGCTCTGCCTGTGGCTGAAGGGGCAGGGGCTCTGCCTGTGTCTGAGGGGGCATGAGCTCTGCCTGTGGCCGAGGAGGCAGGAGCTCTGCCTGTGGCTGATGGGGCAGGGGCTCTGCCTGTGGCTGAGGGGAGGAGCTCTGCCTGTGGCCGAGGGGGAAGGAGCTCTGCCTGTGACAGAGGGGGAAGGAGCTTTGCCTTTGGCTGAGGGGGCAGGGGCTCTGCCTGTGGCTGAGGGGCAGGAGCTCTGCCTGTGGCTGAGGGGGCAGGAGCTCTGCCTGTGGCTGAGGGGGCAGGGGCTCTGCCGGTGGCTGAGGGGGAAGGAGCTCTGCCTGTGACTGAGGGGGAAGGAGCTCTGCCTGTGGCTGAGGGGGCAGGGGCTCTGCCTGTGGCTGAGGGGGAAGAAGCTTTGCCTGTGGCTGAGGGGGCAGGAGCTCTGCCTGTGGCTGAGGGGCAGGAGCTCTGCCTCTGGCTGAGGGGGAAGGAGCTCTGCCTGTGGCTGAGGAGGCAGGAGCTCTGCCTGTGGCTGAGGGGGAAGGAGCTCTAACTGTGGCTGAGGGGGAAGGAGCTCTGCCTCTGGCTGAGTGGGCAGGAGCTCTGCCTGTGGCTGAGGGGGCAGGGGCTCTGCCTGTGGCTGAGGTGGCAGGGGCTCTGCCTGTGGCTGAGGGGGCAGGAGCTCTGCCTGTGGCTGATGGGGCAGGGGCTCTGCCTGTGGCTGAGGGGGAGGAGCTCTGCATGTGCCTGAGTGGGAAGGAGCTCTGCCTGTGGCACAGGGGGAAGGAGCTCTGCCGTTGGCTGAGGGGGCAGGAGCTCTGCCTGTGGCTGAGGGGCAGGAGCTCTGCCTGTGGCTGAGGGGGCAGGAGCTCTGCCTGTGGCTGAGGGGGAAGGAGCTCTGCCTGTGGCACAGGGGGAAGGGGCTCTGCCTGTGGCTGAGGGGGAAGGAGCTCTGCCTGTGGCTGAGGGGGCAGGGGCTCTGCCTGTGGCTGAGGGGGCAGGGGCTCTGCCTGTGGCTGAGGGGGCAGGGGCTCTGCCTGTGGCTGAGGGGTCAGGAGCTCTGCCTGTGGCTGAGGGGGCAGGAGCTCGGCCTGTGGCTGATGGTGCAGGGGCTCTGCCTGTGGCTGAGGGAGAGGAGCTCTGCCTGTGGCTGAGGGGGAAGGAGCTCTGCCTGTGGCTGAGGGGCAGGAGCTCTGCCTGTGGCTGAGGGGGCAGGAGCTCTGCCTGTGGCTGAGGGGGCAGGGGCTCTGCCTGTGGCTAAGGGGGCAGGGGCTCTGCCTGTGGCTGAGGGGGCAGGAGCTCTGCCTGTGGCTGAGGGGGCAGGAGCTCTGCCTGTGGCTGATGGGGCAGGGGCTCTGCCTGTGGCTGAGGGGGAGGAGCTCTGCCTGTGGCTGAGGTGGAAGGAGCTCTGCCTGTGGCACAGGGGGAAGGAGCTCTGCCGTTGGCTGAGGGGGCAGGAGCTCTGCCTGTGGCTGAGGGGGAAGGAGCTCTGCCTGTGACTGAGGGGGAAGGAGCTCTGCCTGTGGCTGAGGGGGCAGGGGATCTGCCTGTGGCTGAGGGGGAAGAAGCTTTGCCTGTGGCTGAGGGGGCAGGGGCTCTGCCTGTTGCTGAGGGGGCAGGAGCTCTGCCTGTGTCTGAGGGGGGAGGAGCTCTGCCTGTGGCTGAGGAGGCAGTAGCTCTGCCTGTGGCTGATGGGGCAGGGGCTCTGCCTGTGGCTGAGGGGAGGAGCTCTGCCTGTGGCTGAGGGGGAAGGAGCTCTGCCTGTGACAGAGGGGGAAGGAGCTCTGCCTTTGGCTGAGGGGGCAGGGGCTCTGCCTGTGGCTGAGGGGCAGGAGCTCTGCCTGTGTCTGAGGGGGCAGGAGCTCTGCCTGTGGCTGAGGGGGCAGGGGCTCTGCCGGTGGCTGAGGGGGAAGGAGCTCTGCCTGTGACTGAGGGGGAAGGAGCTCTGCCTGTGGCTGAGGGGCAGGGGCTCTGCCTGTGGCTGAGGGGGAAGAAGCTTTGCCTGTGGCTGAGAGGGCAGGAGCTCTGCCTGTGGCTGAGGGGCAGGAGCTCTGCCTCTGGCTGAGGGGGAAGGAGCTCTAACTGTGGCTGAGGGGGAAGGAGCTCTGACTGTGGCTGAGGGGACAGGAGCTCTGCCTTTGGCTGAGGGGGAAGGAGCTCTGTCTGTGGCTGAGGGGCAGGAGCTCTGCCTGTGGCTGAGGGGGCAGGAGCTCTGCCTGTGGCTGAGGGGGCAGGGGCTCTGCCTGTGGCTAAGGGGGCAGGGGCTCTGCCTGTGGCTGAGGGGGCAGGAGCTCTGCCTGTGGCTGAGGGGGCAGGAGCTCTGCCTGTGGCTGATGGGGCAGGGGCTCTGCCTGTGGCTGAGGGGGAGGAGCTCTGCCTGTGGCTGAGGTGGAAGGAGCTCTGCCTGTGGCACAGGGGGAAGGAGCTCTGCCGTTGGCTGAGGGGGCAGGAGCTCTGCCTGTGGCTGAAGGGGAAGGAGCTCTGCCTGTGACTGAGGGGGAAGGAGCTCTGCCTGTGGCTGAGGGGGCAGGGGATCTGCCTGTGGCTGAGGGGGAAGAAGCTTTGCCTGTGGCTGAGGGGGCAGGGGCTCTGCCTGTTGCTGAGGGGGCAGGAGCTCTGCCTGTGTCTGAGGGGGGAGGAGCTCTGCCTGTGGCTGAGGAGGCAGTAGCTCTGCCTGTGGCTGATGGGGCAGGGGCTCTGCCTGTGGCTGAGGGGAGGAGCTCTGCCTGTGGCTGAGGGGGAAGGAGCTCTGCCTGTGACAGAGGGGGAAGGAGCTCTGCCTTTGGCTGAGGGGGCAGGGGCTCTGCCTGTGGCTGAGGGGCAGGAGCTCTGCCTGTGTCTGAGGGGGCAGGAGCTCTGCCTGTGGCTGAGGGGGCAGGGGCTCTGCCGGTGGCTGAGGGGGAAGGAGCTCTGCCTGTGACTGAGGGGGAAGGAGCTCTGCCTGTGGCTGAGGGGCAGGGGCTCTGCCTGTGGCTGAGGGGGAAGAAGCTTTGCCTGTGGCTGAGAGGGCAGGAGCTCTGCCTGTGGCTGAGGGGCAGGAGCTCTGCCTCTGGCTGAGGGGGAAGGAGCTCTAACTGTGGCTGAGGGGGAAGGAGCTCTGACTGTGGCTGAGGGGACAGGAGCTCTGCCTTTGGCTGAGGGGGAAGGAGCTCTGTCTGTGGCTGAGGGGGCATGAGCTCTGCCTGTGGCTGAGGGGGAAGGAGCTCTGCCTGTGGCTGAGGGGGCAGGAGCTCTGCCTGTGGCTGAGGGGGCAGGAGCTCTGACTGTGGCTGAAGGGACAGGAGCTCTGCCTGTGGCTGATGGGGCAGGAGCTCTGGCTGAAGGGGCAGGGGCTCTGCCTGTGGCTGAGGGGCATGAGCTCTGCCTGTGGCTTAGGGGAAAGGAGCTCTGCCTGTGGCTGAGGGGGCAGGAGCTCTGCCTGTGGCTGATGGGGAAGGAGCTCTGGCTGAAGGGGCAGGAGCTCTGCCTTTGGCTGAGGGGGAAGGAGCTCTGTCTGTGGCTGAGGGGGCATGAGCTCTGCTGGTGGCTGAGGGGGAAGGAGCTCTGCCTGTGGCTGAGGGGGCAGGAGCTCTGCCTGTGGCTGAGGGGGCAGCAGCTCTGACTGTGGCTGAGGGGACAGGAGCTCTGCCTGTGGCTGATGGGGCAGGAGCTCTGGCTGAAGGGGCAGGGGCTCTGCCTGTGGCTGAGGGGCATGAGCTCTGCCTGTGGCTGAGGGGGAAGGAGCTCTGCCTGTGGCTGAGGGGGCAGGAGCTCTGCCTGTGGCTGATGGGGAAGGAGCTCTGGCTGAAGGGGCAGGTGCTCTGCCTGTGGCTGATGGGGCAGGAGCTCCTGCTGAAGGGGCAGGAGCTCTGCCTATGGCTGATGGGTCAGGAGCTAACTGTGGCTGGGGTGGCGGGAGCTTTGCCTGTGTTTGAGGGTGCCGGAAGCTCTACTTTTGGCTCAGCGGGGCACGGGCTCTCTCTATGGCTGAGGGTGCCGAAACTCTGCCTGTGGCTGGGGTGGTGGGAGCTCTATCTTGAGAGGAAGAGGCAGCACTGTTGTCTATGCGCATTATGGGCATGAGCTCTATGTATGTCATGAAAGGAGCAGATTACATTAACTTCTAACACTACTCCCCCCACCACCTGCTTTGGGGGCGCAGTTGTACTCACCGTTAACTGTATGTGGTGCGCTAGTGCCGTTCGGTGCCGCAGCTCTGCCGATGGTGGAGGCCGGCACAAAGAGAATGATGGAGTTAAAAAACAAATGTCTGCATTTACTGATGACTGAATTTCACACCTGGTTCTTGGGTTCTAGGGTGAATGTTTCATTCTCAAAGAGACATATTTATGAAGCATGCCACTAATATGGCGAGAGAGGTAAAGTTACAATGATTTGCACTCGACTTCTATCCGTGTATGGTGAGACCAACTACTTGCTTATATCCCTAAAGATGCCGAATTCATAAAGAGATAACTATTATATACCCTTGTTCAGAACTGCAGTTATTTAGTACTCCCCACCATGAACACAATATTTGGTTTTTAAACAAAGAGTATAAACAAGACACAATGTCAACAATGTCAAAGAAAAAGTAACATTTTTCACACCATGAGTTACTCTGTCAAACATTTATTGTATATATACATTGTTAAAATTTCATTATTACACAGTATACAAATTTTCAAAAAACATCGTTAAATACATTTGAATAAACACAGTTAAAAACAAAGAATCACAGGTCGACGCGGCGTTTCGGTTTCTTGGATTTGTACCTTCTTCAGGACAGATTCTACATCAAATTTAAAAATTTAAAAAAACAGAGTTACTCTAAGTTGCATTGGTGCAGTCCATTAAGTATTCACAGATTTATGATTCATCACAATTGTGGTAACTACAGCTAATCTTTGGGCATCTCTAGTTCAAAGCAAACATTCATTTTTTAGCACAGGGTTTTCAGTTACACACTAATACAACTTTAAAATATCTAAGGTTTTATTAAAAAATTATTCGCTCGTTTAAGACATTGAATTATGCGGCATATTAACCATATTTTTTCTGCTCATACACTTCGAACAAAACTAATAGTGTTTACCTCTCCCATGGACTTGTATGGTCCAATGCTTATGAAGCTTAGATGAAACAGCTCCTATTAATACACTAAAGGTATTTCTAAATTTATTGCATACCTTAGGACCAGTGGAATAAATTCCCCCACCGGACAGCGTTTTCTGTTCAGAATCTTGTTGCCGTCTTACTTATGGGCTTATTAACAATTTCTGTTTGGTATTTCACCTTGGATAAAAAAATAGATATAGGAAAAGGATATTAGCACCTCAATATCTACACGAGGTGTCCACGTATACAAATGTCGCAAAGGACACGTTTATAGATGAAGGTCGAAGTTCATCCCTGACTCCAAATATTGTGTGTAAATATTGATATATACCTTCTATTTACACTTGGTATGCTTGGTCTTTGACTACCAGGAGGAGCCACCGTATTTTTCGGATTTGGGTTTCTTCAATGACCCTGGGAAACATTTGATTGTTTAATTATAAGTTCATACCATTTATTCAAATACAGAATGTAGCCTCAAGGTATTATTTATTAGTGGCTAATTTGTAACTCACCAAAGAAGTATTTCTGCTTGTTGCAGTCCCTTGAGTGTTCTGATTCTCAGTCCCTTTTATGGATATCAGAGTTCGTGGCTATATTAAAGAATAAAAGCTTTTCTTGTATCTTACTAAATTTTAGCAAGTTTTTACTTTAGTTGTTACAATCTTGGAATCTATCTTTATAAAAGCTATCAATTTTTTGGTTATAAATACAAGCATTTATTAGGAAAAACTTTTCTTGTGTCTTACTAAATTTTGGCAAGTTTTTACCTTAGTTATTACCATCTTGGAATCTATTTTTATAAAAACTATCAATGTTTTGGTTATGAGTACTTATTAGGAATTGCTACTACAGTTTTATTATAATTTCTATTTCTATTTTTAAGGGTTTGAAAGTCGCCCTCTCTATTGGTAGTCCTTACCTTTTCATTAGCAATCGGCCTCCCTGCTCCTTGGTCCTGGCAGTCTATCCTGGCGTCCCTTCGTCGGTCTGCTCCGATCCGGTTACAAGAACTGAATGCTTGTTTTAGCGCGATGCTCTTATATTAGACGCGCTTTGATTGGGTTAGTATGTCCCCAATGCTGATTGGTTCTCTACGGGCCAATCAGAGTGAAGTTACCTAGACAACCGAATGCTTTCCACCGTGGTGCGGAACCGGCATTCTATTTGCCTTCCGCTTTGTTTATTGCCTCCTCTGATAGGATTGAAGGGTTGCTAGGTAACCTAGCGCGTTTCTCATCGCCTCCTCGTTTTAGCTTTTAAGATTTGCTAAAACGAGGAGGCGATGAGAAACGCGCTAGGCCCGTAGAGAACCAATCAGCATTGGGGACATACTAACCCAATCAAAGCGCGTCTAATATAAGAGCATCGCGCTAAAACAAGCATTCAGTTCTTGTAACCGGATCGGAGCAGACCGACGAAGGGACGCCAGGATAGACTGCCAGGACCAAGGAGCAGGGAGGCCGATTGCTAATGAAAAGGTAAGGACTACCAATAGAGAGGGCGACTTTCAAACCCTTAAAAATAGAAATAGAAATTATAATAAAACTGTAGTAGCAATTCCTAATAAGTACTCATAACCAAAACATTGATAGTTTTTATAAAAATAGATTCCAAGATGGTAATAACTAAGGTAAAAACTTGCCAAAATTTAGTGAGACACAAGAAAAGTTTTTCCTAATAAATGCTTGTATTTATAACCAAAAAATTGATAGCTTTTATAAAGATAGATTCCAAGATTGTAACAACTAAAGTAAAAACTTGCTAAAATTTAGTAAGATACAAGAAAAGCTTTTATTCTTTAATATAGCCACGAACTCTGATATCCATAAAAGGGACTGAGAATCAGAACACTCAAGGGACTGCAACAAGCAGAAATACTTCTTTGGTGAGTTACAAATTAGCCACTAATAAATAATACCTTGAGGCTACATTCTGTATTTGAATAAATGGTATGAACTTATAATTAAACAATCAAATGTTTCCCAGGGTCATTGAAGAAACCCAAATCCGAAAAATACGGTGGCTCCTCCTGGTAGTCAAAGACCAAGCATACCAAGTGTAAATAGAAGGTATATATCAATATTTACACACAATATTTGGAGTCAGGGATGAACTTCGACCTTCATCTATAAACGTGTCCTTTGCGACATTTGTATACGTGGACACCTCGTGTAGATATTGAGGTGCTAATATCCTTTTCCTATATCTATTTTTTTTATCCAAGGTGAAATACCAAACAGAAATTGTTAATAAGCCCATAAGTAAGACGGCAACAAGATTCTGAACAGAAAACGCTGTCCGGTGGGGGAATTTATTCCACTGGTCCTAAGGTATACAATAAATTTAGAAATACCTTTAGTGTATTAATAGGAGCTGTTTCATCTAAGCTTCATAAGCATTGGACCATACAAGTCCATGGGAGAGGTAAACACTATTAGTTTTGTTCGAAGTGTATGAGCAGAAAAAATATGGTTAATATGCCGCATAATTCAATGTCTTAAACGAGCGAATAATTTTTTAATAAAACCTTAGATATTTTAAAGTTGTATTAGTGTGTAACTGAAAACCCTGTGCTAAAAAATGAATGTTTGCTTTGAACTAGAGATGCCCAAAGATTAGCTGTAGTTACCACAATTGTGATGAATCATAAATCTGTGAATACTTAATGGACTGCACCAATGCAACTTAGAGTAACTCTGTTTTTTTAAATTTTTAAATTTGATGTAGAATCTGTCCTGAAGAAGGTACAAATCCAAGAAACCGAAACGCCGCGTCGACCTGTGATTCTTTGTTTTTAACTGTGTTTATTCAAATGTATTTAACGATGTTTTTTGAAAATTTGTATACTGTGTAATAATGAAATTTTAACAATGTATATATACAATAAATGTTTGACAGAGTAACTCATGGTGTGAAAAATTTTACTTTTTCTTTGACATTGTTGACATTGTGTCTTGTTTATACTCTTTGTTTAAAAACCAAATATTGTGTTCATGGTGGGGAGTACTAAATAACTGCAGTTCTGAACAAGGGTATATAATAGTTATCTCTTTATGAATTCGGCATCTTTAGGGATATAAGCAAGTAGTTGGTCTCACCATACACGGATAGAAGTCGAGTGCAAATCATTGTAACTTTACCTCTCTCGCCATATTAGTGGCATGCTTCATAAATATGTCTCTTTGAGAATGAAACATTCACCCTAGAACCCAAGAACCAGGTGTGAAATTCAGTCTTAGACTGTTCTCTCGTGGGGACACCCCTGTCTTTTAAGATTCACTATCCCCCCAGTCCCCTATTAGCCTGTGCGGGGTCCTCCTTTACTTTTTAACTTGCATTTACTGATGACCTGGTTATGTGTAAAGACACTGGCAGGTCAGGAAGGTATCCCTAGCAATTACCAACACTTCTCTATTAACAAATGAAAGGCAGTAAATCTACAAGTATGACCTGTGTGATGCATACGTCATGCTTGTAGACTTCCTGCCTTTCATTTGTTGATAGGGCACAGCTGCAGGGCAGTTGAGTGCCTTTGTTAAAGTAATCGTGTTAATTGCAACGCATGGTGGGCGCAGTGATTAACATGATTACTTTAACAAAGGCACTCAATCCAACCATTTTCGTGCCGCACGCATTTTAAAAGCGGCGGCGCTATGGTCCTCAGTTGCCTGTGCGTGCTTTGTATTTTAAGGTGCGCGCTCCAGGAGCTATAGGTGCGCGGCAGCACACGCACGCACGTTAGTGGGAGCAGTGCTCCTAACTTGCTAATTTTCCCACCCATCACGGAGCCGAATAGGCCCAGGGAAGGTGTTGGTATTTCCCCTGTCTGTGGGAAGCCGGGGCCTCATATCAATGGCAGTAGAAACCTTTGAAACTTCCCAACGTGATAGGCTGATACTAACCATCCTATTCTGGCTGAGGTGATAATACTCCCAGAGCAGCCTTTGTTTCTGACCTCAGAGAGTGCCACCTCTCACCTCCCGGGGGTCAGAAACACATCCATGGTGGCAGCCTAGTCAAGACCAGTTAGCCAGCACACTAATAGTCGGTAGGTAGCCCCCCTCCAACTAAAGAGTGTCTCCACAAAAGATTCTAAGCCTTGGTACGATGGAAGACTCAATGAGGACAGAATGTCCCTAAGATTATTTGAATGCAGATGGAGAGCAGCTCCATCCGCTAACCACCTCAAGATACTAAGAAAGAAAAGAAACGCATACTATAGAGAGATCAAGCGTTCTAAAGCAGACATCTTTAGCCACCAATTAGACCAGGAAAAAACCGTCCCCAAAAACTTTTTGAGTTAATGAAAACTCAATCTAAGGATGCACCGCACCCACCTCAAGATAAATTAGGACCATGACCTAACGGTGATGAATTTGCTTCATTCATCATTCAGAAGACCGATACCATAAAGAAGGAACTTCTCATTGATCTTATCACACATTCTGCCGCACATACGAACCAATCATCTTCCCCCCTAAATTTCCCACATCGAACCTCTTCAAAGTTCGACATAAAATAGAACGCATTGTGGTCATCCTTCACTACCTACAGTGAGGAATCAATTCTCAAAATGCTTACTACCTTAAATCCTGCCAGTCACTTCGCTGACCCCCTTCCAGCAAACTTTGTAAAAGACTTCACCCCACTGCTGCTGCATCTCTGGACCAAGATCATTATTAACTCCATACGTCAAGGTTGCATCTCCGACACCATCAAGGCCGGGTAGGTATCTCCCATTCTAAAGAAACCTACAGCTGACACTGCGGACTTAAATAATTACTGTTCTATATCCAACATCTCTACCATGGCCAAACTCCTAGAAAAATGTGTTCACCTCCAGCAGCTAAGACATATTGATCAGTTTAACCTACTCAACAAATACCAATCAGGTTTCCGTGCAGGTCACATCACTGAATCGGCTATGACCCACATAATTGACTATGCCCTACAAATCCTAGATCAAAATGGATCATGCCTACTCATCTTGCTAGACCTTTTCTCGGCCTTTGATACTGTCAAACACGATAACCTCATTGACCTTCTGAAACACAGAATGGGATTAGCCGGTTCAGTTCTAAGCTGGTTTACTTTGTTCCTCCAAGATAGATCACAACGATTCAAGGTCAATCACTCCCTGTCCAAACCTGTCCCTGTCACTTTAGGAGTCCCACAAGGATCTGCATTATCTCCGACACTGATCAATCTTTTCATGGAACCCCTCACTGAAATTCTCTACTCGTCTAACGTGCAACATCACATGTACGCTGACGACACACAACTATATCTTAAAATCCATAACCTTGAAGACATCAAATTGCTCAACACCACTCTCGGGAAAACTCAAACATGGCTAGCAGAAAATCATCTAAAACTGAATGCCATTAAAACCAAATTCCTCCTCAACACTCCCCCCGCCCAAGTACCCATATTGCAAGACTGTATCAAACACCTTACTGCACTCAACTGTCAACCTCTCATCATTGATTCAGCAAAATCGTTGGGAATATCTCTGGACAGAAACCTCAATATGCAAAAATACATCAACAACACAACAAAGGTAGCAAACTTTTTTTTCCGGCTCACCCGGGAGACACAGCCGAGAGAGCAGGTACACTGCGGGGAGCCACGAGTGCCGAAATAGACACCGCGTGAAGGGAACCCGCGCTGTCCTCACCGAAGGGGCGTGTTCATGCCCCTCGCGAAGTTTTTGGTTTATTCCTGCAAATTGTAGTGAAAAACTACGGATACTGTCCGGTGAATTACCACTCATGATATTTTTAACACTTAGAGCCTCTCGGGAGGGTACGCCTTAGCGCGCGCACACCACTGGAGGACTTTTTTGTAGGTCCTGACGAATGCTGAGCAAATTGCAACCAAAGCAGCAGAAACATGTAGACCAATTTTTTATATTCAATAGGACTCCGGTTCCTTAACTCAGAACCTTGTGTAGTCCGTCCACGTTGTTTTTATCCAATGCAGGTTGGCCATTATTAAAGAATTTTGTAAAGGCTACAACCTCTGCATTTTTTAACACACTTGTACACTCATTATAGTCACATTCTAATTTGGGCACTGTTACACTCACCACATCCCGCTCCGCTGTAATCAGGCGTTGTAGCACGCTGGGAGGACATTCGGTCACCCCAGCGGGGACCCAATGATGAAGCATGTCACCAACTAGTGGTGAGTGAGGGTCCTTCAAGAACAGAAGTTTCCCTTCACTTACGATATCCCTGGGTTATCACTATACCCGGCAGGTTGCGCCCGTAGAGGGGAGCTTGTTGGGTTCTCACAGGGAGATAGAGAGACTTCACTTTGTACATGCACTTGTGTGAGTAATGACCACATTTACAGTACAGAGTATAGTGCACCCTGCCATAGGGCTGAAAGACCTGTTCAAGGGGTGGCTTACAAATACTGCATGCAGTGTCTGCAGGCATGGCACAGAGGAGGTGTGCCATGCCAATTCTCTGCATCAGCCTGCAATGGTAGTTTGTATGTTGGTGCTGGGGTATCTCTTAGGGTGGCACAATACATGCTACAGCCCTTAGGGACCCTTTTTAGTACATCATGCCCAAAGTACCAGGGGTACCATTTACTAGGGACTTTCAAAGGGTGCTAAAGGTATTGCCTGTTGGGTAGAACAGGTGCACAGTTTAGGGGAAAAGATCTGGCACTGGGGACCTGGTTAGGAGGAACCCAGTTCACTTCTGTAAAAATTGTATCAGATACTAGGCAAAAAGTGGGGGTGACCATGTCAAAAAGGGGCACTTTACTGCAAGTGTTGGATGCAAATTTAAGGGCAGCATGCAGGAGATCATTTTCCCAAATTGACTGTGCCTCCCGGTCCTTGACAGAAGTGCACCGATACTTAGCCCATGAGTTTGTAGAGAGGCCATCACTTAGCAGAAGGGGCCGAATGGCAGCTTTTAACGTACCTGACTTTGCTTTCTAATCAGAAAGCAGTGAGCACTATGCTAAAGTTTGTCTTACAGGCAAGGGCTTGTCGAACTAGGCCAATTTGCATTCAAATTTGTGAGCGGGAGCAACTCTGAGGAAGATGAAACAACTTTCAAAATGTGTTGCACTCTGTAAGGTCTAACGTGCGGGTGAAATGACCTGGAAAACATAGACAACCCTAGGCCATTGAATGAATTCATTTTGCTCTGGTCAATGCTCAGGATCGAATCTGTGCAAGGGCGGTAGAGCTTTGTGTTGAGTCTGCAAAGAGCAGATGCTACTGAAGTTCCTTTATGACTCAGCTTCGCCAATCGGTATCTGATTGAGCCTTTCTCCATGAGCCAAATTTCTAAGTGTTTGGAGAATACGGAGTATCCAAGTAAGCACCTGCCACAGGGGCCATGCTTTTTCTGAATTTTTTCAAGTATTTTCTGAAAATCATTACACTAGACTTGGATGGGCTCAGTTTGAGTTTATTTTCATAGAAGTAAATGTGAAATTCATTTAAAACTCTTTGCAGCCCTATGTATGTAGTGTCAATACAGACAAGTGAATCTGCATATATTATTTTTTTGGGGAGGAAGAGATCTTGCCTTCCTAAGAAATGCCCCAATGTCTGCAGTATAGAGGCGAAGTAGGAGGTGGTGTAGATGCACCCCGATTCAAACCTCTGTTGGACTAAATTGTTTTTGAAACAGTTAGCCCTTTTCTAACCTTCACTCGAATCCAAGTATTGGAATACAAAGAAATTCCAGCTTGAAGCAGATTGGATGAAATGCCCCAAGATTCCACCTTTTGCAATAATATTTGTATTGTATAGTCAAATAAACAAGCAAATATTGAGTGCCATAAGAATTATTTGCTGGGGGAGCCAAGTAAAACATTGTAACAATATTATCTAATTATTAAAATTTGGTATAAACTAAGCATGGGCTGAAAATTTGTTCCGCTCGCGGAATTTGCAAAACGTTGGCAATTTCGCGATCCGTGAATTGCGCAAAATGACCAAACAATTCGCGAGTTGGCGAATTTTTTTTGTTTGTTCGCGCTTCAAAAATACAATCTTGCGCGCACGGTGTTGACTTACCGTGATTCTGAGTTCACCGAGTTGTTTTCCTCCCGGTTTGCGTGCGCTGCGACATTTTGGATCTGTCTGCGTGATTTCACGAGACTTTTCAACCGCGAGTGTGTCATAAGTCCCGCCATCTTGCACTGCGAGACTTTGAGATCGCGAATACGTCATAAGGGCCCGCGATCACATATCACGAGAATAAACAATCGCAAATACGTAGATGCGACGCACAGCTGACATCCGGCGGGAGATTTGAACAGCTTGCTTTCCCGAACTCGCAAAAATAAAAAATCTGCAATCTCGCAAAAATGTGCGAATTTTGCGAACCGCAAGTACGCTTTCACGCGAATGCGCGTACCGCGAATTCGCAAAATTTGCCCATACTTAGTACAAACCTTTCTTTGAAAAAAGTGATAATATTGTTAGTTGACCAAGTTTCAAGTTCCTGGAGTAGGATCTTCTCATAAGCCTTTCCCTCGACATGTAGCAGTGCAATTTGACAGTAACTGGAGGTATCCCATCTGCAGCCCTTATTTTCCACAACAGAAATTGTTAAAAATGAAGTTCGAACAGGGGATACAGCCAGGGCACCCAGAAATCTATGTCAGGTTTGAAAACAGAAGTTGGTATGCTTCTTGCACCTGCCGACCTGTTCGATTTTAATGTGTCAAGGACTTCAGTAGTTCTTTCTACGTAAAAGATTCTGTCACCATGTTCAACATCTTTAATGTCAACTCAGGCAGGGTCTTTACTGGAGGTATCCTACTATCCTACTTAAACTGTGGGATTAGATCTGAAACCGTTTGGCTGCTTTGGTACAAGGGTAGACCTGCGTAGGTTGAAGTTTGAGAAAATATGGTGCTGTCAACAGGAGCAATTCCAGATGGTAGAGCTGCAAATATTATTCAAGAGACTAAAGTTAGGAAAAATAAAAAAAAAATGTTAGTCTGATCTCCTTCCTGGGGACTCAAGCCACCGTTGCCACCACCACCACCAAAGATGCAAGCTGTAGGAGGGCTCCGCGGGAAGGAAGGAATCTGAACCCATGTTGTGTGCACAGAAATTCTAGAATCTAGTATCCTTTTTGGCCATGCCCTTGGGGGTAAACTTAGTGCCAGGTTGCCTGGAAACTGCCGCCTGTGAAAGCAGAAGCCAAGCAACATTAACAGCTGAATCGTTTCCTGATGGAGTCAGGGCAAAAGCACAAATCAAGTCAGAGCAGGCCGGGGTGGATCAAGGCAACCTCCCCAATGACCACTCGTGGTGACTATCTGCTTGCTAGGTCTGCACTCTCCTGCTACTGATGAACTATGGAGCCCCCGGCTCTCCGAGTTTAGCTCCAGGAGTTACGCTGTAGGGATCTCTACTGTCCAAGGGTTAGCACTGCCCTCCCGGCTCCTCATGGCGGCGGCAACTGCAGCTATTGTGATGGAGCGCGTGCAAATCGATGGAGTCCCAAGCACGAACCAAGGCGTTGCTGTCAACTCTCTGGCTTCATCCAATGAGCAAAATCTATCCAGTGAGCAAACACAAGGCCAAGCTGAGCAATGCTCAGAGCGGCATAAGACACTCCGCAAAACAACAGATAACGACGTCCCCCCCTCAGAGGTCCTCAAAAGTCGCAGCTGGAACTGCCCATGCGGGGGGGCACGAGCACAGTGCAGGGTGAAGCAGGAAGCAGGCACTAGTCCTCGCTAGTGGTACTGCAATGGATTGGTGCAGCTGAAAAGTATCGAAGACCACGTACAAAAATGTCCCTGTTAAAAAATGGAACATTTCTCTGTGCGGTTCAAAGCTGAAATTGTAGCAGCCACCGAAGAACCACAGGTCAGATACTGGAAGCAGGTCAGGCTCACTAACGCTCTCTGGCTTTTCAATTTTTGATAAAAAAATCTTCCAATACCCTGCTCAGAAAGAGACATTATGGAAGTTGCAGAGATCTACACATAGGAAACAGGTGCAATTCAATACAGTCCTTCAGGGCTCCTCTCAGGTCAGACAGGAGGTCTGATCCTCTTCTGTTTATCAGCAGCACTTGGAAGTTTTCTGAAGGGGTGCCTCGGGGTGCCACATTTATGCCTAGCACTTGATAGTGCGTAGGAATGTCTCCTGGTCACTCCCTAATCAATGGTGTTAAAGTTCCCAGGGGCAACCCTAACCACTTTTCAGTAGTTCCATCTGCCTTACTGCAAACAGGCCAAAAATGCGATGTGTCAGAGCAAATTCAAGATGGTGAAAGACTTTGGCCACACTAACCCTGCACTCTGGGGGTAGGGGAGTGCACCATGCTAATTCTAAGTGTCTTACCACTACTACATACAATTCAAATCTTTCAAATCCACTAAAGTGTTACATGTGGCTTAAACAGATTGGTCAGGCAGGATTTGTCACTGTGATATCACCCCACTGGGGAAACCTATTGTGTCATTTCTGAGAGGTACTTGACTACTTGTTGAGGACATTCTGGGAGTTGGCGGAGACTAATTCTATTTGGCCTTCAAGCATCTCAGGTAGGTAAAAGGGCAACTTTCTAACAGATAATTTTCCTTAATATTTATTAAAATCCAGCTTCACCATTGAATTGAAATTTAATGTCTATTAAAAATGTTGGTTTCATTATCTTTGTAGCTGGTGCCATCCCAGAGTTAGCACTATTAGTTTTTTTTGCACTCTAATTTCTCCACAGAGGACAGCTGGGCCTGTCACAGCGGAAATAGCATAGTTGGGCCTTGCTAATGTAGAGCATAGTAATTTTCAAGCTGTCCTACTTTGAAATGACCCTGCCTTGTGGGCTATAAGATCTACAAGTGGTGACTTACCACTATTTGAAAGGGAGTTCTTACCTATCAAAAAGTGTTATTTTGACCAATTTGACCAATTTGACCATCTTTAAAGGGGGAGCATAGGTACTAACCTACAAACTTCGCTGTCTGTCAAGAGACCTTGTCATTACACAAGACACACAAACAACGCAACATCCACAAACATACAGATTCACAAAGGTGAATTTGGAGAAACATTTTCAGCCGCACGCTGCTGTGGTTCAGCGACATTTATGCATGGCGTTTGGTGGATGTGAACAGCCTACAAAAGTAGTCCACATACTCATTGGTTTTAATTCCCTTTTTATTTTAGTTTTTTAACATTTTTTTTACTCAAAATGATTCATCCCCTGACCTTATCTCCCTTCTCCCCACCACCATGTTCAACTGTTACTCCCTGGTGTGCCTATAACCATACCTGTTCTGCACGCTGGGGTTTTTCTATGTCCTAACAGCTTAAAGCGCTAGGGAGCCACTTGCTTTCTTTTTTGGTGATATTTACAAAGAGGTGGCGGAGGGAAGCATTAGCCGTCGTGGCTTAACGCCTCACTCCGCCACTTCAGAAACACAAGGCTACACCATATTTACAAGATTATGGTGCAGCCCTGCGTATCCCCAGCACTAGTGCTTAGCTTAGCAGTGTAGCGCCACCATAGTGCAAGGGTGTCCGCATGCAGGGGAAGACTGTTTATGTGCAGGAAGGTCCCCCTTGCTGCACATAAACAATCTTGAAATGCCATTTTGTCACTTCTATGTGAGCTGCTTAATGCAGCACACATGGAAGATCCAAAATGTAATTATTTTAAAGATTGTTTATTTGCAGGAAGTGTCCAGTTCCTGAACATAAACAATCAGAGGTGTTTTGCTTTTTCCATGTGAGCTGCACAAGGCAGCAAACAAGCAAAGGCAAAAACGAGGAGAAATACAGCATTTCTCTCCATTTCGCCAATTTAAGATCAGGTTTTCCCTGGCCTCAATTATGGCGCTGCCTCCTATTTACGCTGCCCTTGTAAACAGGGGGCAGAGTCAAACTCAATGGGTGTTACGGAGGTGCCCCCACTGCCCTCCCCTTTCATGGTAAGCATAGCGTGAAAGAGGGCCTTATTTACAAGGCAGTGACGTTTCCTTGGCGATAGGTGTGTTCTAAATATGCCCCTACTTTCTTTATTTTACTGTCTTTAAAGGCTATCGGTCATTTTAGAACAATACATTAAATAATAGACCCGATAGCCACCAGTGAGTCACGCTTGCATTGAGCACATGTGATCATGCAGTGGCTATTTTGGAAGAGCAAAACCAGTCTAATATCGCCGCCATGTGCTCACATGCATGCACATGATGCATGTGTCGTGAGGCACTGAAAACCTATTGCCTTTGCGCATGCCTGTTATCAATGTAATATTGAATATTTTAGTGTTCCTGTTAACATGTGAGCTTTCCTAGAGGTCCACGTGGATGCTCTCATGGTAGGTGAAGGCCCTGATGTGAAAGAGGGGTCCACTGAGTGTATTTTTCTATTCTATTCTGTCTCATGCCGTTAGATGGAGGCTTTGGATCTTGATTTGAGTTCTATTCCATTCAGCAGCACCTCTGGGTTAGTTATGCCCCAACTCAGCTACATGCTTTGTGCAAATGGACCATGTGCACCTCTCCTCTCATGTGGTGCTCACCACATAAACAAGTAGACGCAAAGAAGGTGCTGTACGTACTGTGCCATGGCTGACTAGAGGGCACAAGTCAAAATGTGTTTCATTCTAAGTTAATTCACCCCAGTAAGCAGTGGTTAAACTGTGGAAGGAGTGGGATGGAAGGGCAGCAGTTGAAGCAGCAGAGCTGAAAATTACAAAGATATGAATCACCTCAGTTGTACCTGGAATGATTTTGAATGTTGCCTCTCAGTTCTGTGGCCCTTGAATCTCAGCATCAACAGTGAACTGCTCTGTGACTTGCAATATCCCTATAGTGTATCATTTTCTCTAATCCAACTATATTTTGCATCTCCAGGAACCCAGAGGGACACTGTTCACCTTGCCTGTGCTCCACATGGCTCTGCTTTGAGTGCACCACTGCATCCTCACTCAAAAAGAGAGTCTTGCATCAGTGAAGAACGGTGACTTTCCATCAGAGATGTTGGTCAACTTCCCATCCAAGGTCTCTCGTAGGCGTAACCAAAGCCTCCGTGGATGGATCCTCATAGGTAAGAGAAACAGGGACTTCTATAGATTAGACATACCTGCAAGGAATGAAAGAGATTATTTATGTGACTGTACCACCCTGGGGCTACCAGCCGTACCAGTAATACAGCACTCCTGTTCTGCCAGGTGTACCTGCAGCTATCTTACATCTTTGGGTAAAATTGATTACTAAGGAATAATTCACATTAATATTTGTAAACATGCATGTGTTGAGGATTTAGAAGCCAAAGATAAATTCTAGTCTGTTGACAGCATCAGGGTGCTGCTATTTTTCCATGTTATTTCAATGTCTAGAAGTGCCAATTACATGGATGATTAATACATATTGAGCTAAACTAAGTAGAACATGGGGTATAATTGTCAATGACTGGAAAGAAAATGCATATTTTGGTAAGATATTTGTTTCCATACATTGAGTCTAGCTAACAAGTTGAGATGAATTTTCTCATGTGTTAATGCATCTAACTTCTCACTTTCCAATGTAACGGAAACACATTTTCAGAAATGTTTTCAAATATGAAGGAGATCTACCAATAAAATGTAAAGGTATTTTAGAAGTTCTTTCCTGCCATTTATAACTCATGCTACTATATTTTTGAACCTGCATCGGCAATGAGATCAGACACCTCCAGTCCAGTCCACAGGTGCGGGAGTGTACTGAATTATTATTATTTTTCAATGGATTTGTAGAGCGCACAGCTACTCAGAAGAGTATCCCGGCGCTGAGAGAGAAAGACACACGAGGACCAAGATGGACGTCGGTCCCCGGGGCGGGCGGCCATTATGCTGCTCGTTGGAACAGCCAGGTTTTCAATTGTGTCCTGAAAGTCATTAAGCTCGCGGCCAGCATCAGCAATAGAGAGGCAGCTTGTTCCAGAATATAGCCACTAGCACTTGGAACGAGCGTCCGCCACGACAGGCTCTAAGACACTTAGGGATAGCGATTAAGTGTTGGTGTGCTGATCTTAAGGATCTGCCAGGTACGTAGTATGACACTCTTCTACAGATGTAATGAGCCCCAATGCCATGTAGAACTGTAAAGGCGAGGACAAGTGCTTTGAAAAGTATTTTGCATTGGAGAGGCAGCCAATGCAGCCTCTTTAGGCGGTGGGAGATACGGTCTCTAGGTCCGAGTCTCAGAACTGCCCTGGCTGCAGCGTTCTGCACGACTTGCAGTCTATTGAGCATAAACTCCAGATAGAGGACGTTGGCATAAACCAATCTGGAGGTGATAAGGGCCTGAACGATCGACTGTCTGTGCGAGGTCAGTAACAGGAAAAGAAACCTGCGGAGCATTTTCAAGAGGCCGAAGCATGCGCCAACTACTGATTGTTCTTGGGGCGCCATAGATAGGGCATCCTCAAATTTCACTCCCAGGTTTTTTACACTCTTAACTGCTGACTGCGGGGGAGACATGTGCGTAGGCTACCATTGTTTCCAGGCGTCCAGAGGGGGAGTACCAAAAAAGATAATTTCAGACTTTTCCGGATTACATTTAAGATGATTACATTACATTAAGATGAAGAACAACAGCCGGAGGCAGATCCTTCTCCCACCCCGCCGCCAAGACCTGGAACACCCTCCCCACCAACCTACGACAGACCCAAGACCTACTGGCCTTCAGAAGACTCCTCAAGACCTGGCTCTTTGATCATTAGCAGCGCCCCCCCCCCCCAGCACCGTTAGACCCGCACGGGTATGTAGTGCGCTTTACAAGTGTCCTAATTGATTGATTGATTATGTCTGACCCAGGCAAAAATATCTCTCAAGCATTTGTTAATCTTCTCTCCGTTAAACTCCTCCCCCTTCTTGCAAGCGAACAGCAGTTCAGTGTTGTCACCATAGGATATAATCATAGCCTCGCTCGCTTCCGCCTGGGTTGCTATAGGAGCCATGTACTGATTAAAAAGTACAGGGCTCAAGATAGACTCCCTATGGCAAGCCATCCTTTAAGGTAGCCAAACCTCTTGAATTCTATCCTCCAAGAAGGAGGAGAACCACTTTAACACCGTGCCCTCAAGTCCACACTCCCGTAACCTCTGCAGGAGGAGACTGTGGGGCACGGTGTCGAAAGCCGCAGAGAGCTCCAGGAGTACTTGGACAGCTTTGCCACCTTTATCCAGGGTCTCTTTGATGGAATCGGAGACCTCCAGCAAAGCTGTCTCTGTGCTAAGGATCTGCCTAAAACCAGACTGACTGGGGTGGAGGAGATTATAGGCTTCAGAAAATCGCTGATCACTGATTGCACATATTCCTCTATTGTCTTTGCGAAGAAAGACAACAGAGAGATCGGTCTATAGTTAGATAAGACCATAGGATCGGCCGTGGATTTTTTCACTACGGGGATCATTTTTGCGCTCTTCCAGCTGCCTGGGACCTGCCCGCTAAGAAGAGACACATTCAGGATGCTGTTCACATTGGGATTTAGAACCTTCGCCATTGAGGCCAGAAATTTTGTGGGACTCAGATCCACAGGAGAGCCAGATTTGAGGCCCTTCATTATTGATAAAGTCGTCTCGAGGGGCAAGGGAGGAAAGGTGAAAAGGGAGGCCCTACCATCCTGATTCTGCAGGGCGATTGATGAGGAAGCCATCATTTCTTTCTCATCCGACCCATGAAGAGATGATTGAATTGTTATAATCTTCGTATAGAAGAAATTAGCTAAGTTTCCGATCCAGTCCAGAGGGAGGGGAAGCCTAGTCACAGCGCTAGGTGAGGAGAAACTCTTAACAATCCTGAAGATTTCTCTGCTTTTATTTCCAGAGGACTTAATTTTAGCTGCAAAGAAACTCTTCTTAGCTTCCTGAATACTTTTGTGGTATAGTCTTAAGGACACTTTATAATTCTTTTTATTTTCCACATTAAAATTTTGTATCCATACTCTTTCCTGGCGTTTACAGTCCTTTATAAGCTGTCACAAGGTATTGTTAAACCAGGGGGCTGAGCATCTAACAGTTGTAATAGAGTGCAGGGTTAAAGGGGCGAGGGATAGGGTACCCTGCGCAATCAACTTAACAAGGGCCTCTGCATCCTGCACTATGTTTCCACTCGGTATAAGAGGGTATTTGTTGAGTTCATATTTAAGGGCAGCTGGGGTGATCTTATGAAAAGGCCTAGATGTAAAGAGCGGCCGCTTGATCTGGGTCAATGAAGGCTTCGTTAGTTTAGGTAACTTTAAACCCTGCCAGGTAGTGATCTGACCATAGTAGAGATACGGGGGGTCTCTTTCTGAATATTGCAGTTAGCAAAGACTTGGTCAAGGGTGTGGCCTTTAACACACGTGGGGGAAAAGACATATGGAACAAGATTAAGCCATCCAAGGATTCCAACAGGGAAACAGTCTCTGTGATATCCTGTTTGTCCATGTGTATGTTGAAATCACCCAAGACAAGAAAGTGTTTAAATCTGGAGGCCACTGGCGCGATAGCGTCACTAATGGACTTCAGGAAAACCCCTGCGTTACCAGGGGTCCTATATATCAAGACTCCTGCTAAGCACTGATGGGGGGGAGAGGGTAGCCTGGAAACAGAGGCACTCAGCCCCTACAATATCTTCCATAGGAGTGCAGGTGACTGCTATATCCAATTTGCTAATAATAGCGACTCCACCTCCCTTGATCCAACACGATCCTTCCTTCCTAAAAATGGAGTAACCCGGGGGTATGGCTGTGGCTATAGTCGGATTCGATGAATCAGATAGCTACGTTTCGGTCAAGAACATGAAATCCGGCTTAGTCTCACATAGCATATCATATATGTGTAGATCATGTTTGTTTAGCAAAGCATTAATGTCTTCTTATTTCTCTGACATTCTCTGACATTAAAACCAGATTCTGCAAGTACTTTCTCAGCATATTAGGCGCTAGTGTTCTCTTCAGGGTGTGATTAGTGGCTCCCCAGTTGCAGTACTGACATCGCGGTAGTTAATCACCTTCCCAAATGTCAATAGCTTTCTATCAAGTGGGAGAGGATCCCAGCTCCATAAGAGGCTCCCTGCTGTAGGTTAAACCCTTAGTTGATTGTGGTGCAAAACCAGCAGAGTGTCCAGCCCCAACCGCCTCCGGGACGCTGACGGGCGCAGACGGACTTGCCTGTGGCGGGCATTCGGCACGCGGACCACCGCACCCGCGTCGCCTCACCCGCCGCCGCACCCGCTGTGCACATCTGCTGCACGCGTCTGCTGCGCAGGTCTTCTGCAGCATCCGCTGCGCGGCTCAGCCTTCATCTGTTTTAAGTAGCGTGCCCTGAGTGGAAGTGACGAGGACAGGGGGGAAGAGCCACATCCCTCCACAACAATCGGCCACTAAGAGACCGTGGTGGACCAGGGACCAGCTTAAGGCTGCAGTGCGGTGAGTACAACTGTGTAAAAAAAACTGATGTACAATTCCAAATAAAAACACCACATGCAAGTTAAAAACAGGTTAAAAGAAATGTCCAGGCACTAGCAGCAGAGCGATATTAAGGCGCGCAAAGATTGCCACCTAGAGTGCTGCTTTTAATCTCTGCACATCTGGGCCATCATCTGTTTTAAGTAGCATGCCCTGAGCTGAAGTGACGAGGGCACCTGGAAGGAGCCACGTCCCTCCACGGCAATCGGCCACTAAGAGATCGCGGTGGACCTGCGACCAGCTGAATGAATTATTGGCCTGAGGGTCCAATATTTATACCTGGTGCCAGCTTTGAAGTGGGAGAAACAACTAGACATCCCCACCACAGCGGGTTCTGGAGTTTTCTTCCCTCTCCTTCACAGGCTCCAAGGAGCATATGTATGAAAGGAATTTTTAGTCGCAAACACTGCGAATCGCTAAAAAGCAGCATTTGCGACAAAAAATTCCGAAAACTTGATGTATGAGGAAAATCACATCGCAATATTAAGGAATCGCAAAATTTGCGATTCCTTAATATTGCGTAAGCATTTAAGGAATCACAAATTGCGATTCCTTAAATGCTATGCAACAAGCACCCAAGTTGTGCGATTTCTCCTTAAGAAATCGCAAATTACTACCAACTTCAAGTTGGTGGTAATTTGCGATTTCTTTCACAAATGCACTTTTTGGCATTTGTCAAGGTGCCATGTGGCACACATACATTTCCTTAGGGCATGTATGTGCGCCATATGCGCACACATGTTCATTTCAAGGGTGCATCAGGGTGTCCTTATGACACCCTTGCACCCTTGAAATTATTCTCATTTTGCGATTCTCAAATTGAGAATCGCATGCAATTCTCAAATTGAGAATTGCAAATTGAGAATGACTTCCCAATCATTCCTATGGGCCGCCTGGAAATGAATGGGAAGGTATTCCTTAATTGCGATTTCGCAATTTGCCAATCGCAATTAAGGAATACTAAGAAAAATTGTGTATTTTTAAATACATCCCGTTTTGTAATTCTCAAATAGCGAATCTCAAAAAATCGCAATTTGCGCATCGCAAACATGGATTTTCATACATATGCCCTCAAGTGATTTGCTCTGACAATAGCCTGGTGTCAAGTTCTTTGTAAGTGCCCCGAAGCAGCTCCTTTGAAATGGAACTGGCATAGAACAGCTCTGCCCCTCACGTCCTGCCAGGATGGGCTATCCTGGCTTCTTCTAGTCCCCCATTGTCTCACTGTCTGGGAGAATGAACATAAAGGCCAACTGCCATCTACATTTAGTCATGTGACCCAGGATACAGCATGCAGACACAAAACGTTTAGGACAAAAAAATGCCAAAATGTACAAAAAAGTGATGGATGAAATGCTTGATTTAATCTCAGCCACTGGTAATTACTCTGGGTCGCATCCTAATCCATTGTCAATTTGCACACCTTGCCACCTCAGTTAAAACTTAGCTGTATGCAAATCAGTCTTGACCCTGCTCCAATGGCAGTAGTTCAACCCATACTGCCAAGTCAGATCCTCTCAGAAACAGATAACAAACTGAATTAAAAATGGGTCTGATCGGTTACTTGGCGCCCTAAGGCGTCCTAAACACAAGTCAAATGTACGAAGCCTCACACAGGGAAGCCCTAATTATAGGACGGAGTCCCATCACTCACCAAGGGGGCATGCTGCATCATCTGGGATCTCCTCGCGGCTGTAACTCCTAGTACAGCCGTGGGGCTACAACCCCCTCACTGTGAGGGAGGAGCTCAGGGAGGTTTTCAATATTATCAGGTAATATAATATTAAAATCCACCAGATGAAAAGCTGGAATGATTTATTGGGTGATGGGTGCAGTGCACAAAGAAAAAACTTGAAAAAGTGTAATAAAACTAAAAACCAGGAGAAAAAACGGTTTAATATGTATCTCGCGGTGTCAGGGTTTAAAACAGTGCTAGTGCAGTTTTGAAAAAATAACTGTAACTATGAAGTTAGAGGGTCGGTCTACATGTTTCTGCTATCAGGACCTACAGAGTGTCTAGCATTCCTCAGGACCTAAAAGTGTAAGCTACTGCATAGAATGCGAAAAATAAAAACACTGGTGTAGCTGCAAAAAGGAACAAATACAACCATACACACCAAGCCTCTCTGTTTTAGGTGCGTGGTGTAGTGGTCAAACCCATAATTTGTGGGTACGAAACCTCACCTCACCTGGCTACTACTCAGGATGTGAGGGACCGCTCTCTCTGTCGGTATCCTGGGCTTCACCGAGCCTTAGTCATGAGGAATGCTAGACACTCTGTAGGTCATGATAGCAGAAACATGTAGACCGACCGTTTAATTTGATAGTTGCAGAGATTCCAGATGATGAAGCATGTCACCTTGGTGAGTGATGGGACTCCGTCCTATGACTAGAGCTTCCCTGTGTGAGACTTCGAACATTTGACTTGTGTGTAGGACGCATTAGGGTGCCAAGTAACCGATCAGTGCCACAGTTAATTCAGTTTGTTTTGTGGTTCTCTAGGGAAAGTATATGTGCAGCTCTTTAAAATTTCCCACCTATCCCCTGTTTTGTATTTTTCCTCCCAGAACCAGGATACAAGCACCCAGGACCAGTTTTGCCCTTGTTATGAGCTCATCTGACGGGGATACCTTTGGTTCAAGTGACAGTGTGCACGACGCCCTCGTCTCAGCATTCCTGTTCCACTTAGGGTGACATACTAAAGAGAACACAAAGTGGTGGATGGACTGCCTGTGCCCCTGGTAATCACTCGGACCGAATCCCAGTCCGTTGTTACTTTGCATTTTGAGGTGGCATGGTGTACAAAAATAAAGCCTATCACCTAGGTACTCTCCCGTCCCGGCAGAGGGACCTACAATTTCACAGGTAAGGATAAGGTATACTTTGCTAGTAAATCTGGGTGGTAGACCGGCAGAGTGCTTACACAAATGGGAGGAGAATCATGTCGTTCCTAGGAATCCCTCAGGACCTGGCGTTTTGGATGATCTAAACTGAAGGATTGGTGTCCCAACCGCTTCCGGACACCCCAACAGAATATGTCAGCCGTTAGACCAGCTAGCTCTACAGTGCCACTACTATCCCCCTGTATTTTACAGTGGCGTAGGTAGTCTCTGGAAACCACTGAACATGATAACCCTGATTCTTCAGGGATTGTGTAAAACAGTACAGTACGTTTCACTCAGACACTCGTACTTGCGTTCTCTCAGAAAATACACAGGATGGCAATAAGGACGTTTCAATAAGAATTTATTGGTCCAGCGACAGCCTCGTGTAAAACATATGTTCTGCGACAATTAGGAGACAGAAGCATACAAAAGAGATTTCTAGTACCAATATAGTAAATAGTAGATACATTTCTACCATAGATGAACAGAAGCAGTTCAGATAAAAACAGCAGCATTTGTATATTTCAGAAATGCGCCCTAAGTAATTTTGCTAAAATGTATCTAGCCTAACCTGGATGTGAAGGTGTATGTGTAAATAGCTATGTGAATCTGTAGCCCAGAAACTCCTAGGAAAGAACCAGCCCCTTCACCTGATGGTTGGGAATGCAGGACCTCTTCTCTGCTTCGAGGATGACAGCCCGCAAGGGATGTCAGACGGCTGTGTGTCAGAGATTTGGCATGCAGGACCACGTCTCAGCTTAATAGGAATTCTCTCATTTGTCGGGGGATTGAGGTTCTTTTATACTAAAGTGGTCACTCCAGATTTTTTTCTGGAATCAATATGTTTTAAAAACAATTATGGGTGTTAATAAAACAATGATAAATGTTTTGAAAGCAATCACCAATGCTTTTCCAAACAAGTGTGATCATGCACAGCTGGCTGATTGCAAGCATGAAAAAAGTGGTGTGCCTGGGGACATGTTTATGTACGTCAGGTGCATCAATTGTGATAGAGTACCGAGAGCCTGGTGTCGAAAAGACAGGAGCAAGCTACTAGGTGAAAGGTCACATGTTTAGAATCGTTATTGTTGTGTGAATCAGACAAATGTATGTAATAGGGGTTTACATGACAGGACTAGCCTAAAAGACATGACATTCCACCATGGGAGTGTAGGACTTGGCCTTTTTGGCTAAACTTCCCTAAACTTTTCGCTTTCCCCCTGGACCATTTCCTGACATAGAGTTGCCAATTTAGATGCTTTGGGTACTTTGCCACTGCTGATCAGTGTCAATGTATAAGTGTTCCCTGTTTAAAGTGTAATGGTGATTAGTTGGCCATGATTGGTATGTTTGCCTTACTAGTAAACTCCCTAGTGATGTGCACGGTGTATGCCAGGGCTAGTAAAGCAAAGGTGTGCTGAGAAGGTAACTCAGGCCTGCAGTGTAGGGCCTGCACACAGTTTGCTAACTTAGCATGTTATTCTGACAAGTTCTACCACTTGTCATGTCTTACTTTCCCTTTTGCGTACACAGTGGTCACCCTTGTGGTAGGTCCCGGTTAACCCCTGGTCAGGGTGCAGTGTAAGCAAAAGGCAGGACATATACTGAGGTGTGTGCTATGTCCTGACAGTTAAAAACACTCCATTTCATATTTCACTGGTGAAAGGCCATCCTGCCCAAAGGACAGAATGGGGGAGGCTGGGTATTGTGTTTGTTAGCCTAGTTTCCCATAGGTTTAATATGAAGAGGTGAAGTTTAGTGTGTATGAACTCACAGTGTCATAACACATTTTTCTATTAAGGTGGTTTTGTCACTGTTTGTTCAGAAACCACTATTTAAGAAAGTGGCTGAGTTTTGGCTTAATTGGCTTGGTGGCCTGACAATCAATCAATCAATCATAGTACTTGTAGAGCGGTCTACTTACCCGTGAGGGTCTCAAGGCGCTGAGGGGAGGGGGGTGCTTATACTGCTCGAAGAGCCAGGTCTTGAGGAGTCTTCTGAAGGCGAGTAGGTCTTAGGTCTGCTGTATGTGGTTAGGGAGGGTGTTCCAGGTCTTGGCGGCGAGGTAGGAGAAGGATCTGCCGCCGGTGGATGTACGTTGGATGTGGGGGACAGCGGCGAGACCCGCGGAGCGGAGCTGGCAGGCGGGGATGTAGAAGCTGAGTCTGCTGTTCAGGTAGGCTGGTCCGGCGTTGTGGAGTGCTTTGTGTGCGTGGGTGAGTAGCTTGAAGGTGATCCTCTTGTGGACTGGGAGCCAGTGTAGGTCTCTCAGGTGGGGGGTGATGTGGCTGCGGCGGGGGACGTTGACGATCAGTCGGGCAGTTAGCGTTTTGGATGAGTTGTAGTTGTCATAGGTGTTTGGCTGGGATTCCTGCGTAGAGTACGTTGCCGTAGTCCAGTCTGCTGCTAACTAGGGCCTGTGTCACCATTCTTCTTGTTTCAGTCGGGATCCACTTGTCGATCCTGCGGAGCATGCGGAGGGTGTTGTAGCAGGAGTAGGAGACGGCTTTGACCTGTTTAGACATGGAGAGGGAGGAGTTGAGGATGAATCCTAGGTTGCGTGCATGGTCGGTGGGTGTTGGTGCTGTTCCCAGTGTGGTCGGCCACCAGGAGTCGACCCAGGCTGAGAAGGTGGGTCTGAGGATGAGTGCCTTTGTCTTATCCGAGTTCAGCTTCAGACGGCTGCTCCTCATCCAGTCGACGATGGCCTTTATTCCCTCGTGGAGGTTGGTTTTGGCAGTGTGCGGCTCCTTTGTGAGGGAGAGGATGAGCTGGGAGTCGTCGTAGTAGGAGAAGATGTTGAGGTCGTGATGGCGGGCCACTTGTGCAAGGGGGGCCATGTAGACGTTGAACAGCGTCGGGCTGAGCCCTGGGGGATGCCGCAGATTATTTTGATGGCTTCGGATCAGAAGGGTGGGAGGTGGATGCTCTGGGTTCTGCCGGAGTGGAAGGACGTGGTCCAGTCAAGGGCCTTCTCTTGGAGTCCGGCTTCTAGGAGGCGTGTCTTTAGAGTGCTATGGAAGACCATGTCGAAGGCAGCCGACAGGTCCAGGAGGATGAGGGCTGATGTTTTGCCGTTGTCTAGTTGGCGCCTGATGTCGTCTGTGGTGGCGATAAGGGCTGTCTCTGTGCTGTGGGTTTGTCTGAATCCGGACTGGGAGGGGTACAAGATGTTGTTGTCTTCCAGGTATTTACAACAAGGGGTGGTGAGGGACAGAGTCTCTGAATTAAGCAGAAAGCTCTCACCCAGTCAAGAGATCAGGGCTAGATCCAACACCGTTTTTTAGGTCACTGCACCATCCCAGTTTCAGAACCTGGCTGTATGCAAATTAGTCTGTTCCTGTCCCAGTGCATGATGGGAACAGGGCAAACCAAACTACAAAAGCCAATTCTTACACTGGGAAGGAAACAAGCTCCCGGGGACCGGTTTCTGGCATTACAGCCGTCTTCGGCCCGGTTTGCTTGAATCCTGATGGTGCAATGAGCAAGGGTCTCACATCTGAGAATACCCTTCCACGCTTAGGGTGGACAAAAATATTTACAACAAGGGGTGGTGAGGGACAGAGTCTCTGAATTAAGCAGAAAGCTCTCACCCAGTCAAGAGATCAGGGCTAGATCCAACACCGTTTTTTAGGTCACTGCACCATCCCAGTTTCAGAACCTGGCTGTATGCAAATTAGTCTGTTCCTGTCCCAGTGCATGATGGGAACAGGGCAAACCAAACTACAAAAGCCAATTCTTACACTGGGAAGGAATCAAGCTCCCGGGGACCGGTTTCTGGCATTACAGCCGTCTTCGGCCCGGTTTGCTTGAATCCTGATGGTGCAATGAGCAAGGGTCTCACATCTGAGAATACCCTTCCACGCTAAATAACGGTGATGGATCAAGCCCTGATCTTTGGACTGGGTAAGAGTGGTCTGCTCAATTCAGACACTCTGTTCATCACCACCCCCTTTTGTAAATCGATTTTGGCCACTATAGGTGTGGCAGGGTATACTCAGACATGAGTCCCTTTCTCACTGCTCCATCAGGATTCAAGCAAGCCGGGCCGAAGAGGCTGAAATGCCAGAAACCGGTCCCCGGTAGCTTGTCTCCTTTCTGGTAAAGAATTGGCTTGGTAGTTTAGTCTGCCCTGTTCCCATGATGCACTGGGCCAGGGACAGACTGATTTGCATATAGCCAGGTTCTGAGCTGGGATGGGGCAGTGAGACAAATAACGGTGATGGATCAAGCCCTGATCTTTGGACTGGGTAAGAGTGGTCTGCTCAATTCAGACACTCTGTTCATCACCACCCCCTTTTGTAAATCGATTTTGGCCACTATAGGTGTGGCAGGGTATACTCAGACATGAGTCCCTTTCTCACTGCTCCATCAGGATTCAAGCAAGCCGGGCCGAAGAGGCTGAAATGCCAGAAACCGGTCCCCGGTAGCTTGTCTCCTTTCTGGTAAAGAATTGGCTTGGTAGTTTAGTCTGCCCTGTTCCCATGATGCACTGGGCCAGGGACAGACTGATTTGCATATAGCCAGGTTCTGAGCTGGGATGGGGCAGTGAGACAAATAACGGTGATGGATCAAGCCCTGATCTTTGGACTGGGTAAGAGTGGTCTGCTCAATTCAGACACTCTGTTCATCACCACCCCCTTTTGTAAATCGATTTTGGCCACTATAGGTGTGGCAGGGTATACTCAGACATGAGTCCCTTTCTCACTGCTCCATCAGGATTCAAGCAAGCCGGGCCGAAGAGGCTGAAATGCCAGAAACCGGTCCCCGGTAGCTTGTCTCCTTTCTGGTAAAGAATTGGCTTGGTAGTTTAGTCTGCCCTGTTCCCATGATGCACTGGGCCAGGGACAGACTGATTTGCATATAGCCAGGTTCTGAGCTGGGATGGGGCAGTGAGACAAATAACGGTGATGGATCAAGCCCTGATCTTTGGACTGGGTAAGAGTGGTCTGCTCAATTCAGACACTCTGTTCATCACCACCCCCTTTTGTAAATCGGTTGTCTTCCAGGTGGCGGGCCAACTGTCTGTTGACGATTTTCTCAATGACTTTTGCCGGGAACAGGAGCATGGAGATGGGACGGAATTTCTTGAGGTCCTTGGAGTCTGCCTTGGGCTTCTTGAGGAGGGCGTTGATTTCGGCGTGTTTCCAGCTTTCTGGGAATGTCGCTGTTTCTAAGCATGGGCGAATTTTGCGAATTCGCGATCCGCGAATTTGAGGATTTGCAAATTCGCGATCCGCAAAATTCGCGAATTTGTGGATTTTTGTTTTTTGCGTGTTCGCGGGGTTTTTTGCGTGTTCGCTGGTTTTTTTGCGTGTTCGCAGGGATTTTTGCATCTTCGCAAGCCGCTTGCATAGCGAAGTTACCCATGCAGTTGTTTATGGGAGAGGGAGAGAGAGATAGATAGATAGATAGATAGATAGATAGATAGATAGATAGATAGATAGATAGATAGATAGATAGATAGATAGATAGATAGATAGATTCCCCACCCTTCTACAAGCGCCTTGAGACCCTCTGGGTATGTAGCGCGCTATATAAATCATTTGAATTGAATTGAATTGAATAGATAGATAGAAAGAGAGAGAAAGAGAGGGAAAGAGAGAGGGAGAGAGAGAACGAGAGAAAGAAAGAGAGGCCGGATCTCTGAAGGGCCAGATTCCTGAGTTGCCCCTACAGAACATACAGCTTTTTATTTTTAGCAAAATGCATATGAAAATTGTGCTGTAAAGGTCTCTTTTAGTTTAACCCACCCTGACAACTCAAAATGGGTGTATTTGCCCTCCTCTCCCTTCTTCCTGTTTTTTATATCTGTAGGTGCTTCCTGATGAGGTTTAATTCCTTGGACAGGTGCCTCGTTGCCTACTTGTAACTATTCTCTGACCCTGCTTCAAGGGTCAGAGCAGGGTCAGAGAATAGTTGCAAGTAGACAACGAGACGCCAGGAAGCAATTAGCAGCAGGTGTCCAAGTTGAAGTTAAATTGTTTGTAACCCTTTTGTAAAAGGTTACAAAGAAATTAGGTTCAACTTTTGCACCTGCTGCTGTAACCCTTGCTTGGCTGAAAATTCGTCCCCGCTGATTTGCGGATGTTATGGGGATTTCGCGAGATTCGCGGATCGCGAAATCGCGGAAAATCCACAAATTCGCCCGCGAAACGGATTTTACGCCCACCACTAGCTGTTTCGAAGGAGATGTTGATGACCTTCCGTAGTTCTAGTGCGATGGCTGCGTCTGCTTTGTTGAATACATGGTGTGGGCATGGGTCCGACGAAGATCCTGAGTGGATGGAGTTCCTTACCTTGCGTGTCTCGTCGTCGTTGACGTTTGACCAGGAGGTCAGGCGGATGGCGCTGTTCATAGGGGAGGTGGAGTCTGGCGTAGTCGGGGCGGTCGTGGTGTTAAAGCTGTCTTGGATGTCGGAGATCTTGCGTGGAAGAAGATGGCTAGTGTGTCGCACAGTTCTTGTGAGGGTGGGATGTCGTTGACGCTGGGGTTGGAGAGTTCCTTTACAATGCTGAAGAGCTCTTTGCTTTCGTGTGCGTTGTTATCCAAGTGGTCTTTGAAGAAGGATCTCTTGGCTAATCTGATGAGGTGGTGATGTCTTCGGGTGGCGTCCTTGTGGGCTGCGTGGTTGTCCGGTGTGCGTTTGTGGAGCCATTTTTTCTCCAGTTTCTGGCATGCGAGTTTGGAGGTCTGGAGTTCGTCGGTGAACCAGGTGGCTCTCTTGCTGACTGTAGGAAGGGGGAGGCTCTAGTTGGCGCAGTGCAACACTAGCGACAAGCAGGGACTCTCTCTTCCTCGTCAGGGCTGAGGGTTACCTTCCAGACAACCTCTGCTCACCCTCTAGGTAGTGTGGCTTAAGCAGTCGTAGGCTAATCTTTGGGGCGCATAGGGTTAAACACTTGCAACAGTACACCTTTACAACCAACCCACCACACAACGAGACCAGACTGTATTCTGTGAAAATATATATCTTTATATAGATTTTAAGCAGGATTGGGAATACAGTCAATAACTTTATGAAGACGGTTGCAAGTTACTTAATTCGGGTTACCACAGTTCTTATTGCAGTTCTCTCGAGGCCCGTAGGCCGGTGTTACTCAAAGTTCTTGTGGAGCCGGCGGCTTCCAAGGGATCTGTCCCACGTCGCGTTGCCTTCCCGGGGTCGCTGATCGTTGCGGCTCTTCGGCCGAGCAGGTCACTGGTCGTCCGGGGCAGCGGTGTTCTGTGGCGGCAGGGTCCCTTCCTCGTCGTCCGCTCCGACCCTGGAGGCGGCGGCTGTGCGGTGGTGACAAGTGGCAGTACGGTCCCCAAGTGCAGGACGTACCCAGCCAAATGTCGGTGCAGCTGTGGGCTCACAGCTGGGCTGTCGGGCAGGCTTACCGACCTTGCGGATTCTCGTAGGGCAATTGTCCGTCTTTGCAGGTGAGTGGCTGCTCGTTGTGCAGTCACCTCGAGAGCTCGAACCTGACGGGTCCTCCTTTGCTTTGCTCTCGGGCTCCCGGTGCAGTTGCGGTCACGATGTTCGGGCCAGCGGCGGCTGGTCCTTACTTTGCTTCCGCTGTTGCTTTGGGCCCCGGTCACGGTGGTCGGGAGGTCGTTGATGCCTTAGAGGAGATTCCTCCGTCAGTGCCGCGGCGATGGTCAGCACCCGCAGTCGCTTTCTTCCAAGGGGGTAGCGTCCACTGGTCCTGGGACGCTGGTCAGGGGGCAAGTTCAGTTGCAAGCCCTTGGAGATCTCTTTTGCAGAGTTTGACACAAGTAGCACAAAAGTCTTTTCGTAGTCTTTTTGTCTTCCTCTCCTTCAGCAGCAAGGCACCAGACACAGGCAAGAGTCAGCACCCTTCCTTGTCTCTCACGGTCCTTCTCGTAGGGCAGAGTCTTTCTGTGGCCCAAACCGGATCTAATTTTCAAGGAGCAGGGCTCCTTCTTTTATAGGCCAATTCTTTTGTTCTCGCAGGCCAGGGGGGCCTTTGCATAGCCACTCTCAGTTCTGGAGTACCCCCGCGGTTGTACTCCGGCTTCTGCTTTCAGTGTGAGGGGCAGGCGCATCAGACGCCCCACAGGAGGTGGAGCCAGCATTGTCCGGACAGGGGTGGCCAGAGTACCTTGTTGATGGGGGCTTCGCCCTTCCTGGGCCAGGTGCCGGCAGAGTCATCCGCCGCTCCCCAGGAGGGTGGAGCCAGCATTGTGGTGGTCGGGCACAGTGACAGTTCGAGTCAAGAGGCACTCCTACCTCCCACTAAGGTGTAATCTGCGCATTCACCACCTGTCATCCCCCCAGCCCTGTCACTCACACATCCCAGACAGTCAGATACACATACCAGCAGAGGCGGCTGAAATGGTTAAAGCAAGCAAATGCTAACTTTCTAAAAGTAGCATTTGCAAACCCAGGATACTGAAATAAACTTGACTACAAGAAATATCTCATTATCCTGAGTTCAGGCATACTAAACATGACTCACTACCATGCTCCTTGAGCCTGCGGGGATTATAGGGTGTAATAACCCTCGCAGCTCAGTCTGGCCTAATGGAGCAGGTAGCCTTCAGTAGTGAAATACGGTCTTCGTTGTAAGTCACTACTAGGACATGCCACGCACATCAGGGCTTGTCCTACCTTGCACCTACAACGCACCCTGCCCGCAGGCCTACCATAGGGGTGACTAATATGTAGTCAAGGGAAGGGTCGGTGCTGGCAAGTGGGGACACTTGCCCAGCTAGCGTGACAGTACGAGACCGCACGCGGGTTCTGCGGTCGCAGTTCCCAGACACATCTTTACGGCTGCTTCGGTGGGTGGCGCAACCAGCGCTGCAGGCCCACCAGCAGTATTGGCATCTACAAGCCCCGGCACTCTCTCGTGCACTTTACTAGGGACTAACAGTAAATCCAATGCACCAATCATGGATACCAATCGTATGTACAATTTACAGTAGGGAGCACTTGCACTGCGGCACGGATCAGCCGTGGCGCAGTGCCCTGAGTATCGGAAAACCAGCAAAACATCGGAGGCACATCAGCAAAAAGTGGAAGGGAGACTCACGCCAAGGTGCCAGGTCTAACATGTGTCCCCTCCAGCTGAAATGTGGGGGGAACTACCCTTCCCCAGGGAGTTCCACATCACTAAGGCGGAAAAATCTGGACAGACCGTCAGCGTTGGCGTGATCGGTGCCAGGGCGGTGTTCCACCGTAAAGTCCATACTCTGTAGAGAAATGGACCACCTCAACAGTTTCGGGTTCTCACCCCTCATTTGCATCAACCATCTGAGGGGCCTGTGGTCCGTCTGAACTCGGAAGTGAGACCCAAACAAGTAGGGTCTTAGCTTCTTCAGCGCCCAGACCACAGCAAATGCTTCTCGCTCTATTGCACTCCACCTACTTTCCCGTGGAAGTAACCTCCGACTTATGAAGGCTACGGGTTGGTCAAAGCCCTCCTCAGTCATCTGTGAAAGAACAGCCCCTACACCATGCTCTGAAGCGTCTGTTTGCACAATGAACTCCTTGGAGAAATCTGGGGCCAGGAGCACGGGTGCCGTGCACATGGCAGTCTTCAGGGTGTCGAAAGCCTTCTGACAGGTGTCAGTCCAAATCACATTCCTGGGCTGCTTTTTCGAAGTCAGCTCTGTCAAGGGGGTCACGATCGTGCCATAGCCCTTGACAAACCTCCTGTAATACCCAGTGAGCCCCAGGAAGGCTCTCACTGCAGTCTGGGTCTTGGGGGGTTCCCAAGCCAGGATATTTTCGATTTTGGGCTGCAAGGGGGCTACCTTGCCACTCCCAACTTGGTGTCCCAAGTACACCACTGAACCCTGCCCAATCTGGCACTTGCTTGCCTTGATTGTGAGGCCTGCTCTGCGCAGGGCCATCAACACTTCCCAGAGGTGTCGCAGGTGTTCGGGCCAGGTGCCGCTGAACACCGCGATGTCATCCAGGTAGGCGGCACTGAACTCGTCCAGTCCAGCCAACACCTGGTTGACCAATCTCTGGAAGGTGGCAGGGGCATTCTTCATTCCAAATGGCATAACCCGGAACTGGAAATGCCCATCTGGTGTAGAGAATGCCGACCTCTCCTTTGCCCCTTCGGTCAAGGCGATCTGCCAGTACCCAGACGTCAAATCAAACGTGCTGAGAAACCGGGCAGCCCCTAGCCGATCAATGAGCTCGTCAGCTCTGGGGATGGGGTGCGCGTCAGTCTTCGTGACTGAATTGAGTCCTCTGTAGTCCACACAGAACCGTAGTTCGGGTGTGGCTCCCGGCGCAGCAGCCTTCGGAACCAAGACCACGGGGCTGGACCAAGGACTGCTGGAAGACTCAACCACCCCGAGGGCAAGCATCTTGGAGACCTCCTCCTTGATGCAGGCCCGGACCCTGTCAGTTACCCTGTAAGCCTTATGCTTTACCGGTAAGCTGTCTCCAGTGTCCACATCATGGACGCACCAATCTGTGACACTCGGAACCAGGGAGAACAGGTCTGGAAACTGCCCCAGCAACTGGCGGCAGTCCTCCTGTTGTTCGGCGGTCAGGGAGGGTGAGAGGTTAACTCCATCCACTGACCCATCCTTCTCACAGGCCACCAAGAGGTCAGGAAGAGGCTCCGACTCCTCCTCCATTCCGTCATCGGTTGCCAACAACATGCCCACTTCGGACCTTCGCAAGTGGGGCTTGAGGCGGTTGACATGTAGGACCCGCAAAGGGTTCCTGGGCGTCTTCATGTCCACCAAGTATGTCACGGGCTCTTGCGCTCCACAACCTCAAATGGTCCTGTCCACTTATCCTGAAGGGCACAGGGCTCCACTGTGTCCAAGACATACACCTCCTGTCCAGGCTGAAGCTCGACCAGAGTGGCATTCTGATCGTACCACCGCTTCATTTCTTCCTGGCTCGCTTCCAGATTTGCCTCGGCAAGTTGTCTGAAGCGTCTGGTCTGGTTTCTGAAGGCCAGCATGTAGCTATATACATTCTGGGGAGGTTTCCTGGGAGATTGCTCCCAGCCTTCCTTTACCAAACTCAGTGGTCCTCTCCCGGGGTGACCGTACAGCAGTTCAAAGGGGCTGAACCCTAGGGACTTCTGTGGTACCTCGCGATAGGCAAACAGCAGGCATGGCAAGAGGACGTCCCACTTACGCCTCATCGGACCTTCCAGGCCCATTATCATGCCTTTGAGGGTTCGGTTGAATCTTTCAACCAACCCGTTACCTTGGGGATGGTAGGGTGTGGTGAACTTGTACGTTACGCCACACTCCTGCCAAAGGGACTTCATATATTTCGATATGAAATTGGTCCCCCTGTCGCTCACCACCTCTAGAGGGAATCCTACTCGTGAGAAAATTCCCATCAGTGCACGCCCCACCACGGGAGCCGTCACTGTCCTCAGAGGGATGGCTTCAGGGTACCGGGTGGCATGGTCCACCAAGACCAGGATGAACCTGTTGCCCATGGCTGTCTTGGGGTCCAGAGGCCCAACGATGTCAATACCCACTCGCTGGAATGGCGTACCGACCACAGGGAAGGGTTGGAGGGGAGCCTTGTTCTTCCCTCCCGTCTTCCCACTTGCCTGGCAAGTTGGACAGGTTCTGCAATACGCATCGGAACTCTTGTGCATTTGGGGCCAGTAAAAGTGGGTGACAAGCCTGTCATAGGTCTTGTCCATCCCCAAATGTCCTGCTAAAGGCACATCATGAGCCAGACCCAGTAGGAAGGCTCTGAACTTCTGGGGTACCACCAGCACACGGGCTGACCCAGGTTCAGCAGCCTTAGGCTCCGAATACAGGAGGTCGTTCTCCCAGTACACGTAATGTGTTTTGGCCTGAACACCATTGGCCTGGTCTGCAGCCTGCTGCCGCATACCCACGAGAGAAGGGCATTCCTTCTGCTCCCTGCAGAATTCCTCCCTGGAGGGTCCTCCTTCTTGCTGCCAATGAGTCAGCTCAGGCAGGTCCCCCAGTTCGGCGATCTGTTCCCCTGTAGGCTCCAGGGCATCCCCCTCAAGGTCTGCCTCCTCCTGGACCGTAGGAACTTCAGGGGCCGGTTTCCCGCGCCCCCTGCGCCTTCTCCCTAGGGCCGGTTCCTGGGCCTCTCCATCAGGCCCCAGGACCTCTCGATCACCCCTACTGGCTGCCATCGACCGGGTGGTCACGCACGCCCAGTCAGGCAGACCCACCATCCGCAGGTGAGTCGCTTTCTCCACCTTTTCCCAAGGGGAGTGCTCCAAGTCGTTCCCTAGCAAACAGTCAACAGGCATGGTTTTTCTCACACAGACCTGCAGAGTACCAGAGACCCCCCCCCCACTCGAAGGGAACTTGAGCCATCGGACACTGACTCTCAGAATTATCAGCGTTGATAACCCTACAGTAGGCATGGGGTACAACCTGCTCTTGAGACACCAGGTGCTGCCTCACTGCAGTCACACTGGCTCCTGTGTCTCTAAGAGCCTCGGCTTCCTTACCATTGATGATCACCACCTGCCCATATTTCTTAGTGTTAGAGGGCAGGTAGTTCGTAGGGATCATCTCACTGTCTCCTAGCGAGACCAGGGTCATGTGAACGGGATCTCCACCCCCCGGGACCATCATTTCTTCTCCCAGGTGAACGCTAGTCACTTGTCGGGGCGGAGCACCAGTGGGTGCAGGTTTTCCAAATAGGCGACACTTGGGGTCACTGGATATGTCTCTAATAAAAGAGAGAGGGACCCCAAAACCAAAGGGATAGGGTTCCACAATTGACGTTAGTCTGAAAGAAATTCCCTTTGGGTAAAATAGCAACAGTACATAAGTACTCACAAGCATACAAACAACAATTTACAGGGAAGCAATGTAGATAAATAGGATTCAACCAATATATGTGAAAACACTCTCAAAACATTTCAAATTATAAAAACAATTTATTAAAGATACATTACATTAGATAAAAACAGAAATTTGGGAAACATATAAGGACGGTGCAATAATCAGTAAAAACAACATTCAATTAAAAAGGAGTGTACAGGAAAAAAGGATAGAACCCAATCATAAGACAACAAATTTGGTTTCCTCCTTGGTGTATATTCCTAGATTTACTCCTTAGGCGTCGACGCGTTTCGGCGGTATAAACATATTAATCCGCCTTCATCAGGACAGTAGGACAATACAGTTTCCCAAATAGATTCTGAAATTTAAATAAAACCAATCTTAGGCTTACTGGGCTCATGACATATGGTAATCTAAAAATCACAATCTTTAAAAAAACGTAATGTTTCTAAATCATTATACCAACATATATACTTACATTGCTTCCAGAACAAAAAACAATAATCAGCTCATCAAGATACATAACATTCATAGTTAAACAACAATAGTTCAAGATTGCCCATTTTTCTACAACAACCTTCAGAGTACTGATATATACATATTCAGGCCTGAGGTAGAGTCCAGGAACATTTAGATTTCTTTTAGGGTTCATGTATTGAAATTCCCAGAATACTTAGAGGTAGAGGTGGCGTTAGATAAAGAGCATTGGTACATCACCTACCTCGAATATATGATAGGTCTGACCAATATTGTAAGGGGTTTTCAGCCTCCTATGCGTCAGAACAAGGAATTCGTCCAGCGAATTCTTTTAGATATAGGTTCAGATATATGTTCAGGTACCTATTCAGAAAGAAATAAGTTTAAAGATATTTCAGGGTAGCCATTTTGGAGGCTACGTCACAGAATTCACATAGGACTATGACTTATATCTGTCCTTAGCCTGCATCGCCATTTGGGCTGTGTTTTATGCGATTCTGCCTTTTGTTACGCTATGCCTGATTATTCCTTACATTCGCAAATAGTCGTAAATTCACTTATTTTTAATCCAACATCAAGTGGGAACACAATAAAATAATTATCAGCAAACCAGCCTCAAGTCTTTTGTTTAGCCAGTATTCTTCTACATAGCGAGTTCATACACTTAAGCCCGAAAGTTAATTCAGGTACTTACTATTTGGATTTTAGTGATGAAAGGCGTAAATACGTCTTTAAGGGTCATATACTTCTCCAGTTAAATGACTGGACACTGCAAGAAATTTATATACATATATGAGCTACGCATATCTTACTGGATATTCCAAAATTTTAAAAATGCGTGCCTATTCAGGTGGCATACTTACGAGTGATTAAAAATGCTAGTACATAAGCACGCAGTAGTGATGATTTCACTTTTAACTTCGGTCCTGCTTAGGCGCAATCGAAGTACTGCATGGGTTCCGGGATTTATCCAAAGATACCCGCTATGCAAGGGAAGTCTTTTCTGTAATCCCTGTATAATTAAACAAGAAAGAAGGGACAAATACCCTTATTACAAACGTGCTTTCTTTCTGAAAAACGCTATTGCCATATAGCGTAGCCCCTACTAGCAGTCTGCATACCTTAGGCTTTCGATCGTCGGACGTCCTGCGTGCTCCTATCCGTGTCCCCGGCTAGCAGCGTTTAGAAGGAACACACGGATTTAAATACCCAGCATTAGGCGGGTGTTTGTTGATGACGGGGGCGGGAATAATAGAACGGGGAGAAAGACTACCCGTTGCTTAAGATCGCGTCAGTCAGTGAACCGCGTTCGGTTAAAAATGATTTCATTTCCAGTATAAAAATGCTCAAAGTGCTCTATATATAATAATGAAAAAGTTGGTTTTTGTAATTTATATTCACAGAGCGTTTTATTTCACGTTTAATAATGACGATGACGAAATTGATAGAACGTGAAAAAAGACCGTGAAACAAGATACTACCCGTAGGTGTCCTCGCGTTGGTCAGTGAAAACATCTAATTGTAAAGAAGTATTTTTTCTTTTTGACCACTAGATTTTTTTTGACATAAAATTAGCGATTTGATTTTCTAATTTATGTTTGCTTGACATCTCCCAAGATTGGCAGAAAAAGGTTTTAAAATTGTGTTTGATGTAATTCTTCGTTAGGTTTGTCAACTCAAAGATTATTAAATGAGGATTTGCTGAAAAATCCGGTAGCCTAATTATTAGGGGCAAGGAGGTTGCATTTACAGACAGATCTCTTATTCACATTAGGGAGCATGGATATGTGCCCAGGCTCGCCACATTTGAAACAATTGAAGGGCCCCTTTGGAACAGGTTTACCTGTCGGGGCCCCATTCTGCTTCGGGGGTGGGGGAGGCTGAGAACCCTGCTGCGGATTCCCTTGGGAACTACTTTGGGGGCCTTTTTGGAACCCTTTCTGTTTTCCCCCCTTGTCCCCCCCACTCTTCTGCTGGGGACCCTGCCCACTCTTGGCGGAATCTCCCACGGGACCCTTGTGGACCCTGGTGCTGAGCCAGCGGTCCGCCTCCTCAGCAAGCTTCCTCGGGTTGGACAGCTTGCTATCGATCAGGTGTTGGCGTAACTCAGGAAAACAGTGATCAGACAAGTGCTCCCATGCAATTAAATCAAAGAGACCTTGAAAATCATTAACTTTGTTACCTTTCACCCAACCATCCAGTGCTCTGCAAAAGTAAGTCACATACTCCACATACGTATTCCCAGGTCGCTTAGTACATCCCCGAAACTTCTGTCTATACATTTCAGGGGTAAGCCCGTACCTGTTTAATAAAGCTTCTTTCATGTGGGCATAGGATCTCTGATTCTCAACGGGCAAATCTAGCAAGGTATCTCTCCCTTCGCTAAGGAACCTTCCCCACAATCCCGCTCCCCAATCCTTGTCAGGGACCCGGTGGGAGGACATGGCCACCTCGTATGCCCTAAACCACTGTCCTATGTCATCCCCCTTAAAGAACTCCTTAACTACGTCCTTCGGGATGTGCACTCTTGACTCTACCTGCACTGGCGATGTGCTGCCACCAGAGGGAGGCCGATCCAAGTCTCTCTCCTTGAGACTTATCTCCCTCATCTTGATTTCGTAATCCATCTGGTGCTTTCGCTCTTCCAGCGCCATTCTTTTGGTTTCCAGCTCCAGCTGGATTTTCATTTCTGCCAATTTTCTCTCGTGATTCCGGGTTTCCTTCCTGTCCGCCAGCTCCTCTGGCGACAGGCCTTTACCCAAGCTGTGCTCGCTGTCTTGCCTTTCCAGATCGATCAGATCCCCAAGCGCATTCTGCTCCTCCGTCGTATTCTGCTCGGCGAGGACGTCTTGTTCTTCCGGGGTCTTTCTGGACTCCACCCAGGCTTTCAGGGCCTTGTAGAGCTCCGGCTTGTTTTTGCAACCAGTGTGCGGAACTTTTAGTTTCCTACAGAAAAACTTCAGCTCCATCTTTGAGTATTTGTCCAGCTTTGCGGCATCCCACTCTATCTCCAACACCTCGGAGGTCGTGGACTCCGCTCCATCCAGGCTCTTTGTGCCCGGCATGGTTTCTGCACTCGGAATCTTCTTTTAGCAAAATTCAAGAAGCAACGTCTGTGGTTTAGTAACTGTACCGTAATCCTTGTGTAGTGGTCAGAAGCTCAGGTATAACTATCGCAAGTGTAAATTCGAAATCCCACCGCTGCCACCAATGTAGGAAGGGGGAGGCTCTAGTTGGCGCAGTGCAACACTAGCGACAAGCAGGGACTCTCTCTTCCTCGTCAGGGCTGAGGGTACCTTCCAGACAACCTCTGCTCACCCTCTAGGTAGTGTGGCTTAAGCAGTCGTAGGCTAATCTTTGGGGCGCATAGGGTTAAACACTTGCAACAGTACACCTTTACAACCAACCCACCACACAACGAGACCAGACTGTATTCTGTGAAAATATATATCTTTATATAGATTTTAAGCAGGATTGGGAATACAGTCAATAACTTTATGAAGACGGTTGCAAGTTACTTAATTCGGGTTACCACAGTTCTTATTGCAGTTCTCTCGAGGCCCGTAGGCCGGTGTTACTCAAAGTTCTTGTGGAGCCGGCGGCTTCCAAGGGATCTGTCCCACGTCGCGTTGCCTTCCCGGGGTCGCTGATCGTTGCGGCTCTTCGGCCGAGCAGGTCACTGGTCGTCCGGGGCAGCGGTGTTCTGTGGCGGCAGGGTCCCTTCCTCGTCGTCCGCTCCGACCCTGGAGGCGGCGGCTGTGCGGTGGTGACAAGTGGCAGTACGGTCCCCAAGTGCAGGATGTACCCAGCCAAATGTCAGTGCAGCTGTGGGCTCACAGCTGGGTTGTCGGGCAGGCTTACCGACCTTGCGGATTCTCGTAGGGCAATTGTCCGTCTTTGCAGGTGAGTGGCTGCTCGTTGTGCAGTCACCTCGAGAGCTCGGACCGGACGGGTCCTCCTTTGCTTTGCTCTCGGGCTCCCGGTGCAGTTGCGGTCACGGTGTTCGGGCCAGCGGCGGCTGGTCCTTACTTTGCTTCCGCTGTTGCTTTGGGCCCCGGTCACGGTGGTCGGGAGGTCGTTGATGCCTTAGAGGAGATTCCTCCGTCAGTGCCGCGGCGATGGTCAGCACCCGCAGTCGCTTTCTTCCAAGGGGGTAGCGTCCACTGGTCCTGGGACGCTGGTCAGGGGGCAAGTTCAGTTGCAAGCCCTTGGAGATCTCTTTTGCAGAGTTTGGCACAAGTAGCACAAAAGTCTTTTCGTAGTCTTTTTGTCTTCCTCTCCTTCAGCAGCAAGGCACCAGACACAGGCAAGAGTCAGCACCCTTCCTTGTCTCTCACGGTCCTTCTCGTAGGGCAGAGTCTTTCTGTGGCCCAAACCGGATCTAATTTTCAAGGAGCAGGGCTCCTTCTTTTATAGGCCAATTCTTTTGTTCTCGCAGGCCAGGGGGGCCTTTGCATAGCCACTCTCAGTTCTGGAGTACCCCAGCGGTTGTACTCCGGCTTCTGCTTTCAGTGTGAGGGGCAGGCGCATCAGACGCCCCACAGGAGGTGGAGCCAGCATTGTCCGGACAGGGGTGGCCAGAGTACCTTGTTGATGGGGGCTTCGCCCTTCCTGGGCCAGGTGCCGGCAGAGTCATCCGCCGCTCCCCAGGAGGGTGGAGCCAGCATTGTGGTGGTCGAGCACAGTGACAGTTCGAGTCAAGAGGCACTCCTACCTCCCACTAAGGTGTAATCTGCGCATTCACCACCTGTCATCCCCCCAGCCCTGTCACTCACATATCCCAGACAGTCAGATACACATACCAGCAGAGGCTGCTGAAATGGTTAAAGCAAGCAAATGCTAACTTTCTAAAAGTAGCATTTGCAAACCCAGGATACTGAAATAAACTTGACTACAAGAAATATCTCATTATCCTGAGTTCAGGCATACTAAACATGACTCACTACCATGCTCCTTGAGCCTGCGGGGATTATAGGGTGTAATAACCCTCGCAGCTCAGTCTGGCCTAATGGAGCAGGTAGCCTTCAGTAGTGAAATACGGTCTTCGTTGTAAGTCACTACTAGGACATGCCACGCACATCAGGGCTTGTCCTACCTTGCACCTACAACGCACCCTGCCCGCAGGCCTACCATAGGGGTGACTAATATGTAGTCAAGGGAAGGGTCGGTGCTGGCAAGTGGGGACACTTGCCCAGCTAGCGTGACAGTACGAGACCGCACGCGGGTTCTGCGGTCGCAGTTCCCAGACACATCTTTACGGCTGCTTCGGTGGGTGGCGCAACCAGCGCTGCAGGCCCACCAGCAGTATTGGCATCTACAAGCCCCGGCACTCTCTCGTGCACTTTACTAGGGACTAACAGTAAATCCAATGCACCAATCATGGATACCAATCGTATGTACAATTTACAGTAGGGAGCACTTGCACTGCGGCACGGATCAGCCGTGGCGCAGTGCCCTGAGTATCGGAAAACCAGCAAAACATCGGAGGCACATCAGCAAAAAGTGGAAGGGAGACTCACGCCAAGGTGCCAGGTCTAACACTGACGTTGTTGTTGGAGGGTTTCTTGAGCGGGGCGAGGGTGTTTTGGCGCAGTTGTCGATCCACTGTCTGAGGTTGCGGGCTCCGGTGTCTGGGTTGGTGGGGTCGGTGGGTGGGTTCTGGGCAAGGGTGGTGATCAGCCGTTCTTCAGTGACTTTGCCCCAGCTGCTGTGAGGCAGCTGTTAAGTGCGGTGGTGCCTGGTTGGTTTCTTGAAGGTGAAATGGATGCAGCGGTGGTCGGTCCAGTGGAGTTTGGTGGTGTGGTTGAAGGCGACATGGGTGCCTGTGGAGAAAACAGAGTCCAGCGTGTGGCCGGCGGCGTGAGTGGGTGCGGTGACGAGTTGTCTGAGACCGAGGTTGGCAAGGTTGTCGATCAGGGTGGGGGAGTCGGCGTCGTTGTTCTCGAGGTGGAAGTTCATGTCCCCGAGGAGGATGCAGTCCGTGGAGGCGAGTGCATGGGTGCTGGCGAGGTCAGCGATGAAGTCGCTGACCTGAGCCCGGGATCCGGGGGTCTGTAGATGAGTGTATCTCTGAGGGTGGTGTTGGGGTCGGTGTGGATCCTGCAGTGCAGGTGTTCGGCGGCGTTGAGGGTGTCATCTGCATGGGTGGCAACCTTAAGGGTGGACTTGTGGACGAATGCTATTCCTCCTCCGGTTCCGTTTCCGCGATCCCTGCGGGTGATCTTGATTTCTATGGTGATGTCGGGCGCCGAGAAATCGTTCCACCAGGTCTCGCCAGGAAGACCACATCTGGGGCGGAGGTGTTGAGCAGATCCCAGAGCTCGACGGCGTGTTTACGTGCGGAGCGGGTGTTGAGGAGTATGTAGCGGACGTGGTTGGGTCCAGTCATTGGAGGTTTGGTGGCTTTGTCGCAGGTGAAGCTGCAGGGGCGGCAGGAGAAGGGTCCGTGGGTCCATTTCGGGGCGGCCTGGATGCAGGTGTGGTTTTGGCCGGCGTTGAGTGCGTGGAGGCTGCTGGCGTCGTAGTGGAGTCTGGTGTTGTGGCGTTCGCAGGGTCCGAGGGTTCTGGCACTGGGCACGGTCCAGGCACGGACGGGCACAGATGGGTTTGCCTTAGGCACGTCAGAGGCGTGTCCGCGCAGTTCCCGCCATTATAAGGGGAGCTGGGAGGGAGGAGCAGCTCGTAGGCGGGAGGCAGGGGTTTAGCAAATGGGCGAGGGGGGTGGGGCGCAGGGGCAGCAGCGGCAGGAAAGCAGGCAGGGGGGGCGAGGGAAAAAACGGCACCCAGGAATGGGCAGCAGGAACAGGGGTTTGAAGCACAAGGGCTGGTGCAGCTGCAGCGGGGGAGCGACCTACCTGGCAAGGTCAAGGGTCGCTCTCCTCACCGCACACTGTCACCAGTTTTAAGGGGAGCTGGGAGGGAGGAGCAGCTGGGAGGCGGGAGGCAGGGGTTTAGCGAATGGGCGCGGGCCGCAGGGGCAGCAGCGGCAGGAAAGTAGGCAGGGGGGGCAAGGGAAAAAAACAGCACCCAGGGATGGGCAGCAGGAACGAGGGTGCGAGGCACAAGGGCTGGTGCAGCTGCAGCGGGGGGGAGCAACCTACCTGGCAAGGTCAAGGGTTGCTCTCCTCACCGCGCGCTGTCGCCAGTTTTAAGGGGAGCTGGGAGGGAGGATCATCTGGGAGGCGGGAGGATCCCGTCCTTGCCCTGGCCTTAGTGCCAAAAATCTAGGCATCATTGTTGACTCTTCCCTTTCCCTGGGCCCACAAATAAATAGAACAGTCTCTACCTGTTTCAGGATGTTATGGATCCTCAGGAAGATCTTCCGATTTCTCTCCCTACCCTCGCGGAAACAGGCCGTGCTGGCCCTTGTGTTGTCTAGATTAGACTACTGCAATGCCCTTTATGTAGGGATAAATAAGGGGCTCTTACACCGACTTCAACTTGTGCAGAATGCTGCTGCTAGGTTGGTGATGGGCCTTCCTAAACTCACTCTGTTTCAGCCACCATCAGAAGTCTGCACTGGCTCCCTTTGGGGAGGAGAATTGTGTTTAAAGCCCTATCCCTGGTTCACAAGGCCTTCCACAATACGGGGTCAGAAGGCATTAAAAAAATGTTTCGGAGATATCTCCCCGGCAAGGAGCTGAGATCTGCCAGCAAGAACCGGGTAACAGTTCCCAGGATTAGGATAGCTAGATGGGGGAGGGCCATTTAGTTGAAAGCAGCTATCCTTTGGAACTCCCTTCCTTCCTCAATTTCCACTTTAGAAATACACTCCTCATTTCGTAAGACCTTTCCTAATCTGTAAGCCCTGTTTACTATGGAGATCTCTGATTCTGATCTCTCTCTGCAGTGCCTTGATGCCTCTGGGCTAAATTTGCGCTTTACAAAGCTTATATTCACTTTGTGCATTAAGCATTTCTGTGTGTCTCTGCTGAATGTGGATTGACTGTCTGGATCTTAGGGGTGAGAGGAGCTGGGGGAGGTCTTGACCCAGGGAAGGGTTGAGATGGCACCAAGGTGACCAGCATCTGGGGAGTAGGGGGAGGAGAACCCCGGGAGGTGAAGAGGCCTGGGTTGCTGCTATAAAACAATTGACCCATCTCCTGCTGAGTGATTAAGGATCCAGACCACCAGTATCAAAGGGAGAAAGGTGACACTGGGAGGGAGACACCCAGAACTGATTTAGGCAGGGGTCAGGGACCCCTGAGCACAACAAACTTCAAAGACATTCATGGCTATAACTATGAGAGCTGAGACCCCTGAACGTTGGAATAGAAATGGATTGAGACTGAAAAGACTTGGACCCATTTCCTGGTCAAGAGGCACCTCTGCTAATGAAGGCACAACTGAAGAGACTGCTGGGAAGGACCGACCCTTGCTTTGTGATCTAGGGCTAGTTTGCAGTTTGCTGTTTTAACCAAGGAAGAGGCTGTTGGGACTGTGATTTTGTGCGCTGGGTCACCCTGCTTGAAGACGATTGTGCTTTGTGCTTTGTCTTGTTACCCCAAGAGCCTGAGGTGAGCTGGCTCCCTATTTTGAAACACAGGAACATAAAAGTTTCTGGAGACGTTTCAAGCGACGAGGTGGGCGTGTGTTGTAGCAGCTTGAGACCCTTGGAACGTGTAGCCTGTGATCTTGGACACACCGAGGAGAAGTGAGTCTCGGATGCGCCGGGTGCGTGTCGTGGTGCAGCCCTGGCATTGGTGAGAAGCGCTTGGTCAGCGTGTGCATCAGAGGTAAAGTGAGACTCGGATGCGCAGGAAGCGTGTTGTGGTGCACCGCAGGTGCTGGTGAGGAGCACCTGGTAAATGTGTGCATCGGAAGTGGAGTGAGTCTCGGACGTGCACGGTGCATGTTGGGGTGCACCGGAGGCGCGGGTGAAGAGCGCCTGATCATCGAGCACGGAAGGAGAAGTGAGGCTCGGACACAGTGAGCGTGTTGTGGTGCAGCTGATGGCATTGGTGAAGAGCGCCTAGGTATCGGGGCAGCGGTGTTGGAGTAAGTCTCAGTGAAGCAGTGTGCGTGCTTTGGTGCAACCTGGGACTTTGGAGGTGATCGGCAGATCATCGTGTGCAACGGAAAAAAGTGAGTCTCTGCAGCACGGTGTGCGTGTCTTCATGCCAACTGACTCCGCGGGAAGGAGCGCCTGGTGAACATGCACTCAGAGTCGACGTGAAGTTCCATCAGCATTGTGTGTGTGGCTTCATGCCAGAGGAGAACCTGAGGGTATTGTGGCGAACGGGCACCCAGAGTAACGTAATCACAGAGGCGTGGGGTACATGTGCCCTGTGGCAGCCTGAGACATTCCTAGCAGTTGCGGCCCGGACCAGCAGTCCTAGAGGAGCTGAGCTGCCAGGCTGAGCCGCTGAGTCCCATTAGGAAAGTTCTGCACGGAAGGCCCAGTTCACTGAATAAGGAGAGGAGGCTGGAGTCGCGCCCCCAGGTAACGTGGATCACTACCTAGGCAGAGTGCGGGCTCAGAGGGACACCCTCTCGGCCACTCATTCCTTCTGGCGGCGTGAGCCTTTGCTTCGGCTCAGATTAGGGCCCGTACTGACCAAGAGAGTGGCCGTACTGGGGCCAGAGTGAGAAGCTGTACTCTATGTCATCCTTGATACATGTGGGGGGCAACTGATATCGAAGAGGCTGATTGTCGCAATTTGCGATTCCGGGAATCACAAAATTTGCTATTCCTTATTTTGCGATGGCCATTTGGGATGATACATCTCAAAAGGCGTTTTCCCGTTCGTAAACTCGTCCCGTTTGCGAACAGGAAAGCCCTTGATACAACTGGCTCATCGAGGTTTTGCCCAAAAATTATATCTGATCACAATCCAGTTATGTCAACTCTGCTGACTCAGCTGGGGGATAGAGAACCTCTCAGGGCTTTCTCATTTCTTAGACATCTACGCAGCAACTTACAGTTTCAGGCATATATTCGAAGAACACTTAGGGAGTACTTCGAAAATAACAGTGACAGGGGCACTGCTTCTACTTCAACGGTGTGAGGCTGTATGAAGGCTTATGTTAGGGGGGCCACTTTCCAGTATATCTTAACACAGAACCGGCGTGTAACTCGGGATGCAGAGCAGGATCATAGGGTCTATTTAGATTTGGAACGACAACACGCAAGAGTAAGGGATGCAGCGGAAAAATCAATAGACCTTCGGCTCTTAGAAGTAAGAGCTAAGCGTAATAGAGGGCTAATTGAATAAAGTCGCCACCAGCTATCGTAAGTTTAAAACTTTGCAATATGAGTTCGGGGAGAGGGTTGTCCGCTTGCTGACTACTCAGATCGCTGATCAGAGGGCCAAATCTAACATTAGATTTATAAAAGGGGTAGACGGTCTGTCTTATACTCGACCAGTGGATATAGTTGAACAGTTTAAACTATTTTGCGCCAATTTATATGGTGCGTCAGCTCCTTTTAATAAACATACTGCTCTAGATTATATACAGAAGATTGCATTACCAAGTCTCGACCCTTTGTAGTCCACATTATTCCAAAAGGACATAGAACTGGGTAAGGTCAGGATGTGATTAGTTCTTTACCCTCAGGCAAGGCGGTCGGTGAAGACACTATTCTGCTTGAATTCAACAAAATCTTCAAGGACATCTTGACACCTGTCTTCACTCAATTACTCATTAACATCATTAACAGGTTGAGGCCACAGCATCTTGGAGTATCACTAACATTGTGGTATTCCCTAAGAAGGGGAAGCCAGTAGAGGACAGGGGCTATTACTACCCTATATCACTGATCCATGCTGATGCTAAAAAAAATCCAAAATCTTGGCATCGCGTCTGGTTCCTTTTATTCATCAGTTAGTCTCAGAGCAACAGCATGGCTTTATCCCAGGCAGAGACTCTGCGGCTCAAATTAACACAGATATTGCCGCCTTTGACATTTCTGGTAAACTAAATCCACAAATAGGAATGGTTATGCTTGACGCCGAAAAGGCATTCGATTGAGCTGCCTGGGAAGCACTATGGCTCACTCTGTCATCATTTGGCCTCGGTCTTAGGTTTATCTCTGCTGGGCAGAAACTGTATAAGAACCCGGTGGCAGCAGTTAAGCTGAACAGTCTTTCCTCATCCCACTTAGCAGTTCAAAGGGGTAGACGGCAGGGCTGTCCCCTATCCCCTTTACGGTTTGCCCTTTATATTGAGCCTTTTTTAAAGCATTTGTTGCACAAAATAAGGATTTCTCCAGTATGTCTCAGTGACCTAGAATAAAAACTGACTGCATATGCAGATGACATTGTCATCTTTTCTTCTAATTCAGTCGATGCTCTAGTTGAAATTACACGAGAGGCACAGTTCTTCCGCTCTTTTTCCAGCTACAAACTAAACCTGACTGAGAACCAGACAATTGTAAATTTTCAACCTGAAACTGTGCCTGTATCATTAGAGGTTATAAGAACAGCTACCTACTTGGGACTTTGTGTTAGTAGTCAAGTAGATGATGTGGTTACTTTTAATTATGAGCCACTTTTTAAATCAGTCTTGGCGAAATTTCGTAGTTGGCATCGGCTCTTTCTCAGTATATATGAAAGATGCAATATAGTTAAAATGAATATTCTCCCCAAATATTTATATCCATATCGCTCAATACCCCTGCGGGTTCCTTTGTCTTTCTTTAAGTGCTTTGACAGTGCTACAGGTAGCTTTATATGGGGATACAGACGCTCCCGGAGGGCTCTTCGGTATCCCGAAATACCTTACAAACAAGGGGATTTTAAGCTCCCAGATTTCAAACTTTACTTTTGTGCTGCATTTGCTGGTCGGATCCGAAGCTTTCTCCGTGGGCCTGATACCGGCACCGCTTGGCTATCCTATCACCTAGCCTGTTGAACAGTCACTGGGTTTATGCTGAACCATTTTCCTCTGATGCCTAAACATATATAAAGATACTAAATTGTTTTTATAAATTGATGTGGATCTCCTTCTTGAGTTGTTTGTATCATTTACTGACTGTTGTGTGTATTTTGCAAATGTCTTGCCCTCCTCTTGGTTAAGCCAAAGGCTGCTCGACCACACTACCCCTAATAGAGCACCGTGGGATTGCTAGAGCAAGCCCCTGCCCACTCATAAGGGAACACCTGGACTCTTTACACAGTACATCAGGTTATCGATCTATCAAATCAAAGAGCCAGTTTCCTACAACCATTATCATATCTGTTCTTAATCCATGTTTGCATCATGTCTCTGTGCACCATTATCATTTCTGTGTATTTTCCATGTTTGCATGATATCTTGTGTGACAAACTAATTTCTGTGCTTATTCCATGTTTGTATCATGTCTCAGAAGACTGGGGAAACAACAAACTAATGGGAAATGTAAATCCCCCATGTCTGAAACTACAACCCTACCTTTTTTTAAAACATTTTCCTCCTCCTTTTTTGAAAAAATGAATCAATTAACAATGAGCTCCGCAATGCTGTGATTTGCTTACCGTCTGAAGCCCCGTCACAATGCACCTCCACCTTACAGGAAATTTGTCCTAGCAACCTTCTATTTAAACCTAAAAATAATGCTTTGAAGTCCATCTTGCAGACATTGGAGGACTCTGACATCTCAAAACTACTGTCCTCCACTAAACTTTCCAATCACTTCAATAACCCTCTCCCTCCAATTCCCCAAGGAAACTTCACACCTCCTGATACCCCTAGGGACCAGAATTAGCAACGCATCTCTTATGCAAGGCACCATGCATGGCTGTCTTCATAGTGGCCAAGTCACAACTATCCTAAAAAGCCAGATGTGTACTTCTCTGATCCCAACAATTTTAGCCCCATTTCGAGCATCACAACCTCAGCCAAGCTCCTGGAAATGTGTTGATCAATAACTCTACAATCACATTGACCAGCACCAACTTCTCAACCACTGCCAATCTGGTTTCAGACCATGTCACTGTACTGAAACGTCCATGGCCCACATTGCCACCAGTGCTTTACGCTTTCTCGATCACACTGAATCCTGTCTTTTAATCTTCCTTGATCGATCAGCAACAATTGACACGGTCAAACATGAAAAACTCCTGAACCTCTTAGAACTTAGAATGGGTCTCTCTGGTACTGTCTTAGTATGGTTCTGCTTATTCCTACAAAATAGATCTCAATGAGTTCTAATCAATCATGACTTATATGATCAGACGCCGGTCACTATCGCCATTCCCCAAGGTTCTTCACTTTCGCCCACCCTGTTTACTCTTTACATGGAACCCCTGACTGAAATCTTCAAACGCTCCAACATCTCCGACCATATGTACACTGATGATACACAAGTGTACATGAAGAATATCTCCCCTAATGACATCAGCTCTCTCAATAACTTCTTGATCAAAACTCAGCACTGGTTCGGTGTTAACCACCTTAAACTTAACGCCCTCAAAACTGAATTCCTATCCTCACCACCCAACCCCACCTCGAACATCAAAGATTGGCTCCCACTACTCACTGCCATGAACTCTACTCCACATATAGTTGATTCAGCAAAATCCCTAGGAATAACACAAGACAACAACCTCTACATGCAGAATCACATCAGCTCCACAACCAAAGGGGTCAATTTTCATCTCCAGGCTTTAAGAAAACTAAGCCTGTCTTGCCCAAGGCAGATCTCAAGATGGCGGCTCAGGCTCTTGTGACTTCCAAACATGACCATGGGAATGCTACTCTTGTTGGCCTACTGGAAATACACCTAGCACTGCTGAGGGCTCCCTTCAATGTGGCTCAACAGCTCATCACAGGCATAAAGAAAAATTATCACATTACCCCGGATACCCACTCTCTGAACTGGCTACCCTACGAAACTAGTATCCAACTAAAAATAGCATTAATGATGTACAAAGCCATCCACCACAAGACTCCTAGCTACCTGGCTCAGAAACTGGTTCTATCTGGAAGGAACAGAGCTTCTCACAGTAAATGTTCCCTACTGCTGAAACACCAAAAATGTCACAAAAATAATTCTGACAAGAGAACTTTCTTCAGAAATCAGGATAATTCGTTCTTTTCAAAAACTAAGTAAAAATGAGACTACTGAATAATCTATCTGAGGTGACTATGCCTGCTAATTTGGTTTAATTGCTGGTGTTTTCACAATGTCTCCTTGTATTATATTTTCACGTTGTAATTTTTTCCCCCCTTTGTTTAGCATTCTGGCTCCACCCCATGATTCTATATTTTGCTCCTTGTATAGATGAATGCTACTTGTTATATTGTACAGCACTCTGACACCAGAGTGGTGGGCAAGGTCCAAGGCAGCACCAACAGTACACCCCCATCGGCACTAGGCCATGTGCAGAGGTGCTAAACAGCGTTGGGTGCTCAATGTTATTCAATAGAGAAGAATGCAGTAAAAAGAGGATGTTGGAACGGACCAAGGGACCAGACTGGTGAAATAAACTAGTGGCTTTGGTTCTTGTGATGTTGGGGGATGTGGGGACACCATTGGTCCTTTTCTCCTCGTCCGGGTGCAGAGGCTATTATGGGTGTTGGGTTTCTCCATCCAGCAACACTCGCATTTAAGGGGACATGCCTACAGAAGCTGTATGCAATGTCCGGGAGTTCACGAGGGGTCACTCTACAGTGGACTCAATACCTCTTGCCTTTGGGGACCCTGCTGACACGGTTGACCCACTTTGACATGAACTGGGGGGTTCGGGTGCTTGGCGGCAGCGGTTTTGGCAGGGCCGGAGTCCTATTGGTACTTCTTTTGCTGTCTTCAGGATGCAGGGGACAGAACAGCTGTCCCTCAGGAGGTCTTGGTACCTGGACAAAGGCTGGCAGGTCTCCAGGGCTTTAGGGACTCAGAACATGCAGGACAAGGCGACTTTTGGTGCAGTAGACAAAGTCAGCAGGCAGGCCGGCAGGGTTGGTGCTAAGTCAGTTGCTGAGACTTCTGTTCTTGCTGTGCGACTCTTCTCGTATGTCTTCTTTCTTCAGTTCATCAGGATCTGATTTTCTGATGCCAAGGACTACCAAAAATACTCAATTTAGGAGCATTAGGCCGAGAGGAGGGTGGTAGCCTATGGGCTACTGACCTGGGGGGCCACTACGCCCCCTATACGTCCACTTCCTGTGGCAAGTGGGCATAACTCTGCCCCAGAATTACTAATTATGCCATCACAGAGATGGCTACTTCTGAAAAGTCGTGTTCACATCAGTGTAGCCAACCTTAGGGGTGGTACTAGTCTGAAAGTGGCCCATCTACCTAACTAACTAATTTTCCCACCTGTCTAGGTGCCAAGGGACTCTGGATAAAGGAGGGTTGGCTTTCTCTCCTTTGAGGGGAGCCAGATCGCATTCCAAAGGCAGCAGCTGTTTAAAGCTTGCCGCTCTAGGGAGGCTATTCAGCAGGTAATTCTGTGGGAGGGAGTGTTACACCCTGTTCCCGGACAGGCTTTTGTTTTGGGTTATGGCTCATACCCTAGGAGGTCAGCACAGTGTCTCAGGTGGCAGGCTGGCAGAGACCAGTCAGAGGAGGACCCTGAAGACCTACCAGCCTCTGGTGTGATTGCTAAGTTGACCTCTGGGTGCATATATTGATAAATCCTACACTGGAATCAGTGTGGGTTTATCAAAACAAGATGTTTGATGCCAAATATCACTTTCTTCAGTGAAGCTATCATGTAGCTGGGGAACTCGTTTTCACCAGTGTCCGCATATGTTTTAAAATGGCTTAGGTGTCCACTTGCGGTGCCAGCAATAGGACTGACCAAAATAGGGGTCAGTCAGTCAAACATAGGGGTATATCTTCTCATGCTGATCTGCTCTCACATGTAATGTTCGGCATCCTGCCTTTGGGCTGAAAGGCCTGCTGCTATACAAATATTATATGCAGTGTAAGGAGACATGGCACACCGGGCTGTGTGTCATGTTGTGTTTTCAGTTTGGCTGCACCTCGACACGCAGTCTACAACGGCAGCCTTGCATGTGCTTGGTGAGATATCCCTTAGAGTGGCACAATTTATGCTGCTGCCCTTAGGGACCCTCTTTAGCACCTCAGACCCTCTGTACCAGGGGTACTATTTACTAAGAAGTTACAGAGGGTGCTGCTCTCTGGTGAGCTACCTCCTTCTAATTAAAGCAACAGGTTTGTCTTGGCCATCAGCATTGGTTTGGGATAGGACCACTCCTACCATGTTCAGAGGCGTATGCCTGCACTATGAATTGTTTTGTATAATATGGAGCTTTTAGAATGGATGATGCGCTCATTCTTTTCTCAAGAGTGTCAAAAGCCTTTTGACAGCTCACTGTCCAGTTCACTTTCTTTGGCACTTTCTTGGAGGTCAATTCTGTGAGAGGGTCCACGATGGACCCAAATCCCTTCACAGTCATCCTGTAGTACCCAGTCAATCCAATGGAGGTCCTGACTTGAGTTTGGGTAGTTGGAGCTACCCACTCTGGAATTGTCTGGATCTTGGGTTGTAGGGATGGAACTTGAACGTAGCCTCCACCACTGGATTCAAGCTAGCCTGGCTGGTGAAGGGTGATGCCCTGAAACCGGTCCCAGGATGCTTGTTTCTGGTCCAGGGAGGATCTGGCTTGGCAGTTCGGGCTGGACTGTTCCCATAGGGAACAGGGTCAAGACAGATTTGCATATTGCTGGGTCCAAACTGGGGTGGTGTGGTAAGCAAATGAATGATGGATTAAACCCAGATCCTTGTGACTGAGGGTGAATGTTTGCATTGCCCAGCATTCTGTCCATCAATTGTTTCTTTTACTTTTACATACTTTATAAATATTTATTTCAGCCTGTAAGGCCTTAAAAGCACAAGTAAAAATACAATACATTGCATTCAACTCACAGATAATATCCTTTGGGCTATGTGAGACCAGCTAGTGCTTTAATTGGAATACATTTCCTGTCTGTTTTTTTAGTTGGCGAGATCAATTCCCCTTCTCACTAGCCTTACCACAATTGTAGAAGATGTAAAATGCTTGTACACTGTACACACAACATGTGGCATTTACATGAACTGCAGGATAGAGATTAATAAAGTGCATGTGCATAAATGGTAGGGTAGGGTTAGCAAAAGATCGTCTTAGCTCAAATGTGATCTCTTTAAAAGATGCATGTGCAAAACCTCCGAACAGCATGGTGTCAATTACGATATTTAAAAAGGCAATTTCAATAAAATGCATTAGTGATGTCTAGGCAAGGGGGTAAACATTACAGAAATCCTATGTGATTCAGTGGAATCACTAACTTGACTTACAGTTCCTGAAAAAGGAAAAGTGCACGTGCAAAGCTTCAGCAGCGTAAAGTTTATTGCTTAAAATTTGAACCATACATTCTAAAATGCGTAAACAGAACTCAGGTGGAACAGAGATCAATGCAATAAAAAAAACAAGATATTTTGCAAACAACCTATTTAAAATTAGACAACTTAAAAACAACGATTTATGAAACACTTGTTAATTAAAATAATGATAAACATGAAGCTCATCAGTTGATTTCATTCATTTCAAAAGAGAGAGAACAGGGCCCAATTTACATGATGGATAATAATAAACTAGGCAGACCTATGAGATCTTCTTTAAAATAGCTCTGCGATTACACCACATGGAGAACAGAAAGCACGAGATAGTGTTGTGTTGTGATTTAGATACCCATATATAGGTTTCACAAAATCATGCCCTTATATAGGCATAACTCCTGTTGCCCTTATTTAGGCATAGAATTCCAGTTCTTATTTAGGCATTAGCCATGCGAACCAAATGCAGGCATGGTCACCTACATCCGTCTATCCCACGTCACAACGAGTTCTTAGAAATCTGACCCTTAAGCCATTGGGACTTTCCCTGCTTGGATTATTGATTTCTCCAAGAACTCATTTATTATGCATTAACACCTATTCCTCAGGGGTTCATTAACGACGTGTTTCTTTGCCCGACTTTACGTCAATGCTAGCATTCCTAGCCATCTTCCAGGTATAAATATACCTTTGCTTACCATGGCAAACCAAGGCTCGTTCAGATTTATCGGCTCGCCATGGCAAGTTCGGAAAGAGTTCTAGTTCGAGTTCCCTGCCAGACGCACTGACCAGATGCTGTCATCCTCCTCGCAGAGAATACAGCTTCCAGTGTCCTGACTCCCGCTTGTCTGTCCTGGTTCTTCGCCTCTGCTTCCTGGCTTCTGTGTGGTTGGACGGCATTTGGGGCTCCTGTTTCCTGGCCCTGTTTCTCCTGTCCCTTGGGCTGCGCCTGGTTCCTCTCGTGGCTGCTTGGCGGTGTCATGCCGGGGGCTTTCTGGTGGGCTCTGTCCCCTCTGCCTGCGCTTGGGTGGCTTGTGCTGCCGTGGGTGCGGCTGTTCTGTTCTGTTCCACCCTGCCTGCACCTGTTCTCGTCTGTTCTCTGCAGTTCTGCTGGGTTTCCCTGGTGCTGTAGGCTTCCCTTTGCTCCGGCCTGGGGCTTCGGGTGTTTGTCCCGGGGCCTTCTGTCTGCTTGGGTTGCTTCTGGGGTCTGGCTGCTTCTGTGCTGGCTCTCCCTGTGCTTGCCTTTGGCTTGCTTCTGGTGTTTCCTGGCCGCCCCTCCTGGTTCTGCCGTGGTGCCTGCCTGGTTTGTTCCTGGCTGGGTCCTCCTGGGGGTGCCTGGTGGAGGTTTTACTTGTTGGTGTAGTTCGGTGCCTGCTCTTCTTTCCTTACTGTTTTTAGCGAACAAGGGAACCCGCTAGGTAAGCAAGGACCAGGGGTATTAGTTTATAAAGCAACAGAGGTCCTTGACAATTTTCTGTAGGGACTTAGAATGATTATAGGCCACAATCTGCGCTATAATGATAAAGGTGTCCAGCCGGACCCTGTTTATTAATCAATATACAATATAAAAAGGGATTTCATAGCACACAAATTTACAGTGGGACGCAATCCTGCATCCAGTGCACACAACAACAAAACATGTCAAAACAATATTTACAGGGATATGGTATTTCTCAGGCTGGCGGTTCTCTTCCCGGGCTTGTTTCCCCTGTGTCCTGGGCCTGTGTGGGGTCCAGTGGCTCCGGGTCTGCCGGCTTCTTGCTGGTTTGGGGTGGCCTTGGGCTGTGCCTCTTGGGTTTCTGGCTGTGCTGTCATTTTTGGCCTGCTCTGGGAGTGTTTTGCCGGATGTTTCGTGGTTCTTCTTGGTTCTGGTGTCCTGGCTCGCTTCTTCCTCCCTTGCTTCCCCAGGATTTGTTCCCGGTGTGGGCCTGTTTGGGTGCCACATCTCCCCCCTCACTCTCTGATTGGGGTGCGGTTCTCTTGTGGTCTTGCTTCTGTGGGTCCCTCCCTCCTGGTTGCGGGTTGTCTGGGGTTTTCCTGTTGCTTGGCCCTCTGTCTTTTCTGCTTCCTCCTGCTTCCGCTTTGGCCTTCTGTGTGGTCTGGCTGTGTTGGGTTGGTGGTTCCCGGTCCCTCCTGCCCTTTGCTTTGGTGTGGGCGCTGCGTGGGCTCCTTCTGGGGTTTGTTGGACCTGCAGTTCCTCCTGCATGGTCGGGTTGCTTGGCTCTGGTCCTGGCTTCCTGGTTCCTTTGGCGTTTGTTGTTGTTGCCCTGATTTTTGCTGTTTGCTTGGCTCCTCACCTGTGTTGCTGGGTTCTGGCCTTGTGGTTGTGGTCTGAGTGCTGTTCACCCTGGGTCTTTCTTTTTTCCGCTGCTCCTGCCCTTGCTGCTTGCCTGGCCTAGGTGTGGGGTTCCTGGGCGGTCCTATGCTGTATGGGCTCCTTCTTTTTGTGCTGCCCTCTGTGCCTGGTTTGGGGGCTGCTGGGGTTTCCCGGTTGCTCTGTGCTCCGCTCCTGCCTTGTATTCCCTCCCTTTTGGGGTTGGGGTTTTCTGGGGGTTGTGGCCGGTGGCTCTGTGCCCGCCCTTGTTGGGCTTCTTTGTTGTTGGTTTCCAGTCTTGTTGGCCTCTCCTTGCTTGGTCGGCTTTCGGCTGGTTTCTGGTGGCGTCTCTGTGCGGTGGTCTTTGGGTTGGCCTCCTCTGCCCGTGCTGTTCTGGGTTTGGTGGCCTTCCTGGTTTGGTTGGTGGCCTCCTTCCCTGTGAGGTTTTTTGGCCTTCTGGGGTTTTGGGGTTCTTTCCCCTTCCCTCTCTTTCGATTTGGTCTGGATTCTTGCTCCTGTTCGGCTCCTGGGTTCTTGTTGCTTCCTGGGCCTCCTCGGCCGGGTTTCCTCCTCTGGTCTCTTTGGGGCCGAGTCTTTTGGTTTATGAGATGGGCCGGTTTTTGGCCTGCGCTTCTCCTTCCTTTTTGGTCTGGGTGCTTGTGCCTGCGCTCTGTTGACCGTTTCTTTCTTTGGCGTTCTTAGGTGATGTCTCGGTTTCCTTGTGGATCTGCCGGGTCCTGTGGGCCTTCCTGCTGATTCTGGGCTTGGCAGCCTTGTCCGGTGGGTTGTTTTGGCGTGTCCTTTGGGTCCTGGTTCCGGTTACCCTTTCTACAGTTTCTTGGGTTGGCAGCCTCCTTTTTTTGGAGCCCTGGCCTTCTGTTTGTCTCCGGTCCTTGTCTCTGCTGTCCTGTTCTGGGTTGCGGGCCGGTTGTTTCCTGCGGTCTTCCTTTCCCTCCTTCTCGGTGCTCCCTTGGGTTGCTGCTTCGTTGTGGTTTCCTGAGTGTGCTTGTGGGTTCGGAAGGCCGGTTTTCTGCTTTGGCATTCTCCACTTAGTAATGAATAGGACGAGGACATAAGGGACCTGGGGGTAATGCTCTATTACTTACCGGTAATCTTCATTACTCCGGGTTTCGTTGTCCTCGTCCCTTTCATACGCCCCTCCCTCCCTCCCTCCGGGTGGCCATCTTCCTGTCTGGGCTTGGTTGTACAGGTGGGATGCTGGGTTAGTACTGCTTATGTACTCCCGGATGGAGGGGCAGTATTAGGATCCCAATATTCCTCTTGTTTTTGTTCTGTCGGGAGATGGTCATCTCCACTTAGTAATGAATGGGACGAGGACAACGGGACCCAGAGTAATGAAGATTACCGGTAAGTAATAGAGCATTTGCAATGCAATAGCTCTCGCATTTACGTGAGTTTAAGCTATTGGCATTGTAAATGACGATTCCTTTTATTTATGTTTTAAAAACAAAACATAAATAAAAGTGATAGCCATTTACAATGCCAATTGCTCAAACTCAGGCAAATGCGAAACCTATTGCATTGCAAATGCCTGTTTTTAACATAGGTGCTTGAAAATCAACAGTCTGATCCCTCTTACTACTTCATATAGGGGTCTGGAGGCCTTTTGGTTGGACTTCCACTGCAATACTCCCAACCCTTTGGAGGTAATTAACCACTAAATATTCAGGGCTATCCTCTCCCTATCCCCCTCCTACTCCCATGGCCTCTCCCACTATAAATCGCACCCTCTGCAGGAATCATGATCACTGCAAGAAACAGGCTCCTTTCCTGTTGGTGTTACATGCAAGACCAATGCCTGTGGTTGACTGTTCTAGCTTTTAACCCTGGTTTCCCCTCTTGCTCTTTCTTTCAGTCTGTCTCAGTGTCTGGACTCAGAGGGCGGCTGCAGAAGTGATTGATGCCCGAGTGGGACAGACGGCCACCCTCACTGCCCCGGTCACCGTGAATGTGCTGACGTCTGCCTGGTACAGAGGGACAGCACTGACCCCTCCACAGGCGATCTGCACTTGCTTCGTGTCACCACCATCACAGTTCAATGGCCCCCAGTACACGGGGCGGGAGACTTGTGGCCCAGACGGATATTTGGTGATCAGAGACATCCTGATGAACGACACCGGAAATTACACCGTGAATGTGCAACCGAATGGTGCAGCCTCGGTACAAGCCACCAGAGAGATGAGGGTCTACGGTAAGTGCTCGACCTCTGCCCTTGGAGTTGACGTTTCATCTCCCTCTGGGAGGGGGGACTATATGTTGCATTTTAATGTCTTTATCTATGCACTTTCTGTAACATAACAGGACGGTGTGAACTGTTCCATTTGATCATTGGCCTGCTACAGGACCCTCTTGCATGACGTCATTCTATGCATCAGTGACATGGGTTCTTCTGGAGTCTGGAACAGCCTTAACGGTTGCATGAGTTACCAGTAGCATATGTGCAGTAGTGATGCAGGAACTACATCAGTAGTCTCCTGGGACCGTGGGGTGCGGGGTTAGGTTTGATTAGCTCCGACCTTAGAATGCAGAGCCTCCAGCACTCACATAATGCGGGCTATTTCAATATCCCTGCTTTCTTTTTTTAAGTAGCATAAAGTGTTTGCTAGTTTATTTACTTGCATTACTTCAAAGAATGTTCCCTTTTTTCAGGTTTCACCTGCACAGCGCTTACGAAATGTATTATAATTAAAAAACAAGCACTGGCAAAGCCAATAGGTCTTGCCTTTGGTTTTGTGATTTGGTGCATAAGAATAAGATACTTAACTGTAATCCTAGTTCTCTTCCAGGGATATAATCATCAAAGTCATAAGCACTGAATTATCACTGCCCATGTGCGGGACCCCGGAGCATATACAAAAAGACATATATATGTGTAAGTTTAGAACCATAAGTACGTAGTACTTCCAAAACATACATACATACATGTATACACATATAAATATGCAGCCTATAATAGGTTCAATAGACTGAAATGCCAACATTACATGGATTTCTACTATAAGAAATACTTATATACAGCAGTAATGTTCCACATCCACCCTTTATTTTCGTAAAGAAAAACAGGTAATTGCAGGCAATTTGTTCTTAGGCTGCATAAATGAATAATCATCACCGTATAACAACAAACTGGCACCTTGCCTTTAAGGCTTCAGAGAACCTGGACACCGTGCGTTTAAGACCTCAAGGAGCCCCCTGCTCCCAGCATGCACCACAGGGGACAGTTAGGTCAGTTCTTTTTGTACGGTGTACTAACATGTAGTAACCAGGATATGAGAAGCAAATAACACATTACCATACTGTTAATGCTCATCCGCGGAGGCCAGAGTGTTGCTTATGACTTTGATGAGTATACCCCTGGAAGAGAACTAGGATTACAGGTAAGTAACTTAACCTTCTCTTCCAGGGGATACTCATCAATAGTCATAAGCACTGAATAGAGTAGCAAGTCCATACCCACTTCCTTGCTGATGAGCAAACAGACACAATCATTTTTAACATTGCATCTAACAAGTAATTATCCAAACAGATTTCTGAGTAAGGCTTGCCAGAATCAGGCATCCGCCTGTGTATCAGAGTCCAAACAGTAATGGCGTGTGAAGTATGCACTGAGTGCCATGTGGCCGCTTTACAATCCTCTGCCATAGCAATGTTTCTAAGAAGAGCTGTGGTAGAGGCTTTTCCCCTGGTGGAATGGCCTTAGGCTTGCCAGGAAGGACTCTGTTGGACAATTGATAGGACAAGGATATACAAAATACTATAGCCCCCGCGGTGCGGTGGGCCACGAGCTGCAAGGGGCCACAAGCTGCAAGGGGCCCCCCTCAGCACTGTACTGACTGGGGCCTGATAGCTCCAGATTAAATCCGGAGCTGGGGCCCTTCTGTGTACCTTGCAGGGGGGGCCTTCAACTTTCATTACGCCACTGCCTCCTAGAGATAGACCTTTTCGAAGCGGCAGAACCAGTATTTATGGACCCATAGTTTACAAACAGTCAGTCCGTTTTCCTCAAACTTTTTGTTTTGTCTAAGTAAACCTTCAGAACCTTGGGCCCGATTCACAGAACTAATTTAAGACAAAATCCTAAACTTACTACCATTTTGGTATTCACAGAAGGCACTTACTCATTTTGGTATTCAAAGAAGTCACTTACTCATTTCGGTATTCACAGAAGTTTGGAGTCCTAACTTTAGGACTCCTAAATACCTTCTGTGACTACCGAAAGTCTTAAAGTTAGGATTTTTCTCAGTTTAGGACTCCTAAAGTTAGGTCCTAACTTTACTACCCCTGAACTGAAAAGAATTCTAACTTTAAGACTTTCGGTATTCACAGAAGGCATTTAGGAGTCGTAAAGTTAGGAGTCCTAACTTTACTACTCCTAAACTGAGAAAAATCCTAACTTTAAGACGTTCGGTATTCACAGAAGGCATTTAGGAGTCCTAAAGTTAGGAGTCCTAACTTTACTACCCCTAAACTGAAAGAAATTCTAACTTTAAGACTTTCGGTATTCACAGAAGTCATTTAGGAGTCCTAAAGTTAGGAGTCCTAACTTTACTACTCCTAAACTGAGACAAATCCTAACTTTAAGACTTTCGGTATTCACAGAAGGCATTTAGGAGTCCTAAAGTTAGGAGTCCTAACTTTACTAGTCCTAAAGTGAGAAAAATCCTAACTGTAAGACTTTCGATATTCACAGAAGGCATTTAGGAGTCCTAAAGTTAGGAGTCCTAACTTTACTACTCCTAAACTGAGAAAAATCTAATTTTTAAGACTTTCGGTATTCACAGAAGTCATTTAGGAGTCCTAAAGTTAGGAGTCTTAACTTTCCTACTCCTAAAGTGAGAAAAATCCTAATTTTAAAACATTCGGTATTCACAGAAGGCATTTAGGAGTCCTAACTTTACGACTCCTAAACTGAGAAAAATCTTAACTTTAAGACTTTCGGTATTCAAAGAAGGCATTTAGGAGTCCTAAAGTTAGGACTCCTAACTTCTGTGAATACCAAAATGAGTAAGTGTCGTCTATGAATACCAAAATGAGTAAGTGCCTTCTGTGAATACCAAAATGGTAGTAAGTTTAGGATTTTGTCTTAAGTTAGTTTTGTGAATTGGTCCCCTTGTTAAGATCCAAAGAGTTGAGGGACCTTTCCGGGGTATTTGAAGGATTTGGAAAGAAAGTGAGGAGAGTGATTGTTTGGTTAATATGGATATGCAGGACCACTTTGGGTAAGAAACTCAGATGCATTCTTAAAACCACTCTGTTTGCATGAAAAACAGTATAGGGCTCTTTACAGAATAGTGATAGGATCTCACTTACTCTGTGAGCAGAGGTGATTGCTACGAGAAACGCAGCTTTCCATGTCAAATGTTGTAAAGAAGCTCTATGAATAGGTTAGAAAGGAGCACCCATTGATTTCATTAATACAATGTTGAGCTCCCAAGGTGGTGATGGAGCTCTTACTAGAGAGTAAACCTTTCTTAATCCCTCGAGAAAATCTTTGACCACAGGGATTTTGAAGAAGAAAATTTGATTAGGTGATTTTCTATATGTTGTAATAGCTTCAAGATGCACATTAATAGAGGAAAATTTAAAACCAGATTTGGCCAAATGAAGTAAATATGGTAAAAGCACCTGTTCCTGACCCCGGACGGGATCATGTCATTTGTTTGTGACCCATAAATAAAACCTTTTCCACTTACAATCAAAGGACTGTCTACTGGAAGGCCTCTTAACCTCTTTAAGAATGTTTATACATTCTGGAGGTAAGTCTAGGTATCCGTATTGAAGGACTTCAGGAGCCATGCCATCAACCGTAGGGATGATAGATTTGGGTGGAATACCTTCCCTTCGTTCTTGGATAGTAGATCTGGATGGCATGGTAACCTCCTGTGTGGGGCTTCCGATAGCTGAAGGAGATCCGGATACCACCACTGATGTGGCCATTCTGGAGCTATCAAAATCATCCTGGACGTGGTCCTGTAAAATTTGTTGAACACTGTAGGAATCAACTGAATTGGCGGAAAGGCATACAGTAATGTCTGAGACCAAGTTATCAAAAGGGAATTGACCAGAGATACTGGTTGGGGAAACCTGGATGCGAACATGGGGCATTTTGCGTTTACCGCGTCTGCAAACAGGTCGATGTCTGGTGTTCCCCAGTTTTAAAAGATGCGTTGAATGACTTCTTTGTTGAGCGACCAGTCGTGAGCTTCAACGTATTCTCTACTCAAGGCGTCCGCCTGGACATTGAGAGTCCCCGGGAGATGCATTGCCAGAATGTTCAAGCCTCTTGCAAGAAGCCACTCCCAGATGCTTTGGGACTCTAGAGAAAGAGGTGTTGATCGAGTATCTCCCTGTTTGTTTAAGTAATGCATGGTGGTCGTGTTGTCCGTTTGGATCAGAAGGTACTGAGATTGAAGTGACTGGTACAATGATTTGAGAGCCATGTGCACTGCTCTCAACTCTAAGAGATTGATATGGTACTTTTGTTCTGCCTCTGACCACAGGCCTTATACTTGAAGAACCCCCATGTGAGCACCCCATCCCTGGAGTGAAGCATCTGTGACAATCGTTTGTGCAGGAGGGTCCAGGTGAAAAGGAACTCCTTTCATCAGATTGGATCCCATCATCCACCATTTGATGGAATCCTTGGCCTATTGGGAGAGAAGCAGCTGATCTTCCCAGCGCCCTGACACTTGCATCCAGTGGTCTTGCAGAGATTGCTACAATGGACGTACGTTCAGTCTGGCATTTGGTACGATGAAGATGCATGATACCATTGATCCCAGCAGTGATGACACTTGCCTGACTGTGGGATACTGCGTGAGAAGAAGATTGCAGCATTTCTCTTGAATTGAGGATAACCTCTCTTCCAAAGGACACTCGCTAGCTTCTGCGGTATATAGTAAGGCACTCAGAAAGTGGATCTTCTGAGAAGGGTTGAAGACTGATTTCTTGTAGTTTACATGAATGCCCAATCTGTTTAGTAGCTGCAGACAGTACGAGAGATTACTCTGAAGCAGAGTAGGTGACGAGCTCTTCAGAAGCCAGTCTTCCAGATAGGGGTATATGAATATCTGTTGCTTGCGAAGAAAAGCTGCCAACAATGCAATGCACTTGGAAATCGTTCGGGGCTGATTTGAGCCTGAACGGGAGAACTTTGAACTGAAAGTGTTGGGCAGACACTTGGAATCATAGACATTTTTGAGGTTTTATAGACACTGGAATATGAAAGTATGCGTCCTGCAAGTCTATTGCACACATCCAATCTATCTGATGAAGTTGAGGGAATATTTAAGGTAAGCCAACATGCAAAAAATTTCTTTGCGAATGTACTTGTTTAGCAGTCTTAAGTCGAGTATTGGTCTGTATTCTCTGCTAGGCCTCTTTTCTGAACCAGAAAATAGTGAGAATAAATCCCCTGCTTTCTTTGTGGAATAGGGACCTTTTCTATGGCATGTTTTTGGAGGAGAACCTTTACTTCTGCTTGTAACAAGTGGTGTCTTTGAAGAGGGCTTTGTTGAGGAGGAATTGCTGGTGGTGGGGATTTGAACCTGAGCAGATAACCATTCTGCACAATATTCAAAACCCACTTGTCCTTTGTTAACTTCTCCCACTCCTCCAGATGTAAGATAACACTTCCTCCCAATGGATTGGTCAATGGGCATGGAGGAATCCATCCCTCATTGTTTTGCTGATTGTTTAGGAGCGTTAGGTTGCTGTTTCGTAGTTCCTCTCCCTCGTCCAGGTCTTCTTTGTTGGTAATGTGACCTGGATTGTTGGCCCTGATTTTGTGTGTTCTAGTGAGGGATTTGAACCCTCTTTTGAGAGGAACGTCGATCATAGGGTCGGAATCTACACCTAAACTCTTTGTGTTTTTCTAAGCCAACAGCTTTCAGAGTGTCTAATGTTATGTTATGTAGTGTTTTAGAACCCTAGTGTAACATTTCCGATGCATGCCCTTATATAGGTACATATATAGGTACAAATCACTTTGCCCTTAACATTGAAATTCCACTAACTTACCAAGAGCATCAGCTCTGGTTTAAAGGCGCCCTACAACATCAAAATGACATTACCAGGCTCGGTCCACTAGGTAGACCAGGAGCAACATGGCCGGTACTAGCCAGCTATACACCACATCCTGACATTGAAGAAATGTCAGATGCGGAACTATTAGTTCAACTGAAGCAACTAATCAAAATACATAGACAATTGGTTCAATATGTCATGCGGACTTTAACAGTCCAACCTCCTATAAGGATTCCATAACACACCCCTCACCAGGGAAACACAAATACAATTACACCACAGACTATACAATCAGTCATTGGTAAATTGCCAGCAAAAAGGGAACAAATTCCATTCAGGATAGTTCAAAAGATTACTCATGGCAGTATTTCCTGATAGTACACCTCATGAAAAACACAGGATTTTAACACTCTGTTTTCCAATTGGGATCACACCACACTTGGAAGACTGCAACACTTGGGGTACAGACTTCACTGCAATCTACAGTAAAACACATGGTGTTCCGTCTATGGCGTTAATACCAGACATCCTAAAACAGATTCAAAATGAATACGGGGCAGAGCCTGCTTTAAATCTAGGTATGAAGTTACTGAAGGATTAGAATGTATACTTGAGTATACAAACAATACAAATATTTGACCATAGTGATTTGTACATATTACAATACAAATCCGAAACTTACTACTTTTGGTATTCACAGAAGTTACGATTTTGTCTTAAGTTTGTCTTAAGACAAACTTAAGGCAGACTTAAGACAGACTTAAGTTAGGATTTTGTATTAAGTCTGTCTTAAGTCTGTCTTAAGAAAAAATCCTAACTTCTGTGAATACCAAAAGTAGTAAATTTAGGATTTTGTCTTAAGTTAGTTCTGTGAATCGGGCCCGAACAGTCCCCTTAAAATAAACAGACCTGCCCTGGTAACAGCCACGTCAAATGGAAAACAAATCTGCGTTAACAAACTCCTAGCAGAGAATCCAGAGCGGTGCAATGGAGAGAACATGGGGGCAAAACAACTGAAACACTGTTGCGGCTCTGCCACAGACCTGCTGTGTGAACCTGAGCACAGCCATCACTCGCAAGGATCGGATGGGTTATGGGGTGGTTGGGGCACCTGGGCGAACAAGAGCTGTCAGAGCTATCAGCCATCCCGCACATGTTCCCAATCCGCCCACACCAAGTGGAGAGGAAGTGGCCTAACGACTACAGCAGTCGACCTCGAAGCTGGAAAACCGGGTTCGGGTCTCAGCAGGGACGCTCAAAATCCTGTGATTCTGGGCAAATCACTGAATCTCCCATGTCTAACAAAATTAATGTGTCTGTCTGTAACGCAACTGCGATGAATGAATGAATGAATGAAAACAATATTTAATAAAGCGCACTGCTGCCAAGCGGCTTCCTGGCGCTGGGGGACCTGGGTCAGAACTCACGGAGGGGGACACAGGGGACCTAAGAAGGGAAAGCCAAAGAAAAAAGAAAAGTTTTTAAGGCTTTACGGAAGTGGCTAAAAATAGGAATGGAGCGAAGATGAAGTGGGAGACTATTCCAGAACTGGGGGGCCAAGACGGAAATGGTGCAATAGGTCTCGGATTTACACGAGTTTAAGCTATTGGCATTGTAAAGGGCAATGCCTTGTATTTATGTTTTATATTTATGTTTTAAAATCCAAAACAAAAATAAAAGGCATTGTTACTTACAATGTCAATAGCTCAAACTTGCAAATGAGAAGAATGTTCCTGTGCTAAGTTATCCCGGATGGTATTGGGATATGGTTGAGAAGAAGTTTGTAAGTCTGAAGGAGACTAGATGCCATTCTAGTATTCGATATTACGTGGCCTGAAACACTATGATGCTATTAAAATAAAACAAGCACAGAGAAGCAGTAAATCTTTTAATTGTCCTTAGTAATATGCAACTAACAGCCATTGACAAAGCCAATAGTTCTGGCTTGTTGTAGCTGTAATGTTATCATATATGTGGATGCTAAGACAGAAGCAGCAAAATAGGAGTAGTGTGGCACACTATGCTAAGCACAGATGTTTAGCTTACATGTTTTAAGCCACACCCTTTATTAGATTGGCTATGGCCCTTTGAGAGACCCCCCAGTTTCTTCATCTTACTAGTTAGAAGTGAGCAGAACATCTGAGCAAGAGGGAACAGTGGCGAACAAAAAAAGCAGCACAGAAGTGGCCAGAACAGGGCAGCGCAAAACTGGATAGAACAGAACAGCGCCTAAAAGAAAAAGCCAGCAGAGAAGTGGGCAGAAAAGGGCAGCACAGAACAATGCAAATTAGAGCAGGGCATCACAGAACAGTGCAGAATAGAACAGGGCAGCATATAACTGAACAGAACATTGGAAAATAGAACAGGGCAGAACAGAATAGTGCACAACAGAACAGGGCAGAAGGGAACAGGGCAGAGTTGAATAGGGAAGCACAGTGAAGACCAGCAGAGAGCAGAGTGGAATAGAATGAACAAACAAACAAACGAGAGGGATAGCATTGGGAACAGAAGGGGGAGACGCGGTTTGTGAAAAAAGAAATGAAAAGCGAAACGGGAAAAGTGAAGGACCGAGACGGCATATTAAAGAAGGGAGAGGAAGTGAAGGGGAATGGGGGAAGGCAGGGTATGCTGTACAAAAGGCAGAAAAGTGGGAGGGGCCCACAGGCCTTATGATGTCACAGCAGACTCAGTGGTTGCAGACAGAGTGCACACCCAATGCCATTATCGCTTGGAAGAGCAGGACCACAGGTGATGTGCTTATTATGTTAAGACAAGCTGAGCATTTTGAGAAGGTGGTCACACATTAGAAAATCCTTGACAAACATGAGAAAGTGGCGAAATGGCTAAGAAATTACAGAATGACTTACCATGCGATTCCCGCTGAAATGAGTCACTCTATGCTATAAAATACCAGAAACATCGACTTTGCAGAGAGCGTTATTGCAGGTTATATTTTGGCTTTTTTAGATGTTTGGCAAGGTACAAGAGATTGCAGACTGTTGTGCTTGCTGCATGTGGTAATAGCAGAGACATCAACTGTAACAAACGTTCACCAAACTAAAACGCAGGTCCACATCCAAATAAAAAACAGACCAAACACTAACCTATGAAACCAAGACTTTTGGCACTGCCAAGTTGCCGCATAAGACTGACCGACCCTGAACCAGGTAACACTAACATCAAAGCCTGTGAGCACCTTGGCTGACTCCAAAACCTACTGTTAGAAATGGGGATCTCTCGTTGGCTAAAGCTTGCAACAAGCCAGGCAGAGACCACCAGTCAGGGAAAGGAAGTTACATGCCAAAGATAACCCCTGCTCACCCCCTTGGTAGCTTGGCATTAGCAGCTAGGCTTATCTTGGTGGCGATGTGTAAAGCATTTGCGCAACACACACAGTAACAACACACTAGGCACACCACAAAATGAACTCAACACAAGGTTATATAAAAATAGCCTTTGTATTATAATAAAAACACGTCAGATAGTAATCACACAATATACACTGTGCCAACTGGCACGGGCAATATTTACAAGGGATTATTTACACATGACAGGGCCATGCGGACCACTGTCAGAATTAGCACTTGGTAAAGAATAGTAAAAAGTAAGAATATATATGAACTTAGAACACAGCCAGTAATCACTGGCAGACACTATACTCAGCATCAACCTGTAATATAAATCATACCAGGTACAGTATCACATAAGGCGAGAACTCTATTCTGCGCCAACCTTATAAGTCTAAATCTAGTAGACCACAACTCCTAAACATAACTTGCATTAGGAAATATACTCAATTAGCATAACCTGCAGTAGGGAATAAATCAAACCTAGACCACAGTAGAGAAATACAACAAACCTAGTAACCATAAAAGCATATCTATAAGCATAAATCAAGCTGCATAAATCATACTACAAACATTACATTTCCTAGCACCTATAAACATTGCATTAGGGCCTTGCGCCCTACAAAACCGAATAGTCCCCTGGGCCAACTGGCCATCTGTAAGGGGCTCAAATGCCTTCTGCCCACAAAGTCAGGGCGCGCTGCCTGAGCAGCGACAGTCACGGGGCACACTTGGCGCAAACCTAAATGTTGCAGCTGCCCACTACTTGCTGGGCAGCTGAGAACCAGAACAGGGCCTAAACGCTGCAGCTGGCACTAAGTGCTGCACAGCTGTGGAAATTGCAAAAAACACAGTTGATGGACAGAATGTAGAACAAAGTCATACATTCACCCCAGTACAAGGATCTGGGCCTAAATCCATCGTTTTTTTGCACTCCACACCACCCTGGGTTAGACACTGGCTATATGCAAATCAGCTCTGACCCTGTGCCTCATGGGAACAGTCCAGTCCGATCTACCAAGCCATGTCTTTCCCAGACCGGAATCAAGCATCCAAGGACCGGTTTCTGGCTATCAGCCTTCATCAGCCTGGATAGCTTGACTCCAGTGGTGTGGAGAGCCTGGGACTCACGTTTGAGTATACCCAGCACACTTGGGGTGAAAATTGCAAAAAACACAGTTGATGGACAGAATGTAGAACAAAGTCATACATTCACCTCAGTACAAGGATCTGGGCCTAAATCCATCGTTTTTTTTCACTCCACACCACCCTGGGTTAGACACTGGCTATATGCAAATCAGCTCTGACCCTGTGCCTCATGGGAACAGTCGAGCCCGAACTACCAAGCCATGTCTTTACTAGACCGGAATCAAGCATCCAAGGACTGGTTTCTGGCTATCAGCCTTCTTCAGCCTGGATAGCTTGACTCCAGTGATGTGGAGAGCCTGGGACTCACGTATGAGCATACCCAGCCCACTCGGGGTGAAAATTGCAAAAAACACAGTTGTGGACAGAATGTAGAACAATGTCTTACATTCACCCCAGTACAAAGATCTGGGCCTAAATCCATCGTTTTTTTGCACTCCACACCACCCTAGGTCAGACAATGGCTATATGCAAATCAGCCTTGACCCTGTGCCTCATGGGATTAGTCCAGCCCGAACTACCAAGCCATGTCTTTCCCAGACCGGAATCAAGCATCCAAAGACCGGTTTCTGGCTATCAGCCTTCTTCAGCCTGGATAGCTTGACTCCAGTGGTGTGGAGAGCCTGGGACTCACGTCTGAGCATACCCAGCACACTCGGGGTGAAAATTGCAAAAAACACAGTTGTGGAAGGCCAAAGTAGGGGCGAAGGAGTGCGTCTCACTCCTGAGTCCAAAAGAACATGTCCCCTAGAAAGAAAGACCTAAACGGTGCAGCTGCCCACTACTTGCTGGGCAGCTGTAGAAGAAAAACTGCAGCGTGGGCTCTCACTGGCCTTTAGGACAAACTGTGCTGTAGGGTGGAGCCCTCTAGGCTCTAGAACAAATACTATGCCCACTGGAGCCCTCTAGAACACATAAGGCACACATTGCAGCCCTCTAGGCTCTGGAAACAACTGTGCACCGCGTTGGAGCCCTCTAGGCTCTTCAACAAGACATGCCCATCGCTGGAGCCCTCTGGCTCTGAAACAAAACATGCCCATCGATTGAGCCCTCTGGCTCTGAAAAAAGATGTGCCCATCATTGGAGCCCTCTGGCTCTGAAAGAAATAAATAGCCAGTCAGGATTATTTTTCTAGTGATCCAGTAAGCACCCAGCCTGTCTGTCTTGAGTGATCCACAAAGTTGCTTAGAAAAGATTTTTATATTTTTGTCAAAATTTGATTAACTTTTCAGCATGTTTTCAAAGACACATTTATCAAAACAATCAAGTAAACATTCAGACAAAAATGTGCGCAAGAAATACAAGTCTTGAAACTGTACACAATAAATACTCAAAATTCAGGGACACCAAAAACAAAACTGTGAACAAATCAATTGAGGCATGAAAAACATTTAACATAAAGAACAAGTCCTTGAAATTGTAAACCAAAAGACAGGTGGACACAGAGATTCAGTGATACTGCCTGCCTGACTCGATAGGCCTGTGATTGGGTGATTTAAGGATTGGACATCTAGGGAGAGAGAGTGGTATTATCGGTTCCCTAGCTGCACCCTTCTTCCTTGTCACAGGTTGGGGGTCAACGGGTTTCGAACCACCGATGAATTATGGGTTCTCCTCAGGACGTGGACTGGGTAGATTCATTTCTAAACAATAAGGGATTTGGTGTAAATATTGTGTTGCACAGGCAATTTATGAGTTCTGTCGTGTGATCAGATGGTAACCAAGTAGTCCAACAAATGCAAATGCAAGTTTGCATCCCACCGCTGATCCACCAATGTGAGAAAGTGGCTCGCAGTCGGTTTTGGATTGTGCTGCCCTGCTGGACTTTGCCGTGTCGGAGGAGACTTGTCATTGCTGGGACTGTGGCTGTGAGTCAGAACTCTGCTGGCTAGTAGGAGACCGGGACTGCGAGACCCACCAGGCTGTGTGTTTCCTACATCTTGCACACCTGCCGCCTCTTATCGTGTCTCCTCCCCTCAGATTACCTCGCCCTTAAAACACGACTCGTGGCCCCCGCTCCACGGGAGCTGCTCGCAGTCGGTTTTGGATTGTGCTGCCCTGCTGGACTTTGCTGTGTCGGAGGAGACCTGTCATTGCTGGGACTGTGGCTGTGAGTCAGAACTCTGCTGGCTAGTAAGAGACCGGGACTGCGAGGCCCACCAGGCAGTGCGTTTCCTACATCTCGCACACCTGCCGCCTCTTCCCGTTTATCCTCCCCTTCAGCCTGTTTCCTGTACTTTAGGTGGAACCGTCACGTGTTAGCGGGACACGTGTGCGGGACGTAGCCCGGGATGAAGCCCGGACAAAGGGCGGGCCCTCTGTGGTCCTCCGAGGCCTGTGGAGCCTGGACTGGGCCTGGACACCTGACTCTTTTTCTTTCTTATCTTAACCTGCTGTATTGCAAGTATATTGCCATTGACCCCTGCACCGGTACCATTTTATCAACTATCGGCTCTTTGCACTTAAAAGACTGGATTATCTCTGTGAAACCTATTAATGTTAGGCACTGTTGATTGTAACTCTTTTTGGTAGTAATTCAATCCTATATTTTATCGCCATCTGCCATTTTTGGTAAAAACCATGTCTACCCGTGAGACACGCAGCCAGGCTGCGGCAGGTGCAAAAGCTAAAAAATTAACAGGCACTTTGGATAATTTTATTCTTCGCACCAATTCTTTAATTGACCAGGGAATAGTCCTTATGGAAAGGAGGGTCTCGTTGGACCTTGCTCAAGCCAAAAGGTCCTCATTAGGCAATATAGCCTCAGCGCGCACCCCGATCAAAGCCCTAAGTAACTCTGATCCCCATCCTATGCAGACAGATGTTAGGTCTCACACCCCAACTAGCACCCAATCAACTCTCCTTGACCCTCCACCCTTGACTGCCCCAATTTCGACTCCTCTTTTGGTCAACATTTTAATATCGATACCAGTTGTAGTTCACCATGAGAACAATCAATCCCAAAGGGGTATTTTGGAAGGTGCAATCCCCAAAACATCAAACAACCCACAAGGTCAATACTGTCAACCTAGTCTCTAAAGAGATGTTGGGACGTAACGATGGTATGGCAGGCGCTAGTGGCACCATTGAAGAGGGGAGGGACCAATTGTGTCACTACGCAGGGAGCGACAAGGCTCAATGTGTAGCCCAAACCCATACCAATGGGTATTCCAGACAATACAATTTCTAACAGTAGTTTGGTTAGCATCCCTGATGACAGTAGTTGTGATGAATCCTCAGTGGATTTAGAAGATAGGAATGCTTCACTTTTGAACTCTTTATCTGATCTTATCAAGTCCCTACTTCTGCCCCTGGAAACTAGATTGCAGGGCATTGAACACCAGCTCCAGGCCCTTCTCCTGGAACAACATCCCAAGGAAACTAACCATGTCCATAGGGCTTCCACTGTACCACCTCCTGCTCGTAGTCTTCCGTCTAACTCTAAGAAGCATTCTGTAGGGGACAATCCCACCCCCAAGACCCGCCCACCTAAAATCCCTACCCCTAGGGGTAATAAAGTTTGTTCTAATCAGCTATCTACCATTGCACCCATCAATCCTCAGAGTGCAACTGACTCTAATATTCCAGCCCCTAAACCCTCCTTACCCCATTCTGAGAAGCCGAATCCACGCCGGAACATCAGTTTACCACCAGACGCCTGTCCCTATGTGATAGTTTTGACAGGCGTCCCTGAACCCGCCCCTGCTACTTCTGAACCATTCTGGGCAAAAACAAAGTTTGTCATTGGTTAGACAGAAACTTTCCTCCGCCTCCCAAAATAAATGATAAAATGCTCATGGTGGAGAGAGCTCCTTGGGTAGGTGAGAACAAGAAAAGTTTAAAGGGAGATTGTGTTGCTGTTACATTTTAGGACCCGCGATTGGTGGAGCATATTTGCTCTGGTCCCCCATGTAGCAACAACACTACGATTATGGTTAAACCCCTGTCATACTTCTATATGTCTACGGAACATCATGACAATAGGTGGAGTTGGTTGAGGTCTTCCTCCAGTGGGAGAGGGAGGAGTAGGCTGGAGCCCCTGAACTATCAGATTTCCACTAATTGGGGTGGGAATGCTGAGGAAGGTTGGAACCTAGTACGGAGAAGAGTAGGGAGACCCATCTTAGGTGGCCAACAGTTCAATGGAGAATGGTTAGGCCCACAGCTTAACTATCCTTTATTCCCCTGTTATAATCGTTACAGTGGATTGGAAGGGGTGGACTGACTCCCAATCCAGTCTCCTGGACAATTTGGTAAGAAAGTGGTGCCTGTTCCCCCGGGGGTACGCAATAACATTAGTAGGGATGGTCTAGTTAGTATGGGAACCATTAGACCTGGTAGAGGAGAAAAGGAACCCAGTACCTCAAACACATTGAAGGAACTATCTGCAGCCCCCACCTCCATTAATATCCTGTCTTGGAACATAGCAGGTTTAAAAAAAACCTTGTTAATCCTGATTGGAATGATTTTATAAACACATTCCATATATGCATGTTCCAAGAAACTTGGTGCCTCCTGCCACAATATAAAAATGGATACTCAACCTACTTTATTCCCGCAGTCACGACTGGGAAAGGTCGTCCTTCTGGTGGCCTGCACATTTGGGTAAAGATAAATCTGAATTGCGTTGTCACTTCCCATAATACTGATTCTAACGACATTCTACACATTTCCATAAAGAGCCTATCCGGGAGTACTATCCTAGAACTCTTTTGTGTATATGCAAGAGGCCTACAGGGTGGCCTAATCTCGCCCACATTAGAGTTGCTAGATAGGAAGTTATCAGCCCTCCCTCCAAGATCTAAAATACTAGTGGGGGGGGGACTTCAATTGTACTTTTGAACCCCTGGACGAAGAAGAGATATTGGGTTTTAATTCCGAGGATTGGAGACAGACTATACCACTCTTAGCCCTTGCTCCTATTAAGAAATGGACTGCCAGAGCAATCCAGTTAAATGCTCTGGTTTTAGATCACAACTTACGGGCCTTGAATGGGTGAACCGTCTCCGAATGTGACGGGGCAATGACCTTTAATAGACTAGGCTGCCCATCTTGAATTGACTATATCCTCCTGGACACTCAGTCATGGGTTAGCCTAGTTGATATGAAGGTCTGGCAATCAACAGATAGTGCATAATCCATCATGTATGGAAATCCATTGGGTAAACGGGATCAGCAAAAGTGGAAAGCCAGAGTTGATCACTAAAGAGGTCTTCCCCTCAAATTGTAACCGTAATTTAAAGTGGAATGTGGTTAGGTGCGAAGAGGGGAAACTTAACAGTATTAAAGAGCTAGTTTTGGCTGAAACTCGCAGCTTGGCATCTGTTGCTCTAGCAGCACCTCATCCTTCTGGATCAAATTTAAGAACCTAACTGATAAAATAGGAGAGTTCTTTTTTAAGAGGTCACAGGGGACGTCCACGGTACACCAAAAACCTAGCCAGGGTAACCCCTGGTACACGGTAAACTGCAGGAATAAGAGGAAAGCTATTACGCTAGCCATAAAAAGTAAGGACCCCATAGCAGTGAGACTAGCCAGAAAAGACTACCATAGAAGCCTAACATCAGCTAAGAAGGATTGGGAGGAGGAGCACTGGCAGGAGCTTAAGGCTGAAGCCTGTGGGAAAAATTCCATCATTTTTTGGAAATTGATCAATGTTCTTGATAGAAGGGGGGCAGAGCAGATTTTAAATCACATAACTGAACACCAATAGTAGTCCAATTTTTTAAATTTGTATTGTGAGGTCAGTGCCGAAGGCCACCCAAAATCCCCAGTTATGGTAATTGAGAGTGAGTCCAGCATAGAGCTAGGTATTAAGGAAGAGTCTTTCTCACCTCGAGAAGTCCAGGACGTCATCCTAAAAATACTTCCAGGAAAGGTGGCTGGCCCAGATGGCCTGCCGGGGGACCTACCATGACCCCAAACTATGGGCAGACCTTATAGCCAGTTTAATGAATCTAATCCAGTCCGGCCACCCTGTACCTGAATCCTGGAAGGGCGCGGAGGGCATTACCATATTCAAGAAAGGCGATAAAGAGGACCCTGCCAACTACAGACCAATAAGTCTTATTGACACCATCCAAAAAGTAGTTGGCAGGGTCATCATAAACCGGACAGAGATATGGTTAATGGAAGAGGACATCTTGACCCACTTCCAGGCGGGGTTTAGGCGCAATCTAGGCGCCATAGACCAGGTTTTTCAGTTCTGTGCAGTCTATTGGAAGTCAGTGTCTATTACCAAGGGTAGTTTATACCTGGCTTTCATAGACTTGAAAACAGCTTTCGATGTCATCCCACGTGTTAAACTTTGGGAGGTCCTTATGGATATGGGTTTCCCTAGTTATCTGCTGCAGTTTATTATTAAACTCCATGAAGGAAATTATACAAGGATTCGGTGGGGGAATCAGGGCCAATTGACAAGGAGGGTTCCAGTCAATAGAGGGGTGCGGCAGGGATGTGCGATGGCTCCGACTCTGTTCTCCCTCTTTATAAATGGGGTGGTGGACCATTTGAGGGAGGACCCAGCGGATGCCCCTGTCCTTGCCAGGGAGAAAACCCCCACACTCCTCTTTGTGGACGACACCCTCCTGATGTCTAAAACCCCCAAGGGCCTGTAAAAACTGCTTGATCGCTTCAGTGTCTTCTGTAAAGACCGTGGGTTAACGGTGAACACTGCGAAAACGAAGCTGATGGTTTTGTCTGCTAAAAGAAACTGTAGGAAGGCTTATCTCTCTTTGAATGGGTCCCCTCTAGAGGTAGTGGACAAATTTGATTATCTTGGGGTTAGGCTCAGTAACAACATGAGCTGGGAATCCCATTTGTCCAAAATGGTTTTAAATCTCAAAAGGGTCTCTGGAGTAATACTAAAGAATCAGCGACTTTCAATTAGTAGACCAATAGCCCCTGCCCTGGCAGTCTATGAGGGGAAAGCTCTAGCTTCGGCAGTTTACGGCTCTGAATTATGGGGCGCTGAGAACACCAAGGAATTGGTAGTGGCAGAGAATAAGTTTATTAGAGCATAGTCTTGCTTCCTCTCTCGACCCCTCTGAAACCACTATTTCTTGACATGGGCAAAAGATCGATCTCTGAAATAGTTCAACTCTGACCATTACTATTCTGGGTGCGCCTTAGAAGGACCCCTGAATTAGCAAAATATGCTTTACTGTTGGACGAGCTAATTAGTTTGAATGTTTCCAATAAAATAAAGTGGCTAAACAATCTAAAGAAGCTTGTGGTATCTATAGGTCTGAGTGGATCCTGGGCCTCACAGTCCCCCCCACCCAAACAAACCGTAATAAAACTATATTGGGAGTGGGTAGAGGCCAAGGTCTTGCACAACCCAAATTGGGGTCCCTTAACGAATACATTTTTTGAACACAAGCTCCTTGGAAAGTTAGAGCCATTTCTGGATTTCATACAGACTCCTCGAGATAGAACTTTGTTCCTGAAATTAAGATATGGTATCCTTCCCCTCGAAAAATTTATGGAAGGGTGGAAGGTTAGGAGGGAACATGATCTAAAATGCCCAGGTTGCCCATGTCTGGAAGAATCTCTTGGCCACTTTTTGTTTGCATGTAAAGCTTACAAGCAGGCTAGCAGGGGCGGCTCTAGGCTCATGGTGGCCCTGGGCAGGGAGCGTAGGTAGGGGGCCCCGGAAAGGGGGTCCGGTCAGGGCAGAGCGCGGAGGCCAGTGTAGAGGGGGGGTCAGGGTGTTTGGAAGTGATACAGAACCGGGGGCTGCCAAATCCCTGCTAGGGGCCGCCACGCAAATATGTATCCATCCTCAGAGGATTATTATATTAAGGATATATATTGGTGTGGTGGCCCCTGGGGTTTGGTGGCCCTGTGCAGGTGCACAGCTTGCACATGCCTAAAGCCGGCCCTGAGGCTAGAGTTAAATGGCTGAAGCCAGTTTGTAGGGAGTTAGGAGTTAGGGACCATAGATCAGCTCACCGCATTATTTTAACCAACACTACCTCTATGTTCATTGTCTGTGGGGTCGCTAAGTTTTTGGCGAGCGCCTGGATTATTCCGTCAAAGCTGTTGTCCCATCCCTGTACAGATCCCCTCCAAGAATGAATTTTAATTATGTTGAGATTTCCCCCTCATCTCTTAAACTGTTTGTAATGATGTCATGTTTTTAGAAGGAACTGTAATACTCGATAAACCTTATGTATTTTGTATGTTTGTAGTTTTATGATACATCTATCGAATAAAGTATTACAAGAAAGTGGCTCTATGTATATACTGGACCAGAATACGGTACAGTGTGTATAGGGTCCACCAACCCCAGAGGTATAACAGAGGTTAAAGCTAGGTGTGACCATACTCTCTAAAGTGGTAGCTTGGTCGAGCAGTAACGCAGTATCAGAGGACAGTGTAAAGCATTTGTTGTACACACTCAGTCAGCAAAAGGTTTCACACACTCAAAGACTGAACTCCAGGCCAATTGTTTTTTTTATCAAAGATCTAGTTGTTTTATTTTTAGAACCAACAGGTATCAAAATATACTTTTCTCAATATGAGGGGTCTCAGATGAGTACTTTGCAGAAAGGCAATAAACTTTGTAAACACAACAGGTACAGGGGTTGAAGTAGGCAACACAATTCTACACATAATTTAGCATTGAGCTCAATTGGTTTTTCTAAATAAACACAGTTGATTACTTTGTAGATTACTTGGGTAGTTCCAGGACTGGATCCTAGATTCAGTCTTGGGGTCTAAGCTGAAAACAATTTAGTAAACACGTTTTAGTTATTGCAGTGATTTTTCAGGAATATAAAGCTATTTTAAAAGTTCACACTTAAAAACGTTTCAACAGAAATCTGGCAATGTTATCCATTGGGAGAAAATTCAAGTTGCAGGTAAAGTACGATCTCGTTACTTTTGTAATCCAGTACTGGGCTCCTAGGTTCAGCACTGGGGTCTCAACTTAATACAGGTAAGTAATTATGTTTCAGTATTTCGTATGATTTTTAAAGAATATTTCAAGTTTTCAAAAGTAGACAGAAGAAATTTCGTAGAAAAACAGACAATGGATTCCTATGGAGAAAATACAGGTTACTAGTAAACCCGGTAAGGATTACTTTTGCGGTTCAGTAATGGGCTAAAAGGTACAGTACTGGCTTCTCTCCTGATCACAGGTGAGTACTTCCGAATTCGGAATTTGATTGATTTTATATGAATATTTTAAGTTTCCAAAACTTCACACTTGGAAGAATTTTCGAGTCAAGCCAGTCAATGTTATCCAATGGCAGGTAAGTGAGTTATCGGTTTCCAGGTGGGTACTCGACTGGTGAAGTTATCTTCTGGGCATAGACTCAGGGGTCCCCCAGGGTCATGTAGGTACAGTTGGTTCACCCTCAGCGGCACATGGGCGGCCGGGTGCAGAGGTAGTTAGGCCCAATGTTATCCAATGAGGGGCTGGGGGCCTCCGGTTGGTGGCTGCTGGCTGGCAGGCCACGCAGCTGTGGGAGCGGGGCTCCTGGTCACTTGCTCAGGGCAATTGGGGAAGTAGGATGGGCAAAGGTGGCACGGCCAGCGGCACTCGGGCGGCTGGGTGCAGGGTGCTTTTGAGCTGTTGGGCGTTCAATGTTATTCAAACGGAAAGGTAACAAACGACAAAGGCTGCAGGCTCGGGGACGGAGACTCTTCAGGGGCGACCACCACTTTGAGAGGTTAGTTGGGATCTTGGAGAACAGGTAGGTACCCCAAAGGAAGGCACAGGGGGCTGTAGGGCGCCGGGTGCCGGGGTGTCTTTAGGTATCGGAAAAGCTTACCCTCAGCTGGTCGCAGTTGGAGGGGCCTCTGGTTCTGAGTCTGCAGGCGTCGTCTGGTTCCTCCAGGAGGGTCTTTGGGCACTGGAATTTGGTCCCAGTCGCCGGGGAGTTGTTCTCGTGGTTTTGGATCACTTGGGCATGGGCCAGTCTCGGCAGGTGCACAGTGGGCTGGTCCGGAGCTTCCTGGCTGGCACTAGGGGTGTTGTTGCAGCATAGCCTCTGCTGATGGGAGTCCCAGTCTTTAAGAGGGTCAAGGCAGGCAGGTCCTCTGGGTGTCCCAAGGTTGCTGTCCGCTTTAGTCATCAGGGTTTAGGCAGGAGCAGGTTCCAGGATCGACAGGCCGGTAGGGCTGGGGCCAAGTCAGTTGTGGTCGTCCTGTTGTTAGCAGCCGCACGGTGGGTCTTTTTCCTCTTGATCTTCTTTCTTCTATTTCTATCGGGATCTGAGGAAGGAAGGTTCAGGGAGGCCCTAAATACTGGATTTAGGTGTGTTACAGGTAGGGCAAGCGCAGGGACCAAAAGGTCCCTGTCCTGGGGTGGGTACACCCCATAGCCTGCTCCTCTCCTGTGGGAGGGGGGCAGGAGCCTAACTGTGATTGGTCAGGGCTCCACATCTTCAAGATGGCCGGAGCTCGGGGTCGTGCTTCACCTCGTCTCCCCCACCTGAGGGGTGGGGTTGGCGCAGACTGGCACACCCCTCTTCATGATGTAGTTTTTCCTGCCAGTCTTATCGCCAGAGTGGGGGTCAGGACTGGTGGGGGCCAGTTGCTGGGTACAGAAAATGGTCTGGAGAAGCTCACAGAGGCGGCAGGCCTTTGAAGCTTCCCCCTGCCATCCTGGGGGAGGAAACCTAGCACCTCGCCCAGGATGTGCATTGTTGCAGGCCCAGGAGAGCGGGGCCTTGGCAGCCTCTCAGTCAGATGTGGATTGTGGTTAGGTTTCAGGGGGCGTCTCTAAGATGCCCTCTGTGGTGCATTTTTCATTAAATCCTACACTGGCATCAATGTGGATTTAATGTGCTGAGGATTTTGATACCAAACTTGTCAGTCTTCAGTGTAGCCATTATGGTGTTGTGGAGTTCGTAATGTTGACCTCCCAGCACCATATACTCTTAATGGCAACACTGCACTTACAGTGCCCAGGAATGGCCCTGGGTACTGTAGGGGCAGAGGGCTCATGCCCCTGTGTCCACACCACTGGCACAGGGCACCCAGCTAGAGGGGTGACTGATGTATGCCAGGGCAGTGGGTCTGTGGGCGTGGCACACAGGGATGTGTGCCTTGCCGACTCTTTGTTTAGTTCTGTACTTAGACGCTCAGCCTGCAAAGGCAGTGTGTGGGTGCCAGTGTACAGGGCCCCTAAGGGTGGCACAATAAGTGCTGCAGCCCTCAGGGGTCTTCTCTGGTCACCATGCCCTGGGTACCTAGGGCACCATTTACTAGGGGCTGACAGGTGGCCAGAGATGCCAATTGGGATCTAGTTTCAACACAGTTTTAGGGTAGGAACAAAGGCCCTGGGTACTGGAGTTCTGGACTTTTTGGTTCCGTCCAGAGGTGTCAGGGAACAACACCCGAAGACCCCGGAGTTCCACCTGCCTTGGTGCACAAATGAACAGAAACACGGGCTTCTCGATGGTGGCGTCAAAGACCAAAGGTTTATTACTGCAGGGACACAGAAGTCACAGAAACTACGCATGGGCAGAATCTAGGAGCCTGTTCGATTTGTACAAAGAGGGTTGCTCCTTATATACTGAATTTTAAGCTGGAGGCAAATTTTTTACATGTAATACATTCCCAAAACCTTTGTGTCTAAAACAATAAATATTTGGCGTTACACAGGAACCGTCGATAATATCTGATGCCAAACATCTACGAAGAGGGGTTCCCACTAGTTCATCACAATCCTATGTCAATATTGCATTCAAGAGCCGGACCGCCTCATCGTAAATTTCGTTACCTCCCCCTAATAAAGATTCAGAAAGAAAGGAACGGAGCCAGGTGTGGAAGATAGAAAAGTGGGATAAGAGATGTTTGTGGGTCGTAAATGGGCAAGGCTACCGGCTTCGGCCGCCTAATCGTGATCAGGACAATGGACGCGAAGACCAGTTTAGCAGGACTGGCCTCGGGCAGAGGAGGCAGCCTTTGTCGAGTCATGCAGCTACAGCGTGATCTGGTTTAAGGTGCACGTGTCACGAAAGAGGTGAATCTCCGGCTAAGGCTACGTGTCCTTAATTGAAATGAAGTGATCAGAGGTTATTGCGTATGTGAGGGCAAGAAACACAAAATGGCTGCCATGATCTAAGATGGATGCCATGGGTAGATCAGAAACGTGTTTGTAACAGGAGTACTCTTGCTCGTAGCGTAGCGAAAACACCAGGATATACTAAATGGATCATTTGCGGTTCGCTGATACCAATATTATGTATTTCCGACAATATTGAAAACACGGGTTCAAATCGTCACGGAACCTCAGACCCTCCTTTTGCCCTTACATAGGCAATCACTCAGTCTATGTCAGAATCTAGTTCTATGCTCATCAGGTCAGTGACATGTTGTTGTATCATCATCCTTTCTCGTGCCTTTTCTCCAAACGCAGGTGGTTTTCTAAAACAAGTTGCAGCACAAAGACTACACAGAGCAGGACCACACTGGATAATCAGGCAGCATGAGAATAGGAATGCTAAGATGACACCAATGACCATCAGAACCTTCCATCCCCACGCGGATATCAGAGTCCAAAACCACTCCATGAAGGACCAGTTTCCCTTGTCTACATGGATAGAGTCGGAAATCTTATGTAGCTTAGAGATCGCCTCGTAGACTGTTGGAGCATTATTAGGAATAAAGACACAGCAGCTCGATTGGATCATTCTGCATACCCCACCTCGATCTGCAAGTATTACGTCTAGAACCATACGGTTCTGCAACGTCATGAGTCTATCCGCCTGACGATCAGCTGTCAAATTGCTAAGGGCACCAGCAGTTTCGGTAATAGTAGATTCAACTACCCGTGTTAGCTGACGTATGTTTCTACTATTGGCCATAGGCCCCCAGAACGGAAGGAAACATTTGAAGAAGTCTCCAGCTTCCTGACCAGCGGTATCTTCCTTGCTGAAGACACCTCTTGCTACTCTGGTCTTGTGGTAGTCAGATGATGCAGTGTATGTTGGAGGCAATAATCGAGCAATATAACATGAACCTGAAAAGTCGGCAGGCAACCATGTATACGCTCTGTCTAGACAGATGAAGTAAGTACCCCTAGCAGTAAGAAAAGCAGGGGAAGAGTTAGCCGGAAACACATAAGTCTCTACGCACTCACTCCTCCCTAGCTGAGCTCTCGGATTTCTCCCATTACCTTGCAAACAGACCTGACCTCGGTGAGGTACGACCCAGATTGGAGTTGAGCTTTTACGCTTGCTTTCTCCCAAACTAAGGCGATACTCTGAAGAATTCCAACTCAAATATACTCGCAATTCGTCTCTAGGGTAAGATGGAGTATTATTGACGTCCTTGATCATGTCAATAATTCCCTGGACTAAGGCTTTGTTGGCAGAGTTATATTTAGTGGAACGTGGTGGACGCGGAGGATAGGTTTCAAGGGCATAAGCAAAGATGGTTTGAAAGGCCTGAAATGATCCATTGTAGCTGAAAGGCAAAACCAGATAGGGAATACCTTTATCCATAGTGTGGGGTATCAAGCCACACACCCAGCAGTCTGTAGTGTTAACTACCAGTTGGTGTTGGTGCAAGAGCTGTACAAAAGTGTTGTTGATGAATTCTGAGCGTCGAGCTTGCTCATGTTCTGGAAACAAGTGAAAAGAGTGTATAGAAGAAATAGTAGAAGTAGCAGGATCAAGGGGAGGTACTGTAGTTACTGGTACAAAAATCAAACTCATACCAAAGACGATTCCACCCACCAACGTTATCAAAACAATTAAAAATGTAATAGCACATTGCATCAGGAAACATTTACTATGAAGTATTTTGTAAAGTCTGTTTCTGCGAACATAAATCACATTTTCTCGTTGCAGCGCAGGAAGCTCCATGTTCTGCAATCCGCTTGCGACCACTGATGATGTGTGCGTAGATGAAAATGCCTCTATCAGCCCTGGGAGTTCCCAGAACCAACAGAAAGATCGACCTTGTGTCTGACCCCCGCAGATTCAACTAGGCACACAGCCACGACCCTACGGCTACCCAGACGGCAAGGCAATTTTAAAAACAATAAAACAATAGCAAACTTCCTGGCTGAAGGCAAAAGTTCAAAATTTCAAATATCACAATAGGCAGTTGCCTGCTTTATTTGTCCATATTACGAGATCGTAAGTTGTATCTTGATTTTGCAGGAACTGTTTGATCGGCAAATAACGTATCACTAGTAGCTGTTGTAGTGTTCAGGTTCGCAGATGACAGAGTCTTTTCTGATGCAGAGGACAAATGTTCAGAGTTCAAAGGAGTCTTTTCAGTAGGAGAGTCAGAGTTCGGAGTGTCAGTAATCAATTCGGCATCGCTGAAAGGGATGAACTTTGGCGTGTGTTCAAATTCGGAGGCACCAATTCCCTTCTTCACCCAGTCGTCGTAAGGAAGTGGTAGAGGCACACGTTTGACATGAGATGCATGAATCCAGTGCTTGCGACCAGCTACACGAACAGCGGTTCTCGTCGCAAGCAGGACCTGGAAGGGGCCAACAAACTTCGGTTGAAGGTTCTTTGTCCTCGCAAAATTTCTGACCACAACGTGGTCGCCGGGTTTCAGCTGATGCCCTGGACTCTCCGGAGGCTTTGGCAATGCATCGAAAACCTGTTGGTGAATAAGACTCAATTTAGCAGTCAAGTCGTAAAGGTAATCGATCAACATAGGATATTCTAGAGAACAAAACTCCTTTGGCCTAGGCACACCCCAAATATTTGCCGGACGGCCGAAAACAATTTCATAGGGGCTAAGCCCCACTCTAGAATGTACAGTTGCTCTCGTTGATAACAAAGCCAAGGGGAGTGCGTCTGGCCAGGATAAACCCGTGGATGCCTGTATTTTAGCTAGTTTTAGTTTGAGGGTGCCATTGTAACCCTCAACTAAACCAGCAGACTGGGGATGGTTTGCACTGTGAAACTTCTGTTTGATGCCCAGACCGGCACACACACTCTGCATAACTTTCCCTATAAACTCACTTCCGTTATCTGACCATACAATCCGAGGCATGCCATACCTAGGGAAATTTTCTTTGAGAAGAATTTTGGCAGTTGATAGGGCAGTATTGTCCTTTAGTGGATAAGCTTCGATCCATCTGGAAAAAGCACAGACTACCACCAGGACATATTTTAGATTATTACAGCGATCCATGTGTATGAAATCTAGCTGAATCACTGCAAAGGGGCAGGAAGGAGGAGCGAAGTGACCAGCAGGAGTTAGGGTTCCCTTGCCAGGATTATGCATCAGGCATAACATACAATTTTTCACCACTCTCTCTGCACATTTACTAATCCCATCATTCTTCCATACTGGAGCCAACATCTTACAAATTCCTTTAGAGCTTATATGCGCTACTCCATGCTCCATCGTCACCACTGCAAGTACATACGCATCAGGCAACATCCAACGCTGTTGTTCTGACAAGTCAATCCAACACCCACTCGAATCCAACTTGCCCGTACTTTCTCTCCATGCACGTTTTTCCTCCTCAGTTGCCTCTTTCTGAATTTCTTTCACACTTTCTACTGTATCCTCACACATTCCAGACTCAGAAATCCATCTTGCAGACGTAGCAACATACATTCTACTCATCATATTTCTAGCTGTCTGTTTAGCAGTTTCATCAGCAAAAGCATTCCCACGACCAACATCATCCGTGATTGCTTTATGAGCACTGCATTTCACAATTGCAACTTCAGTCGGCAAGGTTAGAGATTCCAACAGGTCGTTAACTAGCTGACCATGTTGAATCTTAGTCCCATGGGACGTAATGAAACCTCTTTCTTTCCACAAACGGCCAAAACTATGGGCCACGCCAAATGCGTACTGACTATCTGTGAACACATTCACTCTCTTTCCCTTAGCTAAAACACACGCTCTTGTTAGAGCTATCAATTCTGCAGCTTGGGCAGAATTCTGACTCACTCTTGCAGTCTCCACAATCGTCTTCAAAGTTGTTACTGCGTAAGCAGCAGTCACATCACCATTCTCCAATTTAAAACATGACCCATCCACATACAACGTGCCATCTGGATCTGACAATGGAGTGTCTTTTAAATCAATTCTTCCTTTTGTCTCTTTCTCCGTTCTAAAACAACAATCATGAGGCTCGGAATCACTCGACTCTTGATTAGCCGGCAACAGCGTTGCTGGATTCAATACATTACATCTTTTGATCTGAATATGACTCGCTAGCAATGTCAGCTCGTAACCAGATAATCTCGCACTGGTAAGGTGTTGTGTCTTGGTTCGGTTCATGAGTGTATCCACTGCATGAGGAACCATGACCACTAGCATGTTGTTCATCACCAAACCAGCAGATTGTCGAATGGAAGCCGCAGCTGCCGCTGTAGCTCTCAAACAACTAGGTAACGCTCTAGCTACCGGATCCAATGTTGATGAAAAATACGCACAAGGGCGTTGTTTATCACCAAATTTCTGTGTCAGAACACTCAACGCGCAACCTTCTCTCTCGTGAACATAGAGCGTGAATGGCTTACTGTAATCAGGTGTACCCAATACAGGAGCTGAACACAATGCTTTTCGTAACTCAGTAAAACTCTCCTGACATTCATCAGACCATGGCACCGGACTCGGAACATTTTTCCCAGTCAAAGCTACCAACGGTTTTGCTAAAAGAGAAAAATTTGGGATCCACTGCCTACAGTAAGAGGTAATACCTAGAAAGGCACGTACTTCTCTCTGTGTGCGGGGAACACTCATTTGCGTAATTGCTTTTATTCTTTCTGGGGTCAACTTCCTTCCCTCCTTTGACAAGAGATGACCTAGGTAGGTCACTTCTTGGCAGCAGTATTGCATTTTTGAAGGTGATACCTTGTTATTCAAATTAGACAAATGATGCAATAACGAAATCGTAGCCGCTTTGCAAGTTTCCTTGTCATCGGCAGCCACTAGAAGATCATCTACATACTGCACTAAAGCAGAACCTGGAGGAAGGACAAAGGAATCTAACTGACTTTTTAATGCCTGACTGTAAATAGATGGGCTCTCACAATAGCCTTGTGGAGCGCGTTTAAATCTGAAACTTCGACCTCCTAGACAGAAGCCGAAAATATCTCTGCTTTCCTCGGCTATCGGAATGCTGAAAAAGGCATTTTTCAAGTCGATGACTGAAAACCATGTTGCTGAAGCAGGAATCAATGTTAACAAGGCAGTAATGTCTGGAACCACAGGAAACTGCGGGACCACAATCTTATTAACTTCTCTGAGGTCAATGACAAACCTATACACTGGAGGTTTTGTAGGATCAGTGCGTTTCAAAATCGGCAATACAGGACTGTTACAGACATTACCTCTAGTTTCTTCAACCACACCTTTCTTAATCAAATCTTGCACAATCAATAAAAGTGCACGTTCACCTTCACTAGATATTTTATATTGAGGAATTCGTGGGAATTTTACATTTGCTTTTAAAGTGACTACATATGGTGGTATTTCCAAAAGGCCTACATCATTAGGACCAGTCGCCCAAAGAGTATCAGGGAGTGAACGCAGCTCTGGTGGGAGTGCATCCATTGACAAGTACATCGGAGAGGTGATTCTTTTGCCCAATGTAAGCTGTACTCCTTCTGGAGAACAGTACAATGTCGCATATAGTCGTTTTAACAAGTCTAATCCAAGCAGATTTTCATTACAACCCGTCGTCAAAATCAGGGGTGCTTTCAATTGACACAGTCCAACAGAAATAGACAAAGGACCAGATATGGGGTTGTAAACAGGGGCGCCTGAAAAACCTACAGAAACATTTGTTAAGCCGGACAAAGGTGCGCCAGGGAGTTTCGCATGAATGATAGAACTTTTCGCTGCACCAGTATCCAACAGAAACGGTTCGACTACACCTGATGTTGCTACTGCGACATAAGGCCCACTCTGATCCACTGGAACTGATACTACTCCCTCTCTCTGTCCATGGCTGTCCTAGTACCCATTTTGCTGAAATCCCTCATCCACTTCACAATAGTCTTCAACAAGATATTGTTGAGATCTATTTTGCTGGGCAGACTGTCCATTTCGTTGATCAAAGTGATTGGAAGGATGATCATTCGTCTGTGGAGGCATAGCACCTCGTCCTCGACCTCTAGAATTCTGCACAAAACCACCACGACCTCTCTGAGCTGCTGCTGCATTATTTTGCGCTAAGATCGGACACACATTCTTGTAGTGACCCTCTTTCTTACAGTACGCACACTGGTTCCACTGATACTGAGGCCTAGGTGAACTATAATCTGTCCTTTGATACGAACCTTGCTGCGTATTAGTCTGATTCATGCGAGGCGGATACGCCTGTTGCAAAAGAACTTTAGTCTTTAAATCTTTCGTTTTCTTATCTGATTTCTCTTTCTCCTCTTTATCCCTATTTTCATAATACTGTGCAGTTGCAAGTATTTGCGCAGTTGTAGAGACAGCCCACGCACTTTCTGAATCCTTTAATTTATTGCATAACTCAGGTAACAAATTGTGCACAAATTTATCGACAAACAGTCTCTGTCCTCCTTCTGTGCTCATATCCTGTCCACTATGATCTACGAAAGTCTCTTCGAACCTCGTGAAAAAGTCGGAGACACTTTCGTCTTTCTTCTGCCTGCATGCGGACAACTTGTCCCAATTGACACGCAATGCGGGCATCAGAGTCTTCATTAAGTCGATTATCCTACCTGGAAGATTAGCAATTAGAGGTTCAGGTTTGGCACCACCTATTTGCTGACCATCCGCTGCAATGATAGCTGCCCAATCACCACCTAGGGCACCTGGATGATTCTCTTTACGAATTTTAGCCCAAATTGGTTGCGGAACCACATTGCCAAATAACATGTCAATGTCCGCTAAGTTCATTATACAAGCCTCAACTGTTTGCGTTAATTCTTTATAGTATCCGGCAGGATTTTTACGCGGATCTGGCAAGGCCTGCTTCACTGCTAGCACTTCGGCTCGCTTCCACGGAATGTGTATCCACACTCTCTGGAATTGCGCCGGAGCGGCTACAATACCATTCGGTGCATCAGCTTCCACAGCTTCGCGCCAAATTGGAGGAACCTCCCTCATTGGATATTGGCGAGTCTGCTTCATACTACTTTTCTCTAAGTCTCTCGGTGAACGAAGTGATGGATCATTTCTATAACTTAAAATCAGTTCCATTGCTTCTTTTATATTTTGACCTACTATCATTCCTGCAGCGAACTCTTTCTGAACTTTAATTAAGTCTTCTAAATTCGATTCAACATCATCTTCTTCTACTTCCTCACGTAAAAGCGAGCACATCTCGTCAAAGACATATCGTTGCGTTGGTTCATTCCACTGCATAAATGTATCTAGTACATCTCTCGTACTATATCTCCTACTCTTCGAAATCCATCTGAGAGCCGTGGAATCTAAAATCCCCCGTTCCTCAGTACTTGGAAGCTGACTACGTCTTTGTACGGAGTCAGAAGTAGGAGTCTTAATTAAGGTTTTATAGAAGGGAGATAGAATGTTAGAAACAGAATCAGTGATTCTTCGACGAACAGAAAGTGGAGTCAACATACTAGCGGATGCAGAGAACACAGTAGAAGTAGGAATAGACAACGGAACAGTAGGTGTGAGTGATATAGGTATAGGTAGAGAAGTCGGCACCCCAGGAAGAGGAGGTGCCGAAGGGACATTCACATTGACCACAGGAGGTACAGGAACTTGATTATGAGGGGCGGGAGCAGGAATACCAGGTTGTCCAGCAACCGGCAACTGAACATTCTGTACAGGTGGAGCCACAATACCCTGTGCATACGGTGGAGGTGATCGTAACAAATAAGACAACAGAGGATCGTTTTCGGGGTCCTCCAGTATCTTAGCTGTTTTCGATGGCAAGGCAGGGTAGCACTTGTCAATCGCCAAATTATGCTCTCTAATGGCCACCTCTACAGCCTTTTCACACTCGTTAACTTGCAGCTGCTTAGTCGCCTGCTCTAAAGTCAACTCTTCTTGCTCTTTCTGTTCTTTCTTCAACCTCTTAATTTCTCTCTGTTTGGATTCTTTTCGCCAGTAACGGAAAGAATCAAACATTGCCGGCCGGGCTTTCTTCCTAAACAATTTCGCTTCTAAATTGTCGAGGATCTCGGGTTCAAAACTACCATGCAGTGGCCAACTAAGGACACCATCCTTCTCAGTGTATCGGACCCACACCTCATTATAAGATATAGGACCCACACCATGCTTACAGTACAAATCATATAGGGGAGTCCCAATCGGAGGAACCAGACATGAGTCCTCCAATCGTGAATCACTGTTGCAACCGAAACAAGACAACATACAATTTCTCCGACTTACCATTTTTCAGTCCGGAACACAAAACAAACAAAACAAGAAACAGATATGTGCACCTGAACCAAGAACTTAGGCCTACCAAAAGCGAACTGATGTATCGATACCCAAACTAAACCAAATAGATTATCGTAACTAGAACAACCAATGATAATCTTACGAAACCAAACCAAACCAAGAACTAAAAAGGATTTTAACAACCCTCACGAAATAACCAACTAGCAACCACTAAATACTTAACTGAGGCACTGAAGACGTCACCAAGGAGAAACGCGTCACGTTTCGCTGTACTAAGGACTGCACCTCGGGTCCAAGACAGGGCGACGGTCAAGGCAACGGCCCACTGCAGCCGTCCTGAACGGGAACCCTCGTGGAAGAGAACTTCGGGCCACTTTTGCGATATGCCGGGATCGATGAAGTGGGGCGCCTCCCTCAGGAATCTTCACACGAAGCTTCTCGAACTCTTCAGGCTTTTGGACCGGTACCGAATGACGTCGCCCCACGTTGGGCGCCAATTGGAGTTCTGGACTTTTTGGTTCCGTCCAGAGGTGTCAGGGAACAACACCCGAAGATCCCGGAGTTCCACCTGCCTTGGTGCACAAATGAACAGAAACACGGGCTTCTCGATGGTGGCGTCAAAGACCAAAGGTTTATTACTGCAGGGACACAGAAGTCACAGAAACTACGCATGGGCAGAATCTAGGAGCCTGTTCGATTTGTACAAAGAGGGTTGCTCCTTATATACTGAATTTTAAGCTGGAGGCAAATTCTTTACATGTAATACATTCCCAAAACCTTTGTGTCTAAAACAATAAATATTTGGCGTTACACAGGAACCGTCGATAATATCTGATGCCAAACATCTACGAAGAGGGGTTCCCACTAGTTCATCACAATCCCTTGTCAATATTGCATTCAAGAGCCGGACCGCCTCATCGTAAATTTCGTTACCTCCCCCTAATAAAGATTCAGAAAGAAAGGAACGGAGCCAGGTGTGGAAGATAGAAAAGTGGGATAAGAGATGTTTGTGGGTCGTAAATGGGCAAGGCTACCGGCTTCGGCCGCCTAATCGTGATCAGGACAATGGACGCGAAGACCAGTTTAGCAGGACTGGCCTCGGGCAGAGGAGGCAGCCTTTGTCGAGTCATGCAGCTACAGCGTGATCTGGTTTAAGGTGCACGTGTCACGAAAGAGGTGAATCTCCGGCTAAGGCTACGTGTCCTTAATTGAAATGAAGTGATCAGAGGTTATTGCGTATGTGAGGGCAAGAAACACAAAATGGCTGCCATGATCTAAGATGGATGCCATGGGTAGATCAGAAACGTGTTTGTAACAGGAGTACTCTTGCTCGTAGCGTAGCGAAAACACCAGGATATACTAAATGGATCATTTGCGGTTCGCTGATACCAATATTATGTATTTCCGACAATATTGAAAACACGGGTTCAAATCGTCACGGAACCTCAGTACCTGGTTGGCAGGAGCCCAGGGCACACTCAGTCAAAGCACATCAGCAGTCAGAAAAAAAGTGTTGGCATGCCAATGCAAGAAAGATGGCACTTTCTCACACCCACCTCTGGATTATTGTGTACAGTTGTGTCACATCTCGCCTGGAGTGTTGGGCCCAACCTTAGAGGTCCCATCTCGGATGTAGTGTCCTGTGCTGCAATCCCCGGCTTCAGCACTCTGTCCTTCTCGAGAGACACCGCTGTGTGCGTGTTTATTGTGCAGCCCTAACAACAAGAGCTGCCTTTTCATGCGGTCACGGGTGTTGTGTGTTCCAGAGTGAGGTCTGAAGTGGAGTGCTGCACACAACTCTAGGGGTACTAATAGGAGAGCCGTGCCAAGTTCTGGGGGTGGCCTGGGGCACAATGGCGAGTCTAGAAGCTGCGTCTAGGCGCTCTGTCCAGTTCTGGAAGCCTTATCTCCACTCCTCACTGTCCAGTCCTGGGGACCACACCTGACTTGTTTTTGGAGCTCTGGAGGTCACTGCTGTGGTATTGCCAAAGTACTGCGCCTAGGTCTTAGGGCCACATCTGGACTCAGGCAAGATGGCAGAGTGAGCGCCTTCCCTCATTCTCAAGTTCAGAGTTTCTGGAAGAAGACAAGAGGTCGGGTTCAGTGAACATCCTCTTACGCCTTAACGCCCTTCAAAGCCCCTTCTTCAGGAGTAGTAGATGTTATATCACACCAGTAGCCATGCAGTATTCAAGACAAGTGTAAGTGTCTTCGCTCTTGGCTGGAATCCCTCCAAGCAGACGCTGTGTGGTGCCTGCATTCCCAAAGAGAGTGGGTAGTTTCTTCGTATTTAGTAGGATTTATAAAGCGCACACACAGATATAACGCGCCAGAGCAGGGGGCGGAGGAGCACAGAGGAGGTGGGGAGAGAGGGGGTGCATACACCACGAGAGATCAGCAGTTGGTCCTGCAGACCCTTCACTTGAAGCTATGGTGCTCTTTGCAGAGAAGGGTCTGCACCTTCTTCTTGAACAGCACACAGCCTCGATTCTCTCTCCACACCCGTGTAATTTCTAGCCCAGTCTCTTTTCCTGGCCTTCGCACACTGGGTTAATTATTTTTATGCCACAGTGACCAACTTCAAAGTAGACCAAAGATGGCAGTGATTGTTGAATATCTTTGAGTGGCATCTATCTTTGGCTGACAAAGGTACGGTCAACATATCAATCAATCAATCAATGACATTTATAGAGCGCGCTACATACCCGTAGGGTCTCAAGGCGCTGGGGGTGGGGGGGTGCCGCTACTGCTCGAACAGCCAGGTCTTCAGCTTCTTCCTGAAGGAGAGGTGGTCTTGGGTCAGGCGTAGGTCGGTCGGGAGGGAGTTCCAGGTCTTGGCGGCCAGGTAGGAGAAGGACCTTCCTCCAGTCGTCGCTCTTCGGATGCGGGGGACGGCGGCGAGGGCGTGGTTGGCTGATCGGAGGTGGCGTTTGGGAGCGTAGAAGTTGACTCGGCTGTTGAGGTAGCTCGGGCCTTGGTCGTGTAGGGCTTTGTGTGCGTGGGTGAGGAGGCGGAAGGTGATTCTTTTGTTGACGGGGAGCCAGTGAAGGTCTCTCAGGAGTCCGGAGATGTGGCTGGTTCGTGGGATGTCGAGGATGAGTCTGGCTGAGGCGTTCTGGATCCGCTGGAGTCTCTTCTGGAGCTTGGCGGTGGTACCGGCGTAGAGGGTGTTGCCGTAGTCCAGTCGGCTGATGACGAGGGCCTGGGTGACGGTCTTCTTGGTCTCGGTGGGGATCCACCAGAAGATCTTCCGTAGCATGCGTAGGATGTTGAAGCTCGCCGAGGAGACGTTGTTGACTTGCCTGGTCATGGAGAGGGAGGAGTCCAGGATGAAGCCCAGGTTGCGTGCATGGTCTGTCGGTTTGGGTGCGGTGCCCAGGGCGGGAGGCCACCAGGAGTCGTCCCAGGCGGAGGGTGAGGAGCCCAGGATGAGGACCTCCGTCTTGTCCGAGTTCAGTTTCAGGCGGCTGGTCGTCATCCACTCGGCTACCTCTTTCATCCCTTCGTGCAGGTTGGCTCTGGCGGCGGCGGGGTCGTTGGTCAGGGAGAGGATCAGCTGGGTGTCATAGTGCAGTCTTTACTTAAGATACCAAGGTAAACCTATGAAGGCAGGCGCAGAAGCGCCTCGAAGCACAGCTTTCCTTCCGTACTGCCGCCCTGTGCCTTGATTCGGGGTTAAAGCATCTCAGTGAATGGTTGTGGATCATTGTACTGTAAGTAAATTATGGTGGGGTTGAGGTTGTCTGGGGAGTAGGGAACTGGGCATTTATATTAGAATTCAGACTAGACATCTGCCCTCTAATTCGGGCCCATGCACTAGGGTAAACAAGCATAAAACATGCAATAGGTCTCGCCTTTGATTAAGTTGAAGCCATTTGCTTTGCTAATGGTACTGTATAGCAAAGCAAATGCCTTTAACTTAATGAAAGGCGAGACCTATTGCATTTTTAATGCGTGTTATAGGACTCTGGTGCAGATTACGATCTTGGTGGACAAGGCTACTTGTGACAGATGTGAACGATATCCCGTTCACCAAATTAAAATTCCATTATATCCTACGGCGGAGGGGGGGCATCCCGTCCGCCAAGAAGGGAACCGGGCCCCCAGCTCACAGCCAATCAGTAAAACATAGTACTACAGTTTGTTTTTTAGTTACCGATCTAAAGGTTTCTCCTTTTCCTGCAGCCCAGCGTGTGAAAGTGCGGGACGAGGTCACTGGCTTCGTGGGCCAGGATGTGACGTTGCCCTGCACCCTCCCTATCGATGACCCCAGTATTAAGATAACCCAGGTGACGTGGCTGAGGGAAGCTGGGGGCAAGAAGACCATCGTGGCGGTGTACAACCCGTCCTTCGGGACCAACCTGCCCATCAAGCACATCGCCTTCCTGCAGCCTTCGCTGACCGAGCCCACCCTGGTCATCACCGGCCTCCAGATGGCCGACGAGGGCGCCTACACCTGCGAGTTTGCCACTTACCCCAATGGCAACGAAGAGGGCACAACCAAGCTGGTCCTGCTGGGTGAGTACCTAAGGGGCTGTGGTAGCTGGGCATTTTGGGTGGTGCAAGGGGCGGCTTGTTGCTCGTCTCTCGCTTGTGTATAGGGTGGTGTTCCCTGTCCGCCGACTGAACATGTTTCAGCACTGGGGTGACATGTTGCTTGTCTCTTGCTTGTTCATAGTGTAACGTGTTCCTTGTCCACCTGAGTGAACAATTTTGAGCACTGGGGTGAGTTCTTGCTCGTCTATGGTGGTTATCTGTTGCCTTTTGGTGCGTAATGGTATCGCTGGTTGCTTGTGCACAGGGGTGAGTTATTGCCTTCTTGAACAGAAGTAATTTATGGTTTTCCAGTGCACGGAGGTGATTAGTTCATCTTGTTGGTGATCTGTTGCTTGTTTGTGCTCATGGGTGGTGTTTCTTGCTTGTGTATAGGGCGATGTATTTCTTTTACACTTGAGTGAACATGTTTATGAACTGGGGTGATTTCTTGCTTGGTTGTGGCGGTGAACTTTTACATGCTTGTGCACAAAGGGTATTGTTGCTTGCTTGTGTATAGTGAGTTATTGTATTTTTCTGCATGGACCTGATTGGTTGATAGCTTGTGCATAGAAGTGATTTGATGTTAGTGCACCAGCAGGGTCTAATTATTTATATACTAAGAGAGGGGGCTGTGTTCATGAATGTTTCTCATACAGAACGCTAGACTTTGATTGCTGATGATGGTGCACTAGGACGCGATTGCCGCTAGTGCTCAAGGGTGGGATTGCTGCTAGTTCTCTAGGGTGGGATTACTACTAGTGCTCTAGGGCGGGATTTCTGCTAGAACACTAGGGAGGGATTCCTGCTAGTGCTCTAGGGCGGGATTGCTGCTAGTGCACTAGGGTGGGATTGCTCCTGGTGCACTAGGGAGGGACTGCTGCTGGTGCACTAGGGCAGGATTGCTGCTGGTGCACTAGGGAGGGATTGCTGCTAGTGCACTAGGGTGGGATTGCTCCTGGTGCACTAGGGAGGGACTGCTGCTGGTGCACTAGGGCAGGATTGCTGCTGGTGCACTAGGGCGGGATTCCACCTAGTACTCTAGGGTAGGATTGCTGCTGGTGCACTAGGGCAGGATTGCTGCTGGTGCACTGGGCAGGATTGCTGCTGGTGCACTAGGGCGGGATTGATGCTAGTGCTCTAGGGCGGGATTGCTGCCAGTGCACTAGGGTGGGTTTGCTGCCAGTTATCTAGTGTTGGATTGCTGCTAGTTATCTAGAGTTGGATTGCTGCTAGTGCTCTACGGTGGGATTGCTGCTAGTTCTCTAGGGTGAGATTGCTATTAGTTTTCTAGGTTGAGATTGCTGCTAGTGCTCTAGGGCGGGATTTCTGCTGGTGAACTAGGGCGGTATTGCTGCTAGTTATTTAGAGTTGGATTGCTGCTAGTTATCTAGGTTTGCATTGCTGCTAGTGCTCCAGGGTGGCATTGCTGCTAGTGCTCTAGGGTGCGATTGCTGCTAGTTCTCTAGGGTGGGATTGCTAATAGAGCTCTAGGGTGGGATTGCTGCTAATGCACTAGGGCAGGATTGCAGCTGGTGCACTAGGGTGGGATTACAGCTGGTGCACAAGGGTGGGATTGCTGCTGGTGCACAAGGGTGGCACTAGGGTGGGATTGTTGCAAGTGCACTAGGGCAGGATTGCTGCTAGTGCTCTAGGGCGGATTGCTGCTGGTGCTGTAGGGTGGGATTGTTGCTGGTGCACTAGGGTGGGATTGCTGCTAGCGCTTTAGGGCGGGATTCCAGCTAGCGCTCTAGGGCAGGATCCCTGCTACTGTTCTAGGGCGGGATTCCGGCTACTGCTCTAGGGCCGGATTCCTGCTGGTGCACTAGGGCGAGATTCCGACTAGTTCTCTAGGGCGGGATCCCTGCTAGTGCTTTAGGGCGAAATTGCTGCTAGTGCACTAGGGTGGGATTGCTGCTATTGCACTAGGGCAGGCCTGCTGCTGGTGCACTAGGGCAGGATTGCTGCCGGTGCACTAGGGTGGGATTGCTGCTGGAGCACTAGGGTTGGATTGCTGCCAGTTATCTAGGGTTGGATTGCTGCTAGTTATCTAGGGTTGGATTGCTGATAGTGCTCTAGGGTGGGATCACTGCTAGTTCTCTAGGGTGGGATTGCTATTAGTTCTCTAGGGTGAGATTGCTGCTAGTGCTCTAGGGCGGGATTTCTGCTGGTGCACTAGGGCGGGATTGCTGTTAGTTATTTAGGGTTGTTTGGCTGCTAGTTATCTAGGTTTTGATTGCTGCTAATGCTCCAGGGTAGCATTGCTGCTAGTGCTCTAGGGTGGGATTGCTGCTGGTGTACTAGGGCAGGATTGCTGCTCATGCACTGGGCAGGATTGCTGCTGGTGCACTAGGGCGGGATTGCTGCTAGTGCACTAGGGTTGGATTGCTGCCAGTTATCTAGGGTTGGATTGCTGCTAGTTATCTAGGGTTGGATTGCTGCTAGTGCTCTAGGGTGGGATTGCTGCTAGTTCTCTAGGGTGGGATTGCTATTAGTTCTCCAGGGCAAGATTGCTGCTAGTGCTCTAGGGCGCGATTTCTGCTGGTTTACTATGGCGGGATTGCTGCTAGTTATTTAGGGTTGGATCTCTGCTAGTTATCTAGGTTTTGATTGCTGCTAGTGCTCCAGGGTGGCATTGCTGCTAGTGCTCTAGGGTGGGATTGCTAATAGATCTCTAGGGTGGGATTGCTGCTAATGCACTAGGGCAGGATTGCTGCGAGTGCTCTAGGGCGGGATTGCTGCTGGTGCTGTAGGGTGGGATTGCTGCTGGTGCACTAGGGTGGGATTGCTGCTAGCGCTTTAGGGCGGGATTCCAGCTAGCGCTCTAGGGCGGGATTTCTGCTACTGTTCTAGGGCGGGATTCCGGCTAGTGCTCTAGGGCGGGATTCCTGCTGGTGCACCAGGGTGAGATTCCTGCTAGTTCTCTAGGGCGGGATCCCTGCTAGTGCTTTAGGGCGACATTGCTGCTAGTGTACTAGGGTGGGATTGCTGCTGGTGCACTAGGGCAGGATTGCTGCTGGTGCACTAGGGCAGGATTGCTGCCAGTGCACTAGGGCGGGATTGCTGCTGGAGCACTAGGGTTGGATTGCTGCCAGTTATCTAGGGTTGGATTGCTGCTAGTTATCTAGGGTTGGATTGATGCTAGTGCTCTAGGGTGGGATCGCTGCTAGTTCTCTAGGGTGGGATTGCTATTAGTTCTCTAGGGTGAGATTGCTGCTAGTGCTCTAGGGCGGGATTTCTGCTGGTGCACTAGGGCGGGATTGCTGTTAGTTATTTAGGGTTGGATGGCTGCTAGTTATCTAGGTTTTGATTGCTGCTAGTGCTCCAGGGTAGCATTGCTGCTAGTGCTCTAGGGTGGGATTGCTGCTGGTGTACTAGGGCAGGATTGCTGCTCATGCACTGGGCAGGATTGCTGCTGGTGCACTAGGGCGGGATTGTTGCTAGTGCACTAGGGTTGGATTGCTGCCAGTTATCTAGGGTTGGATTGCTGCTAGTTATCTAGGGTTGGATTGCTGCTAGTGCTCTAGGGTGGGATTGCTGCTAGTTCTCTAGGGTGGGATTGCTATTAGTTCTCTAGGGCGAGATTGCTGCTAGTGCTCTAGGGCGCGATTTCTGCTGGTTTACTATGGCGGGATTGCTGCTAGTTATTTAGGGTTGGATGGCTGCTAGTTATCTAGGTTTTGATTGCTGCTAGTGCTTCAGGGTGGCATTGCTGCTAGTGCTCTAGGGTGGGATTGCTAATAGATCTCTAGGGTGGGATTGCTGCTAATGCACTAGGGCAGGATTGCTGCTGATGCACTAGGGTGGGTTTGCTGCTGGTGCACAAGGTGGGATTGCTGCTGGTGCACAAGGGTGTCACTAGGGTGGGATTGCTGCAAGTGCACTAGGGCAGGATTGCTGCGAGTGCTCTAGGGCGGGATTGCTGCTGGTGCTGTAGGGTGGGATTGCTGCTGGTGCACTAGGGTGGGATTGCTGCTAGCGCTTTAGGGCGGGATTCCAGCTAGCGCTCTAGGGCGGGATTTCTGCTACTGTTTTAGGGCGGGATTCCGGTTAGTGCTCTAGGGCGGGATTCCTGCTGGTGCACCAGGGTGAGATTCCTGCTAGTTCTCTAGGGCGGGATTCCTGCTAGTGCTCTAGGAGAGGATTGCTGCTGGTGCACTAGGGCAGGATTGCTGCTGGTGCAGTAGGGCGGGATTGCTGCTTGTTATCTAGGGTTGGATGGCTGCTAGTTATCTAGTGTTGGATTGCTGCTAGTGCTCTAGGGTGGGATTGTCGATGGTTCTCCAGGGTGGGATTGCTGCTAGTGCCCTAGGGTGGGATTGCTGCTAGTTCTCTAGGGTGGGATTGCTATTAGTTCTCTAGGGTGGGATTGCTGCTAGTGCTCGAGGGCGGGATTTCTGCTAGTGCACTAGGGTGGGATTTCTGCTAGTGCACTAGGGCGGCATTGCTGCTGGTGCACTAGGGCTGGATTGCTGCTGGTGCACAAGGGTGGGATTGCTGCTGGTGCACAAGTGGGCCAGTAGAGTGGGATTGCTGCTGGTGCACTAGGGCGGGATTGCTGCTAGTGCTCTAGGCCATGATTGCTGCTGGTGCTGTAGGGTGGGATTGCTGCTGGTACACAAGTGTGGCACTAGGGTGGGATTGCTGCTGGTGCACTAGGGTGGAATTGCAGCTAGCGCTCTATGGCGGGATTCCTGCTAGCGCTCTAGGGCGGGATTCCTGCTAGTGCTCTAGGGCGGTTATCCTGCTTGTGCACTAGGGTGGGATTCCTGCTAGTGCTCTAGGGCGGGATTGCTGCTAGTGCTCTAGGGCGGGATTCCTGCAGGTGCACTAGGGGGGGATTGCTGTTGGTGCACTAGGGTGGGATTGCTGCTGGTGCACCAGGGCGGGATTGCTGCTGTGCAGTAGGGCGGGATTGCTGCTGGTGCAATAGGACGGGATTGCTGATGGTGCACTAGGGCGGGATTGCTGCTGGTGCTCTAGGGCGGGATTGCTGCTGGTACTCTAGGGCGGGATTGCTGCTGGTGCTCCAGGGTTGGATTTCTACTAGTGTACAAGGGTGAAACTAGGGCGGGATTGCTGCTGGTGCTTTAGGGTGGGATTGCTGCTGGTGCACAAGGGTGGCACTAGAGTGGGATTGCTGCTGGTGCTGTAGGGTAGGATTGCTGTTGTTGCACAAGGGTGGCACTAGGGTGGGATTGCTGTTGGTGCTCTAGGGCGGGATTGCTGCTGGTGCTCCAGGGCGGGATTGCTATTAGTTCTCTAGGGTGGGATTGATGCTTGTACTCTAGGGCGGGATTTCTGCTAGTGCACTAGGGCGGGATTGCTGCTAGTTATCTAGGGTTGGATTGCTGCTAGTGCTTTAGGGTGGGATTGCTGCTGGTGCACAAGGTTGGCACTAGGGTGGGATTGCTGTTGGCGCTCTAAGGTGGGATTGCTAGATGCTCTAGGGCAAGATTGGTGCTGGTGCTCCAGGGCGGGATCGCCTCTGGTGCTGTAGGTTGGCATTGCTGATAGTGCTCTAGGGTGGGATTGCTGCTAGTTCTCTAGGGTGGTATTGCTGTTAGTTCTCTAGGGTGGGATTTCTGCTAGTGCTCTAGGGCGGGATTTCTGCTAGTGCACTAGGGGGGATTGCTGCTAGTTATCTAGAGTTGGATTGCTGCTAGTTATCTAGGGTTGGATTGCTGCTAGTTCTCTAGGGTGGGATTGCTGCTAGTGCTCTGGGGTGGGATTTCTGCTAGTGCACTAGGGCGAGAATTCTGCTAGTGCACTAGGGCGAGATTTCTGCTAGTGCACTAGGGCAGGATTGCTGCTAGTGCTCTAGGGCAGAATTCCTTCTAGTGCTCCAGGGCGGGATTCCTACTAGTGCTCTAGGGTGGGAATCCTGCTAGTGCTCTAGGGTGGGATTCCTGATAGTGCACTAGGGCAGGATTGCTGCTGGAGCACTAGGGCGGGATTTCTGCTAGTGCTCTAGGGCGGGATTGCTGCTACTGTTCTAGGGTGGGATTGCTGCTGGTGCGCTAGGGTGTGATTGCTGCTGGTGCAATAGAGTGGGGTTGCTGCTGGTGCATTAGGGCGGGATTGCTGCTTATGCACTAGGGCGGTATTGCTGTTGGTGCACTATCGGGGGATGGTTGCTGGTGCACTAGGGTGGGATTACTGCTAGTTATCTAGGGTGGGATTGCTGCTTGTGCTCTAGTGCGGGATTTCCGCTAGTGAACTAGGGTGGGATTGCTGCTAGTTATCTATGGTTGGGTTGTTGCTAGTTATCAAGGGTTGGATTGCTGCTAATTATCTAGGGTTGGATTGCTGCTCGTTTTCTAGGGTTGGCTTGCTGCTAGAGCTCAAGGGTGGGATTGCTGCTAGTTCTCTAGGGTGATATTGCAGCTTGTTTTCTAGGGTGGGATTGCTATAAGTTCACTAGGGTGGGATTTCCGCTAGTGCTCTAGGGCGGGATTGCTACTGGTGCTCTAGGGCGGGATAGCTGCTGGTGCTCTAGGGCAGGATTGCTGCTGGTGCTCTAAGGCGGGATTGTTGCTGGTGCACTAGGGCAGGATTGCTGCTGGTGCTCTAGGGCCGGTTTGCTGCTGGTGCACTAGGGCGGGATTGTTGCTGGTGCTGTAGGGTGGGATTACTGCTGGTGCTGTAGGGCAGGATTGCTGCTAGTGCACTAGGGCAGGATTGCTGCTCGTGCTCTAGGGTGGGATTGCTGCTGGTGCTCGAGGGCGGGATTGCTGCTGGTGCTCGAGGGCGGGATTGCTGCTGGTGCTCCCGGGTGGGATTGCGGCTAGTGCACAAGGGTGGCACTAGCATGAGATTGCAGCTGGTGCTGTAGGGTGGGATTGCTGCTGGTTGTGTAGGGTGGGATTCCTGCTGGTGCTGTAGGGTGGGATTGCTGCTAGTGCACAAGAGTGGCACTAGGATGGGATTACTGCTGGTGCTCTAGGGCAGGATTGCTGCTGGTGCTTTAGGGCTTGATTGCTTCTGGTGCTCCAGGGTGGGTTGCTGCTGGTGCTGTAGGGTTGGATTACTGCTGGTTCTGTAGGGCGCGATTGCTGCTGGCGCACAAGGTTGGCACTAGGGTGGGATTGCTGCTGGTCCTGTAGGGTGGGATTGCTGCTGATGCATAAGGATGGCACTAGGGTGGCATTGTTGCTGGTGCTGTAAGGTGGGATTGCTGCTGGTGCTGTAGGGTGGGATTGCTGCTGGTGCACAAGGGTGGCACTGGGGTGGGATTGCTGTTGGTGCTCTAGGGTGGGATTGATGCTGGTGCTCCAGGGCGGGATAGCTATTAGTTCTCTAGAGTGGGTTTGCTGCTTGTGCTCTAGGGCGGGATTTTCGCTAGTGCACTAGGGCGGGAATGCTGCTAGTTATCTAGGGTTGGATTGCTTCTAGTTAGCAAGGTTGGATTGCTGCTAGTGCTCTAGGTTGGGATTGCTACTGGTGCTGTAGGGTAGGATTGCTGCTGTTGCACAAGGGTGGCACTAGGGTGGGATTGCTGCTTGTGTTCTAGGGCGGGATTTCCACTAGTGCACTAGGGCGGGAATGCTGCTAGTTATCTAGGGTTGGATTGCTTCTTGTTATCAAGGTTGGATTGCTGCTAGTGCTCTAGGTTGGGATTGCTACTGGTGCTGTAGGGTAGGATTGCTGCTGGTGCACAAGGGTGGCACTACGGTGGGATTGCTGTTGGTGCTGTAGGGTGGGATTGCTGCTTGTGCTTTAGGGTGGGATTGCTGTGAGTTCTCTAGTGGTATTGCTATTAGTTCTCTAGGGTGGGATTGCTGCTGTTGCTGTAGGGTGGGATTGCTGCTTGTGCTTTAGGGTGGGATTGCTGTGAGTTCTCTAGGTTGGGATTGCTTCTAGTGCTCTAGGGTGGGATTGCTGCTAGTGCTCTAGGGAGGGATTGCTGCTAATTCTCGAGTGTGGGATTGATATTAGATCTCTAGGGTGGGATTGCTGCTAGTACTCTAGGGCTGGATTTCTGCTAGTGCACTATGGTGGGATTTCGGCTAGTGCCCTAGGGCGGGATTGCTGCTAGTGCTCTAGGGTGGGATTCCTGCTAGTGCTCCAGGGCGGGATTCCTGCTAGTGCTCTATGGCTGGATTCCTACTAGTGCTCTAGGGCGGGATTCCTGCTGGTGCTCTCGGGCAGGATTGCTGCTAGTGCACTAGGGCGGGATTGCTGCTGGTGCAGTAGGGCGGGATTCCTGATAGTGCTTTAGGGTGGGATTGCTACTAGGTCTCTAGTGTGGGATTGCTATTAGTTCTTTAGGATGGGATTGCTGCTAGTACTCTAGGGTTGGAATGCTGCTAGTGCTATATTGTGGGATTGCTGCTAGTGCTCTCGGGAGGGATTGCTGCTAGTTCTCTAGTGTGGGATTGCTATTAGTTCTCTAGGGTGGGATTGCTGCTAGTACTCTAGTGTGGGATTGCTATTAGTTCTCTAGGGTGGGATTGCTGCTTGTACTCTAGGGCTGGATTTCTGCTAGTGCACTAGGGTGGGATTTCTGCTAGTGCACTATGGCGGGATTGCTGCTAGTGCTCTAGGGCGGGATTCCTGCTGGTGCTCCAGGGCGGGATTCCTGCTAGTGCTCTAGGGCGATATTCCTACTAGTGCTCTAGGGCGGTGTTAGACCTGTCAGCCCTAGGGTGGTCTTTCCCTGTTTTTTTCACCCTTGTCTCATTTTTTCCACCCTCTTTTTCGTTGTCCTTAGATCTCCGAGCGCCTTCCCATTGCTAATCAATGCTAAGGTGCAGGTGCTCCCTACTTCCAACATGGCTGCCACAGGCCCTGCTACTGCGGAGTGGTCTTCTTAGTAGCACCCTAGTTGCCAGGAGCTGGCCGGAACCCTTAAACATTGTTGCAACACCAGCCTGCCTTGCCTGCCCATAGCTAGAGTAGGGAAGCTCCTGGAACCTTCCAGAATAGGGGAGGGGTCTGCTTTTGCCGCCTTAGAGTGTGGTCACCTGACCTGGGCATATATAAAGAAAGGAGGGAAACTTTTTAGTCAGTTGGGGCATCACTGACCTGGGGGAACCTACGCAGGAGACTTAGGAGGTAGGGCCTAGTCAGCAACCTATACCACTGGGGGTGACAGGGTTTAGGCGCTGCCCACCAAGCTGTGTGAGGAACACTGAACTTGCCCACTTATCTGGCCCGGCAGGAGGGGAACCCAGGGACCACCTGCAGTGACCTGCTGAGACTATCCTGTCATCAGTCGTCAACTCAAAACCCCCCCTCAAGAAACTGTCTACTAAGGTTGCAGGAACCAACAAGCCCAAGAAGAAACACCTGCGCTAATCAGGACTACTGGGGATCAACCAGGTACTGGGCTGTGCCATCTCTGCCCCCTCTGTCATCACCTGTGGCCCCCGCGCTGTCCTGCCTCATCTCATCTGTTAAAACTGCCTGGACGGCTAAACTACCTTCCCTGCCTACCCAGCGATCTCCTACTGTGCCCACTTGAGAAGCGCTGAGGTTCTGAAGACTATTGCTGCCCTGAAGCGCTATGCCCGCGAAGCGCTATTGTTGAGACTGCCACAAACGCTAACTCTGCCAAGCGCCATCCTGCCTGCCATCTGTGTGCCCAAAGGCGCAGCGATATCGACGTGCTACCGGGGAACTCACCGCCGCCGCCCGGGCCGACTGTGTGCCTTGGCTGCCCCTGCCGCAGCTCAGCCCCTTTAGCGGTGCCGGAGTCATCTTCATGGAGAGGGCCCCCGCCGCAGTGCTGAGGGCCGAAATCACCGCTGCAGCCCGGCCCGAGCGTGCGGAGTCCCCGCGGTGGCCTCTGAAGCCGTGGGAAGGCCGCCGCGGATTCCAGTCAGGCTGCACCAGGCCGCACTAGGCCCCGCCAGGCCCGAAGCCATCCGGCCTGCCTCACGTGACGGGGGCGTCGGAAGTGACTCCGCCCCCGCCGCGCTATGATTGGCCGCTGGCCCCGCTTCCCTGCAGGCCGCTCTGTCACAGGCGGCTGCTGGAGCGCCCTCGCTCCCCATTGGTCCCCGAGTGCTGCTAGGCCAAAGGAAGGCCCAGGACCGGGCTAGACACCGGCACGGGGGCTTGGAGCGAGGCTGGAGCCCCTGCCGACCTCCACTGGCCTAGAGAGAGGGCCCGAAACACCAGAGGGCTCTCTGGAAAGAGCGAGAGCCCCTCCCTTCCTGAATCACCGCCGCAAGGGGCCAAGGAGGCCCGAAGACTAAGGTAACCCCCTGGGAGGAGGTCGGAAGGCTGTAGAAGGCCCGAGTTCGCCCCTCCCCCTGGGCAGACTGTTGTTGGGCCCCGTTGGCCCTAATTAGCCTCAAGAGAGTCCTCTGAACTGGGCCAGGACAGCCATTAGGCCCCGTGACTAGTGCAGGGCCGAATAAACCCCTGCCTAGGGGTCTGTTACTGCTTTATACATGTTACCTAGACCTGTTTCAAGATAGTAGTGGCCCTTGAGACCTGGTTAATGAATGGTCCACTCTGCCAATGAACTGTCTCATTCTGGCCTACTGAAATGTTGGCTTTACGTAATGAAATGTTATTCCTCCTGCGTAAGGAGAGGTCGCCTGACCCTTGATGAAATGTTTTAGACTTCTGCCTAAGGCAGTGTTCCCTGAATGTCTTTAGTTACTCCCTGAAATGGTTATTGCTGAGTAATGAAACGTTTAGTTGCCTAATGAAATGGGGGATTGAAACATGTAGTATTGATGATTGAATTGCTCCATCCCCATGAAATGCTTTGATGAAATAGAGATACTGTGATTATTAATTACCCTGACTCTGCTCTAGATGAAAGCTATTTGATTTTTACTCAACCTCACTGGTATGGTGTCAGTCATTGTGTGCGTATCCTGGCTCAGTGGATGTGTGTGCTGTGTGGTCACTTTACACCTAAGCTATCGGGTGCCTACCTGCTCGTGCCAAGCTACCCCGCCGGGGAACTGGTGACCTCAGTTCCTATAGGCGGGATTCCTGCTAGTGCTCCAGGGCAGAATTTCTGCTAGTGCACTGGGGCTGGATTTCTGCTAGTGCACTAGGGCCGGATTTCTGCTAGTGCACTAGGGCGGGATTCCTGCTAGTGCTCTAGGGCGGGACTGCTACTGGTGCACTAGGGCGGGATTGCTGCAGGTGCTCTAGGGCAGGTTTGCTGCTGGTGCACAAGGGCGGGATTGTTGCTGGTGCACTAGGGTGGGATTGCTGCTGGTGCACTGGGGCGGGCTTGCTGCTGGTGCACTAGGGCGGGATTGCTGCTGTTGTACTAGGGTGGGATTACTGCTACTTATCTAGGGTGGGATTGCTGCTAGTGCTCTAGGGCTGGATTTCTGCTAGTGCACTAGGGCGTGATTACTGGTAGTTATCTAGTGTTGGGTTGCTGCAAGTTATCTAGGGTTGGATTGCTGCTAGTGCTCCATGGTGGGATTGCTATTAGTTCTCTAGTGTGGGATTGCTGCTAGTGCTCTAGGGCGGGATTTCTACTAGTGCACTAGGGTGGGATTTCTACTAGTGAACTAGGGCAGGATTGCTGCTAGTGCTCTAGGGCAGGATTCCTGCTATTGCTCTATGGTGGAATTGCTGCTAGTGCTCCAGGGTGGGATTCCTGCTAGTGCTCCATGGCAGGATTCCTACTAGTGCTCTAGGGCAGGATTGCTGCCAGTGCACTAGGGTGGTATTGCTGCTGGTGCACTAGGGCAGGATTGCTGCTAGTGCTCCAGGGCGGGATTGCTGCTAGTGTTCTAGGGTGAGATTGCTGCTGGTGCTCTACAGTGTGATTGCTGCTGGTGTAATAGGGTGGGGTTGCTGCTCGTGCACTAGGGCGGGATTGCTGCTGGTGCACTAGCACGGGATTGCTGCTGGTGCACTAGGGCGGGATTGCTGCTGGTGCACTATTGTGGGATTACTGCTAGTTATCTAGTGTGGGATTGCTGCTAGTGCTCCAGGGCGGGATTTCTGCTAGTGCACTAGGGCAGGATTGCTGCCAGTTATCTTGGGTTGGATTGCTGCTAGTTATCTAGGGTTGTATTGCTGCTAGTGCCCAAGGGTGGGATTGCTGCTAGTGCTGTAGGGTGGGATTGCTGCTAGTTTTCTAGGGTGGGATTGCTATTGGTTCTCTAGGGTGGTATTTATGCTAGTGCTCTAGGGCAGGATTACTGCTAGTGCACTAGGGCCGGATTTCTGCTAGTGCACTAGGGCGGGATTCATGCTGGTGCTCTAGGGCGGGACTGCTAATGGTGCACTAGGGCGGGATTGAGGCTGGTGCTCTAGGGCGGGATTGCTGCTGGTGCTCTAAGGCGGGATTGTTGCTGGTGCACTTGGGCAGGATTGCTGCTGGTTTAGTAGGGCGGGTTTGCTGCTGGTGCACTAGGGCGGGATTGTTGCTGGTGCACTAGGGTGGGATTGCTACTGGTGCACTATGCGGGATTGCTGCTGGTGCCCTAGGGCGGGATTGCTGCTGGTGCTCTAGGGCAGGATTGCTGCTGGTGCTCTAGAGCGGGATTGCTGCTGGTGCTCTAGAGTGGGATTTCTGCTAGTACACAAGGGTGGCACTAGGATGGGATTGCTGCTGGTGATGTAGGGTGGGATTGCTGCTGGTGCTGTAGGGTGGGATTGCTGCTGGTGCTGTAGGGTGGAACTGCTGCTGGTGCTGTAGGGTGGGATTGCTGCTGGTGCACAAGGGTGGCACTAGGGTGGGATTGCCCCTGGTTCTCTAGGGCAGGATTGCTGCTGGTGCTCTAGGGCGGGATTGCTGCTTGTGCTCCAGGGCGGGATTGCTGCTGGTGCTGTAGGGTGGAATTACTGCTGGTGCTGTAGGGTGAGATTGCTGCTGGTGCACAAGGGTGGCACTAGGGTGAGATTGCTGCTGGTGCTGTAGGTTGTGATTGCTGCTGTAGGGTGGGATTGCTGCTGTAGGGTGGGATTGCTGCTGTAGGGTGAGATTGCTGGTGCTGTAGCATGGGATTTCTGCTGTTGCACTAGGGCGGGATTGCTGCTGGTGCTCTAGGGCGGGATTGCTGCTGGTGCACTAGGGCAGGATTGCTGCTGGTGCATTAGGGCGGGATTGCTGCTGGTGCTCTGGAGTGGGATTGCTGCTAGTGCTCTAGGGCGGGATTGCTGCTGGTGCTCTAGGGAGTGATTGCTACTGGTGCTCTAGGACTGGATTGCTGCTGGTGCACTAGGGCGGGATTGCAGCTCGTGCTCTAGGATGGGATTGCTGCTAGTGCCCTAGGGCGGGATTGCTGCTGGTGCTCTAGGGCAGGATTGCTGCTGGTGCACTAGGGCAGTATTGCTGCTAGTGCACTAGGGCGGGATTCCTGCTAGTGCTCTAGGGTGGGATTGCTGCTAGTTCTCTAGTTTGAGATTGCTATTAGGTCTCTAGGGCGGGATTGCTGCTAGTGCACTAGGGCGAGATTGCTGCTGGTGCTCTAGGCCGGGACTTGCTGCTGGTGCTCTAGGGCAGATTGCTGGGATTGCTGCCAGCACACTGGGACCGGATTGCTGCTGTTGGCACGCTGGGGCTGCTGCTAGCACACAGGGGCTGCTGCTAGCACTCTGGGGCTGCTGCTTGCAAACTGAGGAGGCTGCAAGTATACTGAGGTTTGATTGCCAATGCACGGACCAGGTCATGGCTACACCAGTCCAGGCCTTAATCTAAGGCAGCAGTGTGCATCTACTTTGTTTTCTCTGCTACTGAAGGTTACTGCTAGGGTTCAGATGTTCACATTCTCTTTCTACCATTGAATGATTTTCTCCATTGGTTTCCAGCTGAACCCACAAATAATGCCGAGGCTGTGCCAGGTGCAGTTGAAGACCAGCTCATTACTGTGGCAAACTGCACCTCAGCCAATGGGAAGCCTCCTTCCGAGATCACGTGGCAATCAGTGATTCCTGGCAACATCAGCACCACGGTGACCAACAACACCGGCGGGACCCTCACTGTGAACAGCCAGTACAGCATCTTCCCAACAAGCGCAGCCAATGGGAAGACCGTTACCTGTGTCATCAGCTCCAGGACAGCCAAGGTTCCCCAAAGTATCCCGGTGGTACTGTCCATACAGTGTGAGTCCAGCAGCCCTCCCCTCACCCCCCTCTAAAGAGCCACTCTGTGGTACTGTCCACACATTGTGAGTGTAGAAGCCCTCCCCTCACCCCCCCCCTCAAGAGCCCCGCTGTGGTACTGTCCATACAGTGTGAGGCCAGCCACCCTCCCCTCACCCCCCTCTCAAGAGCCCCACTGTGGTACGGTCCATACAGTGTGAGTCCAGCAGCCTTCCCCTCACTCTCTTGAATGAGCTCCACTGTGGTACTATTCGTGCCTTTTGAGTGTGTAGAAGGTCACCTCCCCCTCTAAAGAGCCCAGATGTGGCACTGCTCATACAGTGGGTGTTGCAGCTCACCCTCCTCTAAAGACCCCAACTGTGGTACTGCCCATACAGTAGCAGTGTAGTATGTCACCCCAACCCCCTAAGAGTACTACTGTGGTACTGTCTACACAGGGTCAGTAGAGTGGGTCATCCCCCCTCCAAAGAGTCCCAGCTTTGGTACTGTCCATACAGTGTGTGTGTAGGAGCTCACTCCCCCTCCAATGAGCCAAGCTGGGGTCCTGTCAGTACGGTTCCGAGTATGTAGCAGCTAACCCCCACCCCTGCAAGACTTGAGCTGTGGAACTGTCCACACAGTGTCTGTGTGGGTGTTTGTAGTAGTAGTTTACACCCTCTAAAGAGTCCTGGCTTTGGTACTGTCCATACAGTGTGAGTCCAGCCACCCTCCCCTCACCCCCCTCTAAAGAGCCCCGCTGTAGTACTGTCCATACAGTGTGAGTCCAGCAACCCTCCCCTCACCCCCTCTAAAGAGCCTTGCTGTGGTACTGTCCATACAGTGTGAGTCCAGCCACCCACCCCTAACCCCCCCTCTAAAGAGCCCCACTGTGGTACTGTCCATACAGTGTGAGTCCAGCAGCCCTCCCCTCACTCCCTTGAATGAGCTCCACTGTGGTACTATTCATGCCTTTTGAGTGTGTAGAAGGTCACCCGCCATCTAAAGAGCCCAGATGTGGCACTGCTCATACAGTGGGTGTTGTAGCTCACCCTCCTCTAAAGACCCCAGCTGTGGTACTGTCCATACAGTGGCAGTGTAGTATGTCGCCCCAACCCCCTAAGAGTCCTACAGTGGTACTGTCTACACAGAGTGAGTATACTGGGTCATGCCCCCTCCAAAGAGTCCCAGCTTTGATACTGTCCCTACAGTGTGTGTGTAGCAGCTCACCCCCCTCCAATGAGCCAAGCTGGGGTCCTGTCAGTACGGTTACAAGTATGTAGCAGCTAACCCCCACCCCCTGCAAGACTTGAGCTGTGGTACTGTCCACACAGTGTGTGTGTGGGTGTTTGTAGTAGTAGTTTAACCCCCTCTAAGGAGCCCGGCTGCAGTACTGTCTGGACTGTGTGAGCATGTAGCATCCCCCGCCCCCAGAGCTCATCTTTGGTACTGTCCATACAGTGTAAGTGTGTAGTAGTAGCTTATGCCACCCCCCTCCAAAGAGCCCGGCTGTGGTACTGTCTAAGACCATACAGTGTTCACCCCATTGACGCCCTGAGCTGTGGTGCTCTCCGTTCAGTGCAGTGTGTGGGTGTGCGCAGTGGGTCTCCAGAGCACCAGTTTGAGTTTATAGCAACGACTGCCCCTCTAAGAGCTGTAGAGCACTGGGTGCTGTACAGACAATAGATGCATGGCTACAGCACCGCCCGCTCTTCCCATAGTATCCATCAGTCCTGCCCTTCATGGATTGTGTTCAGAAGAGAACTTGGGTGAAGTGGACCCCGCTCTCCCCACAGTGGGCCATTCTGCGAACCACTTTATACACCATTCGAATGCCTTTTGGGCGAGCAGTCCACAGAGGAGGTTATGTCATCCCTTCGCTTTGAAGGCTTCCAATGCTGTAGATTTGAAAGCCATGTTTCCTTGTTGGATGAGGGGTTGGCGTATGCCACCCTGTTTTGTTTTAGTTCCCAGAAGTCTCTGCCTTGCCCCCAGGCTCTTTCCAGTGGTGGCTCTGATCCCCCATCTAACTGATTGTCCTTCTTTTCCAGACCCCCCAGAGGTGAGCATAACTGGGTACGATGACAACTGGTACATCAACCGACAGCAGGTGGAGCTAAAATGCTCTGCCAGCGGCAACCCTCCTCCCACCAAATACGAATGGAAAACGTAAGTTTACTTGAACGTTGATTAAAGCACTTGGAGGGGCAGTGGGTTTTCTTGTGAGCACGTGTTTTGCACAAAGCCTTCCCTGATGTCCAATCAGTATTTCAGGGTATCCTCTGTCGAATCTGCGGGTATCTCAAATGTCGAATCTTCGGTGAGCATTGCAAAGGAATCCCATTCGGTTTTGTGGTAGATAGATTCTGTGCTTCGGTCTGCAGTGGGTACCATGTTTTCTTCACACTTGCCTTACAAACATTTCTTCTCTCACTCTTTACCCAACACCTTCCTTGACTCTTCCTTCCTCAATGCCTGCCCATCTTTGTGCCCTCTTTCATACCTTCTTTGTCTCTCAGTCCCTTGTCTTGTCCCCTTTATCTCCCAGTTTCCTACTCTGTCCTCTATCTCTGTGTCCTTATCTATGTTCTCTTTCTTTCTTAGTGCCCTCATCTATGTCCTCTTCATCTCTGTGCCCTTGTTTGGGTCCTCTTCGTCTCTGTGCCCTCGTCTGGGTCCTCTTCATCTCAGTACCCTCGTCTGTGTCCTCTTTGTCTCAGTGCCCTTGTCTGTGTCCTCTTCATCTGTGCCCTCGTCTGTGTCCTCTGTCTCTCAGTGCCCTTGTCTGTGTTCTCTTTGCCTCTTAGTGCCCTCGTCTCTGCCCTCTTTGTCTCTCAGTGCCCTTGTCTGTGTTCTCTTTGTCTCTATGCCCTCTTTGTCTCCCAGTGCTCTTGTCTGTGTCCTCTTTATCTTTCTGTGCCCTTTGTTTCGCAGTGCCCTCCCCTGTGTCCTTTGCCTCTCGGTGCCCTTGTCTGTGTCCTCTTGACTCTCACTGCCCTTGCCTGTGTCCTTTGTCTCTCAGTGCCCTTCTCTGTGTCGTCCTTGTCTCTCAGTGCCCTTGTCTGTGTCCTCTTCGTCTCTCTGTGCCCTTGTCAGTGTCCTCTTTGTCTCTCAGTGCCCTCGTCTGTGTACTCTTTGTCAACCAATGCCCTCGTTTGTGTCGTCTTCATCTCAGTGCGCTTGCCTGTGTCCTCTATCTCTCAATGCCCTTGTCTGTGTCATCTTCAACTCAGTGCCCTTGCCTGTGTCCTCGTTGTCTCTCAGTGCCCTTGTCTGTTTCCTCTGTCTCTCAGTGCCTTTGTCTGTGTCCTCTGTCTCTCAGTGCCCTTGTCTTTGTCCTCTGTCTCTCAGTGCCTTTGTCTGTTTCCTTTGTCTCTCACTGCCTTTGTCTGTGTCCTCTGTCTCTCTGTGCCCTTGTCTGTGTCCTCTGTCTCTCAGTGCCCTTGTCTGTCATTTGTCTGTGTTCTCCTTGTCTCTCAGTTCCTTTATCTGTGTCCTCTTTGTTTCTCAGTGCCCTTGTCTGTGTCCTCTTTGTCTCTCAGTGTCCTCGCTTGTGTCCTTTGTCTCTCAGTGTCCTCGCCTGAGTCCTCTGTCTCCTTTTGTGTCCTCTTGTCTGTGTCCTCTTTGTCTCTTAGTGCCCTCCCCTGTGTACTCTTTGTCTCTTACTGCCCTCGCTTCTGTCCTTTGTCTCTCAGTGTCATTGCTTGTGTCCTCTTTGTCTCTCAGTGCCCTCGCCTGTGTCCACTGTCTCTCAGTGCCCTTGTCTGTGTCCTCTGTATCTCTGTGCCCTTGTCTGTGTCCTTTGTCTCTCAGTGCCCTCATCTGTTTCCGCTTTGTCTCTCAGTGCCCTCATCTGTGTCCTCTTTGTCTCTCTGCGCCCTTGTCTGTGTCCTCTTTGTCTCTCTGTGACCTTGTCTGTGTCCACTTTGTCTCTCAGTGCCTTCGTCTGTGTACTCTTTGTTCTCAGTGCCCTTCTCTGCATTCTCTTTGTCTCTCAGTGCCCTCGTCTGTCCTCTTGTCTGTGTCCTCTTTGTCTCTCAATGCCCTAGTCTGTGTCGTCTTCGTCTCAGTGCCCTTGTCTATGTCCTCTGTTCTCAGTGCCATTGTCTGTTTTCTCTGTCTCTCATTGCCTTTGTCTGTGTCCTCTGTCTCTCAGTGCCCTTGTCTGTGTTCCCTGTCTCTCGGTGCCCTTGTCTGTCCTCTTGTCTGTGTCCTCTTTGTCTCTCAATGCCCTCGTCTGAGTCCTCTTTTGTTTCTCAATGCCCTTGTCTGTGTCCTCTTTGTCTCTCAGTGCCCTCATCTGTGTCCTCTTGTCTGTGTCCTCTGCACCTCTTAGTGCCCTCCCCTGTGTACTCTTTGTCTCTCAGTGCCCTCGCCTGTGTCCTTTGTCTCCCAGTGCCCTCGCCTGTGTCCTTTTTGTCTCTCAGTGCCCTTGTCTGTGTCCTCTTTGGCTCTCAGTGCCCTCTTCTGTGTCCTCTTTGTCTCTATGCCCTCTTTGTCTCCCAGTGCCCTTGTCAGTGTCCTCTTTGTCTCTCAGTGCCCTCGCCTGTGTCCTTTTTGTCTCTCAGTGCCCTTGTCTGTGTCCTCTTTGTCTCTATGCCCTCTTTGTCTCCCAGTGCCCTTGTCTGTGTCCTCTTTGTCTCTCTGTGCCCTTGTCTGTGTCCTTTGTCTCTCAGTGCCCTCGCCTGTGTCCTTTGTCTCTCAGTGCCCTTGTCTGGGTCCTCTTGACTGCCACTGCCCTTGACTGTGTCCTTTGTCTCTCAGTGCCCTTGTCTGGGTCCTCTTGACTGCCACTGCCCTTGACTGTGTCCTTTGTCTCTCAGTGCCCTTGTCTGTGTCGTCCTTGTCTCTCAGTGCCCTTGTCTGTGTCCTCTTTGTCTCTCTGTGCCCTTGTCAGTGTCCTCTTTATCTCTCAGTGCCCTCGTCTGTGTACTCTTTGTCTCACAATGCCCTCGTCTGTGTCGCCTTCGTCTCAGTGCCCTTGTCTGAGTCATCTGTCTCTCAGTATCCTCATCTGTGTCCAGAGTCTCTCAATGCCCTTGTCTGTGTTCTCTTTGTCTCTCAGTCCTCTTGTCTTTACTCTTGTCTGTGTCCTCTTTGTCTCTCAATGCCCTTGTCTGTGTCATCTTCATCTCATTGCCCTTGTCTGCTTCCTCTGTCTCTCAGTGCCTTTGTCTGTGTCCTCTGTCTCTCAATCCCCTTGTCTGTGTCCTCTGTCTCTCAGTGCCCTTGTCTGTAATTTCTCTGTGTCCTCTTTGTCTCTCAGTTCCCTCATCTGTGCCCTCTTTGTTTCTCAGTGCCCTCGCCTGTGTCCTCTTTGTCTCTCAGTGTCCTCGCCGGTGTCCTTTTTGCTTCTCTGTGCCCTCGTCTGTGTCCTCGTTGTCTCTCAATGCCCTCGTCTGAGTCCTCTATGTTTCTCAGTGCCCTCGTCTGTTTCCTCTTTGTCTCTCAGTGCCCTCGTCTGTGTCCTCTTATCTGTGTCCTCTGCACCTCCTAGTGCCCTCCCCTGTGTACTCTTTGTCTCTCAGTGCCCTCGCCTGTGTCCTTTGTCTCTCAGTGCCCTCGCCTGTCTCCTTTTTGTCTCTCAGTGCCCTCGTCTGTGGCCTCCTTGTCTCTCAGTGCCCTCTTCTGTGTCCTCTTTGTCTCTATGCCCTCTTTGTCTCCCAGTGCCCTTGTCAGTGTCGTCCTTGTCTCTCAGTGCCCTTGTCTGTGTCCTTTGTCTCTCAGTGCCCTCGCCTGTGTAATTTTTGTCTCTCAGTGCCCTCGTCTGTGCACTTTTTGTCACACAATGCACTCGTCTGTGTTGTCTTCATCTCAGTGCCCTTGTCTGTGTCCTCTGTCTCTCAGTGCCCTCGCTTGTGTCCTCTGTCTCTCAATGCCCTTGTCTGTGTCATCTTCAACTCAATGCCCTTGTCTGTGTTCTCTGTCTCTCAGTGCCTTTGTCTGTTTCCTTTGTCTCTCACTGCCTTTGTCTGTGTCCTCTGTCTCTCAGTGCCCTTGTCTGTGTCCTCTGTCTCTCAGTGCCGTTGTCTGTCATTTGTTTGTGTCCTCTTTGTCTCTCAGTTCCCTCATCTGTGTCCTCCTTGTTTCTCAGTGCCCTTGTCTGTGTCCTCTTTGTCTCTCAGTGTCCTCGCTTGTGTCCTTTGTCTCTCAGTGTCCTCACCTGTGTCCTCTGTCTCCTTGCGTGTCCTCTTGTCTGTGTCCTCTTTGTCTCTTAGTGCCCTCCCCTGTGTACTCTTTGTCTCTCACTGCCCTCGCTTGTGTCCTGTGTCTCTCAGTGTCCTTGCTTGTGTCCTCTTTGTCTCTCAGTGCCCTTGTCTGTGTCCTCTTTGTCTCTCAGCGCCCTCGTCTGTGTCCTCTTTGTTTCTCAGTGCCCTTGTCTGTGTCCTATTTGTCTCTCAGTGCCCTCATCTGTGTCCTCTGTCTCTCTGTGCCCTTGTGTGTCCTCTTGTCTGTGTCCTCTTCACCTCTCAGTCCCCTCCCCTGTGTACTCTTTGTCTCTCACTGCCCTCGTGTGTGTCCTTTGTCTCTCAGTGTCCTTGTGGAGTTCTGGACTTTTCGGTACTGTCCAGAGGTGTCAGGGACAACACCCGAAGACCCCTGAGTTCTACCTGTCTCGGTGCACAAATAAACAGAAACACGGGTTTCTTGATGGTGGCGTCAAAGACCAAAGGTTTATTACTGCAGGGACACAGAAGTCACAGAAACTACACACGGCAGATTCTAGGAGCCTGTTCGAATTGCATTAAGTGGTTGCTCCTTAAATACAGAATATTTAGCTGGGGGCAACATTCTCCACATACTAGTGTGTTTCTCAAACTTTATGTCCTAAACAATAAATATTTGGCGTTACACAGGAATCGTCAACAATATCTGATGTCAAAACATTTACAAACGAGAGGTTCCCACTGTTCCATCATAATCCCATGTCATCTTTACATTCAAGAGCCGGACCGCCTCATCGTAAATTTCGTTACCTCCCCCTAATAAAGGCCCAGAAGGAAAGGAGCAGAGCCAGGTGCAGAAGATAGAAAAACAGGATAAGAGATGTTTGTGGGTCGTAAATGGGCAAGGCTACCAGCTTCGGCCGCCTAATCATGATCAGGCCAGCGGACACGAGAACCAGTATTGCAGGACTGGCCTCGGGCAGAGGAGGCAGCTTCTGCCGAGTCATGCGGCCACAGCGTTTCTGTCCTAAGGTGCACGTGTCACTAGAGAGGTGAATCGCCGGCTAAAGCCCACGTGTCCTTAATTGAAATGAAGTGATCAGAGGTCACTGCGTGTCCATTGACTATGCGAGGGCAAGAAAACAAGATGGATGCCATGATCTAAAATGGATGCCATCGATGTATCAGAAATGTGGTTATAACAGGAGTGCTCTTGCTCGTAGCATAGCGAAAACACCAGGATATACTAAATGGATCATTTGCGGTTCATCGGTACCAAAATTATGAGTTTACGACAATGTTGAAAACACGGGTTCAAATCGTCACGGAACCTCACTTGCCTGTGTCCTCTTTGTCTCTCAGTGCCCTCGCCTGTGTCCTTTGTCTCTCAGTGCCCTCGCCTGTGTCCTCTTTGTCTCTCATTGCCCTTGCCTGTGTCCTCTTTGTCTGTCAGTGCCCTTGTCTGTGTCCTCTTTGTCTCTCAGTTCCCTCGCCTGTGTCCTTTGTCTCTCAGTGCCCTTGTCTGCGTCCTCTGTCCCTCAGTGCCCTTTTCTGTGTCCTCATTGTCTCTCAGTGCCCTTGTCTGTGTCGTTTTTGTCTCTCAGTGCCATCGTTTGTGTCCTCTTTGTCTCTCGGTGCCCTTGTATGCGTCCTCTGCCCCTCAGTGCGCTTGTCTGTGTCCTCTTTGTCTCTCATTGCCCTTGTCTGTGTCCTCTTTGTCTCTCAATGCCCTGGTCTGTGTCATCTTCATCTCAGTGCCCTTGTCTGTGTCCTCTGTCTCTCAGTGCCCTTGTCTGTGTCCTCTTTGTCTCTCAGTGCCCTCGTCTGTCCTCTTGACTGTGTCCTCTTTTTCTATCAATGCCCTCGTCTATGTTGTATTCGTCTCAGTGCCCTTGTCTATATCCTTTGTCTCTCAGTGCCCTTATCTGTGTCCTCTTTGTCTCGCAGTCCCTCATCTGTGTCTTTTTTGTTTCTCTGTGCCCTCGTCTGTGTCCTCTTTGTCTCTCAGTGACCTCGCCTGTGTCCTTTGTCTCTCAGTGCCCTCGTTTGTATCCTCTTTGTCTCTCAGTGCCCTCATCTTTATACTCTTTGTCTCTCAGTGCCCTTGCCTGTGTCCTCTGTCTCTCAGGGCCCATGTGTGTCCCTGTGTCTGTGTCCTCTTTGCCTCTCAGTGCCCTCGTCTGAGTCCTCTTTGTCTCTCAGTGCCCTCGCCTGTATACTCTTTGTCTCTCAGTGCCCTCACCTGTGTGCTTTGTCTCTCAGTGACCTTCTCTGTGTCCTCTGTCTCTTAGTGCCCCTCTCTGTGTCCTCTTTGTCTCTCAGTGCCCTCGTCTGTGTCATCTTCGTCTCAGTGCCCTTGGCTGTGTCCTATGTCTCTCAGTGCCCTCGTCTGTGTCCTCTTTGTCTCTCGGTGCCCTAGTCTGTCCTCTTGACTGTGTCCTCTTTGTCTCTCAATACCCTAGTCTGTATCGTCTTCGTCTCAGTGCCCTTTTCTATATACTCTTTCTCTCAGTGGCCTTTTCTGTTTCCTGGGTCTCTCAGTGCCTATGTCTGTGTCCTCTGTCTCTCAGTGCCCTCGTCTGCCCTCTTGTCTGTGTCCTCTTTGTCTCTCAGTGTCCTCTTTGTTTCTCAGCGCCCTCGTCTGTGTCCTCTTTGTCTCTCAGTTACCTCGTCTGTGTCCTATGTCTCTCAGTGCCCTTGTGTGTCCTCTAGTCTGTGTCCTCTGTGTCTCTCAGTGCCCTCGCCTGTGTCTTTTGTCTCTCAGTGCCCTCGCCTATGTCCACTTTGTCTCTCAGTGCCCTTGTCTGTGTCCTCTTTGTCTCTCAGTGCCCTCGTCTTTGTACTCTTTGTCTCTATGTCCTCTTTGTCTCCCAGTGCCCTTGTCTGTGTCCTCTTTGTCTCTCTGTGCCCTTGTCTGTGCCCATTTTGTCTCTCAGTGCCCTCGCCTGTGTCCTTTGTCTCTCAGTGCCCTTGTCTGTGTCCTCTTTGTCTCTCAGTGCCCTCGCCTGTGTCCTTTGTCTCTCAGTGCCCTTGTCTGTGTCCTCCTTGTCTCTCAGTGCCCTTCTCTGTGCCCTTGTCTGTGTCCTCTTTGACTCTCTGTGCCCTTGTCAGTGTCCTCTTTGTCTCACACTTCCCTTGTCTGTGTCGTCTACGTCTCAGTGCCCTTGTCTGTGTCCTCTGTCTCTCAGTGCACTCGTCTGTGTCCTCTGTCTCTCAATGCCCTTGTCTGTGTCGTCTTCATCTCAGTGACCTTGTCTGTCCTCTTGTCTGTGTCCTCCTTGTCTCTCAATACCCTTGTCTGTGTCGTCTTCATCTCAGTGCCCTTGTCTGTTTTCTCTGTCTCTCAGTGCCTTTGTCTGTGTGCTCTGTCTCTCAGTGCCCTTGTCTGTGTCCTCTGTTTCTCAGTGCCCTTGTCTGTCATTTGTCTGTGTCCTCCTCGTTTCTCAGTGCCCTCATCTGTGTCCTTTTTGTTTCTCAGTACCCTCATCTGTGTCCTCTTTGTCTCTCAGTGCCCTCGCCTGTGTTCTCTGTCTCTCAGTGCCCTTGTGTGTCCTCTTGTCGGTGTCCTCATTGTCTCTCAGTGCCCTCACCTGTGTATTCTTTGTCTCTCAGTGCCCTTGTCTGTGTCCTCTGTCTCTCAGTGCCCTTGTCTGTGTCCTTTTTGTCTCTCTGTGCCCTTCTCTGTGTCCTCTTGGTCTCCCAGTGCCCTCGTATGGGTCCTCTTTGTCTCTCAGTGCCCTTGTCTGTTTCCTGTCTCTCAGTGCCTTTGTCTGTGTGCTCTGTCTCTCAGTGCCCTTGTCTGTGTCCTCTGTCTCTCAGTGCCTGTGTGTGTCCTCTTGTCGGTGTCCTCATTGTCTCTTAGTGCCCTCACCTGTGTATTCTTTGTCTCTTAGTGACCTCACCTGTGTCCTTTGTCTCTCAGTGCCCTTGTCTGTGTCCTTTTTGTCTCTCTGTGCCCTTCTCTGTGTCCACTTGGTCTCCCAGTGCCCTTGTATGTGTCCTCTTTGTCTTTCTGTGCCCACGCATGGGTCCTCTTTGTCTCTCAATGCCCTCGTCTGTGTCATTTTCGTCTCAGTGCATATGTCTGTGTCCTCTGTCTCTCAGTGCCCTCATCTGTGTCCTCTGTCTTTCAGTGCACTGGTCTGTGTCATCTTTGTCTCAGTGCCCTTGTCTGTGTCCTCTGTCTTACAGTGTACTTTTCTGTGTCCTCTGTCTCTCAGTGCCCTCGTCATTGTCCTCTTTGTCTCTCGGTGCGCTCGTCTGTGTCCTTTTTGTCTCTCAGTGCCCTTGTCTGTGTCCTCTGTCTCTCAGTGCCCTTGCCTGTGTCCTCGTTGTCTCTCAGTGCCCTCGTCTATGTCGTCTTTGTCTCAGTGCCCTTGTCTGTGTCCCCTGTCTTCTAGTGCCCTTGTCTGTGTCCTCTGTCTCTCAGTGCCCTCGTCTATGTCCTCTTTGTCACTCAGTGTCCTCATCTGTGTCCTCTTTGTCTTCCAGTGCCCCTGTCTTTGTCCTCTGTCTGGCAGTGCCCTCATCTGTGTCCTCTTTGTCTCTCAGTGCACTTGTCTGTCCTCTTGACTGTGTCCTCTTTGTTTTTCAAATCCCTAGTCTGTGTCGTCTTCGTCCCAATGCCCTTGTCTGTGTCCTTTGTCTCCCAGTGCCCTTGTCTGTGTCCTCTGTCTCTCAGTGCCCTTGTCTGTCCTTTTGTCTGTGTCCTCTTTGTCTCCCAGTGCCCTTATCTGGGTCCTCTTTGTCTCTCTGTGCCCTCGTCTATGTCCTCTTTGTCTCTCAGTGTCCTCGTCTGTGTCCTCTTTGTCTTCCAGTGCCCTTGTGTGTGTCCTCTGTCTCTCTGTGCCCTCGTCTGTGTCCTTTGTCTCTCAGTGCCCTTGTTGTGTGTCCTCTTTGACTCTCTGTGCCTTTGTCTGTGTCCTCTTTGTCTCTCGTTACCCTCGTCTGTGTCCTCTTTTTCTCTCAGTGCTCTCGTCTGTGTCATCTCCATCTCAGTGCCTATATCTTTTTCCTCTGTCTCTAAGTGCCCTTGTCTGTGTCCTCTGTCTCTCATTCCCCTGTCTGTCTCCTCATTGTCTCTCAGTGCCCTCTCTTGACTGTGTCCCCTTTGTCTCTCAATGCCCTTGTCTGTGTCCTCTTTGTCTCTGTGTCCTCTTTGTCTCTCAGTGCCCTCGTCTGTGTTCTGTTTGTCACCCACTGCCCTCGTCTGTGTCCTCTTTGTCTCTCAGTACCCTCGTCTGTGTCCTCTTTGTCTCTATGTCCTCTTTGTCTCTCAGTGCCCTTGTGTGTGTCCTCTTTGTCTCTCAGTGCCCTTGTCTGTGTCCTCTTTGTCTCTCTATGCCCTCGTTTATGTCCTCTTTGTCTATTAGTTCCCTCGTCTGTGTCCTCTTTGTCTCTGTGTACTCTTTGTCTCTCAGTCCCCTAGATATTAGTCCCACAGGGCCCATGTCCACTATCTCTTCATCCTTCAGTGAGCTGTCCCTCATTGCCTTTGCCTATGCTCCCTTTATCCTTCATTGTTCTTGCCTGAACGTCCTGCCCTCAGTGCTGTTACCTGTTTGTCCCTGGGAGAGATCGACTGTGCACCCTACATTCCACACTGCCCTCATTCATGCTCTCCATCTCTCAATCTTATTAGCCATGATCGCTCATCCCTCAGTGCCCTTACTGATGCTATTTTCATCACTCATTACCTTTTTCTATCCTCTTTTTCCCTCCTTGTCTTCCTTCATGGTTTTTCGTTGTTCAGTCCCATTGCTCGTGCTCTCTTTTTCTTGCCGGGCCGAAGATATCTCACACCCTGGGATGCATGGGCTAAAGAGATATCACACCCTAGGATGCATGGACTGAAGGCATCTTACACCCTAGGATAAAGCGATATCACACCCTAGGATGCATGGGCTGAAGGTATCTTACACCCTAGGATGCATGGGCTAAAGAGATCTCACACCCTAGGATGGAGGGGCTGAAGGTATCTTACACCCTAGGATGAATGGGCTAAAGAGATCTCAGACCCTAGGATGCATGGGCTTAAGAGATAACACACCAGAGGATGCATGGGCTGAAGGTATCTTACATACTGGGATGCATGGGCTAAAGAGATCTCACACCCTAGGATGCATGGGCTAAAGAGATCTCATACCCTCGGATGCATGGGCTTAAGAGATCTCACACCAGAGTATGCATGGACTGAAGGTATTTTACAGCCTAGGATGCATGGGCTGAAGGTATCTTATACCCTAGGATGCATGTGCAGAAGGTATCGTACACCCTAGGTCGCATGGGCTGAAGGTATCTTACACCCTAGGATGCATGGGCTGAAGGTATCTTACAACCTGAGATGGATGTATGACGTTACAATGCATACTTTTACAACGCACACCTTTACAACGCATTTTTTACAACGCAACATCCATTACAATGCATTCCATTACAACGCATGCCATTACAACAAATGTTTAAAAACTACCTTTACAACGCATTCCATTACATCACATACTACCTTTACAACACATACCATTACAACGCATAACATTACCTTGCATGTAAGGTAAGTATTGGATAGTGTAGGGGTAAAAATTACTATTCTAACTCCAGGGGGGTGCAACAGTAGAGTAAGTGTTGGATAGTGTAGGAGTAAAAATTACTATTCTAACTCCAGGGGGTGCAACAGTAGGGTAAGTGTTGGATAGTGTAAGGGTACTATATGTTGTAATGTTATGCATTGTAATGGTATGAATTGTAGTGTCTGCGTTGTAATAACATGCGTTGTAGTGGTATGCGTTGTAGTGTCATGCGTTGTAATGGTTGCGTTGTAAATGCATGCGTTGTAATGGATGTTGCGTTGTAAAAGTTTCGTTGTAATGGTAGTGCGTTGTAAAAGTTGCATTGTAAAGGTTGTTTCCCCCTGAGATGCATGGGCTGAAGGCATCTTACACCGTAGGTAGGATGCAAGGGATGAAGTTATCTTACACCTTAGGATGCATGGGCTGAAGATATCTTGCACCGCGGACGCATAGGCTGAAGGTATCTTACACCGTGAGATGCATGGGCTGAAGGTATCTTAATTTATTGTATTGTAATTGCATTTATATAGCGCTTACTATCCCTGACGAGGCGTCAAAGCGCTTTTTTGGCGAGTAGCACGCTACTCCGGGACCCATAGAGGTTTTAGTGTTGAATTAGTAGAGTGAAAAACATGCAAGTACATTTTAAGTGGTGGATAGGTTAGTCAGTTATTTGGATTTTGAATGATAGCAGAAGGATATAGGAGGACAAAGGTTTGTATTTATATAGCGCTTGTTGACGCACGCTATTCAGGAAGCCTACAAAGGATTAGTGGTGAATTAATGTGATGAATTAATCTGATGAAATATGAAGTAATTTCAGTGCTGGATATTAGTCAGTTACTTGGAGTGAGAAGGATAGCGGAGGGATAAAAGGGGAAGAAATATTTGCATTCATATAGCACTTGTTACCCCTGATGGGTGTTGAATCGCTTTTCTGGCGAGTAGCACGCCACTCTGGAAAAAAATAACGAGAACCTACTTTACCTGTGACTTGAATTTCCTCCCATAGGATAACATTGCTTGATTTTAACTGAAAAGTGTCTAAGTGTCAACTTTGAAAATACATTTATATTCTTCAAAAATCACAACTGTAACCAAAACGCTTTTACTTAACTGTTTACAGCTTATGTCCCGGGTAGAAAACCCCATTGAGCTCAATGTTAATTTGTGTTTGAAATTTTGTTGCCTATTGCACTTACATAGTCTATTGCCTTTTTGTGAAGTAATTACCTAAAGTTACTCATATTGAGAAAAGTATATTTTGATACCTGTTGGTTCTAAAATAAAACAACTAAATTTTTTGATATAACAACAATTGGCCTAGAGTTCAGTTCTTGAGTGTGTGAGACCATTTGCTGACAGAGTGTGCTCAACAAATGCTATACACTATCCTCCGACACCGCCCACTGCTCGACCAAGCCCCCACTTTAGAGAGTAAGGTTATATCTAACTGTAACCTCTGCCATACCTCTGGAAATGAAATAAAATGAAATGAAAAATTGCACTTATATAGCGCGTAACTACCCAGAGGCCTCGCAGCGCTTCTGGAGACTGGGGACTCTATACACACACTTTACTTTACTTTGGTCCAGTATATATAAAGCCACTTTCTTACACCTGGGTCATAGTAATACCAGTTATTTACCATTTGTAGAAGTGTCATGTGCATGGTAGGAAGTGTAATCCAAAATAAAAAGCTATTATTATTACCCTAATGGTCACGAAAGCTAACATATAGAAAATGTACAACTGGTGCTCCTCCTTTGAGTGGGCATAACTGCAGAGAACGTGGCACACAGGTGAGCCATTATGGGGGTACAGATAGGGTCAATAGTTAGGGCTAAAGATGACACAGGCCTTTTTATAAACAGTGTCAGGGGTCTTTTTGAATGTGAAGTACGTTGGTCAACCAAAGAGTACTAAGCGGAAAACAGAAAAAGTTCTAAAATAAATGACGAAAGTGAGACATACTTACTTTGTTTCAAATTTCAGCAATGCTCCCAGTCATCAATGACATCCACTCATCGGAGATGGTCACTAGGTAATGAACAACTGAAAACCTCAATTTTGCTCACAATCTACTCCTCTTGAAACAGGGTAAACTTGAACAAAAATGAGGACAGGCACACAGAGAAAAGCAGCAATGGCGATGTAAAGCCACAGTCCATGTGCATTATTCTTCAACAGTCTTAATATCATTTGGCTATTAATTTAGAACAAATTCAAGAGTGTTATTTACTATGTACGGCCCTCTCTCAACTGCATTTTATCAACACGAGAAAACCTGTTGATGGTAGCTTGGTTGAATTAAGATTGAGAAATAAGGCAACAGACTTATGCGCAGGAAACACATTGCCGCAAAAAAATAGGTTTAATAGGCGGAAAAAGGTAAACTCTCATTGAGCTAGCCAAAGATTATGAATATATGATTCAAACCAAGAGCAAGTCTCAAGTCTAAACAACAGGGGCCTCATTTATGAAAAGTGACGCATCGCTGCGTGAAAACAGCGATGCGTCACTTTTCAGTGCGCACTCCTTGCGACACCAATGATGCGTCATATTTAATATATGATGCATCATGTCGCAAGGACTTACAGATACGTCAGTATTTCTGACGCATCTGTAAGCGCAAAAGTGACGCATTGCTGGAGTGTGTCACAAAAGTGACGCATCTCCAGCAATGCGTCCTTTCACATGGGGAGAGCCCCATGTGAAAGGGCTTGCGTCAGTCTTACGCCTGCTGTGAGGCAGGCGCAAGATTTTGACGCAACCGCATCCTAAAAGTGACGCAGTGAAATCTCATAGATTTCACTGCGTCACTATTACGAGGCTTTTTGCGGGGGAACGCCCCCTCTGCATACATGATACCTGACGCAGGTATAATGTGGCGCAGGGGTTTAAAAAGTGACGCATCTACCTAGATGCATCACTTTTTAAATATGGCGCAACAAGGCGCATGTTTTACGCAGCAGATGCGTCACAAAATGATGGCTTCACTGAAACTAAGGATGTTTGGTATCAAACATCTCATATGAATAAACTCACGCTGATTCTACTTATGGATTTATTAATACATGCACCAAGATGGCCCCTGAAAACCTACTGACTACTAGTGCTCTGGCTGACTGGTGTAGACCAGTCTGCCACCACAGACAGGTTTCTGATCCAGTGCAAGTAAGGGAAGAAACAATGCCTGGTCTGTCACCTTCCCGAAGCAGGATGAATAAGTGATCAGCATATCAAGGCAGGAGGCTTCAAAGACCTCTGCTACCTCTGATATGCAACCCAAGGCTTCCCAAGACAGGGGGAATGCCACCTCCCTGTCCTGAGCCCGTTTGGTGCCAGGACAGGCGGAAACATTAGCTAGTCAGGAGTTGTGTTCCCCTCTCAAGCTAGTTCCACCCCTAAGGTGGGCTACTGGAAGTGGACACTACTTTAAGAATTGCACCATTAAGCTTTGGCAGAATAAGACTCTCTGGGTCACGGTTATGCTAACTTCCCACATATTTGCTTAAATTGAATGGTGACAAAACCAAGATTCTGATCGTGGGTTGAAACGCTCAATCGTGGGGCCCGGAGTCCTGGTCTGCGCCTTTGGGAATTGTTCGTACCCCTTCTACCAAAGTGAAAAGCCTGGCCTTTTGGTTAGCTGATGCTCTTTCTACGCGCCCTCAAGCAGCTACAGTTGCAGCCATCTGCTTTGCAGTCATGAAATGGGTGGGAAATATTATCTGGATCATCCCTCACTCTGCACTGAGAATGCTAATTCAGACGCTTATCCTTTCAAGACTGGATTATGGGAATGATCTGTAACCGGACGCTGACAAGGCGGCTACCAGTCGTCTTCAGGTTGCATGATGATGATGTTTTACACCCTAGGATACCTAGGTTGACGCGCGCGCCTGCCTTGAGGGCGATGCACTGCATAGGGCACTCCCGATGATGGGTTCTCCCCTGCTCTCTTACAGCATCAATGGAAAGCCTCTGCCCAAGACGGTTGATGTGATTGGGAACCTGTTGGTGGTGAGGACGGTGGACTATCTGGTGAACACAACCTTTTTCTGCGAGGCCTCCAACGCCCGCGGCACTCGCTCTGCGCAGCTTGGAGTCTTCGTCAGAGGTGAGGCGTTTCATTTGTTGGCTTTAGGGATCTGATATGAGGACGGAATACAGTCATTCTAGTCCTACGTCTAGTGGTCAAGGTTGGCCTGAATCCAGTCCGGGCTTGAGTTATCTGCTCTTTGGTATATCTGGACTAGATCTAGGGTAATCATGGATGATCTTGCTTCACTGCAGGGGTCCTGCATGTCCAAGCTGATGCAGAGTCGTACACCAGGCTTCTAGGAGCTAGTAAATGGTAGTGCTGAGGGAGGGTCTGAGATGGCATTTGGCATATTCTGTTGTCCCAGCTCCAGCTGGAGTGCCTTCCATGATGGGTTCATCGAGGCACGAGCTGGTGGGTGCCCTCCAGTGTGGTCTTGGGCCGAAGACGTTGATGCTCCTCGTCTCTGAGGAGAACAGTGAAATCTTCAATAAACTTGATAATTCCATCACAAACGTGACTTATATCCTGTCCACCAAATTACAATTCTATTATATCCTAAGGAACTTATAATAAAGCGGTCAGGGTATCCATCCCGTTTGAGACAGAGTATCCCAGCCTCCAAGATCGTAATCGGGCCCTAAGTCCCTACTCTTCGAGGGTTAAGTCCAAAGAATTGCTCTACAGAGCGGTGAGGGCGTATGGTATTTTTCTGCCTTGCTGGGGATGGGTGAGAGTGCACGCGACAAATAAAGGGATTTCTTAGCATTCATCCTCAATGGCTGCTTTGAACCCGTGGTTGACACCCCCGCTTTGAACCCTTGAGCTACCGTTGCACTGTTAAGGTGGGAGCTTTAAGCAGCAGTCACAGATGGGATGAGGGCTTTAAACAGCAATAACGTGCTTCCAAATTACATTGGTTGCATCCCCTTGGGCACTCTTTTGGGTTCCTATGGACAAGGACTCCACGAAGTCTTGTGATTTTTAAATCCATATGTTTACTTTTTAATTGTTCATCATTTTCTTAACAATCAAATGCCTTTTCAGAAATTTGCGTTATTTCTTTTAGCATCTAGCCCAACAGTCGGTCAGTTTACACATGAACTCAGATAGTTCCTATGCATTTCGAGCGAACTGCCCTTCTTCCGGGAGCATCTCTAAAACATGAAAATCATAGCACATGTTATACTATTAGTACCAACAAATTTTGGTCTTTCTCTAACATTAGGTGCACTGCCTTATAACCCCTGGTGACGCGTGAAAACTTCCTTGGGTGTATTGTCCTGTGCGTTACGTGTGGGTTTGTGCAGATAAGTATGTGAAACGCTAAAAAAAAAAAAGAAAAACAGCAATGGTACACTAATATCGAACTCATCGCTGAAGTTCTTAAGACATCTGTAGGCAAGGTACGAAATCATTAGTTTTTAGCAACAACTAGAAACCGTATATGTTTGATATTTATAAAGCTTACGCGGCTCGAGAACCTACTTGAAAGTTGCTAATGCGGTGTTTCGCTCTGTTGTTGCGGTGCCAAACTCTGTAGGCCCTTCCGTATAGTAGTGGGGCATACACGCAAATTGGCTGGCGGGCGTCACGTGGCATGACGTCCTCAGCCAGTGCGGAAAGAACGGAAAAACAGACTCATATGTAAAGTAAATACAAACGCACTGGTCATGTAAATGAGGGAATATAACGTCGCTAACTCTGTCACTAAAAAGTGGAAGCTCAGGAATAATCTAGAGAATTCGAAAAATACGAAGAAATTTGAAAGGTGTATAAAATAAAAATGTGAAGAAACCGAAGATAGTGTGACCGAGTAAAGACAAGTGCTCAGGTGTGACAATAGTTTGCAAATAAGAATGTGTTAACATGTGCAAGAGGTGCTAACATATTTCCTGTCTGAAGTGTTTAAAACAGACTATTCACCTTATGTGGTCATTCCATAACTTGCATCATGTACGCAGAACATGTTGCCACTATGGCAGTACAGTGAGATTGTGTCAGGGATAACATGCCTGTTCTATACGATCATTTAACCCATTGGGTTTGCCTGAGTTCAATTTGCTTATCCAGAAGTTTTCGCAGCGTAATCAATGGTGTCTTATTGTCCCTGCCTTCCATTTTCTCCATGACTTCTAGGACCATGAATTTTAGTTGGGAAATGTTGTGATGTTCTTCCATAAAGTGCATCGCCACGGTAAATTTCACGTTTCGTGTTCTTATGTTTGACTTGTGTTCATTGCTCGTATTTTAATTTTCCGTTCCGTTTTGCAGATGTAGACTTTTCCACATGGGCATTTCAATATGGCAGATTCTTAATACTGACAGCACCCAGAACATCACATCAAAAGGAACCAGACCGTGCACTAACTGTAACAATTACAATAACATAATACAAGGCAACATTTTAACACATCCAATGATCGGTCACAACATCAAACTCACGGTATCAGCCAAATGCGACACGTTCAACGTGATATACCTATTGAAATGCCCATGTGGAAAAGTCTACGTGGGCAAAACGGAACAGAAAATAAAAATACGCATCAATGAACACAAGTCAAACATAAGAACACAAAATGTGAAATCTACAGTGGCGATGCACTTTATGGAAGAACATCACAAAATTTCCCAACTAAAATTCATGGTCCTACAAGTCATTGAAAAAAGTGAAGGCAGGGATAATAACAAACATCTACTGCGCCGCAAAAACTTCTGGATAAGCAAATTGAACTCAGGTAAACCCAATGGGTTAAATGATTGTATAGAACTGGCATGTTATCTCTGTCACAATATCTCTGTACTGCCATAGTGGCAACATGTTCTGTGTTCATGATGCAGGTTATGGAATGACCACATTAGGTGAATTGTCTGTTTTGAACACTCTAGAGAGGAAATATTTTAGCACCTCTTGCACATGTTAACACATTCGTATTTGCAAACTATTGTCACACCCGAGCACTTGTGTTTACTCAGTCGCACTATCTTCGGTTTCTAAACATTTTTTTTACACATTTCAAATTTCTTCCTATTTTTCCTATTTTTCAAATTCTCAAGATTATTCCTGAGCTTTCACTTTTTAGTGACAGTGTTAGCGAAGTTATATCCCATCATTTACATGACCAGCGCGTTTGTTATTTCTTTACATACAAGTCTGTTTTCTTGTTCTTTCCGTACTGGCTGAGGACGTCATGCCACGTGACGCCCACCAGCCAATACGCGTGTATGCCCCACTACTATACGGAAGGGTTGACAGAGTTCGACACCGTAACAACAGAGCGAAATACCGCATTAGCAACTTTCAAGTAAGTTCTCGAGCCGGGTAAGCTTTACAAATATCAAACGTATACGGTTTCTAGTTGTTGCTAAAAACTAATGACTCGCGCTTCGTACCTTGCCTACAGATGTCTTAAGAACTTCAGCGACGAGTTCGATGTAAGTAGCACTGCGTTTTTTTGTTTGTTTGTTTTTTACTTTTTTTTGAGCGTTTCACATACTCACTTATCTGCACAAATCCACACTTTTTCACAAATTTCTGAAAATGCATTTTGTAGCAAATAAAGTTCTTGAATCCAGTAAGTAAATATAGGTTTGATTTACTGTAGATTAATCCAAGTTAAGTAACAATAAAATGATCCATAGATGTAATAATAAAAACCCCACCAGGAGCAGTTCTTCTCTCGCTCAGCCTGTCTGCCATCAACTGCCTCTACTCAGAGCAGTCAGGTACCAAACATTCTAGTGTGTCATCAAACATTCCACCAGATACAGTGGCTAGGCAATGGGGAAATCTAAGCAAGGGAAATGCAAGACATAAGCAAGATGTAACACATCCCCCTTCCTTAGAAAACAACAAACTGAAATTAAGAAAATATACATACAAAACAGAGAAAAGAACACAAAGCAAAATGAAAAGATCACATTACATTGCATTCTTAAAAATAAGACAATTGCATTCTGAAATATAATAACAATTGCATTTTTTTTGCATATACACTTAATGCACAGGACAATACACACCAGGAAGTTTTCACGAGTCACCAAGGGTTATAAGGCAGTGCACCTTTTGCTACATAAAGACATACAGTGGCAGCCAACTTTCAGAAAGCTATGCTTGAGGTCAGTACCTGGATGGCCTCAAATTGTCTTAGACTCAACTCGGACAAGACCGAGGTTATGACCTTTGGAAAACTCTCTCCAGAATGGTCGACTAACTGGTGGCCGGAAAAGCTCGGCCACCCACCTGTCCCAGTGGAAAAAGCCAGAAACCTGGGAGTCATTTTTGACAGCAAGTTGGCCTTCGACCTGCATACAAACAAGGTTGTGTCGTCTTCATTCTTTATCCTGAAAAAGATAAAGAAGCTGCTGCCTTATCTCCCTCTCTCAGCTGGGAAGACTTTGGTTTCTACCTTAGTCTTCTCCAAAATGGATTACGGAAACGCTCTCCTTCTCCACACCCAGAAGCGAGTCATAACAAAGCTGCAATCCATTCAGAATGCGGCAGCCAGGATTCTCCTGAGCATTCCTCGCCGCAATTCTACCACTCTTGGCATTCGTCAACTCCACTGGCTGAGAGTTGAGAGCCGCATCAAATTCAAGGCCCTCTGTATTGCATATAAGGCAGTACACGGCATAGGACCCAGGTTTCAGCCATATATTCCTAGACGGCAATTAAGATCGGCCAATACCAACCTCCTCACTGTGCCACGTACAAGAACCGCCACCTGTGGAGATAGACGTTTCTTGGTGGCCACCCCAAAACTCTGGAATCTTTTGCCACAGTCCATCAAATCTGCCCCTAACCTGATGAGCTTCCGCAGGCTCCTAAAAACTTGGTTATTTAACCAGTAAAAGGATCACTGACCCCAGTAGCTCCACAGCGCCGAGACACCCCAGGGTATTTGTTGCGCTATAAAAATTACGAAAATAAAATAAATAAATAAATAAATAAATAAATTTGATGGTACCTATTAGTATAACATGTGCTATGGTTTTCATGTTTTAGAGATGCTCCCGGAAGAAGGGCAGTTCGCCCGAAATGCATAGGAGCTATGTGTAAACTGATCGACTGTTGGAATAGATGCTAAAAGAAATGACACAAATTTCTGAAAAGGCATTCGATTGTTAAAAAAATGATGAACAATTAAAAAGTAAACATATGATTTAAAAAATCACAAGACTTTGTGGAGTCCTTGTCCATAGGAACCGTAACAGAGTGCCCAAGGGGATGCAACCAAATTAATTTGGAAGCATGTTATTGGTTCATGATACTCAGACGTCATAAGGATGGAAGACACCACCAGTGGAGCACCTAACATACTCTATTAACCAATTTAACACATTAGTAGGAATAACCTCGAGGCTGTGCACTAGATATGGGCGGATTTTGCGGATCCACGATCCGCGGATTTTGCGGATTTACGGATCGTAGATCCGCAAAATCGGCGGATTTGCGGATTTGCAGATCCGCGGATTTGCCCTGCTGAATCATTTCAGCTTACTAGTTTCAGCGGCCATGTGTGTGTTACTATGCAATCGCCCGAGGGGCGCAGGGTTCCCTTGGGTGAGCTGTCCATCATAGTGGGTCAATGGTGGGAAGACGGTGCACACTGTGAGTGTGTGGGGGGGGGCTTCCAAGCCCAAAGTCAGGCGTCCCGAAGGGCGCAGGGGTCCCTTGAGTGAGCTGTCCATCTTAGTGGGTGAATGGCGGGAAGACGGTGCAAACCGCGAGTGTGTGGGCGGGGCCAAACGGGCAGGGCTTCCATGTGAGTTCACACATGCTTCTTGTGTGTTTAAAAGGTCAGAGAAAGATCAGTTCAGCAGATGAAGAGAAAGAAGCTCCTGGTCACAGGAACAGCACGGGTATTGCGCTCGTGAAAGTCAAGGATGCAAAAGCCTCTATCCAGCATCACAGCTGATTTTCCACGGCTTTCAGCGGCCATGTGTGTGTTACTATGCAATCGCCCCGAGGGGCGCAGGGTTCCCTTGGGGGAGCTGTCCATCATAGTGGGTGAATGGCGGGAAGACGGTGCAAACCGCGAGTGTGTGTTCGGGGCCAAACGGGCAGGGCTTCCATGCGAGTTCACACATGCTTCTTGTGTGTATAAAAGGTCAGAGAAAGATCAGTTTAGCAGATGAAGAGAAAGAAGCTCCTGGTCACAGGAACAGCACGGGTATTGCGCTCGTGAAAGTCAAGGATGCAAAAGCCTCTATCCAGCATCACAGCTGATTTTCCACGGCTTTCAGCGGCCATGTGTGTGTTACTATGCAATCGCCCGAGGGGCGCAGGGTTCACTTGGGTGAGCTGTCCATCATAGTGGGTGAATGGCGGGAAGACGGTGCAAACCGCGAGTGTGTGGGCGGGGCCAAACGGGCAGGGCTTCCATGCGAGTTCACACATGCTTCTTGTGTGTATAAAAGGTCAGAGAAAGATCAGTTCAGCAGATGAAGAGAAAGAAGCTCCTGGTCACAGGAACAGCACGGGTATTGCGCTCGTGAAAGTCAAGGATGCAAAAGCCTCTATCCAGCATCACAGCTGATTTTCCACGGTAGGTTTGGGAAGAAGGCACACCTGCCTCGACGATGCTCACGATTGTTTTTGGGCTGATGAATGAGTCACTCACAGGAAGGGCATGTTGTAACTATTTTACGATGGCGCCGGCAAGCTGCCAGCGCCATCCTAAAATACTTACTAAATTAGCTTCAACAGGAAGCTCTAATAGATAAAATAAAGCAGGTGCTCGCACCTGCTTTATTTTATCTATTAGAGCTTCCTGTTGAAGCTAACTTAGTAACTATTTTAGGATGGCGCTGGCAGCTTGCCGGCGCCATCGTAAAATAGTTACAAGTTGACAGGCCAGCCAGGCTTCAACTTTTGCCCCCGGAATCCGCCGCTCGCGGATTTGCGAATTCGCGGTAAATTCGTGGGAGTTCGCGGATCGCGAATTTACCGAAAATTCGCAAAATCCGCGAGCGGAACGGATTTTGCGCTCATATTTACTGTGCACCAGCATTTCAATGGACTGGCTTTAAACAGCAGTCACAGGTGGGATGGGGGCTTTATGCAGCAGTCACTGGAGGTATGGGGGCTTCATGCAGCAGTTTCCGGAGGGATGAGGGCTTTATGCAGCTGCTGCTGGTAGGTTGAGGGCTTTATGCAGCAGTTACTGGTGGGATGGGGGCTTTATGCAGCAGTTGCTGCTGGGATGGGGCTTTATGCAGCAGTCGCTGGTGGGATGGGGTCTTTATGCAGCAGTCACTAGCGGAGGGAAGGGAGCTTTATGCAGCAGTCTCTGGTGGGGGGATGGGGGCTGTATGCAGCAGTCACTGGTGGGGGGATGGGGGCTTTATGCAGTCGTCACTGGTGGAATGGGGGCTTTATGCAGCAGTCTCGGTGGTTGGATGGGGGTTATGCAGCAGTTGCTGATGGGATGGGGGCTTTATGCAGCAGTCGCTGGTGAGATGGGGTTTTATGCAGCAGTTGGAGGAAAGGGGGGCTTTATACAGCAGTCGCTGGTGGTGGGATGGGGGGTTTATGGAGCAGTCGCTGGTGGTATGGGGTCTTTATGCAGCAGTTGTAGGTGCGATGGGGCCATTATACAACAGTCACTGATGGTGGGATGGGGGCTTTGTGCAGCAATGACTGGTGGGGAGATGGGGGCTTTATGCAGCAGTCACTGGTGGCATGGAGGCTTTATGCAGCAGTCGTTGGTACCATGGGGGCTTTATGCAGCAGTTGCTGGTGCCATGGGGGTTTATGCAGCATTCGCTGGTGCCATGGGGGCTTTAAGCAGCAGTCGCTGGTGCCATGGGGGATTTATGCAGCAGTCGCTGGTACGATGGAGCCTTTATGCAACAGTTGCTGGTGCAATTGGTTCTTTATGCAGCAGTCGCTGGTGCGATGGGGCCTTTATGCAGCAGTCGCTGGTGGCATGAGGGGGTTATGCAGCAGTCACTGGTTGCATGGGGGCTTTATGCAGCAGTCGCTGGTGGCATGGGGGCTTTATGCAGCAGTCGCTGGTGGCATGGGGGCTTTATTCAGCAGTCACTGGTGGCATGGGGCTTTATGCAGCAGTCACTGGTGATGCGATGGGGGCTTTATGCAGCAGTCGCTGGTGGCATGGGGGTCGTATGCAGCAGTTGCTGGTGTGGAGATGGGAGCTTTATGTAGCAGTCGCTGGTGTGATGGGGCCTTTATGCAGCAGTCACTGTTGCATAGATGGGGGGTTATGCAGCAGACACTGGTGCAGAGATGGGGGCTTTATGCAGCAGTCACTGGTGCAATGAGACCTTTATGCAACAGTCGCTGGTGGTGGGATGGGCGGTTATCCGGCAGTCGCTGGTGCGATGGGGCCTTTATGCAGCAGTCACTGGTGCGTAGATTGGGGGTTATGCAGCTGTCACTGGTACGGAGATGGGGGTTATGCAGCAGTCTTTGTTAGGATGAGGGTTATGCAGCAGTCTTTGGTGCAGTGGGGTATGCAGCAGTCTTTGGTGCAATGGAGGTTATGCAGCAATCTTTGGTGGGATGGGCGTTATGCAGCAGTCTTTGGTGGGATGGGGGTTATGCAGCAGTCTTTGGTGGGATGGGGATTATGCAGCAGTCTTTGGTGGGATGGGGGTTTTGAACAGTGAATCTTTCTGGATTAACTTTGCTGTGCATTATTCCGCCATCTAGTGGTTGGGTCCGGAATCGTAGTATTTTTCCTTTTTTTTTTGTGGCCCAGGTGGGCGTCGAAATTCCACCATTTAGCGACCTTCTTGATGTCGGCGTGCTTCCCACAACATGCAGGGGCAAGGGCCACCTCCATCGCTCCGAGACTTGGGCCTCTCCAGTGGAGAGGAGGACAATATCGCAGAAGGACTGGAGGACTGCAGGGTCGTCGAGGTCCAGAAGAAGACGTCAAAGAGACGTGTGGCTCACTGGTTAGAGCAGGCAGACCCTGAAGCAGAGGTCAGACCCGGGACCAGGGTTCGATTCCCGACGCGGCAGGGTGTTGAGCTCAAATGTCCACGGACTTGATAATTCTCGCTTCGGTGCCTGACCTAATCATGGGTTCACACTCTGCAACTCTGGACATTAAGCTTGCTTAATCTCCACAACGGCCCCCCCCTGCGGCGGGATGCCTGGCTTTCACCTTGGGGATGCCCTGTAGGGGCTATCTCACAGGGAAAAACCAGGACGGGTTCCCAAGGCAAGCGTGGAGATACCCCTTCGGGGGTCGATTCTGGCGCTATATAAGAAATGTAATAATAAATGTAATAATAAAGAAAGTAAGGGAGTTGTCGACCCCTAGACACCCGAGTGACACTCGAAAGGGTGAAGCTAAAGCCCCAAGCGACACTCGTAGGAGTGAAGCCAAGTCCTCGAAGGGAACATTGCCGCCGAAACACTATACAAAGGCAAGAGCGACCAAAGACAGTCAGCTGAGCAGATCCTTCGAAAAGGACTTCCAATCGGCAAAAGCCCTCGAAAAACCTAGATAGTCAAAGGTTGCCCTTGAAAAGGACACCTCAGCACAGAGGAAAGAAGGGCCTACATCGACCTAGACTGCCTCGAAGCGAGGCACTCCAACCCTCGACGCCGAACATGCCGCCGAGATGAGAGGAAGAAGAGGAGGCTCGAGGCCGAAATGGTGAGCATCCTGCAGCAGAAAAGGGACTTCGACGAGAAGATGAGTCGATACACCATCTCGCCAAAACATGCACTCCAAGTCGAAAGAGACGACAAGGATGCCAAACCTTTGTCTCCTGAATGAGAGCAATATCTGTATGTTTGAAGGCTAAATTGGAAATAATTTTCTTCAATTTTAATGTAATAATTTAAGACATTGACCGAGACAATTTGCTTAGGACTTTATGTCATGATGCTGAATTGAAATGTTTGAGTATATTTGTACTGTCTGAAAATGGGTAAATAGCGTAAAAAGAAAAGAGGAGGTTGATAATATGGGAATGTGATAATGGAAAATTGCTGGAGGGAAAAACTATCTGGAGCATAGTAAACCTGAAACCAATATGTGGAAATATAACCACAAAATATTATTGATACTAAACTTTAAATGGTGTAGGTACACCGTTCTAAATGCTAAGATAAAAAGCTCACTAAATATCAAAGAATGTGCATCTTTCGTCGTGGGTCTAAACCTCAGTTCAAAACACAGACTCTGAAGGGTAAAATAGAAAACTACTCATGGTCAAAAGGATATTTGAGAAAACAACCCATGATGGAGTTATAAAGTCCATACAGGAGAAAGTCTGCAAATACAAATATAGTATGAAATTTACATGGTGTATTGAACAACAATGTATGAGTAATAGAAATTAATTCTATCCATCAGCGGTAATAACTGCAGTAAAACAGCAATACAATTATAGTAATACATAGCATGTGTAAATACATATCAGGCTAGAAGAAGCAACAGTGGAACGTTTATCATCTATTCATTTATCAAAAGACCTGGATGACTGTAGAGGTGATCTCGATTTGTCTCTGGTATTTCCTGTGTCAGTGCCTCTACACAGCGAACAACTTTATCTCTGTCAGACTGCTTCTTAAAGGTACGGGTGTGTAATCTACCAGGTCGGTGGCTTTGTGGATCATTCTGTAATTGAAGTTGACTGTTTATAGTTGTTTAGTTTAGGGGTGGTGGAGTGTAAGGTCGATGTGCTGGTCATCTAAATTGTCCAGAAAATATACCAGATCCTCAGTCTCATGATCCACATTGTAGCAGGTTCTAAAACACCATATTTGATATCCCATTCTGAAGTCTTGGCATAAGTTGCAGGAATACTTTTTGTTTGGAATTGGTTTCAGTAGAGAAGGCCGCAGAAATACATACTTCATGGCCTTCCAAGTCAGAAGGACCATGTTTATGAGCAGCTGTTACTAATTGACAGATTTGTTCATGACACAGGAGACACGCAATAACTAGTCTAGGTCTAGAATCAAGGGTTGAAGCTGAAGTTCTTGACCGAATCCTGTGAGCTCTCTGCAACTCAAGGGGATGCTCACAGGATATGGTCAGTAGTCGCCGAATTAACGTTAGTAGCAAACTCTTCACATAATTCTTCACGTCCATTTTTTCTAGAATTCCATAAAAACAAATGTCATTTCTTCTGGCCCAGGTTTCAAAATCTATTACTTTTTGTTATAAATGCCAGGTTTCCGGACCCCAACATCTCATTTTTCTTCTAATCGTTGTTTCATTTCTCTAGAGGTTCCACTTTGGTATGAAAAAAGCTTAGGTCCATCTGATTAGGTCCATCTGTATTGTCTTCATTTTTGTCACAAGATCTGAAATTTTGACATCCATAGATTGCAATCGTTACCCCATTGTGGAGATCTCTTTTAAAGTAAGGTCCATAGAAACAGTATCTTGTGGACAGTAGTAGAAGTGTCTGAAGGTAGAGTGTTCTTGACTACTTGTGTAAACAAAGACTTTTTAATAGATTTGCTGCTGACCATGCTCCTATACCTCAACGTTAAAGAAGATAATAAATACGTATAGCTTAGTAATCAAATAGGATATCCCAAAGCCTCAGAAAGCAGTCAGGTAGTAACACTGTAAACAAAAATAGATATTTAGATGTGGACTGAAATCTGGGATTCTAAAGATTATGGCTGAATGTTTTCAAAAAGGCGGCTCTGAAAAACAGTGCATCAGAAATGTCCCACAGCTTTCGTCTGCATATCCATATTTGCACTACATCCTCTGCTGATAGGAATTCCTGTGTTTACTTAATTTGCGTAGTACGGTCTAAGCTGTCAAATTAAGAGAAATACCCCAAAGTGGAAAGTTCTCATATGCTTGTCCTGCACCGAGTGATAAGTACAACATCAATTCAAACCCCCACAGCAGCCTTTGGACTACAAGAAAGTAAATTTCACTTATCCTGAAAGAATGAACCATTTTTTCACAGACTCTCTCATCTCCAGGAGTGGTGTACATCTCCCCCTTGTCTAACTGCATTTGCTCCACACACTCTGCTGACAGGAAATGCCAGTACTCCCATAATCAGGTACCAACGTCTGTACTGTCGGATGAAGAGAAATACCTCAGAGTTGAGAGTTCTCATGTGCTTCCCCTGTATCATGTGAAGAGTTCAACCAGAGTTCAATAGTATTTTAATTCCCCTGAAGCAGCCTCCTGGTTTAAACACACAGATTGTCACTAATCCCTGCAATAGATGACTGTGTTTCCTGACAGAATGAGTTGTTCTTTCACAGACACTCTCAACTGGAGAAACGGTGTCCGAGTGATTTGTGACCGGGGTTCAGGGCTTCAGTGAAGAACTCTGTTTAACTGACTTTCTCATGCCAGAAAGAACTTCAAAGTTATGTTGCTGTTATCTCATGGTTGTCTTTCATTCTGGCTCCATGGATGCTTTTTGACAGCTGTTTGGGTGATCCTTCTCCCCTTGAGTCTCAGAGCTCTATATCAAGGCAGCCATATCAGTCGGCGGCCAGACTCTGCCGTCACCTGCACACTTAAAATGTCTGTACATCTTAGTGAGTCATCTACCAGCCGTTAAGGCTGTTTCATCCATCAACTGCAGCCTTCCCCTACTCACATTGGGTAAGTGCTGTCCTCACAGTGTTCCTACCTCTTCCCCCCTTCCATACTTCCCATTGACACCACATTCAATGAGTGACGGCACCTCCCTTTTGTCTTTTCTCCTCACATTACTAGTACCCGGCTGGGTCCTCATGTGAGTATCATCATTCCTTTATTCACCACGTGGGGCACATCGTCTTCACTAGGCTGCGCAATTGAACCGACAGGTACTTGCTAATCCTTTACATCTTTCTCATATTTTTTTTGCATTTGTGCCCGTACATGGGCCTTATGCTTTTCTTATCCTTTTGCTCATAGATGTCCCAACATCAGTCAGTCATGAAGAGACCCTTAACTGATTAAAGGGTCAAAACATCGTCGACACATAGAGGAAGCAAACCATTACCCAGCGCGTATAACTGTATATAGCTGCTGTTCAAACTGAAAATTATTGTGGAAACTTTGTATATAATTATCACACTTTCACTTATGCTTTAGGTTCCTTTGTCCACTTGGGACAGTATGCCCAACAAATGTTTTTCAATGAATCTGTAACATTATACATATCTCTTTCCTTTGTTTCTCCTGTTTAAAACTTATAAACTGTGTTATACTGAATCATCGGTGTTGGACTTGGCCCTTTTTGCAGGGTCATCCCTGAACTATTTGCCTTCCTCCTCTATTGTTTCTGACCTGTTGTTGGCTATTTTATGACTCTCTGCACTTTACCACTGCTGATCAGTGCTAAAGTGCAAATGCTCTCCCTATTGTAAATTGATGTATTAATTAGTGATTCCATGATTGACTATTTGGTTTACTTGTCAGACCCTAGTACAGTGCACCAGGAGTGCCCAGGGCTTATAAATCTAAATGCTTTTGGTGGGCTTGTAGCACGAGTTGTGCCACCCACAGAAGCAGCCTTGTAAAATGTGTATAAGGCCTGCCATTGCAAAGCCTGCGTGCAGTCTGGTACTGCCATGCTGACTGTGCAAGTGCACCCACTTGCCAGTCCCTAAACCTTCCCTTTTCTTCATATCAAACACCCCTATGGTAGGCCCAAGGGCAGGGTGCATTGTAAGGATAAGGTAGGACATGCCCTGGTGTGTGTGGCATGTCCTAATAGTGAATTACAGCCATTTTCGTTTTTCACTATTGCAAGGCTACCTGTTCTCCATAGGCCAGAATGGGCTGTTAGAATTCTTACATTTTATAATCCTAACTGACTCAGAGAACATGGTAGAAATTCGAGTTTAGTATGCCTGAACTAAGAATGATAAAATACATATTTTAGTAAAGTGGGTTTTAACATGCTGTGTTTGCAAATACCACTTTTAGAAAGTAGGTATTTGTTTGCCTAACCTTTCAAGCCTGCCTCTTCTAGGTTGTGAATTCCTTTGTCAGTAATTTGTGAGTGACAGGGCTGGGGCTTCCAAGAGACAGGATGAGTCAGCCCATTGGTGAATACAGAGATCTGCATTTAGATGGGAGGGAGGAGTTGCACCTGAACCTTGAATAGAGCTGTGCCTGCCTTCTACAATGTTGGCTTCACCTCCTGGGGTGCGGCTGATGTCTCTGCCCTGCACACTGAAAGAAGAGAAGGAATCCTGTCAACAAAGTGCTCCAGGGCTGTACTTGCCTTCCACAATGCTGGTTCCACCTCCTGTGGGGTGTCTGATGTTTCTGCCCTGCACTGTGAAAGGAATGGAGAAGTCTGGTAAACAGAGTGCTTCAGAACTGGGTTGGACTGGGCACAGGCCCCTCTCCCCTGAGAGAACAACATATTTTGGGGTATAAATATTGGGACCCTGATCCCAAGAAATTAGATCACTTTTGAACTACAAGAAGAAGCCTTTGCTGAGGAGAGGAACTGGAAGAAACTGAGGAGAGACTATCCCTGAGCTGAAGTGCTGCTTGGGGAATTGGCCTGCAGTGGTTGCCTGACTGTGAAATCAAGGAGAAAAAACTTTGTGTACTTTACTTTCAACTTGTGAAGGATCTCCAACGGCTTGGGAGAGAGTCCAAAGTCTCAGGACCAATAGACTTCACCAGCCTTTGTGGATTGCTGCTGGAAATGCTGTTTCAGTGGCTACAGTGGCAGGGAGCTGTGACCGACTCTCACGTTTGGCCCGGTGTCCTGTAGGCACCGCATCGAACAACGTCCACCTCAAACAACGCAAGCTCTGAGATCACCAACTCCCTCCTGACGCCATCACTGAGCCATTGCCTGCTCCACGACAGGTGAACACCATGACTTGGAACGCCTCGCTACACCGACTCGTACTGGTCTGTCCGATGCGGTCACTGCTGCTGACTTTGAGTCCTGTGAATGAAACGGAGTTGGGCCCCACCTGGCCCGCTTCACGATGCACCGCCCGACTCGCACTGCTGTCCGGACTGATCAACGCCAGCTCCCGAACTCCAGCTCTGTCGCCGCACCGCAAGCTGTACGTACCGCAACGAACAACGTCTCACCCTGCAACGTACGCCTCGGACCCACCGACTCCGTCAACGGCCATTGCCTGCACCACATCGAGGGACAACGCGACCTGCAACGCCGGAACCAGCTCGCACGTCCATGCCAGCCACATCAAGTAAAAGGTACTGTGACCGAGTCTGTCGTCCTTTGAGTGGGCCCGTATCGATGCGGTCCACTGGATTTGTTACCTCTGTGTTATTTTAGCAACGCTGTAGCCGACAGGGCTCCCGACTCGCACAGAACCTTGATTTAAGTCTTTTAACCAGAACTCTTGAATTCTAACAATATTGTGGATTATTGTTATTGTTTATGGTCTTGTGGTAACTCTATATAAAATATACTTATTTTTATAACTATGCAACCTGTGTGGTGTCCATTTGTAGTGTTGTCACTTGATTACTGTATGTGTTCACAAATGCTTTACACACTGCCTCTGAGATAAGCCTGTCTGCTCGTGCCAAGCTACCAAGGGGGTGAGCAGGGGTTATTTTAGGAGTGTACCCCCTTACCCTGACTAGAGGAGAGGGTCCCTATTTGTCACAAGTACCTACCTGTGCCAAGTAGATACCCCCGATTCTAAAAATCGGTTCATGTGGTTTCTTCCTCCACTGACATTTGTTAAACCCTCTTTATTGCGATTGTGCATATTATTACAAATATTGATTGTATTATTCCACAATAATCACTGTTTTTCCTTTACAACTACTTACCCTGGTTCCTCAGTGAGTAGGGTTCCCCTGTTCTGTCCTTCACCCAATAACCAAGCGCACTGGTCCAACTTTAAAGTCTGTGACAAACACTCTGTCAGGAAAATTCTATCCTCCTTAATCCCTAACAATCACTTCAATGATCCTCTCCCCTCGAACTGCCTAGCCTCTGGCTCTCAGGCTGTCATCCCTTGGACTGTAATAATCAACGCTTCCCTCCTACAGGGTTCAATACCTTACTCTCTTAAAGCAGGGCAAGTCGTCCCCATCTTAAAAAAAACCTTCACTGGATCCTGTATCCCCTACAACTATAGGCCTATATCTAACATCCCACTCCTAAGCAAAGTTCTGGAGAAATGTGTGTAACAGCAGCTGAGCCTACACATCACCAACTTCCACCTACTACACGACTTCCAATCCGGGTTCAGACCTGGACACAGCACTGAAACCACCCTCCTCCACATCGTGGATGATGCCCTCCCAGCCCTTGACCAAGGCAAAACCTGTCTCCTAATCCTCCTAGACCTATCCTCGGCTTTCGATATGGCTAACTACAAAACACTCCTTGAACACCTCAAACTCAGGATGGGTTTGGATGGCACTGTTCTTGAATGGTTTAGGTCCTTCCTCCAGAATCTGTCACAGAGAGTCCTATTAAACGGTAACCTAACTGCTCCCAATCCGGTCATGGTTGGAGTCCGCCATGAATCAACCCTGTCCCCTACCCTCTTCAATCTTTACCGTGAACCGCTCACTGAGCTGCTACGCACCGCCAATATCCTCTACCACATGTATGCCAATGACACATGGATCTACATTAAAATCTCTTCTCCTGAGGACATTCTCTCCCTGAACATGGCCTCGAAGCTGACTGTTCACTGGCTCACCTCTAACCAGCTCAAACTTAACACAAAAAAACGAGTTTCTTCTAATTTCCCCACCCAAAACCAATCCAGACATCCAGGAATGGATCAAGGCTATCACAGCTAACTATGGGCGAGTTTTGCGGATCTGCGGTCTGCGAATTCGCAAAAAAAATCAGCGAATTCGCGGATTTTCCCGCCAACTCGCTGATTTTTTTGCGATTTGCACTGGAGTACTTCCTATTGGGTAATCCAGTAAGTGCTACCTCGTTGGGTAAATGTATACTGCTTTTCCTACACTGCAGCTGAGTAAAGGGCCAAATGATTTGTCTCCACTGACCATGTGTGCCTGTAACTTTGCCACCGCGCCAAAAGGCGCCGAGTTCCCTTGAGTGAGCTGCCCATCATAGTTGGGAAAGGGCGGGAAGACGTTTGATACCGCTAGTGTGTGGTGCGGGGCCAAACGAGCGGGGCTTCTATGCGTGTCAACATGCCTCTTGTGTATAAAGGGTCAGAGAGCGAGCAGGGCAGCAGGTGAGGAGAAAGCAGCCTCCTGGTCACAGGAACTACACTGGGATTGTGTTCGAGAAACTCATGGATGCAAAGACCTCCCTCGAGTATTACAGCTAATTTTCGACGGCAGATATGGTGTTAAAGCACACTTGGCCAGCCTCGACCGTGCTCACTAATGTATAGTGCTTTTCCTACACTGCAGCTGCGTAAAGGGCCAGAAGATATATCTCCACTGACCGTGTGTGCCTGTAACTTTGCCACCGCGCCAAAAGGAGCCGAGGTCACTTGAGTGAGCTGTCCATCAGAAAGGGTGGGAAGACGTTTGATACCGCTAGTGTGTGGTGCTGGGCCAAACAAGCGGGGCTTCTATGCTTGTCAACATGCCCCTTGTGTATAAAGGGTCAGAGAACGAGCAGGGAAGCAGGTGAGGTGAAAGCAGCCTCCTGGTCACCGGAACTACAGGGGGATTGCGCTCGAGAAACTCATGGATGCAAAGACCTCCCTCGAGTATTTCAGCTAATTTTCTACAGCAAATATGGGGTTAAAGCATGCTTGGCCAGCCTCGACTGTGCTCACTAATGTATAGTGCTTTTCTTACACTGCAGCTGCTTAAAGGGCCAGAAGATTTGTCTCCACTGACCGTGTGTGCCTGTAACTTTGCCACCGCGCCAAAAGGCGCCGAGGTCCCTTGAGTGAGCTGCCCATCATAGTTGGGAAAGGGCGGGAAGACGTTTGATACCACTAGTGTGTGGTGCAGGGCCAAACGAGCGGGGCTTCTATGCGTGTCAACATGCCTCTTGTGTATAAAGGGTCAGAGAGCGAGCAGGGCAGCAAGTGAGGAGAAAGCAGCCTCCTGGTCACAGGAACTACACAGGGATTGCGCTCGAGAAACTCATGGATGCAAAGACCTCCCTCGAGTATTACAGCTAATTTTCGACGGCAGATATGGGGTTAAAGCACACTTGCTCAGCCTCAACCGTGCTCACTAATGTTTTGGGCTGATTAAAACGTTACTGAATTTGAGCTTCAACTCTGGCACCTGCTTTATTTATATCTGTAAGTGCTTCCTGTTGAGGTTTAATTTTTGTGACAGGAGCCTCGTGCCAGAATGAATCCTGCCCTGAATAGTTATCCACGAAGCTGCCACCGTTTTGTGCAATACCTCTACTCACCTGGAGAACTTTCTACTGGCTAATCAGTAAGTGCTACCTCGTTGGGTAAGTGTATAGGGCTTTTCCTACACTGCAGCTGCATAAAGGGCCAGAAGATTTGCCTCCAGTGACCGTGTGTGCCTGTAACTTTGGACCCTTGGGTGAGCTGGCCATCAAAAAAAAAAAATCCGCCCGCAAGCGAATTTGCGAATGTGCAAATTTTGCGGCAATTTCGCGAGATTCGCGGATCACGAAAATCCGCAAATTTCGCGAGCGGAACGGATTTTTGGCCCATGCTTAATCACAGCGCTAAACTGCACTCCCACCATTGAGGACTCTGCTAAATCCGTTGAAATAACCCTAGATGGCAGTTTGAACATGCGTGGCCATATCAACTCGATGGCCAAAACTGCCAGATTTCACCTGAGATACCTAAGAAACCTGAAACCATTCCTCGACATTCCTGACCTAAAAGCGGCAATCCAGCCACTCGTCATCTCCAGACTAGAATATGGATGCTCTACTCTCGCAGGTCTACCCAAGAACTCTCTGGCCCAATTGAAAGCCTGGCTCAACGCCGCCACCAGACTCCCAACCAGTTCAAAGACATTCAACCACATCTCTCCCTACCTTAAAGCTCTGAATTGGCTTCCGCTCGAGGCCAGAATCCAACGTAAGCTGACCTGCATCACTCATAAGGCTCTATACTCCAATTCACCTGCATTTCTCGCCCAGAAACTCGTGATACCTGGAGGAGCCAGAAACTTCTGGTCTGCCAGAGACCTTTTGCTCCAACCCGCTCGCTTCAGAAAGAAAAAAAACCATAATTGTGCCTTCTCTAGGGCTGCTCCAAGAATATGGAACTCTCTCCCGCCCGCCACGATAGAGTGGACTTTAAATTATGCAGAAAAAATTATCAAATAAGTAGAGAAGAATGCAGCACTCGTGATTGTGAAAGAGAGGACTACAGAATATGAGGACTGAGCAAAAACTGTTGATGTGAATGAGATAGTGTGACAATCAGGACGTCGATTATGGATTGATTGTGAAGAATGTATAAGAAATTAGTTACATAAAATAAAGAGGTTATTCATGGGAGCGCTTAAAAAATATGCACGTTTGGCTTGTGATATGAATAAAGGTCCAACAAGAATTGAACAAGCCCTTATGAAGTCAGGGTTAGGAGGAAACGCATAGGCTGAAATGATTTGATGAAATTGTCTGAAAAAATTTGATGAAATTGAATAAATTACATTATATGATGTTCTGTCTTTAATAAATTTGGAACAAAAATTCTTTTGAACTGAAAAAATAAATGGCCTGTGGACTGGACTTTCTTTGAGAAATTCAAAATTGATTGATAACAGTGAAAGATGGGGATACGCTCCTTTCCTATTGGTATTGTTTTATCCAATTTTACATCACAGGAGACCCAGAAAAAAATGGCTACATTTCACACTACGCAGTTATCTGTATATCTTTCTAGCCATTTCTGTGAATCATCATAAGCCGGGGCTGTAGTAGTGGGCCTCAGCAAGTCCTACTAGTGCTAGGGGTTCTCCCTTCTCTCCACAGAGTCCTCAGACCAATAAGAAGAAGTTGGCACAGAAACTGGAATAGAAAAGACAGAGTTTATTAAACCTCATGAGGTGGAACTACATTCACACAGCACCATTCGGTAATTTATGAAGTAGCACCCTGAATGGAAGGAGCGTGGTCCTTTTATACCCACACAGGGGCTCAAAAGAAGGCGAAACAAGTACAAATGCTGGTTTTAGGTACATATAAGGTCATACAGAAAATGCAGGGTCGACAAGTAGAAGGAGCTAACAGTGGCTAGTTTCTAGTAAACACATCCTGACAGATATGGATTGACAGCAGCTGCAAGCTCAACTGAGCATGTGCAAAGGTGGAAGATGCTAAATATATCTAGTCTCTGGGCAGATTTCAAGAGCAGTTAACAGAGAGGTAGGACAGAACACATGGCGAGCACATGGTAGCACATGGCATACAAAATGGCTGACAGAAATACAAAATGGATTCCACTAAACGGTCAAGATAATCTCTAAATACAGGATGGCTTCTGCTAATGCGGACCCCGTCACTACTAAATTACAACAGGGCAACAGGGGAAAGTTGCAAAATGTTTGAATTTTGCATTACAGGAAGTTTGGAATAGAGCTCAAAATGTTATATTATATTGTTTTGCCAATGGAGACTGGCTCATGGAGGAAATATCTCACCAGCCTCCAGCAAGTATCTCATGCGCCTTTTATTACGCTCACTATGCACTTGTGTGGAAAAAAAAGACCTGAGGGCTACTAGCAATCCACATTATGTGCATAAATTGTAATTTTATTTAATTATGTTAAAAAAAGAAATTAATTAACTTAGCATAACTCCAATTTCTCTTACTGATGGCATCCAGTCCTGTACCGCATTCCCATGACACAAACGCGATGGGTGGAATACTTACCAAAAGTCTCCGCCACTGGCACGTGCTGGGGCCTCTTTCCAGTCCATTATTTTTCAACCCTTGTGCCATTGTACAAGGAGGTCAGCTGCATGCAGACCAGCCTTGGCCCTGCTGCAGTAGGAACAGTCTGGTTCTAACTACCAAGCCAGGTCCCCTCTGAAAGGGAGCACAAGCAAACTCAGACTGGTTTGGGCCTCGATGGGACTTCTAAAAGAGATAGAACATGAGTCCTATGTGTGTTAAATCCTCCAATTATTCAAACGCACATATCATAAGTAAATACCTTGATTCTAGCGACACCTCCAGAGCAGCTCCTTTCAAGCCGCTCATACTGAACTACCTCAAAGAGCATTCTAAATCTCTCATGCTCAGAGCTTCGCCTTCCCCACTCCGAGCATGGGCACTGATGCATGAGATTAAGTTATGTTCGGATTTTACAGCAATTGAAACAAACAAATATATAAATAAAAACAAGACAACAAAATAACACAGATGCATTAATCCTATACGTATACATAAAAAATGCTGAAAGCTCTACCATTGCAAAATAATAACCAACCAAAAGGTATACTGATATCAAATTAATAACCCATGTAAATGGTCAGTGTATATCATATATCAATATTTCAACAGAAAATCCTTATATTTTCCAAGAAAAAGTGTTTCCATTTTTATCCACCCCAAGCTGTGGTCCATTCAGGTAGCATCGGTGGGGCCGCGTGGTGGGGGATTTCGAGGAACAATGCAGAGGAATAATGAATTATTTATTTACTTTTCCCTCTGTATCATCCCTTGAAATCCCCCCACCCGGTCCCACCATCCCACAATCATGAACTCATAACCAGCGGCATTACCTGGTTATCACCACCTCTTTTTAGTTGATTATCACCCCGTTCCACTTGAGCACCTTCTCTTCGGCAACCATCGGAAACTTTCACCAACTGGCTCCTACTCCATTTAGACCCATTATTCAATTCAACATAACCTCTACCCACTCTTTTCACAACTTTGATATCAGAAAATGCTGATTTGCCTTTCTTCAAACACAATGGCAATCGGACCTTCACTATTTGCCCACTGCTTGTATCAAATTTCCTAACTTTGCAACTCTTATCAAAATAATTCTTGTAAGTAATCTGTTTCGCAAACATCTTCTTCTGTAGTTCTTCAAGATTTATGTCAGTACTCCTTTGCACTGACCCCATGGACATGCCTAACTTTGGTTTCCTTTTTCTTAATAACTCAAAAGCTGTTAAACCAGTCATACAATGAATACTTGCCCTGTACGCCCATATCATCTGATTGACATCCTCTATTACATCTTTCCCACTGCCAACAGCCATTTAAATACTTTCCTTTAAAACACTGTTCACTCTCTCCACAAGACCATTCACCCTAGGATTGTACACTTGGGGCCAGATATACGACTATAGCATTTTGTGACTTACCAATTGCGATGAATTGCGAGTCACAATTTGCGGGTCGCAAAATGCTATGTACAACAGTGTCTGAGACACTGTTTGCGATTCCCAATGGGGTCACAAATTCCATGACTCATGAATAATAATGAGCCTGTCGCAATTTGCGACCCCATTGGGCTCGCACTCCCAGGGATGGTGGCCTGCTGGGGTCAGCAGATCACCATGTCTGGGAATGCTTTTAAATAAAGCTGGTTTTGTTTTTAAATGCAGCCCGGTTTCCTAAAAAGATCAAATTAAACTTTTCCATTTTATTTTTGGAGGACAGGCAGTGGTCCCTGGGACCACTGCCTGCCCTTAAAAATATTTGTGCATGCATTCATATATTTGGGAGTGCTTTACCACCCTTCTGAGACGGGTGGTAAACTTTGTGTGTTTTGCAACCTCAATTGCGGTCGCAAAACATTCATGCATGAGTTTTGGAGTCGCTATTAGGATGGGACGCCCTTTGAACGCCTCTTCCTAGTAGCGTAGCAAACACAAAGAGATGATGGACGGCGAACTGAAACTTTTCAGAGCCTCACCCACAGTCACAGATCTGGGTTGAATCCATCATCATTCTTTAGCTCACTTCACCACCTCAGTTCAGACCCAGCTATATGCAAATCAGTCTTGACCCTGTGCCTTATGGGAACAGTCCAGCCCTAACTGCCAAGCCAGGTCTTCCCCTTCCCTGAACCGGAAACAAGCATCCTGGGACTGGTTTCTGGGTAACACACTTCATCAGCCAGGTTAGCTTGAAACCAGTGGCAAAGTGAGCAAGGGACCCATGTCTGGCATACCCTGCCAACTTAGGGCGAACCAAGCAAAAACAATTTATAGCGAGTCGCTAACCCTATTTTGCGATCACAAATTGTTTGTCACTCGCAAAATAGGGTTGGTACATGGCCCACACGTCTTTTGTGGTCACAAACGGGCCTAAAACCCATTTGACACAGCAAAAAACGATTGCACATCTGTCCCCATGTCCTTATAATGCTGCACAATTGTTAGGCATAAATACATGTTCGAGGCATGTGGGCTGCGGAATTCATATCTTAGCATAGATGGCCGCCTAGTGTTGGGTCCGGATGTTTGCACCTTGTAGTCTTGGAAGAGTCTTCGAAGTATGACGAGATAGGCGACTCCTGCCCTGGACTACAGTGCGCATGTGCATCTACTCCATCTTCAGATTGTTTTTCTCCTCCTTTGGGTTCGGATGCACTTCGACAACTCCAACTTCGGGACCGAAGTTTTCCAACTTTCTAAGGCCAAAAACCTCATAATTTCGACGGTATTGTTTCCCCTTGGTATCTCTTGCCTCGACAACCCTTGCCATCTAGCTCTGGTAGTCAACGTGGGCCGTTGGGCCTTTTCGACACCACGTGGGCCTTCCCCGATGGAAAGGACCCCGTTCAAAAGATGCCCACAATGTCGATCCAAGTTTCCACCTAGCGATAAGCATACAGTATGCAACAAGTGCCTATTTCCGGAGCACAACAAGGAAGACTGTCCAGCTTGTGCTCAGTTCCGGTCGAAGAACACTATCCCGAATCGAAGAGCTGCTCGACAAGAGATGCAGCGACAGGCACCTGACCCGGAAAACATTTTCAACGACGAACATGAACTTCCAGAGGCAGCGGACTCCGACCTAGAGCTAGTCACAGTAGAAGACCAGTCGGACTCCGATGATGACATCCCACCGGGGCAAACCGTGAGTACTAAAGCCCCTACCCTGCCTCCACCTCCAGATAAGGCTCCGGTCAAAGCATCCCCAAGAGGGCTTAGCCGCGACCGAAACACCGCTTCAGAAGCCCCGCCTTCCGGCTTGGCTCCGAAGACCATTACCAAGCCTTCCAGTACTCCGGGACCGAGCAAAACTCTTCCCAAAAAGGCCGTAGACTCAAAGACGGCCGCACAGCCGAAAACGGACCCCAGCACTAAAAATGTTGTTGATCTGAAAAACACCGGCCAATCAAAAAAGGTCGTCGATCCGAAAAAGACTGTCAACCAGAAAAAGGGCGTCAACCCAAAGAAAACTGTCGACCCAAAGAAGGGCGTCGACCCAAAGAAGGGCGTCGATCCAAAGAAGACCCTCGACCCGAAAAAGGTTATCGATCCAAAAAAAGGAATCGACCCAAAGAAAATCGTCAATCCGACCATTGCCCCCGAGCCGAAGAAGGCGGTCGAGCCGAAAAGGGGAGTCGAACCTGCCAAGGTCATCGACCCAAAAAAGGCTGTCGACCCGAAAAAGACTGTTGAACACAAAAAGGTCGTCGAGTCGAACAAGGCAGTCGAGCCGAAACAGCCGTCGAGCCAACAAAGGACGTCGAGCCGAAAAAACTTCAACAGAAAAATAAAAACAAGCAAGCGACCGATCCAAAAACTTTGGCGCCGAAGCCACGGACGGTGGAAGAAGAACTTTTTCACCCTGATCCAGTGAGCCCAGACCAAAATAGACTGTATATAGAACCTAATACAGGACATATAGCAGTTTACAATAAAAACAAGAGAAGACTGGACACTGAAGCTCCTTCTCCTGTTCCTCCTACGAAAAAGGACTTTGGGACATCCTCTTCTAGACCTTTTACACCTATTCCTTTCACTTCTGACATGCCTTATGTTCCATATTTTCCTACACCTCCACTTTATGATGAGGGAGAGGACTTGGGTGAAGACCCTAATCAGGATTTTACAGACCCTGATGATCAGGGAAACCAGGATCACACATGGGATGATCAGAATGACCCTGATGACCCATATGATACACAACCGATACCAGATCCCTCGCCATACCCCACAAAGCCATCCCCTACTGACGACACTGTCGCTTTTAACCAGCTAGTTGACAGAGCAGCTCGGTATCACAGTGTATGCATGCACACTGACCCTGTAGAGGAGGATTTCCTATTTAATACCTTCCCCAACATCAAAGAAGAGTATATGTATACTCCCTATGCTAAAGGGAGTTCTAAAGCACGCACCAGACATCTTTAAAGACAGAGCCAGAGCGCATGTCCTCAATCCAAGAATTGAAAATAAATATAAACCAGCCCCTACAGACCCCTCTTATATCAGGTCCCAGTTACCACTAGACTCTTTAGTTGTTTCTAATGCCAGAAAGAGGGCAAATTCTCAAACAACAGGTGATGCCCCCCCCCCCCTCCCGACAAGGAGTCAAAAATATTAGAAGCTTCGGGAAAGAGAGTGGCCTCTCAGGCAGCAAATACCTGGAGAATTGCCAATACACAAGCTCTCCTAGCATGCTATGACAGAGCACACTATGATGAACTGGAGGGATTATTACAACACCTACCAGAACCGTATTAAGCAAAACCTAATGACCTAATTCAGGAAGGGAAATTCATCACTAACGCATCTATAAAATGCGCCCTTGATGCAGCCGATACAGCTGCTAGGTCTGTCAACACTAGTGTGTTGCTACGCAGGCATGCCTGGCTACGCATCTCAGGTTTTCAAAATGAAGTACAGTCTACCATACCTAACCAACCCATTAACCAAGATTTCTTGTTTGGCCCTGCAGTTGATACCATCTTAGAGAATATGAAAAAAGATACTGACACCTCAAAGTCCATGGGTGCACTTCAATTTCAACAGTCTGGGGGCTCTTTTCGCTGCTCCTCTTTTCGAGGCTCAGGCAGAGGCAACACATCACAAACATCTTCATCATTTAAAACTAATACCCAAGACACCTTTAATAAAGGCTCCAACAGAGGAGGTTATAGAGGCAATAATAACAAAGACAGAGGACGTGGTGGTGATAACACCAGAGCCTCCACCGCCACCAAACAGTGACTTGTTCACATTCCCTCCAGACCACTTCACACCAGTCAGAGGCAGAATAACACAATTCCTACCGGTCTGGAACGCCATTACCATAGACAGGTGGGTGACACAAATTATCCAGTATGGTTACTGCCTGGAACTCACTTCTACTCCACCCAACATACCACCCAAACACCGTCCAATGTCCAAAGAACACTTCATGATGTTACAACAAGAGGTGATATCCGTGCTGGAAAAGGGAGCCATAGAGCCAGTCCCTTTTCAACACCAGGGGACAGGAGTATACTCTCTATACTTCCTTATTCCCAAAAAAGACGGGTCCCTCAGACCAATATTGTAGCTCAGACCTCTGAACCAATACATACTCTCAGAGCATTTCCATATGATCACTCTACAACAAGTACTCCTGTTACTCCAGCAAGGCGACTTCCTCGCTACATTAGGCCTCAAAGATGCATATTTTCACATCCCTATACATCCAGCTCACAGGAAATATCTCAGGTTCACAATAAAAGGTCACCACTATCAATTCAAAGTTCTCCCCTTCGGGGTAACTACAGCACCAAGGGTTTTTACAAAATGCCTAGCAGTAGTAGTAGCACACCTCAGAAGGCAACACATCCATGTGTTCCCCTACCTGGACTATTGGCTCATAAAAGCCAACTCAGACGCACAGTGTGCAAACCATACGTCTCAGACAATCCAGCTACTGCACAGTCTGGGATTTTCCATAAATTACCCAAAATCACATCTGCAGCCCTCCCACATACAGCAATATCTGGGAGCAACAATAGATACCTCAGTGGCAAAGGCATATCCAAATCCAGCCAGGATAGCCAACATACAGTCTCTCACTCAAAGATTTCACCCACAACACTCCTTGCCAGCTCGAGTGTTCATAAAGCTTATAGGCATGATGGCCTCCTGCATATTCATTGTCCCTCATACCCGACTTCAAATGCGTCCACTGCAGGAATGCCTAGCACGGCAGTGGAACCAGGCTCAAGGACAACTAAAAGACCAAGGGCCCCATTAGGATGGCGGGCGGAAAACCACTCCGTCCGCCATGGAGGCGGAAAACAACCGCCCGACATGACCGCGGAAAAACCGGCATGCGAATTAGGATCAACCGCCATGAAAAACCGACCGCGGCGGTCGCTGCCTGAATAAAACCGCCCGACGCGTGCGGTGATGGCAAAACTCCGACCGCGGTGGCCGGAAACGCAGCGGATAACGCAAAACTGTCCACGGGTCCATCGGAGACACCGCAAGGGAAATTAGGATAACTCCGAGGGTGTTGTGTGCGGAACCGCCCACAACGACTGCAGCGGACGCACCCAGGAGTGAATCGGAGAAATGGCGGACAATCAGCAGCAAAGCCACCACTGTGGACGAACATGATAAACATGGCGGACGCTGTGAAAACACCGCAGTGATGCCGAACACTGCATAAACAAAATAGCCCTGCACCCAAAACATACAACACACATACACAGAAACATCAATTTCAAAAATAATACACAGAACCACTCCGACAACACACCTGACCACCTAAATCCCATTGGACACACCCACACAGCTGAGTATAAAGCCAACCCCTGCACTGACCACAATCTTTTGCATCACTCCAGAAGACAAGGCCATACACCACATCTGACAGGAGAGGCAAAAGACCACAGCACACCCATCCACCAACCACCACCACCATCACACAGCACAAAAAATGCCCAAATTCACCGACACTGAGTTGACAGTCATGGTCAACGAGATTGTAAGAGTAGAGCCACAACTATTTGGTAGCCTGGTCCAACAGACACCATCAGCCACCAGGACAAAAATGTGGGAAAGGATAGTCCAAAGGGTGAATGCGGTAGGGGCTGCCCCAAGATCCAGGAAGGAGATCCAGAAGTGGTGGAATGATCTCAAGAGGGTAGTCAAGGAGAAGAGGAGCAAGAACTGGACGCTGGCAAACGTGACTGGCAGTGGCCCTCCCGTCCCACAAAAGACATTCACACCATGGGAGGATAAGGTGCTTGCCATCCTTCTACCTGAGAGTCTCACAGGAGTAGCCGGGGGAGCGGAGGCTGGTAAGTACACACAAATGTCCTACACCACAATGACAATTAGCTCCTTGCAATACCCAAACACCATTTAAATGTCCATCCCCACCCAACATGTAGCCAGCCACCCTGCTTAGGAGGCCTGTATGGGTGAGGGAGGCCTGTACAACAACTCACACCATACCCCCTGTATCAAATCTGAGCAGTATGGAGGCCTCCCCCACCCAGCAGCATGTGCCAGCCATTGCACTGTTTGACAAACAGACTTACAGGTTGGTAGCCATCTTCACTGAGAGGGTGTGGGAGGGAGGGAGGCAGGGAGGCCTGCACTACCACTACCACCATTCCCCCTGGGCCCCACCCCAGCATCATGGAGGCCTCCCCCACCCAGGAGCATGTGTCAGCCATTACACTGTTTGACAAACAGACTTACAGGTTGGTAGCCATCTTCACTGAGAGGGTGTGGGAGGGTGGGAGGCAGGGAGGCCTGCACTACCACTACCACCATTCCCCCTGGGCCCCACCCCAGCATCATGGAGGCCTCCCCCTCCCAGGAGCATGTGTTAGCCGCTACACTATTTTACAAACAGACTTACAGGTTGGTAGCCATCTTCACTGAGAGGGTGTGGGAGGGAGGGAGGCAGGGAGGCCTGCACTACCACTACCACCATTCCCCCTGCCCCACCCCCCAGCATCATGGAGGCCTCCCCCACCCAGTAGCATGTGTCAGCCATTACACTGTTTGACAAACAGACTTACAGGTTGGTAGCCATCTTCACTGAGAGGGTGTGGGAGGGAGGGAGGCAGGGAGGCCTGCACTACCACTACTACCATTTCCCCTGGGCCCCACCCCAGCATCATGGAGGCCTCCCCCACCCAGGAGCATGTGTCAGCCATTGCACTGTTTGACAAACAGACTTACAGGTTGGTAGCCATCTTCACTGGGAGTGTGTGGAAGGGAGGGAGGCCTGCACTACTACTCCCACCATCCCCCCTGTGCCACCCCCCAGCATCATGGAGGCCTCCCCCACCCAGCAGCATGTGCCAGCCATTGCACTGTTTGACAAACAGACTTACAGGTTGGTAGCCATCTTCACTGAGAGGGTGTGGGAGGGAGGGAGGGAGGGAGGCAGGGAGTCCTGCACTACCACTACCACCATTCCCCCTGGGCCCCACCCCAGCATCATGGAGGCCTCCCCCACCCAGGAGCATGTGTCAGCCATTACACTGTTTGACAAACAGACTTACAGGTTGGTAGCCATCTTCACTGAGAGGGTGTGGGAGGGAGGGAGGCAGGGAGGCCTGCACTACCACTACCTCCATTCCCCCTGGGCCCCACCCCAGCATCATGGAGGCCTCCCCCACCCAGGAGCATGTGTCAGCCATTACACTGTTTGACAAACAGACTTACAGGTTGGTAGCCATCTTCACTGAGAGGGTGTGGGAGGGAGGGAGGCAGGGAGGCCTGCACTACCACTACCACCATTCCCCCTTGGCCCCACCCCAGCATCATGGAGGCCTCCCCCACCCAGGAGCATGTGTCAGCCATTACACTGTTTGACAAACAGACTTACAGGTTGGTAGCCATCTTCACTGGGAGTGTGTGGAAGGGAGGGAGGCCTGCACTACTACTCCCACCATCCCCCCTGTGCCACACCCCAGCATCATGGAGGCCTCCCCCACCCAGCAGCATGTGCCAGCCATTGCACTGTTTGACAAACCGACTTACAGGTTGGTAGCCATCTTCACTGAGAGGGTGTGGGAGGGTGGGAGGGTGGGAGGCAGGGAGGCCTGCACTACCACTACCACCATTCCCCCTGGGCTCCACCCCAGCATCATGGAGGCCTCCCCCACCCAGGAGCATGTGTCAGCCATTACACTGTTTGACAATCAGACTTACAGGTTGGTAGCCATCTTCACTGAGAGGGTGTGGGAGGGAGGGAGGCCTGCACTCCTACTCCCACCATCCCCCCTGTGCCACACCCCAGCATCATGGAGGACTCCCCTAACCAGCAGCATGTGCCAGCCATTGCACTGTTTGACAAACAGACTTACAGGTTGGTAGCCATCTTCCCTGAGAGGGTGTGGGAGGGAGGGAGGTAGGGAGGCCTGCACTACCACTACCACCATTCCCCATGGGCCCCACCCCAGCATCATGGAGGCCTCCCCCACCCAGCAGCATGTGTCAGCCATTGCCTCCTGCACAGTGACTCAACAGGTACCTATCTACAGTAAATCCGCATGAAGTGTGTGTGTGACCTGCATCCAGTAAACCTACAACAATCCAACCAAAAGCATTGAGAATCAATATGTATGACTCCATGATGTCCCCCAGCACTATTAAATGTTAGACTGTGTAGCCATTATTACTACAACTGATGAATGCACATGTAAGTAGTGTACAGACAGATGATGATAAGCAGATGACACTAACACTGACCACTCCCCATCTACTCCACAGGTGACAAAGAACTCACTGCTGAGGACAACACCAATGACCAGCAGAGCCAGTCTCCACCCCCGGCCCATCGACTCTCAGAAGTGGACTCCAAGGACAGCTTGGATGATGAGCTCCTGGCCGGCCCATCACATGTGCCACAGACCCAGAGGTCCCATGACCCCATCCTCCCCACCACCACCTCTGCTGCCACTACAACGCAGCAGACCCCTGCAGCCACGGCCTCTACCACCGCAACCACCACAGCCACCACCGCCACTGCCACCAACACCACCCGGACCACCACTACCACCTGCAGCAACCTCCCTGTGCCCAGGGACGAAGAACCCACACCAACAGCTGTGGAGGGCAGGGAGAGAGTGCATGGTCCCCCAGTGGCGAGGGAAGAGGTCCGTGGCGGCAGAACAAGTGGGAGGGCCAGGGTCACCACCAGACCTCGGGAGGAATGGACACCATCCCTGGACCACTTCACCAGAGTTGTGGAGGCCTACCAAGAGGTCCAGGGACAAAGTGGCCGGTCGGATGAATTCATGAGGGAGCTCATCCAGCTGATGAGGTCCATCGATAACCGTCTGGGACAGATGGTGGACCTCATGGGCCAGCAAGTGGCATTGCAGAGGGACAGGCCTGTGTCCCAACCACCACCTCCGTCCTCTCCTGTTGTGCCGCAGGATGACAGTGCTCCATCCTCCCCTGCACCAACAGAGAGGGACGAGTCCCCTGACGTCGCTGGCCAATCAGCAGGCCCCCCCTTCAAAAGAACCAGGGGGCGTCCTAAGAAGAGCCTGGGAGTCACTGGAGGCACAGCACCTACCACACGCAAGTCACGGAGCCAGCCGTGAAGACAACCCTCTTCCCAACTGCATTCACAGTTTGGACTATCCTTCCCCACATTGCCCTGGCAATGGCACCTCACTGTTGGACTGGGTCACCACATCCATGTGGTCTCTACTCGTACAACTCATTGAACTGGACTGTCAACTCAGTGCACATTCCACACCTTCCTGTAAATTTCACCGCACCAATCACATGTACACTCCAAAAATAAAATACCTGATGCACACGATTTTGTGTTGTGATTTTTATAGTGCAGTATTTACATAGTTGCAGATGTCCATGATGTGTACCAATGGTGTACAGTATGCAGGCCAGGAACCCCCTGTAGCAACTAGGGAGACACAACAGAACAACAGTCACTGGTGTCATCATGGCAACACACAGATCGCAGATCACAGCACACAAAATAACCCAAACTTCACAGCCATATTACACAATGTCTAGCAGATGTGCACAAATAAAGTCCTATACACATCTCGGCACTGAGCTTCCATTTCACAAACTACACACATGGGTGACAGTACTTGTGGCCATTGGTTATTGCCACGCATAGCCATTCATAACAAGAACAACAACATCAGACAATGTTCACATTGTACCTAGTCACCCACCTTCAAGTGAAGTAGCGTGCGATGAGCTGCTGGCGATGGTCAACTCCTTCCTCCTCTCCACTGTCCTCATCACTGGATTCTGGTCCCTGAGCAGGTTGTGGCCTTGGGTCATCACCATCATCCAGGAGCAGGGGGACCCTCCTGTGGATGGCCAGGTTGTGCAGCATACAGCATGCCACGAAGATCTGGCACACCTTCCTAGGGGAATATGCCAGTGCGCCTCCGGTCCTGTCAAGGCACCGGAACCTTGACTTAAGCAGTCCGAAAGTCCGCTCTATCACCCGTCGGGTCCTGCCATGGGCATCATTGTAGCGGATGTCTGCTGGTGTCCGGGGATTCCGTAGTGGGCTCAACAGCCATGTGCGACTGGGATATGCTGAGTCACCTGTGAACGGAAAACACACATTGCAATGTTGTACAGCCAGAGTGCAGCAAGTGACACACAGCACGCCATTGCAGTAGTGAAAAGCACCCACAATCCAGGCACGTTCAGGATGCATATTCTCCATCATCCGTGGCACCATGCTGTTCCTCATGATGTAAGAATCATGGGCCGAACCGGGAAACTTAGCACACACATGTGAAATTGTCATGTCTGCAAGGCACACCACCTGCACATTCATGGAGTGGTAGTGTTTGCGATTACGATAAATGTGCTCCGTCGCTTGCGGTGGCAACAGACCTACATGTGTGCAATCGATGGCACCGACTACATGTGGGATGCCCCCAAGGGCATAGAAGTCAGCCTTCACAGCAGCCAATTCACGTCCCCTGGGGAAATGTATGTATTGATTGCGATATTGCATCATAGCCGCAAGAACATCTCTCAGCACCATGCTGAACATGGGCTGCGACATACCCCCAGCGTTGGCCACGGTCTCCTGGAAGGAACCAGTCGCAAAAAAGTGGAGTGCCGCCATCACCTTGTAGGTGGGTGTGAAAGCCGTAGGATAGTGACGGCGAGGCTGCAGGTGGGGCTCCAATAGATCACACAGGATCTTCAGTGTTGGTCTGTCCAGCCTGAATTTTCTGATGATTGCCTCATCCTCCATGTCCTGCAGCACTGTCAGGTGACGGAGTAGATTCGAACTCCTCCTAGTCAAGGAGTGAAATGAAAATGTCAGTGACAAGCAACATGTGATGAGCATGGCACAGAGCATAAATGATGTAATGTGAAACAAAGGATTACCAGAGAGATGCATGGCACTTCAGGTGACTTGGCTGGCCAATAGCTACACACAGAGGGCACGCCTCTCCAGTGACAATACACAAGTGCCACAAACACATCTGGGAGAGTGGAAGTGGAAATAATGGAATGACAATTCACATGTGCATACAAGGTGCAGCTAGACCCTCCAATTTATTGTGATTCGCCATGTCCATCATACCCATCTGGTGTACCAGCCACACCTCAAAGCATCATGTGAGGTCGGAACACATTCATCAACACAATGATCACTATAGCAGGGACACATCTGGTTGTGTGCATGAGCAGTTGTGAAAGCAGAAGTCCTGTCCGATACAATGCAGTGACAACTTCCAGGTGAAGGTCTGAAATGAGCCACAACACATTACACGTCACTACAACATTTACAGCAGCTGGAGTCTGTCAATCATCATCAGCCATCAAATTCCACACTAATATGGATGAACAACAGGCCAAAGTGTATCACACTGAACGTGCGTCCACCTGTGGATGACATGGCTGTGTGGCATTGTGTGTACACCATGTTGCTGCAGGGTGCTGATACAGTGGCCCTGATTGTAATACACAGCACTGTGTACGAACATGGCAGTAACTACCGCCGGCGGTGTGACCCCAGCACCACCCCCTACAGGAGTGTGTTAGCCATTGGCATTTGGACATGTGAACATGGCGCTGGCATGCTCCGCTGCATGATTCGCGGTAACTACCGCCGGGCCCCGGCGGTGTGACCCCAGCACCACCCCCTACAGGAGTGTGTACCCACGGCTGTTTGGTGGTCCCAATGTTGTGGTAAGTCACCATGAAGGGAGCTGCAGGGCAGGGTGGTGTCAGACGTGTAGTCGTGATGCTGCAGTACATGCTTGGGGATGTGGGGTGATGACTTACACTGACAGACAGGCTGTTTCCTGCTCGAGGTAGTGTGTGTGTTGCAATGTGAGTCTTTCCTAGGCCTGAACTCGCATGTGTGAGTGGGGGGTGTTACATTGCCGCCCATACAGAAACAACAGTTGTTCGCCTATTAGATGCCAGGACAGTGAACGCTTTAGAAGAAATTTAAGGGTGCCCCTGTAGTTAGAGTCAGTGTGAGCCACAGAGTGGGTTCAGTGGCAGCATAGCCAAACCTTGGACATCAGCCAACTTACATGCTACAGTTGCTACACACTCATTAGTGGATATACCCCATCGGTGCCCTGTGCAATTTCCGATTTACACACTGCTGTCGAAGCTTTTGTGTTGATGCATTATGCCTTTGTGTGCATATCATGGAGACTAGGGACCACAATGTGTGCATGCATACACTAATATTTATGCCATGCAGAGGGTGCGCCCAGTTCTGGAGGGAGGGAGGTTACTGTGAGTCCAGAGTCTGTGTCTGGCTGCTGTTATGATAGATGCTGACATCTTACATTGTGTAAATGTTCTTTTGCCCTTCATTACTCTCATGCCTGCAGCTCAAGGTACACCAATGTAAGGCAGTGTGGAGGGCCATTGCAGCAAAGGTGCGAGCCCTGGGGGTATCAAACAGACGACACACACACTGTCACAAGAGGTGGGACGACATCAGCCGACTGGCTAAGCAAGTGGCAGAGATGACCTTGGGTATGGTACCACGCACAGGACGTTTGGAACGTCGCACCATCACTCCGCTGATGGCACGCATACTGGCAGTGACCAATCCAGACCTGGATGCACGTCTGAAGGGGCATCAGCAGCAAGACAGAGAAGGTGAGTATCTGGGGAGGGAGAGTTTGTCTGGGAGTGGATGCATGTGTACAGGGCCGGTGCCAGCGGTGACACATGTGATGTGCGTGTGTTTCCATGCTGTGTCATGTGATGTGAGTGGCAACTGTGATGTGTGCCTGTATGAGGCATTTCGCCATCATGGCCTTACTGTTCTGCCCATGCATGCAGTTCTCAGTCCTTGACAGGTTTTATGTGTCCACATGGTCTCTCTGCTCTGTGATGGTGTGGGGAGTCCATATTGTGCCGAACTGCAGTGTCCATTTGATAATTGTCACACCATGTCTGTGTACTTTGCATGCATCCATGATGTTTGAGGCCCACTCATCCGCCGATATTGTGTAGCCTGATTGCCACATGATGTTTGCTATGGCCTACTTGGCATTGTGGCATGTGTAGTCAATACAGGTGTGTGTGGTCCCCCCTGACTCCCTGTAGGGGTGTGAGTGGTGATGTGTGTTGTGGCTACATCATGTCCATGGGGATGGTCAATGTGGGCTGGGGGAAGACCATCCATGGGCAGGGTGTGGTGCTGTGTGGCATCAAGATGCCTCACTCCAGGAAGGTTGTCTGCATGACAGGCACTGTTGTGGTCTTTATCGTGTGTAGATGCAGAGTGTTTGCAGGGTGTGTTGGTTCTCATGTAGCTCTAGGCCTCTACTGTGCAGAATTGATCAGCTGTGGTGTGTACAGATGATGACACTTACACAAACCTGTTTGTCTCACTAATGCAGATTCGCAAGACAACACAGCGGTATATGATCCTGAGACAAGTGCTGGCGAGACCAGCACGACAGCGGCAGCGGAGGCAAGTGAGACTGAGCCAAGTGACACTGACAACACCAGCGCTCCTGAGGGTGACAGGAGTATGCATGAGGAATCTGTAGCTGAGACACAAAGTACCACTTCATCTGATGGCGGCGGGGATGCATCCCTGTTTGCAGGCACAGGGGATGTGGAGTGTGCCACAGCATCTGACACCCAGCGGCCAGTGCCCAGCCTCCCATCCACTTCCTCTGGTGCTGGCCGTATCCGTGTTACTAAGAGGGGTCGTGTGACATTCACACCTGGCACCGCTGCCCCTGCACCTGTCCCCCCTGCTGCCCTCAGTGCAGAGTGCGTAGAGCTCCTGCGCCAAATTTGCGTGGGCCAGTCCGCCCTGCTCAATGCCTTCAGTGCCCATGATAACAAATTAGGCCAGGTTCTAGCTTTCATGGAGGGCATACACTCTGACGTGGGTGGGCTACACTGCACCGTCCAGTCATTGTCAGCCACAGTCACAACAGGCCTACAACAGGCACATGGTCCCATTGCAGCTCAGGTGCCAGTGACGTACACCCATTCAGGGGACACATCAGATGACATTGTCCACTTGGGACCTACGTCTACTAAACGGTACAACACTAGGAGCACAGGTCAGACACAAAGCAAACAATCCCGTCCACAGACTCCATCCCAGAAGAAGAGCAGTGCCCCCCCAATATGCACGGACAAGGTGAAGTCACAGAAAAGTAAGGCCACAAGATCATTGTCCAAAACATCAGGCTCACATGCTGCAGAGGCTTCACCAGATTATGAGTCAGCGATGACCACAGAGGATGTGTGGCATGTCATGGCTACACCTGGGGAGAGCACAGGGACACAACCACCCACCACATCGACACCGAACAAAAGTACATCGAGGCAGGTGGAGGAGGGCCCTGTTGGGACCAGCCCAATCATTGGGGCAGAGGAGAGCCCTGTTGTGACAAGCCCAATGGTTAAGGCAGGGAAGCCCAGTGTTGTGACCAGCCCTGGCAAGGAGGGGCAGGAGGGCACTGTGGACACCACCCCTGGGGGTAGTGGTAAGGTGGTCACTGTGAGGGGTACACCTTCCGGGGAGGGTAGGGCGGTCCGGAGGCGTAGCCAGCCAAAGCGTGATGCAGGATCAAGCACATCACCTGAGGGAGTGCCAGTGTGTGCCCCTGTTGTGGGACAGTTGATGTGTGTGTGCCTATTGTGCCATCTCCACTTCCCATCAACCCCAAGACAGGCAAGCCATTTCATGTACCAAAGAAGTGGAAGGGCACCCCTTCAACCTCTCCCACCCACACTGTGTCAAGGGTGTGCATGACTCCACCTCCATGTGCCACGGTGCCACCTGGTCCACACAGCCCTCCACCTTGCAGGCCCTCTGTTATTTCCACATCACATGGCCCTCTGTCACACCAGTCAAGTAGTCCTGCTGTCCATGACACGCAGCCAGGTCACAGTCCGCATGACAGCCTGGAGTGAGTTGACAACACCCTCATACGCTTGTGCCACACACAGGTGTGCTAGTCAGGACCATTGTTTGCAGCCTGGGTGTGTTGCTAACCCTGTTGCTCTGATGTGCTGTGCTCTCCCCTGCCAAGGACATTGGGCCTGTTGCTCTGATGTGCTGTGCTCTCCCCTGTGCAGCCTCTCATGTACTTGCTATCTCCCCTGCCAAGGACTCTGGGCCTGTTGCTCTGATGTGCTGTGCTCTCCCCTGCCAAGGACTCTCATGTACTTGCTGTCTCCCCTGCCAAGGACTCTGGGCCTGTTGCTCTGATGTGCTGTACTGTCCCCTGTGCAGCCTCTCATGTACTTGCTATCTCCCCTGCCAAGGACTCTGGGCCTGTTGCTCTGATGTGCTGTGCTCTCCCCTGCCAAGGACTCTCATGTACTTGCTGTCTCCCCTGCCAAGGACTCTGGGCCTGTTGCTCTGATGTGCTGTACTGTCCCCTGTGCAGCCTCTCATGTACTTGCTGTCTCCCCTGCCAAGGACTCTGGGCCTGTTGCTCTGATGTGCTGTGCTCTCCCCTGCCAAGGACTCTCATGTACTTGCTATCTCCCCTGCCAAGGACTCTGGGCCTGTTGCTCTGATGTGCTGTGCTCTCCCCTGTGCAGCCTCTCATGTACTTGCTATCTCCCCTGCCAAGGACTCTGGGCCTGTTGCTCTGATGTGATGTGCTCTCCCCTGCCAAGGACTCTGGGCCTGTTGCTCTGATGTGCTGTGCTCTCCCCTGTGCAGCCTCTCATGTACTTGCTATCTCCCCTGCCAAGGACTCTGGGCCTGTTGCTCTGATGTGCTGTGCTCTCCCCTGCCAAGGACTCTGGGCCTGTTGCTCTGATGTGCTGTGCTCTCCCCTGTGCAGCCTCTCATGTACTTGCTATCTCCCCTGCCAAGGACTCTGGGCATGTTGCTCTGATGTGCTGTGCTCTCCCCTGCCAAGGACTCTCATGTACTTGCTGTCTCCCCTGCCAAGGACTCTGGGCCTGTTGCTCTGATGTGCTGTGCTCTCCCCTGCCAAGGACTCTCATGTACTTGCTATCTCCCCTGCCAAGGACTCTGGGCCTGTTGCTCTGATGTGCTGTGCTCTCCCCTGCCAAGGACTCTCATGTACTTGCTGTCTCCCCTGCCAAGGACTCTGGGCCTGTTGCTCTGATGTGCTGTGCTCTCCCCTGTGCAGCCTCTAATGTACTTGCTGTCTCCCCTGCCAAGGACTCTGGGCCTGTTGCTCTGATGTGCTGTGCTCTCCCCTGCCAAGGACTCTGGGCCTGTTGCTCTGATGTGCTGTGCTCTCCCCTGTGCAGCCTCTCATGTACTTGCTATCTCCCCTGCCAAGGACTCTGGGCCTGTTGCTCTGATGTGCTGTACTCTCCCCTGCCATGGACTCTGGGCCTCTTGCTCTGATGTGCTGTGCTCTCCCCTGTGCAGCCTCTCATGTACTTGCTATCTCCCCTGCCAAGGACTCTGGGCATGTTGCTCTGATGTGCTGTGCTCTCCCCTGCCAAGGACTCTCATGTACTTGCTGTCTCCCCTGCCAAGGACTCTGGGCCTGTTCCTCTGATGTGCTGTGCTCTCCCCTGCCAAGGACTCTCATGTACTTGCTATCTCCCCTGCCAAGGACTCTGGGCCTGTTGCTCTGATGTGCTGTGCTCTCCCCTGCCAAGGACTCTCATGTACTTGCTGTCTCCCCTGCCAAGGACTCTGGGCCTGTTGCTCTGATGTGCTGTGCTCTCCCCTGCCAAGGACTCTGGGCCTGTTGCTCTGATGTGCTGTACTCTCCCCTGTGCAGCCTCTCATGTACTTGCTATCTCCCCTACCAAGGACTCTGGGCCTGTTGCTCTGATGTGCTGTGCTCTCCCCTGCCAAGGACTCTCATGTACTTGCTGTCTCCCCAGCCCAGGACTCTGGGCCTGTTGCTCTGATGTGCTGTGCTCTCCCCTGCCAAGGACTCTCATGTACTTGCTATCTCCCCTGCCAAGGACTCTGGGCCTGTTGCTCTGATGTGCTGTGCTCTCCCCTGCCAAGGACTCTCATGTACTTGCTGTCTCCCCTGCCAAGGACTCTGGGCCTGTTGCTCTGATGTGCTGTACTGTCCCCTGTGCAGCCTCTCATGTACTTGCTATCTCCCCTGCCAAGGACTCTGGGCCTGTTGCTCTGATGTGCTGTGCTCTCCCCTGCCAAGGACTCTCATGTACTTGCTGTCTCCCCTGCCAAGGACTCTGGGCCTGTTGCTCTGATGTGCTGTACTGTCCCCTGTGCAGCCTCTCATGTACTTGCTGTCTCCCCTGCCAAGGACTCTGGGCCTGTTGCTCTGATGTGCTGTGCTCTCCCCTGCCAAGGACTCTCATGTACTTGCTATCTCCCCTGCCAAGGACTCTGGGCCTGTTGCTCTGATGTGCTGTGCTCTCCCCTGTGCAGCCTCTCATGTACTTGCTATCTCCCCTGCCAAGGACTCTGGGCCTGTTGCTCTGATGTGATGTGCTCTCCCCTGCCAAGGACTCTGGGCCTGTTGCTCTGATGTGCTGTGCTCTCCCCTGTGCAGCCTCTCATGTACTTGCTATCTCCCCTGCCAAGGACTCTGGGCCTGTTGCTCTGATGTGCTGTGCTCTCCCCTGCCAAGGACTCTGGGCCTGTTGCTCTGATGTGCTGTGCTCTCCCCTGTGCAGCCTCTCATGTGCTTGCTATCTCCCCTGCCAAGGACTCTGGGCATGTTGCTCTGATGTGCTGTGCTCTCCCCTGCCAAGGACTCTCATGTACTTGCTGTCTCCCCTGCCAAGGACTCTGGGCCTGTTGCTCTGATGTGCTGTGCTCTCCCCTGCCAAGGACTCTCATGTACTTGCTATCTCCCCTGCCAAGGACTCTGGGCCTGTTGCTCTGATGTGCTGTGCTCTCCCCTGCCAAGGACTCTCATGTACTTGCTATCTCCCCTGCCAAGGACTCTGGGCCTGTTGCTCTGATGTGCTGTGCTCTCCCCTGCCAAGGACTCTCATGTACTTGCTGTCTCCCCTGCCAAGGACTCTGGGCCTGTTGCTCTGATGTGCTGTGCTCTCCCCTGTGCAGCCTCTAATGTACTTGCTGTCTCCCCTGCCAAGGACTCTGGGCCTGTTGCTCTGATGTGCTGTGCTCTCCCCTGCCAAGGACTCTGTGCCTGTTGCTCTGAGGTGCTGTGCTCTCCCCTGTGCAGCCTCTCATGTACTTGCTATCTCCCCTGCCAAGGACTCTGGGCCTGTTGCTCTGATGTGATGTGCTCTCCCCTGCCAAGGACTCTGGGCCTGTTGCTCTGATGTGCTGTGCTCTCCCCTGTGCAGCCTCTCATGTACTTGCTATCTCCCCTGCCAAGGACTCTGGGCCTGTTGCTCTGATGTGCTGTGCTCTCCCCTGCCGAGGACTCTGGGCCTGTTGCTCTGATGTGCTGTGCTCTCCCCTGTGCAGCCTCTCATGTACTTGCTATCTCCCCTGCCAAGGACTCTGGGCATGTTGCTCTGATGTGCTGTGCTCTCCCCTGCCGAGGACTCTGGGCCTGTTGCTCTGATGTGCTGTGCTCTCCCCTGTGCAGCCTCTCATGTACTTGCTATCTCCCCTGCCAAGGACTCTGCCATTCCTGTTAACGTATGACCTCTGCATAGTCGCAGCCATTTGTACATGGTTGTGTGGCTTGCTGTTGTCTACTGTATTGCTACATCTGTGCAATATATGATTAAATCTGAAACTTCAGGTGTGTGTTTTCTCAGTCTCGTTGCTGATTGTAATCCTTTTCTTGTTTGCATTTGCTTGACAGTTTACCATGCTCTATTTTTCAGTTCTACATTGCTAGGCTCTTTGTGGCCATCTTATTTTTATACAGGGGTGACGGGCTCTTCAGTCCATTCTGGCCCAGCTGATGTTGTACTCTGTAATGGCTATTTCACAGACAATGCTAATTTCCTGTTGGGAATTTGCTATTGCTGCATACACTGTTCACAGGTCACCTGGGGAGGACACTGGCAGCACAGGGTGTGCAGCTGTTCAGTGGTTTTGTAGCTGTGTGTGATGTCATGGGGTATGTGTGTGTTTTCCTTTCTGTGTGCCGAGGCGTGTATGTGTATGGTCATCTTGTGTTGGCCCTTAGTCCAGGTGGCATGGCTTACATGGCATGTGTGGTGTTGGGTGTGGCAGAGGTATGCAGTGTGTAGGGTCTTGGTTTGTGGTGTATGTATGTGTGCCCCTGTATGGTGTGAGGCACACATGTGTGTGCCAGGAGTTGTGCCTATTTTTGGGTTTTGTTTTGCCCTGTGTGGATGATTGTTTGCAATTGTGTGGGCTATGGGGAGTGCACTGGTGTTGTGTGTTCATTCTCAGCCACTCCTGCGGTGCCTGTGTCCCTGGTTGTGTGTTGTGTGTTGCAGTGTGTGTGTATTGTGGTTCTTGTTGCTGTGCTTGTTGGTGTGCATGGGGGTGCACAGGATTGGTACCTGGCCTGTGGCTAGCTCGGGTGGTGTGCAGTGTGGTCTGGGGTGATGTGTTTCTGTGTTGTGGGTGCCCTGCCCATGCCTTGGTGTGGCCCTGCCTTCTGCATTGTGCGCATGTGTCGACCGCGGCGGTGATGTGACCGTGACCGGGGCGTTCCTGCTGGTTGGTGGACGTTCTGGGTTCCGGATGGTGTGGAATGCCTTGTAGTGAGGTAGGTGATATTTGGGTGCCCATGTGGATGTGTTGTGTCCCCTAGCAGGATGCCAGTGTGGTGCTGGGTCCCTGTGTCGGCATGTGTGTTGTGCGGTGCATATGTGTAGTGGCGTACCTGCGGCGGCGTCCGCGGCGGCCCATCTGGCGATAGTGTTGCAGCAGGTACATGACCGGATGCATGTGGAGGGCTGGGTCCATGGGGTTCATGTCGGGGCTCGGCGTTCGTGCTCCGCTGTCGACTTTCCGCCTGCTTCAGCTGTGCGGTGTCCCCGCTGCGGTGCGTCTGCTTGTTTGGCCAATCCTAATGTGTCGGACGGGCCGGACGTCATCGGGCGTGGCGGAGACTTTCCATTGGCTCCCGCCGCCGCGCTGGCGGGCGCTGATTGATGGCGGTGCGCAGCGTGCCACGGCAGACGGGAAATGACCTGTGTTTACCTATCCTAATGTTGCGGACGTGTGTTAGGCAGCTCGCGGGCTGTAAAAGCTGTTTTTCCGCCCCGCCACCATCACGGTGGTGCCACCGCCCGCCATCCTAATGGACCCCCAAGTGTTGGTAGACAGTCGCACTTACAACTCTCTGCAGTGGTGGAACCCAAAAAACCTTTCCAAGGGGCGACTGTTCCAAGAGCCAGTTCCACAAGTAGCATTAACAGCGGACGCATCACTGACAGGTTGGGGAGCTCACCTCCTTCAATACACAGTCCAAGGTCTCTGGACAGTTAAGCAAAAGACACTACATATAAACCACTTAGAGTTACTAGCAGTATTTCTAGCAATGAAAGCCTTCCAGAAATACTTGTACAACAAGGCTGTGTTAATCCGGACGGACAACATGACAGCCATGTACTACATCCAGAAACAGGGAGGGACACACTCTCCGCAGCTGTCTCACCTAGCACAGAGCACATGGAGGTGGGCAATTAAAAGAAACATTTTTCTCCTCGCAGAACACCTCCCAGGAATTGACAATCAGATGGCAGATCTACTAAGCAGACACAGCCAACAAATACACAAATGGGAGATTCATCCTCAAGTTCTCCAACCATTCTTCCAAAAGTGGGGACATCCAGAGATAGATCTATTTGCCACAAAAGAAAACTCAAAAGGCCAGTACTTTGCCGCCAGGTTCCCACACCTGTTGTCACAAGGCAAAGCGATATGGATGAACTGGTCAGGCAGATTTGTGTACGCTTTTCCTCCAGCCCTTCTGATTCCATTAGTGGCACACAAACTAAGGCAACAGTCACTCACAATGATCCTGGTTGCTCCCACATGGGCAAGACAGCCATCGTACACAATGCTCCTAGAACTCTCAGTAGTCCCTCACCAAAGACTGCGCCTGTCGCCACAACTACTAACACATAACCATGGAGAAATCAGGCACCCAGATCCCAATCAGATAAACTTAGCGATCTGGCTCCTGAGGTCTTAGAGTTTGGATATCTTAACTTGCCTCCAGACTGTATGAACATTATCAAGGAAGCAAGGCGCCCCACTACCAGAGCATGCTATACAGCTAAATGGAAAGATTTGTAATTTATTGTAATGATAACCAAATCAATCCATTAGATGCCTCCATCCAAAACATAATCTGTTACTTGCTACATCTTCAAAGATGTAATCTGGCATACTCATCCATAAGGCTACACCTTGCTGCTATAGCAGCATATCTCCAAAACGGACAACACGTATCCCAGTTCAGAATACCACCTATCAAAGCTTTTATGGAGGACTTAAAAGAATTATCCCTCCAAAACATCCACCTTCGCCAGTCTGGAAATTAAACGTAGTACTTACCAAACTCATGGGGCCACCTTTCGAACCACTCCATTCATGTGAATTACAATTCTTAACATGGAAGGTGGCATTTTTAATTGCCATTACCTCCCTCAGGCGAGTGAGTGAGCTACAGGCACTAACTATTCAGGAACCTTTCATGCAAATACACCACTATAAGGTAGTGCTTCGTATTAACCCTAAATTTATGCCAAAAGTTATATCCACTTTCCACATCAATCAGTCCATAGAATTGCCAGTTTTCTTTCAAAACCCGCAGTCTGTGGCTGTAAGAGCCCTACACATACTAGATGTCAGAAGAGTTCTGCTATATTACGTTGACAGAACTAAATAATTCAGAAAGACAAAGCAACTATTTGTTGCTTTTTCTCCAGAACATAAGGGTAATCCCATTTCAAAAACAGGAATAGCCAGATGGATAGTTAAATGCATTCAAATATGCTATCAAAAGGCAAAGCACACTTTAACAGTTACCCCAAAAGCCCACTCAAAGCGCATAATGGGGGCATCCATGGCTTTCCTAGAAAATATTCCCCTAGAAAACACATGTAGGGCAGCTACATGGTCTACCACACACACTTTCACTAAACACTACTGTGTGGACGTGCAAGCTAAGCAACAAGCTGCTGTAGGCCAGGCTGTCCTTAAAACTCTTTTTCAAATGACTGCAGCTGGTACAGGTGACCACCACTAGAGGAGAAACTGCTATACAGTCTATGCTAAGATATGAATTCAGCAGCCCACATGCCTCGAACGGAAAATGCTACTTACCAGTATGCATCTGTTCTTGGCATGTAGGGCTGCTGACATTCATATCATCCTTCCTCTTCCCCGGTGCATGTCACAGCTGCAGTGATCTTTTCTACATACATTTACATGGTCATCCCTTACTGTCCTATACTCCATCTCTGCCGCAATGGTGAAAAACAATCTGGAGATGGAGAAAATACCCATGCGCACTGTAGTCCAGGGGAGGAGTCACCTATCTCGTGATACTTCGAAGACTCTTCCAAGACAACAAGGTGCAAACATACGGTCCCCAACACTAGGCGGCAATCTATGCTAAGATATGAATGTCAGCAGCCCTACATGCCAAGAACAGATGCATACTGGTAAGTAGCATTTTCCCTCCACTACCTGAGAAGAAATGCGGGGACCATTATCAGAAACAACTGAATTGGGATAACCTTCTCTGATAAACAACTTTTCCATGAATTGTAAAATGGATTTGCTGGTCACCTTTCCCACAAATTCAACCTCAAATTCAACCTCAAACCACTTAGAACAATAATCCACAATGAACATTACAAATCTGTTATGACTACCGAATATATCAATGAGACCCTTAAGGTTGACAGCCATCTTCACTCACAGGCTAACAGGATACTTAACCGGCTATAGAAGCTGCATGTTGGTTTTCAAAGTTTTATTTATATTTCCACACAATGTGTAATCCTTTACAACGTTTTCTTTATACTTGTCCATCTTTGGTATCTAAAACAATTCCCCTTATCTGCTTTTCGTGTCCAGCATGTCTTAAGAAAACCAATACTTAAGTTTAACATAGACAAAATCCTAACTTTATGGCTTTCGGTATTTACAAAGGGCATTTAGGAGTAGTAAAGTTAGGATTCTTAACTTAACTACTACTAAGTGCCCTTTGTGAATACCAAAAGTCGTAAAGTTAGAATTTTGTCTCAGATTACGTTTGTGAATAGGGCCCTAGAATTTTAAACAAGCAAATATATACTAATATAAATTGTAACAACATAAAATAAATCATACAATTTTACATTTGATACATATACTATTCTCACACACTTTCATACAAAAGTAAGCAAATTGTTCTACTAAAGATGTATACAATTTACTACTCCCACTTCACATGCAACAGATGGGAAACTATTACAACAAACAGGGGTAAAATGTACTATTCCCACTCCAGTCAGTGCAACACTAGGGAAAATGTTGGAATGCGGGAGGATAAAAATTACTATTTCCACTCCAGTGAGTTCAACACTAGCGAAAATGTTTGATTGTGGAGGGGTCAAATTTACTATTTCCCCTCTAGTCAGTGCAACAGTAGGGAAAGTGTTGAATTGCGTTAGGGTCAGATTTACTATTCCCATTCCAGTCAATGCAACAGGAGAAAAAGTGTTAGATTGCGGAAGGGTAAAATTTACTATTCCAACTCCAATAGCTTCAAAAGCAGAAAAAGTGTTGGACAACGGAGGGCTAAAATTTACTATTCCCACTTCAGTCAATGGAACAAATGGGAAAGTGTTGGAGTGCTGAGGGATAAAATTTACTATTCCTAATCCAGTCATTGCAATAGTAGGGAAAGTGTTGGATTTCGGAGGGATAAAATGCACTATTCCCACTCCAGTCAATTGAACATTAGAAACAAACGCATTCTCTTCAATACATTAAAACATTTGCTAGAACATTGTAAATAAACAAAAATATATAAATAAAATACATACATCTGACAACGTTAAATACATATCATAAATAATTACAAATATTCTTGAAATTAAAATTAAAAAACAATGTATTAAATAAATCGATTTTGGTTACTTCACACCCTATGCCCCTTCAAAACTCACCACCCACACCTAAAACTTAACTGTAAAAAACTAATTATTTGCACTATTAACATAAATATTTATCAATAAAATAATTATCATGAATTTAAAATTAATTATGAGTTAATTATGATAGATTTACTTCCCACAATGTACACCCACAAAACAGACAACACACTCCTAAAATGTATTTAAACACAAAATGTATTACCATAATTATCTATCAATGTAATAAAAAATTTCAATTAAAAAATGTACTATAACTTAAATAAAATTCATTTAGTTCCCACCCTATACCCCTACAAAACCCACAGCCCACTCCTAAAATTGAAGTTAAAAAAGTTTAAATGCACAATTAACATAACGAATTATCAATTAAATATTAATTATTATTAAAAACGAAATATTTACTTATAATTATTTTACTTTCCACCCTGTACCCATATAAACCCCACAACACACAACTAAAATTGAAATATAAAACGATTGATGGCAGAATTAACATAAGTAAGTACCAATTCAATAAATAATGTTAATTACAAACAAATTAATAATTTATTATTAGACATGCTTCAATTCTGCTAACCGGGAGCCATGAGGGACACGGCCAACATCCCGCTCTAAAGCTGTGAGGGGAATGGCCACCAACCTACTACAACTCCCAGCGCCCCTTGCAACCTCGGCGCTCGCTGACGCTGCCACCGCTACAAGCGATGCTTCAAAACCTGTACCAGGTTCTCGCAGCACGGGACACGCTTCAATTCTGCTAACCGGGAGCCGTGAGGGAAATGGTCAACATCCCGCTCTAAAGCCGCAAGGGGAACAGCCACCAACCTACTACAACTCCCAGCGCCCCTTGCAACCTCGGCGCTCGCTGATGCTGCCACTGCGACAAGCGGTGCTTCAAAGCCTGTGCCGGATTCTAGCAGTGCGGGTTGTGCGCAAGCATGCCCGTGCCGTGCCCGGTGAAGCCGGGGCAAAGGGCGGGCCCGTCTGCGCCAGGAGGTGGCAGGGCTGGGCCATTCCCCTTTGGCCTGCTTCAGGAAAATGTTTCTGAACTCCAGAGTTATGCAGGTAGCAGGCTCATAAGGTGGGTGCCTTTGCTGGTTAAATTGATAAGCTGAAAGACTAAAAATTGAGTATTTGCCTCCCTTACTTGGATGTATCCTCTCCTACTTGGGAGCCCTGTGTTCCATACAGCAGCCCTGGTTGGATTTTACCCACTCCATGTATCATAGTTCCATTTGATACGAAGGATTCTGACAAAAGATAAGAATACATTCTTGTCTGGAAGCTAAAATGGGGCGTTGTATCTGTGCAGGGAAAAAATCAACATTAACTGCCCAATCCCCAACAAGCCACCAGCCAACTTCTATAGATAGGATGCTGCAGAGGGCAATAGGGGTCGTTACAAGTGAAATTGAACAAAATGAAAGATGGTTATCAATAACATTTGACTAGGGGACAGATTTTTAATTACCAAATGTTACCGATTCGGTAATTAAAAATCGGTAAATCTAAGGGGTGGATATGTAGGTATTCCAGATGTGCTGGAATACCGATTCTGAAGAATTCGGTATTTACCGATTCAGTAAATACCGGTAATGCCCATTCATTCCTATGGGCTTTGAAGCCCATAGGAATGAATGGGCATTACCGATTCGGTATTTACCGAATCAGTAAATACCGATTTTCACAAGGGTGCAGGGGGTGTCACTTTGACACCCTCTGGCACCCCCAAAACAGGCTCGGGTGCCATGTGGCAGGCATACAAGCCCTAAGGGCAGGTCTGCCTGTCACATGGCATAGGTGTGCATGCACACATGTGCATGCACACCGGAATCGGTATTTTACCATCAAATTGGATTTGATGGTAAAATACCGATTCGGTAAGGCCTCTGGGACTCTGAAGAGTCCCACCAACATCTGGGTGCCTCAGAATCGGTAAAATTACCGAATGTTTATTTTACCGAATCGGTAAAATTACCGAATCAGTAAGTTTACCGATTCTGTAAAATAATGCCCCCTACATACCTGTCACCCATTTACCGATCGGTAACGGCCAAAATCGGCCGTTACCGCTCGGTAATTGGCCTCAAACGGCCACCAACATCTGGCCCTAAGTCCTTCCCCTGAGTTGCCCAGAACGATCATTGGTCCAACAACCTGCGGAATCCGTCTCCTTAAGGGCCCATTCTAGGCCTCGGGCCCTGGTAAATGAAGCACCACCCCTGGGCTTACACATCGAGGACCCTCCTTCAGGTCCACGAAAGAGAGGGAACATAAAAACTGCTACCAAACCAGGGAAGGCTCAGAAGAGGGGCACTAAAGACCCTGTAAGAAACGGGGATCTTGGAGAGGGTAGCTTTGGGCGGGGACGTGAACGAGGGCACAGAAAAACCAGTGTAGGTGTCTAGTTAGGGATCTACATTCGGAAATTAGAAACATAGTTAAGGAGGAATTGACTATTCCGACCTCTCGGGTTGATAAATTGACATCCTTACTAGAAGTATATATGGGAAAAATAGACTCTAGGGTGGATGTCCTGCATTATCAATGTATGCCTTTAGCCTGCCGAGCCCACCAGGAAAAAGCCATGCCCCAGATCCTATTTTCAGTTTACCCCTACAAATACAGTACAACAGGGAGCATGGGGCTACCAACACGAATGCCCCCAGTAAGCTAAATGAGGCTACTAGCCTGCAAAATCAAGAGCCTAGAAAGGGTAGGGAGGATGGTAGGAAACTAAGACCCATCGTAGGAACAACCCTAGCTGAATTTAAGATGCAGAACCCAGGCTTAGAGCACAGAGCAACTGGGGAGCAGGACCTAAAAATAGAGGCAGTGGAGGGTAACTCAGCCTTACCATGTACTAATCTCCCCCCAGATTCCACGCCATATGCTCTGATCTTAGCTAAAGTCCCAGAACTCAAAATAAGACAAAGGGAATCGCACTATGGGGTCGATTAGGATCGCGGACGGACTTGCGTCCGTCCGCGACCCCAGAGCAGGAGGGAACCTCCGCATGGCATGCGGAGTTCCCTCCTGTGCAATTAGGATGTGACTGCCACCCTGGCAGTCACATCCTCTATGTTTAACATTGCAGCGGGTGCAGCTTCAAGCTGCACCCGCGGCAATGTTAAAAATGCACGCATTGCATTTGCATGCAGAAAGAGGCAGGCACCGCGCGGTGCCTGCCGCTTTCTGCATGCAAATGCAGGGGGGTACCATAGGTACCCCCCATGTGCACCCCCCACCCCCCCTTCACCTAGGGGGCCGCAACGGGCCCCCGCAGTGAAGATCCGTATGCTTTTCCACGGCGGAAAACCCGCCGCGGAAAAGCACTTTTTAAAGCCCATCCTGATATGGCGGACGGTGTCTGAGAGACACCGTCACCATATCAGAGCTTTTCCGCCGCGGTTGTAAGCCGACCGCGGCAGAAAAGCTGCGGACGGAAACCAGGACCCACCAGTCATCCTAATGTGGCGGTGGGTCCTTGGTCAGTCCGCTGCGGTTTTTCCGCATCCTCTGGGCCGGCGGTGGCTTCCGCTGGCCCCGAGGATGCAGAAAAACCGCAATCATAATCGGCCCCTTAGACTTGAAAAATAAATTTATTTTTTGGTTGTCAAATGAACTCCAATTCTCTTATAGAGATGCAAATGAGATTCTATTTACGCGTAGGGTGGGATGGGTAGGCCAAAAAACAAAAGACATACCTGGTGACATCATTGTAATCAATTGTAAAACCCCCCAGGTTGTAAGGTCCCTCCTAATGCGAAATAGTCAAAGACACGGAGAGGGGATCAGACCCCTTCCATTGGGATATTTTTATCCCCCGAGATCCATCCCAGAAAGCACTCCATTGATAGTCCGTGGTGCAGGTCTTAGACATTGGCCCGAGCAAAACTCTAGGGTGGGACAGGACCAACCAAACTCGTTGTTTTTTAACCTTCCACTTGTAAATAGATTTGCACCCCTAGAACAAGTTGACTGACTAAAATCACTCCAGCCACCCCAACTAGAGCCAAGTCTGCAGAGGGATCATTGGGGAAACCGCCCAAATGGGAGGGTACCGCATAAGATTTTTGTTAGCCCTTGACAGACACTGACTCAGGGACTACGGAAGGCTGACGGGGAGGAAGGTGCCCAAAATGTGGGGTAGAGAGCACTCTTATACTAACATCTTTACTACACCAGATACATTACCAAATTCTGTGCTAATACCCATAACCCGGTGGCAGCCAACCACAGCCATCATACCCACTAAGACCAATGGGAACGGGAATGGCCTTAAGCCAGCTGTAGTAGCCATTGATAGCCTAAACCAGTCACCAAGAAATCTATCAAAATTTCATGTCTTATTGTGGAATATTGCGGGTCTTACCTCTAAACTAGAAAATCCAGAATGAGGAGCCCTCATACATGCAAATGACATCAGCCTGTTTCAAGAAACCTGGGCAAGGGAGGGCACCCATAGACTAGGCCATGCAAACTTTTGCCTAGCAGCTACTAGTGGAGGCACGGGCAAACCTGCGGGAGGACTCTGTACATGGGTTGGCGCGCATCTGGGTTACACTGCAAACAGTTTGAGACATCTTCACGGGATATACTCTGTGTCATTTTGATCTTTTCCACAAAGGTCAGAGTGACCATAATCATTGTCTATTCCCGCCCAGTCAGCTACGGCCAGGAGTCGTGAACCCTTGAGCAATTGTCCAGGTTCTTGCACAATATTCCAGAAAATACCTGGGTCCTGTCGCTACCTGGTCTGGACCACTCTAGTATCAAAAACAAACAAGTGACCAGATAGGATTGTAAAAAATTACTACGCTGCACCTAGACAATCAGTTCTAAGTACATGTGATTTATTTCACAGTAATTTCAAACCTTTTTCAATTTTTTTTAGAAAAAACATTTCATCATGACATAAAGAGATGCACCCAATTTTATCAGTGTGACCTAGATGCATACAAAAACGTGACTTACATACAAATCACAAAAACATACAAAAGTGAAAAAACTTAAATATCAAAATATGTACAACATAAACACCATTCATATTCTCATTATCTGTCTAAAATGTAGAGGGCGCCAGTCTGTCTATACAGAACAAAGCACAGGCAGACTTTGCTCAGTTCAAACGGGTCCTGTCTGTATACTAGGCTGAAGACAACAACATAATCTCATGGGTCATGTAACTGGTGGGGTTAATTTTTTTTACCAATTCCCATGTGTAGCCCAAACAAAACTAATTACCTTCAGCCATAGTTGCCAACGCATTTCAAACCCTGCTATGTTCTCGGGTTATCCTCAGGGTGTGGACTGGAGATGTCTTAACTGATTTTAAAGGACCCTCTCATGTAGTGCATCGAAATTAATGGGTCAGCGGATCTATGACGTTAATCAAACTTCAGTCAAAGATTTTGTGCCAGAGCTGCCAATCTGTGTCTGAACATGGTTAATTTTAGAGATGGCGAAGTTTTGACCTATGGTCACTTAAGCAAATCAACATCCAATTAGATCTAGGCTACTTTTATCCAAATGTCGGAGGAGAGCAAAATGGTGGGCCTTTTGTAATTTGCAGGAAAAGATATCATCTCTTTATAAAACCATCATCCCTTATTTAAAGGCTGTGATCAATTCAGTCATAATGTTGCCTGCAATATAGTCCGAACAGAAATTGGGGAGAACAATCAAGGTTTAATGTGTGACTTGCCAATTATTTTTTTCCCTGTAGTAAAAACTAAGAAAAAAGATCCTGTGGGCCATCCTTGGTGTAATGGTGATTGCCAAGAAAGCACTAATCTCAGCTATTAAAAACAAAGAGCGTCCCGCGATAAAAGACAAATGGATAGCCCATAAAAATATAAATTAATATGGCAAAGGAAAAGGTGGGAGGTAGACAATTGGGAAAGCTTGAGATTCGCCCTATGCTCCAGGGACAAACAGTCCTTTTGGAATCCAGTTAACGCTGGCTCCACAGAGGGTAAGTCGGCAATAGAACCAAACTTGGGGGCAGAAATCTGGAATATCCACTTTGAAGCACTCTATACAAGGGCAGAGGAAGATGAGGGCCAAGTCACCAATGAGTGTGTCTCCCACATGCCCCATAATTTTGCCAACACTGAAATTTCCCTGCTAGAGATAATGGGAGCACTGGGAAGCGTGCCCCCCTCAAAGGCGCCAGTTCTAGACAAGATCCCAGGTGACCTACTATGCAGCGAACCTAATATTTGGGCCCCTTACCTATGGACCCTGTTTAATGCCATCCTACACGGAACGTCGATTCCCCCGTCTTGGGGGTGGAGATTATTCCAATTTATAAAAAGGGCTCACCACTCATTCCCGCCAACTATCGTCCAATAAGCTTGATAGATGTTACTAAAAAATATATATGCAAGATTTCTATTGGATCGAATGGAAAGCTGGATGGACGAGCATTCTATACTTAGCCCCTACCAAGCAGGTTTTAGAGCCAAGATGCCACAACAGATCAGATACTCAGGCTGCAACTTATGTACTGGAATACTGTTCTTTTGGAGGCAGGCAGCCTCTATCTGATCTTTGTGGACCTAAAATCGGACTTCGACTTGGTCCCTAGGGATAAATTGTGGTTTATTTTATTAGAATTGGGGATCCCCCCTTACCTCTGTTATCTGATGAAATGGCTCCATGAAAACAACTACGCCCAAGTTAGGTATGGTACAAATGGTGAGCTTACTGACCCCATTCCAATAGACAGAGGGGTAAGGCAAGCATGTGTCCTGGTCCGACCCTCTTTTGTTTATTCATTGTTGGTCTGGTGGAGGCTCTGAATGCTGGGAGTTATGCGTTGGTCTGTCACAGAATTGGTCGAAGATATATAGATTCTCGTCGGAGGATTGTATAAGAATATTACCATTATTGTAAATAGTAATGGTGGCTTTCAAAGGGTAAAGGTCCGAGGCCATAACCGTCAATTTGATGGCGTACGGGGATTTCTTCATTGTGGAAATATGTAGCATAGCGTGGACGGTATTTCTCCATTGGGCATGTTTATTTGTCTGGAAGATAAGTTTGTTTGCAATAATGCCCTTGTTAGTGCAGAAGTAAGTGTCTAAAACAAGAGTCTCCGAATTTTTAACATAAGCCGGTGTCTTAATTTCTTAGTTGCATTTTAAGTGAGGTTAGCTGGGTAACGAATTGTGTAGGCATTGTGGCCTGCGGGTTCCAGGTCAAAGGCCATTTTTTTTGTTTAAATAATTCAGAAGATTATATATATGATCCAGGGGATATAGATTAATAAGAGTTAAAAGTTAAAAAGTGTCTTACTCGGATAATAGAGGACAATTCAAAGGGAATGGTCTGAAGAAAAGAAAGGGGGTGTCAGGTCTTCAGCATATATTAATCCCTCAGTAAACACTGCGTTGAGGACCTTCTTAATTTCCTACCCTTAATATATCAAGACATTTTCTAGACACTTACAGCCTTATTCATCAACAGGCCGTTTTGCGAGCCCCTAATAGCGAATCATAGCGATTCACTATTAAGGACTCGCAAAACGGTAATCATGTAGGAATCGCATAATAAAATGCGATTCCTACTGATTCCTTATTTGCGATTAGCAAATTGCTAATCGCAAATAAGGAATAACTCGCCATTCATTCCTATGGGCCAAAAGGCCCATAGGAATAAATAGGGAGTATTCCTTATTTGCGATTAGCAAATTGCTAATCGCAAATAAGGAATAACTCGCCATTCATTCCTATGGGCCAAAAGGCCCATAGGAATGAATAGGGAGTATTCCTTATTTGCGATTAGCAATTAGCTAATCGCAAATAAGATTGCGATTTGAAGGGTGCCAGGGGTGTCCACAGGACACCCTGTAGCACCCCTCAAATGAAATTTCACACAGGTGTTGCACACACACATGTCCAAAGGACATGTGTGTGACTAACATGCAACTCAGAAAAATGCATTTAAATGCATTTTTCTGAGTTTTCGCAATTTACCGCGAGGTCTGACCTCACGGTAAATTGCGGCAAGAAATTGCGAATTCGCAAATTTAAATTGGATGTTGAATTGCATTTAAGGAATCCCTAATAGAGATTCCTTAAATGTAATTCCTCGCACATTTGCGACATCGCAATTAGCGATTTTTGCATTTGGGATGCTGAATCCCAAATGCAAAAATCGCTCTCGCAAAGGGCCGGATTCTCAGAATCCGGCCCCTTGCGAGCGCAATTTAGGTTCATGAATCGGGCGGTTAGACCTGTTTCATTGTTGAAAAACAGTTTGAAAATAGACCAAGTTTAATTGAGTTAAGGTCTTGAACAGGCGCCATTTCAAAGCCAGGCAGCGTGATTGTAGATTCTAGTCCTGTTTCCATGTTTATTACTAGTGGAGATGAGTCATGAGCAGGCGCCATTTTAAAGTCATGCATTCGGCTCTATGCCTAATTCAGAGGTCTTTTTAATGCCAGAAAATCATAGTGTACTCAGTTACTCGTTACTTATTTTCTATGTGGTGTGTATGGTCATCTATTTCAAAAGCAAGGTCTATTGGATACTTTTCGGGTTTTTACGCAAACAAAATGTATTAACACTTTTTAATTACCTTTTTCAATGTTTTAAAAATATTAATTCCGAATTAGCACTTTTTTATATTTACAACTCCTCTTTTTCTTAATATTGCAATGCACGCGCACATTATCTTTGCAAGAATCATGTGTACAAATTGTGCTGTATTATTTTTTTTGGGTGCTTTTATGGCCATAAAGGCTGAAATAAAGAATTATTGAACTTGAATTGAATACATAATTCAGTTCCCACCGTGTGCCCCCATGAACCCACACCTACTATGGTTCATAATTACTAAAAATGTAACAAATACATTAAAATCATAAAACATAATTATACAAAAAAATTCACATCCCGTACATTTTAAATATATACTAAAATACGGAACAATAATAAAAAAACAATATTATAAACAACTATGGACCTCATTATGATGTCGGGCAGAAAGCCACCCGACAGCTCGTCGGAGAGCTTCCGTCAACATCATAGGTTTCCATCCAACCGCTATCTTATAATACTGGCGGTTGGGGGGAAACCCATGGGGGAATTCTGCTCCTCTTCGGATGGGCTCATGGAGCCCATCGGGCAGTGGGCAGAATTCTAATTCCAAAATGATAGCGGAGCCAACATCAGCTCCACTGTCAGGATTAAGATGTCATTTTCCGTCTACCCTTTCATGACGGTCCGCCCGCTATAAAAAGGCATGTGGAAAGTGACTTTAGGGCTTCTAACAGGGTCCACTTGCCCCAGACCCTACGCTATGGGGCGTGCCCCCCTAAACATCCCTGCACTGTGTGGCAGGCACCGCATGGTGTCTGCCACATGGCGTAGGGATGTGAGAAAATATCAGTTTTTTTTAATACGGGTTGCGCAGCAGCCCTTTTCCAGCTGTTGCACAAGCTGCAATGGAGAAATGGGTGTTTACGACAGCCTCATGGGTGGTCACATCCAAATTTGTCAGATGGAACCGCCAACTACTAGTCTGTCGCTTTCCATTCCGACAAGATGCCGGTTGGACTTTTATCCAACCAGCATCGCAATTAGGGCCTATATTTTTGTAAACTATATTAATGACTTTGATATTTAAAAAATGGATATTAGTCACATTAAAATTGATATTCTTGACAACAATATTCTTGTTGGAGACAATATTTTGGTGTGATAATATTTTAACTTCAATATTTTGTCTGAATATTTCAATCTTTACCAGACATCTGACCAAAAATAAAACAAATCCATACCTGCTGTGTAAGGGTGCAGAAGGGGAGGGGGCTTTGAGATCTCCCATTTGAATGAAAATGATCAGCTGTGGTAATAGTTTCTTGAGGTTGTGTGGCTGCGCTGTTGCGCTAACAGTGTCTCATATGTGGTCTTGAAATACTGTTTCTTTTTTCATATACACTTTATTCTTTTGGTTTGTCCTTTATACCTTGATCCCTGGTTTGTCACAGTTTACCTCAGATGTGCACTGTGTAATTTATGTCATCTTCATGTAGCCCTGGTTTCTCCTCCCTCCCTCAGGAGCATCCCTGAGCCTGGAGATAAAATGTGCATGGGGGGCCAAATTCCTAGTCTGGTGTGCAAAGTGTTGTCATCACTTTTCACAAATATATGTGGTAACTCCCCAGTACGCCCTTGTACCCATCATGTACATGCTCCTGAAAGACCTAAGCATGGGCAGTGCCGTGCAAAGGACCACTCAGATCACAAAAAGAGAAACATAAATTTTAATATTTTCATCTAGTTCATTGTAATTACACGTTTGGTATGTACATCTGAGTTCAAGTTAATAATAAAATAAGCCCACCAGCTGCAGAATATTCGGGACATGCCAAAGTGAAAGGAATGGCCCACCCGGCACTGAGCTCCAGGGTTATTTTAGTGAACAGCAGTAGGAATTTGTGGACTGAGCTCCACCGGGTAGAGTTGTCATTCCCTTGCCCTTTACCATTCCTTTTCTTGATCTATCCTGCAGGAGATATATAGCACACTGCTCACAATATAATCCTGTCTCTTTATTCCGGTTGTAGAGCCGGTTACGAAACCCACAGTGACTTGTGTACCCTCGCAACTGGTGGAGAACCGGGGTCCTGCAGAGATACCCTGTGACACCTCAACCGCGGCTGTCACAATCCTCTGGTCCTTTAATAGCACTTTGGTTCTACCTGGACATATCATTCAGTCTCCAAACAACAGAACTCTTATCATGTTCAACATATCTCGGGGGGATTCATGGATCTACCAGTGCGAGGCCCTGAACCCCATCAGCAGCAAAACGAGTGACCCCAGACTCTTACTGTTGCCTGTAAGTAACCCCAGAGTCCTCTCTCTCCTGTCTTCCATCCCTTTCTCTGGTAAAGATAGTCACAACTCACAGACCCTCTCTCTGTTCCAATTCAGATGGGCCGGAGGACTTGAAGATTGACCCGCCAGGCTCTTGTTCATTACAAGTGGGGGGTAAACTTTCTTTATGATGCACCGCGGGGTCCTTCCCAGCATCAGAGTACCAGTGGCTTCCCAATGGTACTGATTCAAAGAGACCTGGTAACACATACACTGTTGAGACGTTGATGGAAACTACAAATGTGTGGCTCACAACACAGTCACTGGCCTGTCTGTGAAGGCTTCTGTCTCTATAACTGTAAATGGTAAGTAGTCCAGTAATAAATAGACTCCATGCCTGCTTCTTCCAGGTCAAAACCACTTCTGAAATTGAAGCTGTGAATTTAGCATCTTTCAAACTTCCTTCCTCCTTCATAGTCCGGGCCTCTGCGCCTCCTCCATTTTCAGATTTACTACATTGTCCCATTTCTATAAGAGCCTCTTCTTTAAATACCTTTTTTCTAAGCCCTCTCACTTTGCATCAGTTTTTCCTTCTGTAGTTACTTGTAGCCTCATTTAGAGGATGTGGCTTAGGGCAGCGCGGCAAGTCTTCTAGTTGCCCTGCCCTACGTCTAAGTTAAAGGGCAGGAATTTACCGTATTTATCCAATACAGTGCATTCCTGTCCTTTCCCCCTGCGCTGGCGTAGTGTCGGCTATCTGGTGCCTAGGGATGGGGGAGCTCATGGAGTTGCACTACGTGGAATTCTGCAGAGTTGCATAAAAACTCAGTGGAATTCCGCAGTTGCTCCACTCGCCCACCCCTATATGGCTAAATACATAATTGCTATTCCCAATCATTTTACCTCACTGCAGGCTGAAAGATACTGGCCTCTCACATTATTTGAAAGTATGGTTCATATTTACTGGAGAAGCCTGAGATCACCTCAAATTAAACGTCATAAGAAGAATGAAGCCAACTTTTTGGGAATATTTCAGAGTGCTCAGTGTGTTAGTTACAAATGCATTTCCCACCTGCTTGTGAAGACTGAAGAATGCAATCCAGAGACCTTTCATAATGACATTTTTAATTCCTTAGGCAGATTTTTTCCTTTGCTTCCACAACTGGCTAAAGAAATGGTTGCCCGGGCTCTTATCCTGTCCCGCTTGGACTATGCCAATGCGCTTTTTCTTGGCATCCTGACATATCTGACTAATAAGCTCCAACTTATCCAGAATGCTGCGGCGAGACTTCTCCTTGGCATTCCTAAACGAACCAGTATAAGATCGCAAATGTCCTCACTTCATTGGCAGCCAGTGGCCCAGAGGGTACAGTTTAAAGCCCTGGTTCTAGTACATAGAGCCTTACATGATTTGGGCCTCACCTACATTAAGAAGAGAGTGGCCTTTTACATCCCTCGTCGATCTTTAAGGTCGGCCGCCCAGCGACTGATGGTAATTCCCCACTTTCGCCGAGTTAGAATGGGCGGCCAGTCCCTCTCGGTTAAAGCAGCCATTCTCTGGAATGCCCTACCCTTAGCGTTGCGGCACACTCAGGACTTAAGATGTTTTAAAAAACTCCTCAAAACCCACCTTTTTAATCAGGCCTATTAAATCATCTTCTCGTCAGCTATGTTTTATTGCTTCGCTCCAGGATACTCAGGAGTAGTTGTGCGCGCTATAAATCCTGCTATAACATAACATAACATAACATAACATAACATAACAATTCTGACTCAGTTGGGGTGACATTTGTCTGTAAATGTAATGCTTCCAGGTCTCCTGAAAGCCAGTCCCAGGGCTGGACATGGTTTGAGTGAAAGAGAGACTCGTAATGTGTAAGATGGCCTAAGATTTAAGCACTTTTGGTAGCCCAGGCAATCCTAGTGCATTGACCAGACGTCCGAATGGCTGATTGGCTGCAGAGGCTGCATGTGCCTTTGCTGTATAAACACTGTCGGAGCTGACCTCCACTACTTGGCAGTGATGTCATACAGCTTGGGGGGAATGGGTTTGTGGGCAGCTTATTCTGCAGTTATCCAGTGATGGAAGCCGAGGGAAACTTGAGCCAGGTAGCAAACAATAGCTGTCTCAAAACAGACAGCCAGGCCTTGCTGCTGCCCCTTGTGATTCTTGTTGTAGGAATGGGGTTGTGTAGTGGCAGCAGCCCAATTTGTGGTGAGGCTGATCTCTCCCAGTAAGGGCTATGTCTGTCGACCTCAGGTGCAGTCATGGTGGGCTGGATAACAGTCTGTTTGGTTCACTCAGGGGCTGTGCAGACAGTGTCTGTAATGCTGTGTTGACTTGATATCAAGGGGCGTTCAGCTCTGTCGGTGACTCTTAAATCTGTTACGCAGCTTAGGCAGAGGTTTTGCTAAACTCCGCCCTCCAAGCAGAGTGCGGAGTGACAAAAGCTCCATGAACTCTGCCAGCAGAGTGTTGTTTACCGCCCACCCCTACACGTGCCACACAGGCACTATTGCACCATGGTGCAAGGGTGCCTGTGTTCTAGACAGGATTGTTTAACTGCAGGATGGGACACTTTCCTGCACAAATATAATCCATTGAGTTGTCGTCCTCTTTTTACTTGTGTTGCAGAATGGAGCACACGTAGAAAGAGGAATAAACCAGGAGAAATAAAGTATTTCTATTAGTTATACCTCATCTCGGGAGGTGTAAGGTTTTGGAGAATCCCCAGGTTTACATTGTCTTATAAGTATGGGGAAGCATCAAAATCCTTGGCATTGAGTAGAAACAACAACCACAACACCCATGGAACGCCTCCCCGGCACAGAGTAAGGCAACACAGTGATGTGTGCCGCCTTGCCCTACTCCATATCTATGAAGCCATTCAAACTATGCAAAGTGACTCTGCGAGGCCTCACAACTATGATTTGGTGGTTCGCCCCGTCAGAGCATCACATAAATTAATGCTAATGTGGCGCAAGCGGCTCATAAATATACCCGTTTGTCCTTAACTACACCAAGCTCTGATAAAATATAGCTTCATCCCAGTTCTTCAGTAGAGGACATCTGATAAAGATCCCAAGGAACCAATTCTCATTCGTGTCCTATGGGTTCAGCATCTCTGCAGTTAGAGGGGCCGTGCAGTGCGAGGCATCAAAATGAGTGAAAGGAAGTGATCAATGGTCAAAATACATATGTTTTATCTAAATACACTGCATATTCCTTAACAATATTGTGAAATGTACATATAATGTAAAAGAAATGTAATGTCGAAAATATCACGTGACAGAATATTGAAGGTAACTACAAAGAAATCCATACCCACTGTGTGAGGATGTACAGTGGTGGGGGGTCTTTGAGACCTCCAGTTTGAATGAAAATGAGCAGCTGTGGTAATAGTTTCTTGAGGTTGTGCTGACACTGTCTCACATGTGGTGCTGAAATAATGTTTCTTTTTTCATACACACTTTATTCTTTTGGTTTGCCCTTTATTCCTTGGATTTTATATTGCTTTTTAAATATAGTTGTAACTAATATATTGTTTAACTATTTAGTTCAGTTTCTTAGATTTTGTGTTTTAAGTTGTTATTTTGTGAAGTATTTTTAATTATTTTAGAGTAGGACAAGGTCATCGCTTCAGCTCTCCCTTGTGGCATTGGTTTGCTCTGTTATCTGTCTTTTTCCCGTTTGCTTGTTTAGCCTGCTCGCTTTTCCCATCTACCTGATTGTCTTATTTATGTGGCAGTTTCGTCGCAGTTTCTACTGTTCTGTGTTGCTGTTCTGCCTTGTGTCTTTTGCCCATTGTATTGCTTGTAGTCTGCTCGTTTTCACAATTTACCTGATTGTTTTGCTTTTTTGTCACAGTTTCTGCTGTTCTGTGTAGCTGTTCTGTCTTGTGTCTTTTTGTATTGCTTACAGCCTGCTTGTTTCCCCATTTGCCTGATTGCTTTATTTTTGTCACATCATTGCTGTTTTGTGTGCAGTTCTGTCTTTTATCTTTCTGCCCAGTGTATTCTTTAGAATGCTCGCTTTCTCCAGCCCCCTAGGTATCCTCCATTTCCTCCATCCTGCTTCCAACCAGACTTGCCCACCACTTTCCAGTGACCTTCCCATCACCCTGCACCTACTTATTTGTGGTCACAGCATGACCCAACAGGGGATGCAGACACACCATGCGCCCTTGTCAGGAGTACACCTAGCACCAGGTACCCTGGCCCTCCAGCCACCTCCAGATACTTCGTCTCAGAGCTCTAGACCAGAGAAACCACAACAACAACTGCTGTATCCCATCTCCTTGTTCAACTATAGAAATGCTGCAGTTTCGTCTGCAACTCCGGGCCTCCTGCACTCAGAGAAACCCGCTCCACACCGACCTCACTGACCAAGACCAGCCGGGAACCACTCCACTGCCTCCTGCTCAATGCCCGATTGCTCTACAAAGAATCCACCGAAATCTGGGACACCATCACTACCCTCACCCCAACATTTCATCCCAGAGACCTGGCTCAACCCCCGTCCACCCCTGACATCGTGATGTCCAATGGATACAAGATGATACACCCGGACCGCTCCAACAAACGCAGAGGAGGTATTGCCATCATTCACAAAGAAACCATCTGCCGCCCCATCACCAAAAATGACACCACACGATTTTAGAGCAGTTCCATATCCAAATTCAAACCAACAAAAGTACCATCAGAGCAGACCCCAGGACCATGCCCTAATTTCTGAAAAGCTATCCCAGAATTCATTGCCCCACTCACCATTGACTCCAAGCACTACATCTTCCTTGATAATCTCAACTTCCACCTCTATAATTCCACACAAAGCACTGGATGCACGCTTGGCCGAACGGCCAGATCTTCACAGTCTGTGACAGTCATGTACAGTCATGTCACCAAGCTCACTTGTGCTGACCACGCCATCATCCACTTCTCCATCGCAGGCAGGTACTCCATGCACCACCTCCAGCCCCCAAGCTCATTCCACCACAACTTGAACAAAGTATGCAAGACCCAATGAACTATGCCCTCAACAGCACCTATCCTGACTTCACAACAAGCTTCGAACAGCCAGTTCAGATTTGTCTGCCTGGATCATCAACCTCCACAACATCTTCTGACTGACAGGTGGCACCCACAGCTACCCGCTTACCACATGGGAGGAGCTCACCACTTATGACACCACAACCATCATGAATTCCATCCACTCTGGAGCCCCCATTGGCCCAGATCCAAAAAAACCTCGGCAGCAATAAAATTAGAGGCAAACTCACTGCCATTTTCTAAGCTTTCATCATCATGGCCACATATCTAGACAGATGGAAGCACAGAGAGGTCAGACCCTTCCTCAAGAGAACCTATGCCGACCCCAGTGAACTCAAAAACTACCACTCCATCTCACTGCTTCCCTTCCCATCAAAGTCCTTGAGAAGAGTATCAACCGCCAGCTCACCGAACATTGCATGATTCCTAAGTGGACAAACCCAGAGAATCCGCCTACCACCCTTCACTCGTAACCCAAAGTGCCATCTGTGGCATACCTTAAGGGTCATCACTCAGCCCCACCCTGTTTTTTTTTAAAAACCTTTATTCAAAAAATAAGGAGATACAAGCGCAGGCCCACAACCACCATGGCCGGCCGCAAAGACCAATGAGAGCAAAGGAACTTAGGCCAATCAACAATCAGGATATTACAAAATACACCAGACGTAACTGTGAGACTCGCAACACAGGATATGAGGTTTTCATTTTTAAATTTTAGAAGAAGAGTAGGGGCTGCAACAACAAGGACATCACACCTTACATGAGAGATACACAAAAGAGACGAGGGGGACGTACCCCCATTTACAGTCGGAGATAGGCTGTGACTACAGCAACTATGCAATCTAGGCAGCCGCGGCGGTAAGACTGGACAATAAGCAACATTACAAAAATCAACATGTCTAGGTATCACCCCAGAGAGCCCACCCCCCAAGAACAGGGAAACAGAGGCTCGTTGAGACGCCAGAAAGAAAAAGGTGCAAGACCAAGAGACAGCCAACCCTACTAAAGAGGACAGAACCCTCCCAAAGCCGGAAAAGAGCAATAGGGACCATAGAACAAAACAAACTAAAATAACAAACCTCCCCCCCCGCACCCGCCACCCTGCACCCCTGTAATGGCTACGGCCTAACCCACTAACAGCGTGCCTGTCGCCCCGAAACTGCCCCACAGAAGGGAAAAAGTACAAGAAGTGGAGGAGGAGAGAAACAGACACACTCCCGGGCACCCGGTACCCCCCACCGGCAGTGACCTTCCCGAGACACAATAATAGTCAAACAAAGCAAGCATTCGGCATTATCACGGGAAGGATGGTCATCAACAAGAAACCCCCCCATCCCACCCCAGGCCGGGTGAGATACTTGATGCGATCCCGGCAAAAGTGAACTGGACAATCACAGGAAAATAAAAGTCAACCCTGCAAATTTCACTGGGTGATCTATCGCCAAAGTCACAACTAATGTGATCAGAGGAAGTGTCTCAGGTGGCCCAAAGCAGTGGCGAGGGACAAAAGCAACTCAAAGTCGAAATCAGCCCTGACCAGTGCGGATCCGTTCCGGAGCACGTGCCAACCAAGCCACAGCCGACCAGAAGCAACAAAGCGTCCATGGCAGTCCGAGGCAATGAAGACGGAACAGAGTCTGGACACAAAATGGCGACCTCCGTTAAACAGACGAGTCGGGACGAAGAAGAATGGCAGTCCCCTTCGACAGGACCCTGAGACTCGGCATTGACGATCAAAACCTCCAGCGATGATATTCCATTGGATAGGAAGCGTGAAGGGAAGACCAGACATTGTAGCGGGTAAAGGAGAAGTGAGACCGGCTCCCAACAGAGCGAAGTCGGGCTGCCACTCGGGCACCTTAAGACGGCGGGTCAAATCGCTCGACTGGACCAGGAACTGCTGTTCCGTTGTTGCGGCCACAGTGGCCGGTCGTGAGCAAACATCATCCAGCTTTACCGCCAAAGAGACATACATGACGGTGAATTGTGAGCAGAGCGCCCCAAGCGCCGCCATTACGGAGCTCAATGAATGTGCGTCATCCATCCCCTCCATCCCGGGGGCCCAAAGGACAGAGGGGGACACAATCTCCAGCCCACATCGCCGGGCTCCGGGCACACATTTAGCGATACCAACAACAGGGGCGCCCCGAACTGGCACGCTCAGCACAGTCACCGGCCGTGGGTGCAGCCCGTCAGCCCCCGGACCGGGAAACGAGGGTCAGGCACACAACCCCCGGCCACGGTGCAGGAGGATCACAGCACGTCACGATGTCCCATCACCAGTACCATCCATCAACGAGGTCACAAATCGAGAGTGGAAAGCATTATTCAAATCCGGAAGACCAGCCACAATCTCGGTCTCACAGCCGATGTTGATCAGTTCCCGCTCGGACAGTCCAGAAATAGAGGTCCCGGCAGCAGCACCAGGAGTAGGCCGAAGATGGGGCACGGCATAAGTCCGCCTCTGAACAAGGTAGGAAGTCCGGGACAACAGCGTTGGCATCAGGCAACCTTCATACATCCAGGCATGGGGCGTGGGTAGAGGATAAACAACAGGATAGACGAGCCGCCGGCGGAGGTCGGCGGAGCCGGGAGCTTATGCGGCCATCTTGAATCGCGGCATAGCTCCTCCCCCGCCCCACCCTGTTTAACACTTAAATGATGCCCCTAGCCAATATTGTCAGAACCCATGGCCTCTTCATCTTATCCTATACAGAAAAGACTCTGCTCATCCTCTCGCTCTCAGAAGACCTCTCCCCCACTAGGACTAACTTTCAAAACTGCATGACAATTGTTGCTGACTGGATGAAGATTAACTGCCTGAAGGTTAACACAGAAGAGACATAAGTGGTGAACCACACCTCTCCATGGAATGACAGCCCTCCAAACTCAAACCTACTCCCACATGGACATACCACATTGGCAACTTCAGCATCATCCTGAACAGCCAGCTCACCATGAAATGCCAGATCAACGAAGTCTCCTCAAGTTCAAGTTCAAGTTTGAAATTTGTATAGCGCCCTATATACCCAGAGGGTCTCAAGGCGCTTGGGGGAAGGGGAAGTTTATTTGTCGAATATCCAAGTTTTTAGTTGTTTTCTGAAGGTGAGGTGGTTCTGGGTAAGGCGGAGATGGGTGGGGAGAGAGTTCCAGGTTTTGGCCGCTAAGTAGGAGAAGGATCTTCCTCCCATGGTGGATTTATGGATGCGTGGGATTGCGGCGAGGGCTTGTGTGGATGATCGCAGTTGGCGGGGGGGTGTAAAAGGACAGGCGTGTGTTGAGGCAGTCGGGTCCTAGGTCGTAGAGGGCTTTGTGTGCGTGGGTAAGGAGGCGGAACGTTATTCTCTTGTTAACGGGAAGCCAGGGGAGGTCTTTCAGGTGCCTGGAGATGTGAGCTCGGCGGGGGAGGTCCAGTATAAGTCTGGCTGAGGCGTTTTGGATGAGTGGAGTTTTTTCTGGAGTTTGTCGGTGGTTCCGGCATAGAGGGTGTTTCCGTAGTCCAGTCGGCTGGTAACCAGTGCGTGGGTGACCGTTTTTCTTGTTTCGGTGGGGATCCAGCGGAAGATTTTTTTAAGCATGCGTAGGATGTTGAAGCAAGATGAGGTGACGGCATTGACTTGTCTGGTCATTGAGAGGGAGGAGTCTAGGATGAAACCCAGGTTGCGTGCGTGGTCAGCAGGTGTGGGTGCAATTCCCAGGGCCGGTGGCCACCAAGAATCGTCCCAGGCGAAGGGGGATGAGCCTATGATGAGGACTTCAGTTTTGTCCGAGTTCAGTTTTAGACGGCTGTCTTTCATCCATTCGGCTACTTCTTTCATTCCTTCGTGTAGGTTGGTTTTGGCGGTACTGGGATCGTTGGTGAGGGAGAGGATGAGCTGTGTGTCATCTGCGTAGGAGATGATGTTGAGGTTGTGTTTGCGTGCGATGGATGCGAGGGGACTCATGTATACGTTGAAGAGGGTGGGGCTGAGTGAAGATCCTTGTGGTACACCACAGATGACTTCGGTGGCCTCTGATCTGAAGGGGGGGAGGCGGACTCTCTGAGTTCTTCCAGTGACGAACGAGACTATCCAGTCTAGTGCTTTACCTTGTATCCCGACGTTGCGAAGGCGTTTGATAAGGGTGGTATGGCAGACTGTGTCGAATGCTGCGGAGAGGTCAAGTAGGATGAGTGCGGTTGTTTCTCCATTGTCCAGTAGTGTCCGAATGTCGTCAGTTGCTGCGATGAGGGCGGTCTCCGTGCTGTGTTTGGCTCGGAAGCCGGATTGTGAAGGGTCGAGGGATTTGTTGGATTCGAGGAAGGCGGCGAGCTGATTGTTGATGGCTTTCCTAATGACTTTGGCAGGGAAAGGAAGGAGTGAGATGGGGCGGTAATTCTTGAGTTCGGTGGGGTCTGCTGTGGGTTTCTTCAGGAGGGCGCTGAGTTCGGCGTGTTTCCAGCTTTCTGGGAAGGTGGCAGCGTTTAGGGAGCAGTTGATGACATCTCGGAGATGGGGTGCGATAACGGAGTCTGCTTTGTTGAAAATGTGGTGGGGACATGGGTCGGTTGGTGATCCTGAGTGGATGGAGTTCATCAGACGGATGGTTTCTTCAGTGGAGATTGGGTTCCAGGCGCAGAGGTTGTTAGGGGGGTGTTTAAGTTCAGGTGAGGGTGGTGGGGCTTGGATTCCGGTCTCATTTGCGAAGCTGTTATGTATGTCTGCGATTTTGTTGTGGAAGAATGAGGCTAAGGAGTCGCAGAGGTCTTGGGAGGGGGTGATATCGTTCGTGCCGGCGGGGGGGTTGGTGAATTCTTTGACAATGTTGAATAGTTCCTTGCTGTTTTTGGCGTTGTTGTCGAGTCGGTCTTTGAGTGCTGATTTCTTGGTGGATCGGATCAGTTAGTGGTGTTTGCGGATGGCGTTCTTGAAGGCTGCCTGGTTGTCAGAGGTTCGGTCTTTTTTCCAGGCTTTCTCGAGGGTGCGGCAGGTCTTCTTGGAGTTTTTGAGGTCCTCATTAAACCAAGGGGCTTTATTGTTGATTTGTTTGGATTGCTGTTTTTTCAAGGGTGCTAATTCATCAGCGCTGTGGGTGATCCATTGTGTGAGGTTGGTTGCTGCAAGGTTTGGGTCCGATGATTTTGCAGGGAGGTTTTGTTGCAGTGATGTGAAGAGTTGGTCGGTTGTAATTTTGTTCCAGTTTCTGCGCGGAATTGGTTGAGGGAGGTTGTGTGTTGTAGTCTTTTTGTAGCTGAAGTGAACGCAGCTGTGGTCTGTCCATGGTGGGCTGTGGTGTGGTCGAAGGAGATGTACTTGCTGGAGGTGAAGATTGGGTCGAGCTTGAGCCCTGCGTTGTGAGTGGGGGTGTTGACAAGTTGTTTGAGTCCAAGATTGGCGAGGTTGTCCAGAAGGGTGGTGGTGTTGCTGTCATTGTTCTTTTCTAGGTGGAAGTTGATGTCTCCTAGCAGGATGTAGTCCTCGGAGGGGAGGGCGTGAAGGGTGACGAATTCAGTGATGTCTTCGCAGAATTGTGCGCGGGGTCCTGTGGTCTGTAGATGAGGGTGCCTCTGAGTGTAGACTTCGGGTCGGTGTGGATCTTGAAGTGGAGGTGTTCGGCGGTAGCGAGGTTATCGTCGGAGCTGGTAGAGATGCGGATGCATGTGGCAAAAGATCTACAGATGGTTCTCCTTCAACACCAGGAACACTGTCACTGAAGCCCTAGTTAGCGGTCGGCTGGACTATGGCAACAAGCTCTATGCAGAAATCACGACCCAACTCCTGAAGAGACTCAAAACAGTTAGAACTCAGCAGCAAGACTCATCCCCGACCTCACCAAATGCACTCACATCACCCTCCATATCAGGAACCTCCAGTGGCTCACAATCCACAAAAGATGCCTCTTAAAGATACTGATGCACTTCTACCAGTCCCTCCAGGACTTAGGACCAGCGTACATCAACCACTGCCTGATCTTGTACCAACCCTCCAGAGACCTGTGCTCTGCCTCCCTTGCGCATACTCCCTGCATCTTCCAAAACTACAGTGGAGGACAATCCTTCTGGTACATTGCTGCCAATTCCTGGACCCCCCCCCCTCCGAACAGCATCCCCCCTGCAGGAATTCAGAAAGGGAAGCAAGACATGGCTATTTGATTGAGCCCTATGAATATGAGTTTATTGATTGATTGATTGATAGAGTGGTTTTGTTTTTATTTCATTGGTTATAATTATAAGGGTTTTCTTTTAATGTCATTTCTTTTTGGCAGGTTGTGAGGTTTGTCGGGGAATTAGGTAGGAAGTGTTCTAATTATGCATCTTTTAATTGAATATACCAGTTTTACATTTCTCAATTTGTTAAGTTTATAATTAGTTACCTACATTATTTTTTAAGTTCTGGAATAAACAATATGTTAATTACGTTTGCTTCGGTTGCACTAAACACCGTCTCCCACCACACCCTAGCCACCAGACTCCAGGAGACCAGCTTCCGCAGCAATGCCTTTGACTGGAACCTCTCCTTCCTCACCGGCCGAACTCAGTGGGACAGACTCCCTCCCTACCTTTCAGAATGGACAGAGGCCAACTGTGGAGTGCCCCAGGGCTGCTCCCTCAGCCCCACCCTCTTCAACATCTACATGACAACCATCTTCAGGAATCATGGGTTCAACATCGTCTCATATGCCGATGACCCCCAGCTAATCCTCTCCCTTACCAATAAACCCAACATCAGACACAACTTGCAAGAAGAGATGAAAGCAATCACCTGCTGGATGAAGAACAGTTGCCTGAGACTGAGCTAAAAAAATACAGAAGTCATCATCCTTGGCTCTACCCATGGAACGACTCCTAGTGGCCCTCTGCCCTAGAAAATCCCCACTCCTGACAGACCACACACAAAGCCTTGGCATCGTTCTAGACTCATCACTCACAATGAACCGCCAGATCAATGCTGTACCTTTGACCAGCTTCAACTCCCTCCACATACTTTGAAAGACCTTCTGATGGATTCCAACCGAATCCAGAAAAACTGTCATGCATGCACTCATCAGCAGCAGACTGGACTACGGCAATGCTCTCTGAGCCAGAATCAACAAGGAACTCCTTCACAAACTCCAGACTGTCCAGAATGCCACAACCAGACTGATCCTCTGCATCTCCCAGTGCAGTCATATCACCCAACACCTCCGCAATCTCCAATGGCTCCAGTCAAAAGAAGAATAACCTTCAAACTTCTCCCTCATGATTACAAGGCCCTTCACAAGATCAGACCCGCATACCTGAACAGCCGCATCTCCTTACACGCACTCAAAAGACACCTCAGATCTGCCCAGCTCTCACTGGCCACCTGTCCTACATATCAGTAGGACAGGAATGGGAAGAAAGTCCTTCTCCAACCTTGCAACCAAAGCCTGGAACACCCTCCCCCTCCTCTCCTGCAATCTCCGACATTGCCCCAGTTCAGGAAGGTCCTCAAGCCCTGGCTTTTTAGGTGATTTCAGCACTCAATGGACCCACATAGGAGAGTAGTTTGGCTTTACCAACCCTGATTGATTGATTGATTGATAGGACTTGTTTAGATTAGCTACATGATCTTGCAGAGACGGATTCCGCAGAGACAGTTTGGAGATGGCGACCAACACCCCTGATTATCTTAAGGTCAGTCAGTCAAAAAAAGCTTTATTGTCAGTTAAAAACCATAAAAGCAGAGAATACATAAATTAAAAAAATTACAGTTTGGCCAACAGTAGGCAACATAGAAAAGTGCATGATTAGACAGAAAAGCTAAAACGATATATAAAAGCATAAAAAGGTTAAAACTGATGGTTGGATATAAAACAGGCCATAGATGGGTTAAGTTACAGTTCTCAAGTAAATTCATGGAGGTATAAAATCAATTAGGGCGAGTTGGGTTTTAATTTTAGCTCCTCTAGTACACCACACCGAGAACAGGTATCTGGAGGTCGCAAACACAGTCAGAGCAGAAGAGTTGTATTTCAGCAATCTAAACACCTCTCTGAAATCCCTGAAGCCCCTGGACTCATATAACTGTAGGATCCATTTGGCTCTGGCCTTGGAGTACAAGGGGCAGAAGAGCAGAACGTGCAGATCAGTCTCTTCAGCCAGTTCGCACCCCGGGCATAAGCTTGGTACAAGTTGAGCCATAGACCACTTATTTGTTGCAGCCCTCACTGGGAGAGAACCATGCCTAAATTGGACATATAATTTCTTCGCCAGTGGGTGTTGGATGTTGTCTAAGAATTTCTCAAAGTAATACTTATCCTTGACTTCAAAGCTGAGGGGTCTCTGCGAGCATGTGACAATATCACATATATATTATCCAGAAATGAAGCTGAGGGATTACCTGCCAGGATTTAAAATGTACAACCAAATATTAAATATAGTATGAAGCCTGCAAATGTCCATGCCTTGTAAGTTAAGGCCTGCCACATGTTTCAGACGTATAACCTCCTCATGTTGATACACAATGAGTAGAGTGACAGTGCAAGAAGGTCTAATTTCCATCGAATAAAGTGACTGTGCAATAAGTCCAGATCCGATTCCTGGTGCTACTATAAAGTAGCAATTATTTTAACATATTTTCTTTTTTTTCCCCTGGGTTGCGGGGGCTTTCATCCCCTCTGCCTAACGACCCTTTGCTGGTTGACCGCTGTAACTGTCTCTCCCCCACTTTCCCCCTTCCCCACTCCCCCTGTTTTAGCCTGATTATCTTATAGACAACTCCACCTTCTATGGTGCTTCACTACCCTGGGAGGGACAAGTGCTTCAACGGGAACACTAAGGAAACAACTATGGGCCTCATACTTGTGCGGGACACTATTAGGACTGAGTAGTGAGATAAACTCTATGGGGGCTATTCAAAGCATTATTTTGTAGTACATTTAGTAGTACTACAAGAGCACTTCCAACATACTGCAAACTGGCATTAATATACCTACATGGGGATGTCGTCACCTCTTCTATCTTATCTGTGATGAGATCTGTACCCTAATTGTGGAGATTTCCGCAGTTAATGAAGGCAAGACAGAAAGGAGTGGAAAGAAAAAGGGGTATACTTTTGACTAGAGAGAAAGGGTTAAGAGAGGACTAAGGAGGGGTTTAGATAAAATAAAACCCAGTGTGTCAGCCACACACTGGAGATTTTAACAAAAAACAACATTGTTTCTAACTCAAATGGTTAAAAAATTACAAAAAAATGTGACAACATGTTACCACGCAGTGGAAGGAGGCCCTTTGCAAAGCTGGGCTGATCACCTTTCTGTCACTCTGTTGCTATATGTGGGTGTTGAACTGTAACTAATGAGGTGCAACCAATGGCCACAGAGTTTTACTAAGTTTAACAATTATGAGAAAATTAAGAACCACTGTTACAAATTGTGCTGCATTATGCTGCTTAATTTTGCCTTTTCTTGCCACATAATTTACTCAACGCTGCCACATAATTTGTACCTTTGCAGCCGCATAATTCCAGTGGCCCTGATTATTCTACATTTAAAATAATATTTAATTTTGATTATCATTACCATTTAACATTAGAATGTATTTCTAATTTTTTGGAACATTTAATATACTTTGTAATTTTTTCCTATACAACACCAAAGGGAGATTTCCACCCCAGTGGCAGACAGAAACCTCAACCTTCATGTGTAAAGTTAGGTAGTAATACTAACTTTATACTTGTAAATATGGCTCAGTCTCTTGAATTTCTGGTGTTTAGACTACACTTTGTAGCCAATGTACATCTGTAAATGGTGAATTGCCAAAAGTAGAGTAAACTTACATGTGTAGATGTGCTCATGTGTAAGTTTACCTTTGTGAATTGCCCCTTCTGTATCATGGAGTAGCCAATAAAATTTAGGATGGATGCATAAATATGACTTGTAATGTATAATAAAATCAGAGCAACTGATCAGGTGTTGATTGTAGAAGATGCAGAGTTGGAAGAGGTGTTTTAGAAGTTGGAAGGGTATCTGAGGACAGGTTGGGTGAGGCTAATGAGTATGTTCTCAACATTATGTTGTAAAATAGAGCCTTGCCTTTTAGACACAAAGCTAGGAAAATTCCTATGGTCAGAAGAACTGAAGTGAACTTTTATTAAACCAGATGGTCATTGAAGGAGTCATGGGACCAGTAGAAGAAGCTGAGTGGCTGTCTCCCGTAGTCATCAAAATGTGATGTATTCTCACTCACCATGCATTACAGATTTTATATCAGTGAGCAACATGCAAGCATTATACATCATGTTGCTAATACTTATTTATTGATCACAGTTATTTTACATTCCTTAAAACAATACCAGAGATACTTGATAGATAACGTGTAAAAAAAATATCAAATGCAGATCAAAAACAAATATATAAATTATGGACAATTGTTTGAGAAACACTAACAAAATGTCACAGGCACATATGTGATACCACATTTAGCAAATTACATGTCCGTTGGTTAAACTTCAAAGGATTTACTTTGTTTATTCCTAGCACGCGGGCACTTCACTGGTACATCCTGACCTTATTTTCCAGATGTCCTGTACCGTTGGTGTGACACGTGTGGTAGCGGACATCTTCCTGCTTTTTGTTAACACTTTGCTATAACTGAAGTCTGACTGCGTTACTTGGTTGAACTTTTGCATGAGTGTATCTGCTTGGTTGCACATACCCACATGCTTTGCACAGACACTGGTCTAGTTGCTTAGTCCACGTTCAATGTCTCTCTCTTCCCTTCAGTGGCAGCATCCTGGCTCCCTTCAGTATTCATCATTCACCTTTGGGGATTTGCTCTCTTTGAGTATTCAATTACACACTGATGTCATCATTGACTGCTCAGATATGTAGCTTGCCTGCATATCTCATACTAAGTTGAAATGGCCCTAATTACTTGCTTTTTTCCTTATCACTGTAGTACTTGTAATTTAAGGGGGCTCTAATAGATATTTTGCAATAAGATCAACGTTGGTTTATGTGGTTGAGGGTGCATTATAAGTATAATATGGGTCCTGTTGTCTTCATCCTTGTATGTGGATTGGTCACTAATGCCTGGCCATGGTAGATGCTGGGAAATGTACTCCAACTGGCTATTGCGCGACATATTGACTTACTTCTAAAGGATGCATGTTATGGATTTACTATGTGTCTCATAGCCATTATCATAATGATCCAGGCTGGTCCATTAGTTATGGTGGATGCTGCAGTCATCACAAGAGAATCCAATAGGATTCTGACAATGATAATATTACACAGACTGTGTTCCTCTTCCTAGCAGGAACACAGTGGTTTTGATGTTGACAGATGGTAAAGACTTATTAAAGTTATATTTACCAACAGATCTGGTCAGACAACTTATCTACTTCAGGATTAACCCTTCGTTAAAAAAAACTCTAAATATTTGGAGAAGGAGACTTGCTAATGATGGAGAATCCAGATGTGTGGGGTGAAGATGAACAATATGTGCGAGGATGTAAAAGGAGCTATTGCTGGACAAGGAGTAATGTCTATGTTTGATGTTGGTTTAAAAAGTATTGTCACAGTATTTGCCAGTGCCATGAGCATATGAGGATGTTCTCCTGCACAAATGTGAAGGAAGAGAGGAAGTAGTTGCTTTTGATAGTCGTTCTTTGTCTAGCATGGTTAGGAGTTAATTGGTAATTGAACAGGAAGCATTAGCATCTTTCAGATAAACTGAGTATTTCTGCAGCTAGAGTTGGGGTTTGAAAGTGATTTTGAAAACTGATCATAATCCAATACTCAAAGTTTTGATGTTGGTAGGACTAGCAGCCAAGATGAAATGTTACTAATGCAGCATCGAGAATGGTCCCGGATGAAAGAACTGTATCACTGACTGCCTCACTGTCAGGAGGTGCTTATGAGATTCAGGAGGGAGAGGTGGTAGCAAATGTTTATCATACTATGGAGGGTGTTGAAAGTACTGTGTTCAGGGAGCATTGGATGATAACTATGAATTATGGCAATGGTTTGAAAGCTCACAGGCAGGTCACTCTCCACGCTGCTGCATGGCTCTGCCGGCATTGTTTTCCCTAAACTTGTATTTTTCCCCTGTGCCTAACTTGCTTTCTTACCCAGACTTGTTTTTATTCCCCTGTGCCTGTACTTGCTTTCTTGCCCAGACTTGTTTTTATTCCCCTGTGCCTGTACATGCATTCTTGCCCAGACTTGTTTTTATTCCCCTGTGTCTGTACTTGCTTTCTTGCCAGGCTTGTTTTTATTCCCCTGTGCTTGTACTTGCTTTCTTGCCTAAACTTGTTTGTCCTTCCTGTGCCCAGTTCTCCTGCGGCCCGCCCATTTTTCCCACTGCTGCGTCCCTGCGGCCCACCCCCCTGCAATCCCATTCTCCGCCCCGTTCCCACCTCCCAGATGCTCCTCCCTCCCACATCCCCTCATATGGAGGCCGCACAGCAGACGTGCGCAGCAGGCGCGCCTAAGGCAAGCCTGTCTGCGCCCGTCCGCCCCTGGACCGTGCCCAGCACCAGGACCCCTGTACCCCGCAAACGCCATGAGGCCCGACACCGCTACGATGCCAGAACCCGTCACGCACTCAACACCGGACGATCACAGACCTGCTTCCTGGCCGCCCCGAAGCGCACCCACGGGGCTTTCACCTGCCGGAACTGCAGCTTCACAAGCCTCCGCCCCACCATGCTGCCGACCAGAAAAGAACCCAACCACCTCAGATGCATCCTTCTCAACACCCGCTCCGCCCGCAAACACGCTGTTGAAGTCTGGGACCTGCTAGACTCAACTTCCCCAGATGTTACCTTCCTGACGGAGACCTGGCTTACCCCGCCTCGGCACCCGACATAGCCATAGCTGTTCCGGAAGGCTACAAGATCACCCGCAGGGACCGCACCAACGGAGCAGGAGGAGGAATTGCCATCATCCACAGGAAGACTCTCATCTCGACCAACACCGACGACACCCTCAGCACCACCGAGCACCTGCACTTCCAGATCCACACCGACCCCAACATCACCCTCATAGGAACCCTCATCTACAGACCCCTCCGGACCCCGACCACAGTTCAGCGACTCCATCGCCGACTTCATCAGCAAACTCGCCCTCGCCTCCCGGACAACATCCTCCTCGGGGACCTGAACTTCCACGTCGAGAACAACAACAACACCAACTCCACCACTCTGATCGACAACCTAGCCAACCTCGGATTCAGACAACTCGTCACAACACCCACACACTCCGCCGGTCACACGCTTGACCACATCTTCTCTGCAAGCCCCCACGTCTCCTTCAACCACACAACCGAACTCCACTGGACCAACCATCGCTGCATCCACTTCACCTTCAAGAAACCCACCATGCACCACCGCACCCAACAGATGCCTCGTCGCTGCTGGAGCAAAGTCACCGAAGACCAGCTAACCACCACCTTTGCCCAGAGCCCACCCGCCGACCCCACCGACCCCATTACCACCGCCCGCAACCTCAGACAGTGGATCAATGACTGCGCCAACACCCTCACCCTGATCAAGAAACCCTCCAACAGTCACACCAACAGGAAAGAAAGCTGGTTCACTGAAGACCTCCGGGCTTCCAAGCAAACCTGCCAAAAGCTGGAGAAGATCTGGCTCTGTGAACGAACACCGGACAGCCACGCAGCCCACAAGATCGCCACCTGCAGACACCATCACCTCATCAGATCTGCCAAAAGGGCCTCCTTCAAACACCGCCTAGACAACAATGCGCACAACAGAAAAGAGCTCTTCAACATCATGAAGGAACTCTCCAACCCCAGCTCCAAAACCAAAGACGTTCCACCCTTTCAAGACCTGTGCGGCTCGCTGTCCACCTTCTTCCACCGCAAGATCGCAGACATCCATGACAGCTTCAACGCCACGACCGCCCGACAACCACTGAGACCTCTGCCCCCCACAAACACCATCTGCACCAACCGCCTGCTCTCCTGGATCAACATCAACGACGACGACACCATCACGATCATGAACACCATCGCCTCCAGATCTCCGTCAGACCCATGGCCACACCACATCTTGAATGTTCGCACCCCATCTCCGGAAAGTCATCAACACCTCCTTCAAAACAGCAACCTTCCCGGAGAGCTGGAAGCACGCCGAGATTAACGACTTACTCAAGAAACCCAAGGCGGACCCCAAGGACCTCAAGAACTTCCAGGCCATCTCCCTGCTCCCGTTCCTGGGAAAGGTCATCGAGAAGACCGTCAATGAACAACTGCCCCGCTACCTCGAGGAGAACAACATCCTGGACCCTTCCCAGTCCGGGTTCCGCAGCAACCACAGGACAGAGACTGCCCTCATCGCCGCCACCGATGACATCAAGTCCCTGCTGGACAATGGAGAAACGGCGGCCCTCATCCTCCTGGACCTGTCAGCTGGCTTCGACACGGTCTGCCACCACACACTACGAACACGCCTCCACAACGCCGGAATACAAGAGAAGGCCCTGGACTGGACCATCTCCTTTCTCTCCGGCAGAACACAGAGCGTCCGCCTTCCCACTTCCGCTCTGAAGCCACAAAGGTCATCTGCTGTGTACCCCAGGGCTCATCCTCAGCCCAACTCTGTTTAACATTTACATGGCATCGCTCGCCCCCACGTCACACGTCTGCATGACCTCAACATCATCTCCTGCGCCGATGACACCCAGCTGATCCTCTCCCTCACTAAGGACCCCCACACCGCCAAAACCAACCTTCACGAAGGAATGAAGGCCATTTCTAAATAAATGAGGAACAGCCGACTGAAGCTGAATTCGGACAAGACGGAAGTCCTCATCCTCGGATCCACCCCTTCGGCCTGGGACGACTCCTGGTGGCCGTCTGCACTGGGAACCGCTCCAACACTCACCAACCACGCAGGCAACCTAGTGGTCATCCTAGACTCCACCCTCTCCATGACTAAACAGGTCAACGCCGTCTCCTCCTCCTGCTTCAACACCCTCCACATGCTCCGCAGGATCTACAAGTGGATCCCCACTGAAACAAGAAGAACGGTCACCAAGGCCTTCGTCAGCAGCAGGTTGGACTACGGAAACGCCCTCTACGCAGGAGCCTCGGCCAAACTCTTGAGACGACTCCAGCGCTTCCAGAACACCTCTGCACGCCTGATCCTCAACATGCCTTGCCGCAGCCACATCACACCCCACCAGAGAGACCTGCACTGGCTCCCAGTCAACAAGAGGATAACCTTCAAGCTCCTCACCCACGCACACAAGGCACTCCACAACACCGGAACAACATACCTCAACAGATGACTCAGCTTCTACACCCCCACCAGCCAGCTCCGCCATGCCGACCTCGCCCTCGCCACAGTCCCCCTCTTCTGAAGAGCCACCTCCGTCAGCAGATCATTCTCCCACCTCACCGCCAAGACCTGGAACACCCTCCCCATCCACCTATGGCAGACCCAAGACCTGCTGACCTTCAGAAAACTCCTCAAGACCTAGCTTTTCGAGCAGTAGCAGCATTCCCCACCCCAGTGCCTTGAGACCCTCATGGGTGAGTAGCGCGCTTTACAAATGATATGATTGATTGATTGATTGGTTGATTGAAAGCAGTGGTTGAGTTCATAGAGAAAGGGTCTTTAAGCAATACTACTATTTCAGAATGTGCACAACCTTCTTACAACATTTTGGAATCATTAATGGGTATGTGATGAGGCAATCAAGCCCTAGGACTTAGTGAAATGACATCATTGGCCAGCACCTCCACTCTAAAAATTGTTACAGCCCCACTGCATGTTCTTAGACAGAGTGTATATAATCAAGACATTCACTGGCTGCTTTCATTCTGCAGAGACGGACCTCCCTCCCACGGGCAGACCTTGCCCCACCCCTGGCTCCTCCTGGCAGACCACCCTGGGCGTGGCCTGTGGCGTTCTCCTGGTTGCTGTAGTCATTGTGACAGTGATGGCGGTTCATTATGAGAGACGTCTGAAACAGAAGGACACACACAAAGGTAAAATCCCATAACAGGGCCCTTATTTTATCTCTCTGTATTACATACTCTATACTCTGCATATGCGACACAACAGTAATGCTTCCATCACTCTTTGCCTCAGATGAAAATGTGTCCCAGAATCCCAGCGTTATCGCACACGCTGATACCCAATATGAGAACATGAGACGAGGGCGCGAGGGACAGTCCGCAGTGAGTAGCAGCCAGTGATGAAGTCATGTAAATAATGCCTCATAATAACACACCCAGGATATTCATATTGTTTTCAGTTTTAATTTTCATTCTGCATGGAACAAAGCGCATAGGCCTTCCACTCTGTTAAGAAAGAGATTAGATTGGGGGGTTGGTTGGAGCCTGAATACATACTAGACAGTGTGCTCTATTTTGCAGGTAAACTGCCTCTAACCCTCTGGAGTGACCCTGAGGTGTCCTGCTGTGACAGTCTGAGAGTGACTACTGTCAGCTGAAGATGCTGCAGGAATATCTTTAGTACATTTCATGTTAGTAAATGTAGATGAGCTCCCTGCACTGGGCCAGAGGGCGTGACCCCTGCCTGGCTCTTAAGTCTACATGACGCTGGCATTACAACTCCCTACATATGTTGTCAGAGCCCACATCTCCATCATATAATGTGTGTTGGGGAGAGTCGTTCCTATCACTTTAAGAAAGGAACAAACACTTCTTTTAAAGTCTGTCCCTCTTTTCATGGCAGAGCAAGGACTGCTGCACATGTTGGCAGATTGTAAACTGGAAATAGTTTATTGGATTTGCCTCCACCGTGGATTGACTTAGCACAGCAAACCAATCCTGGAAAGAAAGGAGTCCCCACCAAGGGAACATCCTCCAATTAACACAGCTCCAAATTGAATGATTAGTTTTCCAAAGTGGGTGATAATTTGGGGGGAATTTGAGTTCTATCTAAGTAAGAAGTTCACAGTGTTCTTTGGTCAAAGTTTACTAGATAATAATCCTGGTCTCACCCCCTAAAGTAATGGCAAAGAGAAGCCAGGCTAAATGGCTGGATTGCTTATATTTGATGCCCGTTTTAAAAAAAAATAGATTTATTGGAAAAAAGAAGCTATTTTTTTAACTAGTTTGGTCTATTGGACTTCTTGAGTTGCGCACCCCCATTCATCACAATATCTTTTGATCTGGAGCACAGTGACGCCACTCAACGGCTGGCGCAGGGGCAGCTTGCACAGCAAACTTACGTGGCACGGGGTGGGCATAGGAGGTCCGCCGTAGTTGCTTTTGAAAATTTAAATGTAGAGGAAATATGAAAATTATGTAGCAGTACTGAAACAGTTTGAAATTCAAAACAAAACAAAAAAAATCCCACACCTAAGTATTCAAAATTAAGAAAAATGTATTAAGTAAAATGACAAAAAAAATATAAAAAATGGAAATATATAGGTTATATAGGTTAGAATTTTCAGGTCAAATAGCACCAGGAAACACTACAGCATCCATAGCTGCCCTAGACCGGGACCTAGGCTCAAGTTGATGACACCTGTGATGATGCTCCACCGCTAGACCTGAGTGGAGCTAATAGAGTTGAGCTAGGCGAAACTCCGTGCAGTGCCCGAAATACTTCACCGCGCTCCTCGGAGTTCCCCAAGCTGAGGAGTGCGGTAAGTTGTGCTGATTTTTTGAGCTGAGAGTTTGTCCCGAACTTTAACCCCTTCGATGCTCATGACAGAACGGTTCCGTCATGAGCATCGGTTGAGCTGTGCTCATGACGGAACCGTTCCGTCATGAGCCCGTTGGCTCATTAGAACCTTCAGCACAGCGCGAAAATTCGCGCCGCACTGAACGTGTGAACATCAGCATGAACAGCAAAACATGCAGCTTAAGAGGGCTTTCTGCCACTTGAGTAGATGGGCTACTTGAGTGGCAACTTCTTCAACGCGAGCGGCAGGTTTCTCAACACTAGCTGTAGAGAACAGCTACAACCGTGCCACGTTGGGAAATTACGCAGGGAGGTGGTCTGGCATAGGATTTTTCTCACTCATGCTCACCAACTTAACATTGGGGAGCTGTGCGAGAGGAAAAACTCCATGCCGCTTTGCCAGGTTTTTCAGAACTCCACTGGTATAGCGGAATTCATTGCCCATGCCTATGCCCCTCTCCTGACCCCAGCGAAAAATCTACGGAATGCATATGGGTTCTCTGAAAGCTTGCCAATGCCCCTCATGCCCAGCTGTTTGACCAGTCAAAATAGCGGCAAACTGCGAGATGCAATTTGCGAGTCACTAATTGGTGCCTACAAATGAAAGAGAACACATGATTGCAATTCGCTAATGATTTGCATCGATATATTTTTTCACGCCTATTTGCAAGTTGGTAAGCGCTCACAAATAGCAAAGCCCTCAAAAACTCCCATTTTGCACATGCAAATAGCACTGCTTAAACAAGCCCATATCCTGCTTGGAAATTGCGAATCCGAAAAAAAATATGGAAAACACTTCCTGATTGAGCTGAAGGACCCCAAAACAGGAAGTGTTTTCCAAGGATACTCTTGAGCAAAATCCCTAGCACATGGTCAGGTGCAGCAGCACAGTTCAGCGACAAGAGTGGCTAAGAGTGGCTGATGAAGCTCAAGTTCTCAGAGAAGGAGCTTGAAATAAATATAGAGAAATGCTGCAATCACCATGAGGAGCTATTTGGTAGTGTCTCACACCATGTGCCAGAGGCTGCAAATGAAAGATCTGGCGTGGAATGTAGCAGCGCATCAAAGCCCTTGGTGTGACACACAGGTTTCTGGATTATATGAAGAAGCGTCCTGCACTCCAGGGCCCAGGAGAGGGTGGCGGCACGTCTGAAAGAGGCACCACGGACCAGAGGGGGGCCATCCCCTGAATCCAAACCATCTGCAGCAGAGGCAATGGTGGAAAGTACCCTGGAGAGGGCTGCTGTTGTGGGATTTGGCAGCCTTGACACGTCATAGCCAGCACCAGACCCTGGTGAATGTTTAAGTAATGCGTAAATTCCCCACTAAAGCCGTTTCCGCGCAGCATACTAATCATCCACAACAAAACATCGATTGCCGCAAAACAATCAATACAAATGGTGCACCATGGGAGATGTAATCAGTGACACATACAGTGTAGTGAAGGAATGAACTGAGCTGATAAACATTGCAACACCACTGAGATAGTGACTCAAAAATTTCAATTTTCTCCTTCCATCTTTTGCCACATAGACATACCACAGGGAGGAGAGCACAGTGCAGAGGACACAGAGGGTGGCCGGATCATGAGCAGATGGAGGAAGGGCAGGATGTGGGAGAAACAAGTGGACCAAGTGATTCAGAAGTCCCAGCCACAGATGCAGCAATAAAATCCCAGGCTGCAGGCAGTGTGACACAGGCCTGATGTCAGTGAGCTCCATCCAGATGCACTCTGGCTACCAGGATGCAGCGAGTGCAACAAACCCAGCAGTCCATACGGTGTCTGCAATGTCAGTCGCCTGATGGAGCAGCCAGTCAGGTCTTGTTTGGAGGCCTGGATGTTGAAAATAAAGCACCTGTAACAAAAGGCACAGAGGCAAATGCATTTGAGCCTGATGCAGGGCTTCGGCAACATCACAGACAAAATGACTAAAAATCAGTGCAGGCTTGAAGCAAAATTCGATGCCCTCACAAATAAAATTCGGGTCAAGCCAAAGAATGGGCGGAAGAGAGGGCGCAGCACAGGTGCATGGAGCACAGCAGGGGCCACAAATTGGACCCTTCGAGCAGGGCCAATGAGAGGCTTGCCCATGCGACGAGCCAACACACCAAGTGCACCCTGGGGCTCCAGGTCAAGTCAAGTCAAGTTTATTTCCTGCATAGTACCTTAAACCATTGCAATATTAGTACATAAAATACCAAAATTAGAACATAAAAACATCTGTGTATTTTAAATTTCCACAAGGTAAAAGCGAGTACCTCCATTTTCACTCCTTTTTTTATTTTTTTTTAATTATGAATAGCAATCTTCAAATAAAACCTATTGTTGAATGACTCTTTGGAAATTAAACAAACGTATAATTTTGTTCATGGTATATGTCCTTGTGTAGCTAGCTATATGTTGCAGTTCTGTTTTTCTTCTGACCAGCCATAAGCTTCTTTCTGCAGGTCGTCTTGTTTATGTTTCTCAGAATTTCTCCACTTGTGGCAAGGGTTTTCTCTTTGCAGCTGGCAATATCTTCTTACAGTGGACCAGTTTGGGGCTTGCTCCTATCAAGATGTACCGCAGTGCCGCGGCCTGGTTCAATTTTTGCAAAGGTGGACAATTTTTGTTCAGCCAGCAAAAGGATTTTTACCAGTCTACAGTTTAGTTGTATATTTTCAGAGTTTAAACAGGCTAACACCGCTTGCCTCCTGGTGCGTATGCTTTCTGTTTGAATGGATATTTGAGAAACTGTTGCCGTGCTTGCTGCATTTCCTTGCATGAGCAGATAAGATGGACTTTGTCGTCTTGTTTGGTTTTGCACAACCTGCACAGCTCTGATGCTTGTGACCTTAACCATGGTGGAAAATGTTGAGCGCACGGAAAGATTCCCATCCTGTGTCTCAAAAAATTGATTTTTATGGACTTCGAGTAACTCTGATTAAAAAATGGTTGTGGGGCCAGTGATTTGTATGAATTAAGGGTCATCCAAGCGTGTGATCTATTTGCGAAGCTTGCTTTGTCCTCCACCAGAGAGATTTGTTTTAAGGTTTTCCAGACCAGTTTTTTGAAGTTGGTGTCGCTAATTTGCGCATCCCAGAGTTCTATAAGTTTGGTGTGTTCTAAGGCTAGCTTTTGGTAGATTCTGCCTTGGGATTGCTCCCTATGCTGTATATCCCTCACCACCCCTTGTTGTAAATATTTTTGTCCACCCTAAGCGTGGAAGGGTATTCTCAGATGTGAAACCCTTGCTCATTGCACCATCAGGATTCAAGCAAACCGGGCCGAAGACGGCTGTAATGCCAGAAACCGGTCCCCGGGAGCTTGTTTCCTTCCCAGTGTAAGAATTGGCTTTTGTAGTTTGGTTTGCCCTGTTCCCATCATGCACTGGGACAGGAACAGACTAATTTGCATACAGCCAGGTTCTGAAACTGGGATGGTGCAGTGATCTAAAAAACGGTGTTGGATCTAGCCCTGATCTCTTGACTGGGTGAGAGCTTTCTGCTTAATTTAGAGACTCTGTCCCTCACCACCCCTTGTTGTAAGTATATCCTGCCACAACATTCTGTCCATCAAATTGTTTTTTGTAATTTTCTCCCTGTAATGGCAGAGTTTCTGGCTTTATTTAGCAGTGATATAGATCATTAATCTTGCTCACATCTAGTATAGGTATTCTTAGCCTGTGTTGGCCCTTTTAAGCCCTTTTTTCCAGACCTAGAAGAGGATAGCTGCTTAATATGCCTTTATTCTTGACTTTAACCTGTCTATTGCCTATTGGCTTTGACATATTAGACACATTGGTATGGTTTATGTAGGTATTCTGCATCCCTTTCAGGCCTACAGGCCTAGAGCTAGAGGGACTCCATCTTGATGAAGCTGAGAGGCTTTTTAGGGTAAAGGCAATGTTTATAGTTAAGGCTGTTGTGCGCTAGAGGAAAATCCAGTTAGGACTGCTTCTTATCCGAGAAATGTGTTTTTCTCTTGGGCCCAGACGTAACAAGCAGATGGCCACTGCGGTTGCGTGGAAGCCTGGGAGCTGGCACAGGAATTCGGTAGGAGACAGCCCTCCGGTGGAAATTTCCATGAGGGGAGAGGAATCCATATTAGTGAGCTACAGGAGAGGAGGAGTGGTCAGTTCAGTTTGGAGTTCAGTCCAGCGTGGTGTGCAGTTCAGCGTGGTGCTCAGAACAGCTTGGAGCACAGAACAGCTGGGAGCTCAGTTCAGCTTGGAGCTCAGAACAGCTTGCAGAGAGAGAGAGGATGTCTGCTGGAGCTGCAGAATAGAGTGCAGTTCTTAAATGGAGAAAGAAGGCAGACGATTGCTGAAGATGAGGAGAGAGAAAGCAGTGCAGAGAGCATCAAAGAAGGCTGTCAGCTGGAGCAACTGAACCAGAGGCGTGGTGATGTGGTGAAGGAGGGAGAGACAGAGAGAGCCCTAATCCCACCAGAGGCAGAGAGAGAGCCCTAATCCCACCAGAGGCAGAGAGAGAAATCTTCCTTCTAATAGGTGAGGTAGTCTGAATTAGTTACACTTACAACACCTTAATCTTGTTCTTATTCCCTAGGATGTCTAACTAATCCTTTCCCTTTCAGCGGAGTGTTATGTTTAATCTTTTCTCTTTCAGCGGTGTGTTCTACCTATAGTCTTTGTCAGTCACAGATCTGTGTAAATGTTTATATTGTTGTAATAAAATAACCCCCCAGTTTGTAACAAACTGGCGTGTATCTCCTACTTTTGCTCAATCCAGGTAAATGAAGCTCCTAGGTAGTTACTAGGTACATGAATGGATGAGTAATCCCAATCAGGTAAGTGGTGATCACATAAATAGGGAGTGAGTGGACCTATGATGCCAAGAATAGGAGACACACGATATTAATTGGCTAACTCCTAATATTGTAGTAGCAGACCCTTAGTGAAGAGACTTCCCAATATATATATATATATATAGGTGTTCATAGGAATGTGGTCGTCGTTGATATACGGCGTTAGTGAGAACACTGGGGAGGATTACCAGTGCCGATACCCACAGGATTGTGGCTTGAATAGGTGAGAGCGCTAGGGGGTTGAACTAGCGTGTAGTTTTGCAGGATTGCAAACAGTTTGGAAAAGGGAGCATTGGGTTCTGCAGGCCCATGTGTAGACGCACCGGATTGTTTGTCATATCTGCCCTAGGGTAGAACGGTCTGGGTCAGGGTGGCCGCGAGACCAACTGATGTGAATATAAGTGTGGTGTAGGGTATGGATATCCCTAGTAATTAGTGAGTATTCTTAGTATCCCTATAGATTTAGTGGTGTTTTTAATAATATGAGCTTGTATATTGCGAGTTCCCCATCCTCAGGTAGGTACCAGGTGCCTGGATAGTTGGTCCTGAGGAGGGATGTGATTACGTTCTGGCTGGGTTGGAGGGGCCCCTAGGGGCTGATCCCACCTACTCAGAAAATCCAGCCATAACATCTGGCGTCACGAACTGCTTACCTATCCTGTGTGTCCTGGCCATGTGCTTAGATTGTTTCCCATGTGTTGTGTGGGAGTGCCCTGAGCGCCAGACGTAACATCTGGCGTCACGAACTGTTTACCTATCCTGTGTGTCCTGGCCATGTGCTTAGATTGTTTCCCATGTGTTCTGAGGGAGTGCCCTGAACGCCGGTTCCATCTGGCGTAATGTTGCAGTTTATGTAGCCTGTTAGACCTATGGGCTTGAACAGTTGCAGCGTGAGGAGATTGCATTACATCATGGCATTTGGTTTATTCAGGGTGGAAGGAATGGTTTTCATCTTGGTGTTTAAACTGTCAGAGTTGAAGGATGGCATTACATGAGGAAGCCAGTTACATCTTTGTGATGGTCCAATTGTATAAATGTGTGTAAAAAATGCTTTTAAATTGCCCATTAAATTGCTTGCTGCATCTGCTTATGCTGTGCAATGTGAAATGTGTTCATTGTAATATGATCTGTGGAGTTCTTTGAATATAGCTCCTTGTAAATATGACTTGTGAATAGCGCCATGTTAATGTGGCTTGTGAGGTGCATGTTCTCATGTTGATCTACTGTGTTCCTTGTGCATTGCGCCTTGGATATATTGTTTGTGAAAAGCTTGTCTTGTAAATATGGCTTGTGAATAGCGCCATATTATTGTGGCTTGTGAGGTGCATGTTCTCATGTTGATCTGCTGTGTTCCTTGTGCATTGCGCCTTGGATATATTGTTTGTGAAAAGTTTGTGTTGTAAATATGGCTTGTGAATAGCGCCATGTGGTCATGGCTTGGACAGGGCATGTTATCATGACGTTTGGCAGGAGAGAGCTGGATCTCTCTCGGGTGCTTGGGGATAACGTTTTTGAAAATATGTGTACGTTTTATCTGTAAACGTGAAGAAATGTGCTCATGACTTTCCCATGTATCCATGGACATTGGGGAATGATTGTGCTTGAGCTGCCAAAGGGTTAATATCTTGAGTTGAGATGGCAGTCTTTATTTTTAACATGCTGTCAACACGCATGGTTATCTGACCTGACTATAAAAGTCAGTGGATTATTTGATGGTTTGATTTTGACTTTTTTTTTTGATTCCTTGGTCTGCCTATGTGCTTTGTCAACTTCTTGACGGAAAGGTTACATCTTGTGCTTTGCAAAGGGTTCTGTTCATTTCACATTCTTTTTGGAATGCGTCTACGAATTTGTGTGGGTTTGCCTTGGAACTGTAAGTTATAAATCAACCAGTCGAATTGAATTAAGGGTTTGCGAGGAGAGAGCTGTGTTCTTTTAAAATGAGTGAAATGTTAAGGAGGTGGCCCGTTAGAATGCATGCTACGGGCTGTTTGCATTAATTATTTCTTTGAGGGTTTTCCATCCAGAAAGGAATGTGCTGGTTGCAATGATCACAGGTTGAGAATAATCAATCTTGCCCGACAGTGCATGGTAACATGTGCTTTTAATAGTGAAAGGCAACCGTGTGCCTTTGAAACAATATAAAATGTAACATTATTATTTTCCCATATGTAAAATACAATTTTTTTTTTTTATATATAAATGTGTCTATATGAAAAGTTTGCACTATTAATACACTGTAACGCATAATGACATGTTGCCCCTGGTTGAATTAAACACAATCTTGAAATGTATCTGCATTTTCTGTTGTTTTAAAATTATTTCTCTTTCAACAGCTGACAATGGTCCATGATAATTCGTTTTTTTTTTCCAATGCAGAATGTATAATTTTGTGTGCAAAACTTAGTTGCCCCTTTCTAAATAAGTGCCCATATTTTAAATGTCTTGCCTTTAGCTGAATTAGTTAGACAAAAGTCTTTTTAGAAACTGGAGCTTTTTAATTAGCAGTACACTGTAACTGAATTGTTGTTTTTTTTAAATGCTGGCTTTCTTTAGTACAATCAGGCCTGGGAACAAGCAAGGAATTTGTTTGTCGACCTTGGCAGACCAGCTGGTTTGTGCAGACGAGTTTTTTTTTTCTTCCCTCTGCAGGTTCCGATCACGTCCCTGTTCATTATGATTGGCTATAATCCAATTTTCTTCCGCGGACGGCTTGTTTATTTAAGGGCGGGGGACCTGGCTCTTCCTGGCTGTTGACGCAGGCGGCTTCATTGCCTGCTGATAAGGGACTCTTGCAGACTCTTGCCCTTGGAGTTAGTTAGTTGCAGTGGGCCTGGGCGGGCTTCTCTGACCAGGGAAATTGGAGGCTTGCAGTGCCCTGCTCCTGCTGTGAGATCATCATTTGGCAGTGATTCAAATTGCTTCACACTGTAGCCTGGCTCCCGCGTCTGAAGGGAGAAGGCTGGCTTAGAGAGGATTAGGGTATGTTAGGCCCCACTGCATGAACTTAAAAATTACATTTTGAATGTTTTTAATTAATTCGGATATTTTCTTTTCAATAATGAAAGGCACCCGGGGTGCTTTTTAAATGGAAAATTTTGTCATGCAAGATTAATGATACTTGTTTTCTTGTCTCTAGGATTGCTGGGTTGTGGTTGTGCGTGGCCCCTCCCCCTTCCACTTCCTTTATTGTTTTAGTTTTTTACTTTCATGTTTTTATTTTAGTTTATTATTTTTGGATGATGGAACCAGACCAGACCAGACCGGAAGGGTGATGGATGGCCGCATCGGAGGAAGTGTCCGGATACCGAAGATGCAGGGTGGTGGCCTACACTGATCAACAAAATTGACTATGCAGGGCGGTGGCCTACACTGATCAACAAAATTGACTTTTTTTTTTCCAAATGGACTTGGTCACATAATTCCTTGGCCTGTATTTTTCTTGACATCACTACGAGCAGGCCCCACTTTTAAGAAAAAACACAAACATGTTTTATTTGTGACAGAATTACACAAGGATTTGATTGCGTAATCCCTTGGCCTGCATTATTCCCATGTTTTTAATTATTACAAGCAGGCCCCACTTTTAAAGCAAAAACATGTCACCTATTATAGTTTTCCTGTTTTCTTCAAAACAGTTTTTGCCAATGAAGGACTTTTTTTTTTTTTTTTTGAATGGTGCTGCACACATGTGTTCCACAGTATGATGTAAAATTGCTGTTTTAGGCTTGGTGTTACACCAGCTATCTTGTAGAAATGGGGTTGTTTTTTACTGTTCCTACATTTTCACCTTGATTGATCAAAGGGTGGTTACCTTACACTTTGGATTGTTCTGGGAGGTGTGTCTTTTAGTATGATTATGTATTAATGTTTGCCCAGACCTTGGAAACAGTTTGTCATGTCTACTTCTCAGATTTCACTTTAAATTGACAAATGTCAGTAGGTAGGCCTCATTTAGGCCCATTGTTATTTTCGTCCCACAAACGAGCCCCTACACCAATAGATTTCATGAGTCATCATTAGCTTAAGTTGCCTATAGTAGGTAGGGCTCATTTAGGCCCTTTGTTGTTTTCTCATTAGAAGTTGAAACACATTTAGTTCTTAAGTTGACTATAGTAGGTAGGCCTCATTTAGGCTTAAGTTGTCCGAAGTAGGCCCCATTTAGGCCCCTTGCTGTTTTCATTCAACACATAAGTCCCTACATCACTAGATTTCACCAGTTATCACTAGAAGTTGAGGATGCTTTGGTTAGTTTCTGTTGTTATCAGATCCAATCTCAGATATGTTTCAGCATTCAAGTCAAGGGTGCTTTGATTTGTTTTCAGTTGGTTGTTAGGTTTGTATTCCCTACAATTGAGTTTCAGGTGGAATTTCCTTAAGTTGTCATTCTTTTTAGAGAGTTTTTTAGGTTTTGATTTGTTGATAGATTGTGTTGATGTTTGTTTATCTGGATGTTATTGTTTATAAGATGCTCGCAAGATAAGGATCTAAGGGTGGAGTGTAATGGCAGAGTTTTTGGCTTTATTTAGCAGTGATATAGATCATTAATCTTGCTCACATCTAGTATAGGTATTCTTAGCCTGTGTTGGCCCTTTTAAGCCCTTTTTTCCAGACCTAGAAGAGGATAGCTGCTTAATATGCCTTTATTCTTGACTTTAACCTGTCTATTGCCTATTGGCTTTGACATATTAGACACATTGGTATGGTTTATGTAGGTATTCTGCATCCCTTTCAGGCCTACAGGCCTAGAGCTAGAGGGACTCCATCTTGATGAAGCTGAGAGGCTTTTTAGGGTAAAGGCAATGTTTATAGTTAAGGCTGTTGTGCGCTAGAGGAAAATCCAGTTAGGACTGCTTCTTATCCGAGAAATGTGTTTTTCTCTTGGGCCCAGACGTAACAAGCAGATGGCCACTGCGGTTGCGTGGAAGCCTGGGAGCTGGCACAGGAATTCGGTAGGAGACAGCCCTCCGGTGGAAATTTCCATGAGGGGAGAGGAATCCATATTAGTGAGCTACAGGAGAGGAGGAGTGGTCAGTTCAGTTTGGAGTTCAGTCCAGCGTGGTGTGCAGTTCAGCGTGGTGCTCAGAACAGCTTGGAGCACAGAACAGCTGGGAGCTCAGTTCAGCTTGGAGCTCAGAACAGCTTGCAGAGAGAGAGAGGATGTCTGCTGGAGCTGCAGAATAGAGTGCAGTTCTTAAATGGAGAAAGAAGGCAGACGATTGCTGAAGATGAGGAGAGAGAAAGCAGTGCAGAGAGCATCAAAGAAGGCTGTCAGCTGGAGCAACTGAACCAGAGGCGTGGTGATGTGGTGAAGGAGGGAGAGACAGAGAGAGCCCTAATCCCACCAGAGGCAGAGAGAGAGCCCTAATCCCACCAGAGGCAGAGAGAGAAATCTTCCTTCTAATAGGTGAGGTAGTCTGAATTAGTTACACTTACAACACCTTAATCTTGTTCTTATTCCCTAGGATGTCTAACTAATCCTTTCCCTTTCAGCGGAGTGTTATGTTTAATCTTTTCTCTTTCAGCGGTGTGTTCTACCTATAGTCTTTGTCAGTCACAGATCTGTGTAAATGTTTATATTGTTGTAATAAAATAACCCCCCAGTTTGTAACAAACTGGCGTGTATCTCCTACTTTTGCTCAATCCAGGTAAATGAAGCTCCTAGGTAGTTACTAGGTACATGAATGGATGAGTAATCCCAATCAGGTAAGTGGTGATCACATAAATAGGGAGTGAGTGGACCTATGATGCCAAGAATAGGAGACACACGATATTAATTGGCTAACTCCTAATATTGTAGTAGCAGACCCTTAGTGAAGAGACTTCCCAATATATATATATATATAGGTGTTCATAGGAATGTGGTCGTCGTTGATATACGGCGTTAGTGAGAACACTGGGGAGGATTACCAGTGCCGATACCCACAGGATTGTGGCTTGAATAAGTGAGAGCGCTAGGGGGTTGAACTAGCGTGTAGTTTTGCAGGATTGCAAACAGTTTGGAAAAGGGAGCATTGGGTTCTGCAGGCCCATGTGTAGACGCACCGGATTGTGTGTCATATCTGCCCTAGGGTAGAACGGTCTGGGTCAGGGTGGCCGCGAGACCAACTGATGTGAATATAAGTGTGGTGTAGGGTATGGATATCCCTAGTAATTAGTGAGTATTCTTAGTATCCCTATAGATTTAGTGGTGTTTTTAATAATATGAGCTTGTATATTGCGAGTTCCCCATCCTCAGGTAGGTACCAGGTGCCTGGATAGTTGGTCCTGAGGAGGGATGTGATTACGTTCTGGCTGGGTTGGAGGGGCCCCTAGGGGCTGATCCCACCTACTCAGAAAATCCAGCCATAACACTCCCTGAGTGTACTGGGGTAGCTCAGACGTGGGTCCCAGAGTTTCCACACCACTGGAGTCAAGCTAGCCGGGTTGATGAGAGGTGTTACCTCGAAACCGGTCCGGTCCTCGGATGATTGATTCCGGTCTGGGAAAGATATGGCTGTTGTAGTTCGGACTGGACTGTTCCCATGGGGCACAGGGTCAGAGCTGATTTGCATAAAGCCATTATCTGACCCAGGGTGGTGTGGAGTGCAAAAAACGATGGATTCAGGCCCAGATCCTTGTACTGGGGTGAATGTAAGACATTGATCTACATTCTGTCCATCAAATTGTTTTTTGTAATTTTCTCCCTGAGTGTACTGGGGTAGCTCAGACGTGGGTCCCAGAGCCTCCACACCACTGGAGTCAAGCTAGCCGGGCTGATGAGAGGTGTTACCTCGAAACCGGTCCGGTCCTCGGATGCTTGATTCCGGTCTGGGAAAGATATGGCTGTTGTAGTTCGGACTGGACTGTTCCCATGGGGCACAGGGTCAGAGCTGATTTGCATAAAGCCATTATCTGACCCAGGGTGGTGTGGAGTGCAAAAAACGATGGAATAGGCCCAGATCCTTGTACTTGGGTGAATGTAAGACATTGATCTACATTCTGTCCATCAAATTGTTTTTTTTAATTTTCTCCCTGAGTGTACTGGGGTAGCTCAGACGTGGGTCCCAGAGCCTCCACACCACTGGAGTCAAGCTAGCCGGGCTGATGAGAGGTGTTGCCTCGAAACCGGTCCGGTCCTCGGATGCTTAATTCCGGTCTGGGAAAGATATGGCTGTTGTAGTTCGGACTGGACTGTTCCCATGGGGCACAGGGTCAGAGCTGATTTGCATAAAGCCATTATCTGACCCAGGGTGGTGTGGAGTGCAAAAAACGATGGATTTAGGCCCAGATCCTTGTACTGGGGTGAATGTAAGACATTGATCTACATTCTGTCCATCAAATTGTTTTTTGTAATTTTCTCCCTGAGTGTACTGGGGTAGCTCAGACGTGGGTCCCAGAGCCTCCACACCACTGGAGTCAAGCTAGCCGGGCTGATGAGAGGTGTTACCTCGAAACCGGTCCGGTCCTTGGATGCTTGATTCCGGTCTGGGAAAGATATGGCTGTGTAGTTCGGACTGGACTGGTCCCATGGGGCACAGGGTCAGAGCTGATTTGCATAAAGCCATTATCTGACCCAGGGTGGTGTGGAGTGCAAAAAAACGATGAATTTAGGCCCAGATCCTTGTACTGGGGTGAATGTAAGACATTGATCTACATTCTGTCCATCAAATTGTTTTTTGTAATTTTCTCCCTGAGTGTACTGGGGTAGCTCAGACGTGGGTCCCAGAGCCTCCACACCACTGGAGTCAAGCTAGCCGGGCTGATGAGAGGTGTTACCTCGAAACCGGTCCGGTCCTCGGATGCTTGATTCCGGTCTGGGAAAGATATGGCTGTTGTAGTTCGGACTGGACTGTTCCCATGGGGCACAGGGTCAGAGCTGATTTGCATAAAGCCATTATCTGACCCAGGGTGGTGTGGAGTGCAAAAAACGATGGATTTAGGCCCAGATCCTTGTACTGGGGTGAATGTAAGACATTGATCTACATTCTGTCCATCAAATTGTTTTTTGTAATTTTCTCCCTGAGTGTACTGGGGTAGCTCAGACGTGGGTCCCAGAGCCTCCACACCACTGGAGTCAAGCTAGCCGGGCTGATGAGAGGTGTTACCTCGAAACCGGTCCGGTCCTCGAATGCTTGATCTCGTTCTGGGAAGGACATGGCTGTTGTAGTTCGGACTGGACTGTTCCCATGGGGCACAGGGTCAGAGCTGATTTGCATAAAGCCATTATCTAACCCAGGGTGGTGTGGAGTGCAAAAAACGATGGATTTAGGCTCAGATCCTTGTACTGTGGTGAATGTAAGACATTGATCTACATTCTGTCCATCAAATTGTTTTTTGTAAGTATATCCTGCCACAGCAGATGGTTTAACGTGTTTGTGGTGGCACTTCTGATCCTGTACAAACAGATGATATAAGTGCCATATCTGGCTAGATCTTGTCGTTGGAGTCCAAACTCCAGCTTTATTTGAGCAGGGGATGTATAGGGCGGGAGGCTGAACATAATTCTATAGGCTTTAATCTGAGTATTGTCCAGGTCCCTTGCATCTCTGCCCCGCATAACCTTGCTGCCGTAAGCGATGGATGGAAGTAGTTTAGCCTGAGCTACCTTCATAAGCTGAGTCAGGGTAGGCCCCATCAACTTGTTTGCGAGGTTTTTGAGCGTTAGGGCGATCAGTAGGCCTTTCCTTCTAACTTCGTCTTTCTGGCGCCAAAAAGACCCTTCCTTGTCGAATATAACTCCAAGGTACTTGTATTCCTGAACCGGGTCACGTTTTGTGCCTCCAAGGAGCCAGCTTTTCTGGAGGTTCTTTTTATTGTTTATTGACATTCTTCTTGTCTTGCTCAAAATCCCAGACTGCAGGCAGTGTGACACAGGCCTGATGTCAGTGAGCTCCATCCAGATGCACTCTGGCTACCAGGATGCAGCGAGTGCAACAAACCCAGCAGTCCATACGGTGTCCGCAATGTCGCCTGATGGAGCAGCCAGTCAGGTCTTGTTTGGAGGCCTGGATGTTGAAAATAAAGCACCTGTAACAAAAGACACAGAGGCAAATGCATTTAAGGCCGGTGCAGGGCTTCGGCAACATCACAGACAAAATGACTAAAAATCAGTGCAGGCTTGAAGCAAAATTCGATGCCCTCACAAACACAATTCGGGTCAAGCCAAAGAATGGGCGGAAGAGAGGGCGCAGCACAGGTGCATGGAGCACAGCAGGGGCCACAAATTGGACACTTCGAGCAGGGCCAATGAGAGGCTTGCCCATGCGACGAGCCAACACACCAAGTGCACCCTGGGGCTCCAGGTGGACATGAGCCGCTATAGTGGGAATGTTGCTCGTGGCCTTCAACATATTACTGCAGCAGTGGGAACGATACAAACCAACAGGATTGTCAGTTGTGGTGCTACAGCTACAGTAGTGATCTTCCTTGCAGTAGCCTGCACACAGTTTACCCCGCAGACGCCCTACTCTCAGCCGAGTTAGGTGCTGTGCTGAAGGAGACGTCTGTTTCACAACAGCGGCCATCTTAGGGGAATACAAGTCACAGCGCTCTAGCGCTTTTGGCACCAGTATAAAGGCAGGGAGCGCGTGGCATCGCAAGACTCTACTGTCCTCCTGAGGTTGAAAGCCGGGAGACATACTATATGTGTGGTAGCTTTCTTTTTTAAACACTTTGTTATTCTTGCTTTGCGCCGTATTTTAATTGTGATCTTCCTTGCAGTAGCCTGCACACAGTTTACCCCGCAGACGCCCTTCTCTCAGCCGAGAAGGAGACGTCTGTTTCACAACAGCGGCCATCTTAGGGGAATACAAGTCACAGTGCTCTAGCGCTTCAGGTGCCAGTATAAAGGCAGGGAGCGCGTGGCATCGCGAGACTCTACTGTCCTCCTGAGGCGGAAAACCGGGAGACATACTATATGTGTGGTAGCTTTATTTTTTAAAATACTTTGTTATTCTTGCTTTGCGCCGTATTTTAATTGTGATCTTCCTTGCAGTAGCCTGCACTCAGTTTACCCCGCAGACACCCTTCTCCCAGCCGAGTTAGGTGCTGTGCTGAAGGAGACGTCTGTTTCACAACAGCGGCCATCTTAGGGGAATACAAGTCACACTGCTCTAGCGCTTCAGGCGCCAGTATAAAGGCAGGGAGCGTGTGGCATCGCAAGACTCTACTGTCCTCCTGAGGCGGAAAGCCGGGAGACATACTATATGTGTGGTAGCTTTATTTTTTAAAACACTTTGTTATTCTTGCTTTGCGCCGTATTTTAATTGTGATTTTCCTTGCAGTAGCCTGCACACAGTTTACCCCGCAGACACCCTTCTCTCAGCCAAGTTAGGTGCTGTGCTGAAGGAGACGTCTGTTTCACAACAGCGGCCATCTTAGGGGAATACAAGTCACAGCGCTCTAACGCTTCAGGCGCCAGTATAAAGACAGGCGGACATGGCTCCGCGCAGCGGACGCGATCAGCGGGCGCACCTCTGTCGCGCCAAAGCCAAGCCAAAGTCCAGCCCGTCTGCGCCTGTCCGCGCTGAGGACGGGCCAGGAGCCAGATACGCTGCTCAGGTAATTAACAACAATCAAATGTCCAGGGACTTTATATCATCCTTAAATAAACAGCCTAATCGCTGTCATCAAGCTCTTAATGTTGACACCTGGGTCAGCCCTATTAGTTGCTATGGTTGTAAACAAGTATTGGTACCCCATCAAAATTCGAGAGGGAAAGGGACACCCAAGACTATAAAGGGAGGTCTCATAAATGCACGATCTATGTGTAAGAATGCACTACATGTATATGACCTTATAGTAGAAGGGGACCTGGACTGTCTGTTTGTCACCGAGACGTGGTTAAGAGAATGGTCTAATCCCGACATTGTACATGCCCTGCCACTAGGTTTCCAAATTCAGAGGTTGGACAGACAAGTACAGCGGGGTGGAGGTTTAGCGATTATTTACCGAGAACATTTAACATGCACAACTACGGAGCTAGTGGACATTAAAGGAGCCGAAAGTCTCGGCCTCTGCATCCAGGCTCATGATTCTTTCACTTTTTCTGGAGCATTAGTATACCGCCCACCGGGTCAACCTACTCAATTCTTGGAAAGTGTGGGGGAAGTACTGAGCAACCTGACACTCAAGTTCTCCAATTTCACCCTATTGGGAGACCTGAATCTTCATTTGGACAACATTAACGATCCTAGTGTCACTTGCTTCAGTGAGATAATGCAGGTCCTTGGACTAACCATGCGAATTTTAGACCCCACCCATAAAGCGGGGCATATTTTAGACTGCATCAGTTCCAACTTAGACACAGTGATGGTGGAGCCCCCCCTGGCTCTGGTCAGATCACTAATCCATTGCATTCAGCCTTAGGGCAGATATTAATGGGGCAACGAAGAATGGGGCACAAAGCAAAGGGAGGCCCACTCCATGCTGGGGTAAAATCATAGACCACCCTGATTTTTGTAGTTGGGTGAAGGAGAGTAAACCCACCCTGTCAGGGAATACCACCACAGATAAGCAGAGGTTTGAGAGATGGATCAATGCAATAGGGAACAAGATGAAACCCTTAGGTGCAAGGCCTAGACCCCTTCAGGGGAGGAAATCTGTGCCCTGGTTCTCGAGAACATTAAAAGAAACATTAGGGGAAGTCAGAACTCTAGAACGCAGATGGCGGCGCTATTACGATAGCAATGAACATGAGGTGTACAAGACGGCTAGGAGGCACTATCATGCTTTGATCAAACATGTGAAAGTCAACTTTTACACGACTGCAATCGATGCCACAAAAACAAGCAGAAGGAAGTCTTTAAAATTGTCACTAGTTTCAGAAACCCTAAATTCCTGTTACAGGAAATCCCACCGTCTTAGATCCTCTGCGACAATATAGCTAACTATTTTGAACAAAAAATATACAATCTTACAGAAGATTTTCCTCAGGTTGAGCCGGCTGACCTAGAGTCAAGGGGTACAACCGATTCTAGCACAGCATGTTTAAAAACCTTCACCCCGATTAGCCTGGAGGACACCTGCCAGGCCATATCTCTAATGAAGTCAGGATCCCAATTTGATCCATGCCCCCGGTTCTGTTAAAAGCTATAATTGAAGGGGCCAATCCTGCAATAAACTCCATTATCAATTCATCACTTTGGTCAGGTGAAATTCCATCTCAATGTAAAGTTGCAGCCGTAAGACCGCTACAGAAGAAGATATTACAGAATCCCACGACCCTATCTAATTTGCGCCCTATTTCGCTCCTTCTAGCCCTTTGCAAACTGGCAGAAACTTGTGTGAACAAGCAGCTCACAGCATTCCTAGAAGAGAATAACTTTCTTCACACCAACCAAGCGGGCTTTAGAGCCCAACATTCGACGGAGTCTGCCCTGCCGTTTACAACAGAGACCATACGAGCTGCTTTGGATCAGGGCAAGAAGGCTGTCCTGATCCTTTTATATCTATCTGCAGCGTTCGATACGGTGTCCCATGCTATCCTTTTAGACCTCATGGCCATTGCGGGCATAGCAGGCACTGTATTAGAGTGGCTTAAAAACTTCCTGATGCATAGGCGTCAAGCAATTACGTTGGGGCAGTTTTGTTCAGAGGAAAAGGTACTGAAGTCAGGGGTACCGCAGGGCTCAAGTTTGAGCCCAATACTTTTTAATCTCTACATGGTCCCCCTGATTAAATTAATCTCTTCATTTGACATTAGCACGATTGCTTACGCTGACGATATGCAGCTAGTCCTTGTCCTGGATAAGGACATGGCTAATGCGGAACAGACCTTGAAAGACTGCCTATCTGCGACATTCGCTTGGATGACCAATAATCATCTAAAGTGTAACTCTGCTAAAACGGAAATTTTGCTGACTAAACAACTCCTTCTCTCCCCAAAAGTGGTGGCCAGAGGACGCGGAAGCCCCGCCGAACACAATCAGTGCAGCACGAAATTTAGGGATCAAATTTGATGACACCCTATCGTTTAAACAGCAAGCAGGGGCGGTAGCAGGCGCCTGCTTTAACATCATAAAGGGCCTAAGGACATTTTTTGATCTGCTTCCCCTGGCAGCCAGACGCACGGTCACAGTAGCGTTAAATACATCAAGACTGGACTACTGTAACAGCCTGTATGCAGGGTCAAACAAATCGGCCCTGCACAGACTTCAGATGGTCCAGCATGCGGCCGCTAGACTGGTACTTAGATGGCCTAGAAAGTCCTCGGCCTCTGCCGCATTGGTTGCCCTTCACTGGCTCCCTATCCACAAACGCATTTTGTTTAAGATCCTAACTATTGCCTATAGGGCCTTTCACATGCAGGGCCCGATGTACCTCCGGAAAAGTTTTGACGATACCACCCTTCTCAAAATCTCAGGTCCGCTACTGCCAACCTGCTTATTGTCCCTAAATTTAGACTTTCAACGAAGGGAGGTAAATCCCTTGCAGTGATTGGCGCAAGGGCATGGAATAAACTACCTTACCAGCTACGTGATATCAGATACGAACAATGGTTCAGGAAATCCCTAAAGACCTGGATATACAGTCTGTCGGATTCAGCATGCAAATTATTGGTGTGAATTTTCTTTCTCTGGAGACAGTATAGCTGGGGACAACCTCATCAGCTTAGTTGAGTCATAGCGCCAAGATGCTCCTTGGAGTGATAGTGCGCTCTACAAATCCCGTATCATTATCATTCTCATTATCATTATTGTCTTAGTTATCGAACCACTTATAAAGTGGCGTAGCACCAGCCTGCCAGGCTGGCATTTCTGGTGACAGCTCGGGCCAGGCTGGAAGGAGACGCAGAAAATGCTTTGTGTAGGGGCACTGCATAATGTGTGGGCGACATATCATTTCTGAATTATGGTGATGTAACTACGGTGGAGTTACTTTTTAGTTCAGGCCTACATTTGGAGATGGACAGGTTGTCCTTAATTTGTTTGTGGATATGTGCACAATAAAGCACCAGTTGAAAGTCACAATTGGTACTGTCTTATGTAGAGGGTAGTTGGTCAATCAATCAATCAATCAATCAAAGCACTTGTATAGCGTGCTACTCACCCGGAAGGGTCTCAAGGCACTTGGGGGAGGAGGGCCGCTACTGCTCGAACAGCCAGGTCTTGAGTTGTCTCCTGAAGGCGAGGTGGTCCTGGGTCAGCCGAAGGTGGATGGGGAGGGAGTTCCATGTCTTGGCAGCCAGGTAGGAGAAGGATCTGCCTCCGGTGGTGGCTCTTCGGATGCGTGGTACGGCAGCGAGGGCAAGGCTGGTGGACCGTAGCTGGCGGGTGGGCGCGTGGAAGGTCAGGTGGTCGTTGAGGTACTTGGGGCCCAGGTTGTGGAGAGATTTGTGTGCGTGGGTGAGGAGCCTGAACGTGATCCTCTTGTTGACGGGGAGCCAGTGCAGGTTCCTCAGGTGGCCGGAGATGTGGCTGCGTCGAGGGATGTCCAGGATGAGTCGGGCGGAGGCATTCTGGATGCGTTGTAGTCTTTTCTGTAGCTTGGCTGTTGTTCCGGCGTAGAGGGTGTTTCCGTAGTCCAGCCGGCTTGTGACGAGGGCCTGGGTGACCGTCTTCCTGGTTTCGATCGGGATCCATCGGAAGATCTTGCGGAGCATGCGGAAGGTGTGAAAGCATGAAGAGGAGACGGCGTTGACTTGTCTGGTCATCGAGAGGGAGGAGTCCAGGATGAAGCGCAGGTTGCGTGCGTGGTCTGTCGGCTTTGGGGCGGTGCCCAGGGCTAGGGGCCACCAGGAGTCATCCCAGGCGGAGGGTGATGACCCTAGGATGAGGACTTCCATCTTGTCTGAGTTCAGTTTCAAGCGGCTGTTCTTCATCCACTCGTTGACGTCTTTCATCCCTTCGTGGAGGTTGGTTCTGGCGGTGTCGGGGTCTCTGGTGAGGGAGAGAATCAGCTGGGTGTGGTCAGTATAGGAGATGATATTGAGGTTGTGTTAACGTGCGATGGCTGCGAGAGGTCTCATGTAGACGTTGAAGAGGGTGGGGCTGAGTGATGATCCTTGCGGGACGCCGCAGATGACTTTGGTGGCCTCGGAGCGAAACGGGGGGAGGCGGACTCTCTGTGTTCTTCCAGCGAGGAACGAGATGATCCACTTCAATGCCTTCTCTTGGATGCCGGTGTTGCTGAGGCGTTGGGCTAGGGTGCGGTGGCAGACAGTGTTGAACGCGGCGGAGAGGTCCAGGAGGATGAGTGCCGCTATTTCCCCGTTGTCGAGAAGGGCTCGGATGTCGTCGGTGGCTGCGATGAGGGCGATCTCGGTGCTGTGGTCGGCTCTGAAACCGGACTGCGAGGGGTCGAGGGATCCATTTGTCTCGAGGAAGGCGGCAAGCTGTCTGTTGGCAATCTTCTCGATGACTTTGGCAGGAAAAGGGAGGAGCGAGATGGGGTGGAAGTTTTTTGAGGTTGGTGGGGTCCGCTGTTGGTTTCTTCAGTAGGGCGCTGAGCTCTGCGTGCTTCCAGCTCTCCGGGAAGGTGGCAGTGTCGAAGGAGGTGTTGATGACGTCTTGGAGTTGGGGTGCGATGGTGTAGTCGGCCTTGTTGAAGATGTGGTGGGGGCAGGGGTCAGTCTGAGATCCGGAGTGGATGGTGTTCATCGTGCGGGCTGTGTCTTCGGTGGTCACAGCGGTCCAGGTGCGGAGGGTGGCGGAGGGGTGCGTTGGTTCGGCGGTTGGGTGCGAAGATGGTGCACCGAAGCTGTTGTGGATGTCGGCAATCTTGCGGTGGAAGAACGAGGCGAGGGAGCCGCAGAGATCTTGTGAAGGGGTGATGTTGTTGTTGCCGGTGCTGGGGTTGGAGAACTCCTTGACGATGCTGAAGAGTTCCTTGCTGTTGTTGGCGTTGTTGTCCAGTCGATCCTTCAGTGATTTCTTCTTGGTGGTGCGGATGAGCTGGTGGTGCTTGCGGGTCGCGTGTTGAGGGCGGTCAAGTTGTCAGTGGTCCGGTCGAGGAGCCAGGTTTTCTCGAGGGTGCGGCAGGTCTTCTTGAGGTCCTTGAGTTCGTCGGTGAACCAGAGGGCCTTCTTGCTTCTGGGTTTGCTGGGAGGGTTCTTCATTGGTGCGAGGTCGTCGGCGCAGGCGGTCAGCCACTGCGTGAAGTTGCGGGCTGCTTCGTTGGGGTCCGGTGTGCTGGCAGGTGGGTTCTGGCTGAGGGAGGTGGTAAGCTGGTCGGCGGTGATCTTGCTCCAGCTTCTGTGGGGAGCCTGTTGCGGGTGGTGGTGGTTTTTCTGAAGTAGAAGTGGACGCAGCTGTGGTCGGTCCAGTGAAGTCCGGTGGAGTGGCTGAAGGCAATTTGCTTGCTGGATGAGAAGACGGGGTCAAGCGTGTGGCCGGCGTAGTGGGTGGGGGTGTTGACCAGTTGCTTGAGTCCGAGGTTGGCGAGGTTGTCCAGCAGGGTGACGGTGTTGCGGTCCTTGTTGTTCTCCAGGTGGAAGTTGAGGTCCCCTAGGAGGATGTAGTCGGCGGAGGGGAGGGAGTGCGGGCCGATGAAGTCCTTGATGTCTTCGCTGAATTGTGTGCATGGTCCCGGGGGTCTGTAGACGAGGGTGCCCCTGAGGGTCGTCCTAGGGTCAGTGTGAATCTGGAAGTGGAGGTGTTTGGCGGCGGTGTAGGGGTCGTCGGTGTTGGTCGTAATGCGGATGGTGTTCTTGTGGACGATGGCGATGCCTCCCCCAGTCTGGTTGATGCGGTCTCTCCTGATGATCTTGTATCCATCCGGGATGGCGATGGCGATGTCTGGGGCTGAGGAGGCGTTCATCCAGGTTTCAGTGAGGAACGCGACGTCTGGTGATGTTGTGTCGAGCAGGTTCCAGAGTTCGACGGCGTGTCTGTGGACGGAGCGGGTGTTGAGCAGGATGCACTTGAGGTCGGTGCTGGGGTTACGCTTGGCAGGTGTGATGCATGTTCGGAGGCAGGTGAACTTGCAGGTTGTGTAGGTGAAGGGTCAGTGGAAGCTTTTCGGGGCGGCCCGGCAGCAGGCGGGGATCCGGCCGGCATTGAGTGCGTTGAGTGCGGCGGTGTCGTAGGTGTGACGAGTCGTCTGTCGTCGGTGGGGGCCAGGGGTCCTGGCGCTGGGCGCGGTCCAGGCGCGGACGGGCGCAGACGGGCTAGCCTTAGGCGTGCCTTCGGTGCGCGGTTGCCATTTATGGGTATCTGGGGGAGAGGGGTCAGCTGGGAGGTGGGCGGCGGGAGGGTAGGCGGGGAAGAGACCGATTTGCGGGCAAAATGGCGGGAAAGGGTGGCAGGGGGGACGGGAAATGAGTGAGGGGGAATCTGTGGAGAGAAAGGGTGAACAGAGGCACACAGAGAGGTCAAAAAACGAAGGGGAATCTGTGGAGAGAAAAGAGGGTGAACAAAGGCACACAGAGAGGTCAAAAAACGAAGGGGAATCCGTGGAGAGAAAAGAGGGTGAACAGAGGCACACAGAGAGGTCAAGAAACGAAGGGGAATCTGTGGAGAGAAAAGAGGGTGAACAGAGGCACACGGAGAGGTCAAAAAACGAAGGGGAATCTGTGGAGAGAAAAGAGGGTGAACAGAGGCACACGGAGAGGTCAAAAAATGAAGGGGAATCTGTGGAGAGAAAAGAGGGTGAACAGAGGCACACAGAGAGGTCAAAAAACGAAGGGGAATCTGTGGAGAGAATAGAGGGTGAACAGAGGCACACAGAGAGGTCAAGAAACGAAGGGGAATCTGTGGAGAGAAAAGAGGGTGAACAGAGGCACACAGAGAGTTCAAAAAACGAAGGGGAATCTGTGGAGAGAAAAGAGGGTGAACAGAGGCACACAGAGAGGTCAAAAAACGAAGGGGAATCTGTGGAGAGAAAAGAGGGTGAACAGAGGCACACAGAGAGGTCAAGAAACGAAGGGGAATCTGTGGAGAGAAAAGAGGGTGAACAGAGGCACACAGAGAGGTCAAAAAACGAAGGGGGATCTGTGGAGAGAAAAGAGGGTGAACAGAGGCACACAGAGAGGTCAAAAAACGAAGGGAAATCTGTGGAGAGAAAGGGTGTACAGAGGCACAGAGAGGTCAAAAAACGAAGGGGAATCTGTGGAGAGAAAAGAGGGTGAATAGAGGCACACGGAGAGGTCAAAAAACGAAGGGGAATCTGTGGAGAGAAAAGAGGGTGAACAGAGGCACACGGAGAGGTCAAAATACGAAGGGGAATCTGTGGAGAGAAAAGAGGGTGAACAGAGGCACACGGAGAGGTCAAGAAACGAAGGGGAATCTGTGGAGAGAAAAGAGGGTGAACAGAGGCACACGGAGAGGTCAAGAAACGAAGGGGAATCTGTGGAGAGAAAAGAGGGTGAACAGAGGCACACAGAGAGGTCAAGAAACGAAGGGGAATCTGTGGAGAGAAAAGAGGGTGAACAGAGGCACACAGAGAGGTCAAAAAACGAAGGGGAATCTGTGGAGAGAAAAGAGGGTGAACAGAGGCACACAGAGAGGTCAAGAAACGAAGGGGAATCCGTGGAGAGAAAAGAGGGTGAACAGAGGCACACAGAGAGGTCAAAAAAACGAAGGGAAATCTGTGGAGAGAAAAGAGGGTGAACAGAGGCACACGGAGAGTTCAAAAAACGAAGGGAAATCTGTGGAGAGAAAAGAGGGTGAACAGAGGCACACAGAGAGGTCAAAAAACGAAGGGAAATCTGTGGAGAGAAAGGGTGTACAGAGGCACACGGAGAGGTCAAGAAACGAAGGGGAATCTGTGGAGAGAAAAGAGGGTGAACAGAGGCACACAGAGAGGTCAAAAAACGAAGGGAAATCTGTGGAGAGAAAAGAGGGTGAACAGAGGCACACGGAGAGGTCAAGAAACGAAGGGGAATCTGTGGAGAGAAAAGAGGGTGAACAGAGGCACACGGAGAGGTCAAGAAACGAAGGGGAATCCGTGGAGAGAAAAGAGGGTGAACAAAGGCACACAGAGAGGTCAAAAAACGAAGGGAAATCTGTGGAGAGAAAAGAGGGTGAACAGAGGCACACAGAGAGGTCAAAAAACGAAGGGAAATCTGTGGAGAGAAAAGAGGGTGAACAGAGGCACACGGAGAGGTCAAGAAACGAAGGGGAATCTGTGGAGAGAAAAGAGGGTGAACAGAGGCACACGGAGAGGTCAAGAAACGAAGGGGAATCCGTGGAGAGAAAAGAGGGTGAACAAAGGCACACAGAGAGGTCAAAAAACAAAGGGAAATCTGTGGAGAGAAAAGAGGGTGAACAGAGGCACACAGAGAGGTCAAAAAACGAAGGGGAATCTGTGGAGAGAAAAGAGGGTGTACAGAGGCACACGGAGAGGTCAAGAAACGAAGGGGAATCTGTGGAGAGAAAAGAGGGTGAACAGAGGCACACAGAGAGGTCAAGAAACGAAGGGGAATCTGTGGAGAGAAAAGAGGGTGAACAGAGGCACACAGAGAGTTCAAAAAACGAAGGGAAATCTGTGGAGAGAAAAGAGGGTGAACAGAGGCACACAGAGAGGTCAAGAAACGAAGGGGAATCTGTGGAGAGAAAAGAGGGTGAACAGAGGCACACAGAGAGGTCAAAAAATGAAGGGGAATCTGTGGAGAGAAAAGAGGGTGAACAGAGGCACACAGAGAGGTCAAAAAACGAAGGGGAATCTGTGGAGAGAAAGGGTGTACAGAGGCACACGGAGAGGTCAAGAAACGAAGGGGAATCTGTGGAGAGAAAAGAGGGTGAACAGAGGCACACAGAGAGGTCAAAAAACGAAGGGGGATCTGTGGAGAGAAAAGAGGGTGAACAGAGGCACACAGAGAGGTCAAGAAACGAAGGGAAATCTGTGGAGAGAAAGGGTGTACAGAGGCACACGGAGAGGTCAAGAAACGAAGGGGAATCTCTGGAGAGAAAGGGTGTACAGAGGCACACGGAGAGGTCAAGAAACGAAGGGGAATCTGTGGAGAGAAAAGAGGGTGAACAGAGGCACACAGAGAGGTCAAGAAACGAAGGGGAATCTGTGGAGAGAAAAGAGGGTGAACAGAGGCACACAGAGAGTTCAAAAAACGAAGGGAAATCTGTGGAGAGAAAAGAGGGTGAACAGAGGCACACGGAGAGGTCAAGAAACGAAGGGGAATCTGTGGAGAGAAAAGAGGGTGAACAGAGGCACACAGAGAGGTCAAGAAACGAAGGGAAATCTGTGGAGAGAAAAGAGGGTGAACAGAGGCACACGGAGAGGTCAAGAAACGAAGGGAAATCTGTGGAGAGAAAAGAGGGTGAACAGAGGCACACGGAGAGGTCAAAAAACGAAGGGAAATCTGTGGAGAGAAAGGATAGTGCAAAAAACTGGTAGATGGCGGAGAGCACTGGTGGCGCTGCACGAGGCAGGGGGAGCGACCTACCCTTGGTTGGTAAGTACTGTGTATACATACCTTTAGAAATAGTTGTTAGCAATCTGGCCCCTACACCTTCTACCCTCTGCTGCAGCGCTACCATCCCTTTGCTGTTGGGCAGGTGGTCCTGGGTCCTTATCCTCTGAATCTGTGTCAGACACATCCTTGGGCAATTCACCTCTGCAGGCCATGTTGTGCAGCACGGCACATGTTGCCATGATTTTACGGACTCTCTCAGGCGCATACTGCTGAGCTCTGCCACTCTTCTGTAGGCATCTGAAGCACGATTTCAGGATGCCAAGGTGCACTTGATCTTGTTCCTGGTGCTCCTGTGTGACCTGCTGTACCACCTTTCACTGACTTTTTTCGGAAGACAGGTACGGCGTGAGGATCCATGGCTGGAGGGCATACGCACTGTCACCTGGTGAAAGATATGTGATGGTGAGACAACATGAATACACACATAAAAGTGCAAATACATTTCTCTAGGGACAGGAACGATGTTTGCATCATGGATGCTACCAGGTCTTTAATACTGTTTTTGGTGTCCCAAACGACTTGGATGTTGTGGGAATGTGTGCATTTCTTATTACGGAAGATGTATTCTATGCGGGATTGGGGACATATGGGCACATGGGTCCCATCTATGCTCCCTCTATCCTTTGGAAACCTTGCTAATCTGTAAAATTCATGTTTTATATTTTCAAGTTCCTAATTATCCCTGTGGATGTAGATGTGTTGATGGATCTGGTGTAGCATGGCATATAGGAAATTGTGAAGGAAATGTGAAAGTGCAGGCTGCGACACACCTCCGTCCACTGCAATGACATCCTGATAGCTACCAGTGGCCAAGAGGTGGAGGGAGCACAACACCTGCACATGTGTGGGGATTGCATTGCTGTGCTGGGTTCTGCTTTTCAATTGTGCCTTCAAGGTGTCTATGAGGTCTTGGATGCTAGTGCTGCTCAGCCTGTACTGGTCATAAATCTCCTCCTCTGTCTTCTCAAACAATGTTAGCCTGACTCTGAATATCCTCTCCTGTCTCCACCTCCTCTGCTGGGCAGCCAATATCTGCATCCTCCTCACTATCACGTACAGGGCAGACATCGTGGAGAGGTTTCTGATGCATTTTGGGGCTGTTTTTATAGATTGGGCCTGGTTACCAAATGTTTCTGGTGAGTGGTATATTGCATGCGCAAATGGGTCCAATTACACATTATCAGAATTTGGAACTGCTCTGCACATTGTATTGTGCGACTCGCAATTTGCAATTTTGAAATCGCAAAAACTGTTTTTGTCGGTAGTCATTCGCAACGCTATTTTTATTTTGCGAGTGCATTTCGTACATTGGTTACAACCATTTTTGCATGCGCAAATCAATTTGCAAACGATTTTCCTCAAGCAAAATGATCGTACTTCCGGGCCCAAAAGCATAATATTTGGTGAACACTTGGAGTATTATTTTTATTGGGAGAAGTCTGGAACTGCAGATTTGGTGGGAATTTAAAGGGTCCTCAGAGATTCTGAAATATTGCTTCACAGAAATATGAGAAAAATCTGTGATTTACCAATGTTTGGTTATTGCTATGCATTCTGGGTAAGAACAGGTATTGGGATCAATGCAAGTTACTCCATCCGAGACTACCCTAAGAACCTTGTTTTCAGAAATGCCTTGCCCTAGCAGGTTTCCCTGTGTGCCGACCCTGGTCTGAATACCTCAGTTACCCGCACATCACCAGAACTGGTAAATTTTCAAGGTCAAATCTCCATCTTTTATTGTGTCTGATAGGCCTTAGGGAGCCTTTCCTCTCACGGGTGTTAGCTCAGTCACACAAGTGGGGTACTATTGTTATCAGGAGAAGTGTTGGAACGCTGTGTGGTTGGACGCTTGCAGATTTCCACCTGTTCTTTTAGCACGGTCTGCTTTCACTTTTGTTTGGCTGCGTAATGACAAAGTAAAGCAAAAAAAAACAAACATTTCCGACTTTGATTATGGAAAAGAAAATGTTTCTGGTGTTTTTGCCAGAAACATTTTCTGTTTCTAGAATCTTGGATGACCTGTTGAAGTCCACCTCACTATAAAGGTAGCATGGTGGATCACAGCAGGTCATTGCCTTAGAGCATTTAAAACCCACCACATCCATGCAGCTAGACGTCCTTTCCAACAGGAACTGGCAACAAGCAGCAGGAATATGATGGCCACAATACGCTAACCTCTTTGTTCCAGTATCGTAGTGGAATTCTCCAGTGCCCTATGATAGTAGGCTTCTGGGATTGGGGAACAGCGAAAAGCACAGCACTCAAAGAAAGGTGTCTGTGATCCTAATGGCACAACCCAAGAGAACGTTTCAGTTTTTATACATGGTCTTTGTAGAAGAACCCTGGAGAGAGTATACAAAGTATTAAGAAGGACAAAGAAAATAAAAGATGAAATAGAGCGAAGAGGTTCTAGAAACGGCGAGAAGATTGAGAGAAAAAAGAAAAGTAAAGAGAAAAAAACAAGAGAGTGCAATAGAGAGACAGGAACGGGAAGATGCACGCAGCAGCAAATAGAAAGAGATATGGACAAAACGTTTGTGAGAGACGGCAGGGGCAGAAATTGGAAGCTTACGAGAGAATAGAGAAGGTAAAAGAGAACCTAAAAGAGCCAACTGTGAACTAGGTATATGTAGAGAGATGGCGATGGAGATTTGTTACATATATGTTGGCCATTGGTGATGATCGCTATGGACCGTTTAGGCGGCAAGCAATCCTACTTCATCCTTCAGACGTTGAAGGGAGATTGAAGTCGATCGTGAGAAAATAAAAGGAGTGTCTTAACCACTTCGCTGGGGGGGTAATTCCTCGGCTGTGCTGGGGGGCCGGGGGAGCGTGCAGCACCCCCATGCTCATGACAGGGCCGGTGCTCGTGTGCTCATGACGAGCTCAGCTTGTCAAGATCACCCCCGTTCTCGTGGAACGCTCAGCACAGCAGGGGAATTATCCCCGCATGTGAGCGTTCCACGGCTCATGATGAGCTGATTTTGTCATGAGTACCGGAGCGTCGTGCCTCATGACGAGCTCAGCTCATCATGAGCACCCCCGTTCCTGTGGAATGCTCAGCACAGCAGGGGAATTATCCCCCCATGCGAGCGTTCCACGGCTCATGACGAGCTGAGCCCCCATGAGCACCGGGGCGCCGTGGCTCATGACGAGCTCAGCTCGTCATGATCACCCCCGTTCCCGTGGAACGCTCAGCACAGCAGGGGAATTATCCCCGCATGCGAGCGTTCCACGGCTCATGACGAGCTGAGCTCGTCATGAGCACCGGGGCGCCGTGCCTCAAGACAAGCTCAGCTCGTTATGAGCATCAATGGTGTTTAAATCGCAGAGGAACAACATGCTGTATTATAGCAAAAGGAAGGGTGTGAAGCGCTGTTGTGTAAGACCGGGAGGTTGGGTGGTCGTGAGGAAAAAAGGGTTTGTTTGCAAAGGGAAAGCAAATATTCAGTTCCCTTCAGGGTGAAAGAGGTCAAACGCAGTGTTATAATCCTGGGGAATGGTGCTACAAGGAGTGTGGGTGACATATGGAGAGTTCAGGGATAGTGTTCCTTAATGGTGTATATTAATAGGATGACATGAAATATATTAACATGTCGCTAATAGTAATGTAGAGTTTTGTTATGCATGTTAATTTTCATTGTTCTTGTTCGAATATTATAAGAGGGAAGATGTGTAAAGACATTTAATGCTGGGAGCAAGGCATGGAGTGAGGTCACTGCTGACCTAGTGGGAGAATGTTGAGTATTTGAAGAGAAGAAGTTTGAGAGTGTTTCGCTCAGCTGGAGATGCTGTATCAGAATAAAAGTGTGAGAACTTATTAAGACTCCTTGAATCTTCACACAGACCCTGGCATCTCTCGTCAACGACAGCCTTTACCATGACACTGGACTCCACACCAGAGCCTTGCAGCTCCTGGGCCCAGTGCATCACCCTGAATGTGTGATGCATCCTCAATGCCAGACTTTGCATTGCAAGCCCTTATCGACGGGATCCTTGATGACGATGCAAGACCTCGCATCGCAGCTTTGCCGCACCTCTTAACCCATGCATCACTTTTTCGATGCGGATCCTTGAAATGCTCTGCAAACCAGGATTCGATGGGCTTTGTTCTGCTGGTATAAATGGGTCCCATTCGGCCTCAACTTGTGACTTTGCCCCAGCCCGGCGTGACCAGATGTTCACAATTGGTGCTATTTTCACAAAAATCTTGAAAATGGCATACCTGCAGTTCTACTGATTGGATTTTGGTAGTTTTGGTCAAGTATTAATGACAGTAGCCGGTGGTTACTGCGGGCCCATTGCTTCGAGGGAAGTGAAACGATCGACTACGTTCCCTGCAAGAGTAAGGAATTTCGACGGCCTAGAATAATTAGATTACTCTCTCAGCACACCGTTTATTGACCTTGATCCCGTTCACCACGAAGAAATGGGCCTGCAGTAACCACTGGACACTGTGATTAATACTTTTAACCTGGTGGGGCTTTATTCTGACAAGGGAACTAGATACCCTGGACATCTAGTAGCACTTCCAAATAATTAGGAAGGTTCCTGTGTCACGGGCACCCCTGTTGTGTTGCTCGTCCCCAGAATTCCCGTCCTGAAGAGACCCGTACCTCGAGAGGGTCAAAACGTCGTTGACTACTTTAAAGAGGGAGTCCCAGCAGACTATAAAGTAACCTAAGAAGAACTTACTGCATCACAATTTTGAAAAGGGCTCCTCTTTGAAATACCAATAACTATTTCTTTGCGTTTTCAATGATCATTATATATAGTGCACCGGTTGGTTATGGTCACTACACTGGGGGTCACAAGATCACTTGGAGATGTTGAATTGTACATAGGGTAAATGCACACCTGTGAATGTATATTTATATGTGTAACATTGTTATACTGAATAAATTATACCCACTTTGGCTGAAGTTAGATAAGCATCAATTCATGTCCTGTGGCCTGCTATAAATCTTTTTCTATATATTCTATGCTGTGACATCAAGAGACCTAATTGATTTTTGTTTCAATTATACATTTACTCCGTGTTTGCCTAAATCGTGCACAATATCTTAATACTTGCAGAAATCTGTATTTACTGATGAAAAGAGGTCCTTGTGAACACTGTTTCTGCTTACTGATATTGATTGTAGCCTCTTGTGATGCGTGGAGTGCTCTGTGGTAGCACTGAAGACTGCAGACTGAAGGGATGTAGGCCAACCTTCCATTACTTTACTACACAACTTAAATAAATAATCTTTAAAAGTTGACGAAGCAGAGTGATTTCTCCCACAACACAATCCTTTCCCTGTGCTTTCCTTCCAGCCATAGGACCCCCAGGAGAGGATGCTCCATTGATTTCAGATGTTCTCTTCCTGTTTTATAAGTGTTACATGTGCTAAGTCTTCCCCTTCTTTCTCCTGCAGAATCCAGGCTCAGCTGCAGACTCAGCGTACATGGTAAGTACATAACAGAGTACAAGGATCAGACCTTGTGACATCACAAGACTTATACCTTAGCGTCATTATTGTATTTCACCTCAGAGACAGGAAGCAGATCCCTGGCACAGGAAGTGAAGATGCCTTTCCTGTGGGGAGGAGACTTGTCTGCCTGAGGGACAAGGAAACAGGAAACAGAGGCAGGGCAGATGTTCTTGGTCCTCAACTTTGAAGGTTTCAGAGGGAAATGAGGAGTCTCAGGGAGGAGAACATCAGCAGAGCTTAGATCAAGAGCTCATTTAAACTAACCGACAGGAGCCAGGGAGAGATGATTTGCAATAATAACAACAGTAGTTATTATTATAATTATTGATGTTCATAGAAGTCTTCATGGTGCCCTTCTCCAATTCATAGCAGATGTCAGTATAAGTATTTACTCTTAATTATGGGTGTCAGAAGGATAAATGACAGACTGCTGAATGCAAACTCATGATCTCTAGACATCAGCGTGGGATTTTTTGTAAACCCTAATAATTCATAGTCCTCAGACTTACTGAGTACTGATAGAGTGGGTGTCCAGCTGACGGACGGCTCGTGAGCACCACAGTCGCTTCTAAATGCGGACTTGTCTGTCGTGTCATTGTGCCACATGTTTGTGAAACAAAAGCTTGGATGTTCCTGGCCCACTCGGGATTCTCTTACAAATGCACTGGGCAAGGAGCATGGCTAACATTGATGCATCAGGTGCAGTGGCACCAGGGCCAAGAGCTCCAAGAGGTTCTTTGATGCCTGACAATGCTGCATTTTACTACCCTAACAGCAGCCTAAAGGGCATATTTCTTGCTTTCACCAGGGCCCATGACATCCTTGCTGTGCTCCTGGCGTAGGGGAGATTGTTTTTCCCCAAATCCATGGCTCTCGGGGTTCTTACATCAGAGCCGACAGATGGTTTTGGGTTTACGCCTCTACATAAGACCATGTAGAAGGTGGTCAAGCTGTCCACCAATTGCTGGTGAATACAGCCCCCTTCAAGCTGTTCCATACTACTGTGCCCTCTTTTATAATTGAAACATATACACACCTGATGCTGACCTAGAACAAAAGGATTCTAGTAAATTATTTGTATTTCTAATGCTTGATTCTTTTGATTCCAGGAGTTGAAGCATGGAGACCAAGCAACTTACGAGCAGATAAAAAGGTAAAAGATGAAATATTCCAATGAAATGTTTGATTGTTTCTTTATTTTAAGCGAGATCTGGGTAATATATTAAAGACGTTCTCTTCTGGTGGTCATTTAGACCCTTGACCAGAAAGGATGGCCTCCTCCTGTTAGAATACCACTGTGGCCTTCAATGCATTCGCCTGTGAAGTGGTTGTAGTGAAGCTTTGTCGAACCGGAGACAATGTTGTTTTTGTCTAACTTGCCAATTTGTTTTAGTTTTCTTCAATAAACTCCCACGGAAGGATTTTGTTTTTGGAAAGAAGTTGCAGGGGGGCTTCACTCTGTCGATTGGTAATTGATTCACTTCTCTGTCTGATGCTACCACAACTCAGAGTGAGGTGTGTGGCAGAGAAGGCTTGAGGCATTCATTACGACCCAGTGAAGGTCTGACCGGGGGTCGCGTCCGGAGGGCTATATACATATACATATGTTAGAATATTGTGTGCTAAAATATCGTCCATCAGATTAATCATTATCACATAATAATTTGTCAGAATGACATTGGGACACACAATATTGCACATATAACCTCTCTTCACACTCTCTCTGCTGTTGTACTGGTGAGGGAAGGGTGGAATGTTTTATGTCATAATGGGGTTTGGATTGACGTTTGGGGGAATTTATAATGTGTGGTGACAGAAGGAACATTGTTCAAGAGGAGTCACCTCTACTGCTTGATGCGTTCACCTTGAGGGCTTTATAGTAATTATGCAATATAAATCATTTATAGTATATTTTAAACAGCACAATTTGGGGATGATCTGTGCACCATCCCAGAAGAAGGATTCCAGGGTGGGTCCACCAAGAGAGCTGCTTTCAGGGACATGAGTATTTTCAGCGGTCTAATGAGGTCAACTGTTGCCCTTCACGAAGTGCCTGAATGATGAAACACATGTACTTGTGTCTTTATGCGCAGAAGCGCAGGGATCAGCGCTAGTTACCTATTCGGGCTTGCCATTGAGACCAGCCTTGTATGTGTGGCTGTTGGCATGATTGGCCCTTGGCAGGCGTTTCCAGACACGGTCATGCGATTATGAAAGTGCGAGCATAGCGCTTGAGACATTGCCATCATCAATGAAGCATACGCATCATCGCAAGCCTGTTGTTACCTAGAGCTTAATGTAGTAAAGAATGACACGCTGGTATTATGTACTCCAAGTAGGTTCATTCATATAAGTAGACAGGCAGTATAAATCCTCAGTAAGTCCATATAAACAAGTATACAAGTCCTGTAGGGCAGCCTGTAGGTCATCATTAACAACCCCACTAGGAGCAGCCTGCTAGCTGCTCAGCCCCTCTCACCAACTGTCGTTACTCATCCAGTCACACAGGCATTCCACACATAGCCCACACACCAACATCCCATACAGAACACAGACACAGAGGCTGAGCAGCTAGGACAAGGTAACATAGGAGAGAACAGGAAATGAAACATAATGCGAGAATACTACATATCTCTTCCCTAATGAACAGAAGAACAACAAAAGCAAAACACACCAACATCCCATACAGAACACAGACACACAGGCTGAGCAGCTAGGACAAGGTAACATAGGAGATAACATAGGAAATGGAACATAATGCAAGAATACTACATATCTCTTCCCTAATGAACAGAAGAACAACAAAAGCAAAACACACCAACATCCCATACAGAACACAGACACACAGGCTGAGCAGCTAGGACAAGGTAGCATAGGAGAGAACAGGAAATGGAACGTAATGTGAGAATACTACATATCTCTTCCCTAATGAACAGAAGAACAACAAAAGCAAAACACACCAACATCCCATACAGAACACAGACACACAGGCTGAGCAGCTAGGACAAGGTAACATAGGAGATAACATAGGAAATGGAACGTAATGCGAGAATACTACATATCTCTTCCCTAATGAACAGAAGAACAACAAAAGCAAAACACACCAACATCCCATACAGAACACAGACACACAGGCTGAGCAGCTAGGACAAGGTAACATAGGAGAGAACATAGGAAATGAAACATAATGCAAGAATACTACATATCTCTTCCCTAATGAACAGAAGAACAACAAAAGCAAAACACACCAACATTCCATACAGAACACAGACACACAGGCTGAGCAGCTAGGACAAGGTAACATAGGAGATAACATAGGAAATGGAACGTAATGTGAGAATACTACATATCTCTTCCCTAATGAACAGAAGAACAACAAAAGCAAAACACACCAACATCCCATACAGAACACAGACACAGAGGCTGAGCAGCTAGGACAAGGTAACATAGGAGAGAACAGGAAATGGAACGTAATGTGAGAATACTACATATCTCTTCCCTAATGAACAGAAGAACAACAAAAGCAAAACACACCAACATCCCATACAGAACACAGACACACAGGCTGAGCAGCTAGGACAAGGTACCATAGGAGATAACAGGAAATGGAACGTAATGCAAGAATACTACATATCTCTTCCCTAATGAACAGAAGAACAACAAAAGCAAAACACACCAACATTCCATACAGAACACAGACACACCAGGCTGAGCAGCTAGGACAAGGTAGCATAGGAGATAACAGGAAATGGAACGTAATGCAAGAATACTACATATCTCTTCCCTAATGAACAGAAGAACAACAAAAGCAAAACACACCAACATCCCATACAGAACACAGACACACAGGCTGAGCAGCTAGGACAAGGTACCATAGGAGATAACAGGAAATGGAACGTAATGCAAGAATACTACATATCTCTTCCCTAATGAACAGAAGAACAACAAAAGCAAAACACACCAACATCCCATACAGAACACAGACACACAGGCTGAGCAGCTAGGACAAGGTAACATAGGAGATAACAGGAAATGGAACATAATGCAAGAATACTACATATCTCTTCCCTAATGAACAGAAGAACAACAAAAGCAAAACACACCAACATCCCATACAGAACACAGACACACAGGCTGAGCAGCTAGGACAAGGTAACATAGGAGAGAACAGGAAATGGAACGTAATGTGAGAATACTACATATCTCTTCCCTAATGAACAGAAGAACAACAAAAGCAAAACACACCAACATCCCATACAGAACACAGACACACAGGCTGAGCAGCTAGGACAAGGTAGCATAGGAGAGAACAGGAAATGGAACGTAATGTGAGAATACTACATATCTCTTCCCTAATGAACAGAAGAACAACAAAAGCAAAACACACCAACATCCCATACAGAACACAGACACACAGGCTGAGCAGCTAGGACAAGGTAGCATAGGAGATAACATAGGAAATGGAACGTAATGTGAGAATACTACATATCTCTTCCCTAATGAACAGAAGAACAACAAAAGCAAAACACACCAACATCCCATACAGAACACAGACACACAGGCTGAGCAGCTAGGACAAGGTACCATAGGAGAGAACATAGGAAATGAAACGTAATGTGAGAATACTACATATCTCTTCCCTAATGAACAGAAGAACAACAAAAGCAAAACACACCAACATCCCATACAGAACACAGACACACAGGCTGAGCAGCTAGGACAAGGTAGCATAGGAGAGAACATAGGAAATGAAACGTAATGTGAGAATACTACATATCTCTTCCCTAATGAACAGAAGAACAACAAAAGCAAAACACACCAACATCCCATACAGAACACAGACACACAGGCTGAGCAGCTAGGACAAGGTACCATAGGAGAGAACATAGGAAATGAAACGTAATGTGAGAATACTACATATCTCTTCCCTAATGAACAGAAGAACAACAAAAGCAAAACACACCAACATCCCATACAGAACACAGACACACAGGCTGAGCAGCTAGGACAAGGTAGCATAGGAGAGAACATAGGAAATGAAACGTAGTATAAGAATACTACATATCTCTTCCCTAATGAACAGAAGAACAACAAAAGCAAAATAATAAAACTATAAACATGAACGTACAGCAATAGTACATAGTCCCCAACCCAAGGATGAGGGAAACACCACCCGCATCACAAAAAGGATAGGAACTAAAACACTGAGAGTCAAAAGCCCAAACCAAGGGATGACGGAGGCACCGCATCACGAGAGGGTGAGGAACTAAAGACAAGAAGGAAAGATGAATAAAGAATACCCATCCCCCTCCTCCAATATCCAAAATAAACATCAAAATGTAAGCTCTTCAAGGAAGGAGACTAGTCTTGTGGACCAAAGGGACTAAAACCCAATATCCTGCCCCCACATTTCATAGGGGACAACCTGTAAAAAACAATGTATTCTCTCCGTGTGAGGAGACATGTCAGGTGGACTAAAGGGACTGGAACCCAATGTCCTGCCCCCACCATTAAACAAATAACAACGTGTACGGTAGAATGTGCTCTCCATGTGAGGAATCAAATCATGTGGACTAGAGGGACTGAAAACCCAATGTCTGCTCCCACCATCTACAAGGGACAGCATGTAAAAACATAAGTGCTCTCCATATGAGGAGGCAAACAAGCTTTAAACACTACACGCAGGGAACCCAACCCTGCATCAAATTTGATCGTGCGGCACAAGGTGTCTTACGCACGCAAGGAAAGTGTCACCTTGCAACGAAAGGGAACCAAACTCCTTTATATCAACCCTCATGTAAGGGCACACAAACTCCCAATGTAGATATGGTAACTGTACCCATACACTTCAAAACATGTAAATATTTTCTACATAAATAGGGTAGACTGTGGCATCATTGTAACAAATAAACTGTACAGATTCTGTGAACTTTTGGAGACATCGCAGGAGAAAAGAAGCAGGTAAGACTGGGAACGCAGTAAAGGTTGCGTGCCTCTTTCAAACTGGACCGCTTCAGTTAAACTGTCAGGGGGCTGCCAGGGACATTATTAAAACATAAAATGGACTCACCAATGTAGCCAGAAACTTTCTGCCATCAGGAAAATCATGTGCACGTATGTGGGAAGTAGAAATGCATTCAGAAAGGATCAAGTTCACTGAAATGCCAAAAAGAAAAAGTTGCACTCAAATCCAAAGTCTGGCATCGACGTCCACAAACATAACAGACCATACCTGAAGTCAAATACATGGAGCATGATAGGCTAGGACAAGGTTACATAGGAGATAACAAAGGAAATTAAATGTAATGCAAGAATACTACACCTAAGCTCCGCCGCGAGCAGGGAAGGCGTTTGATGTCTTCTGCAGCTGAAAGCGCGGGTGGCCAACTTGGAAAACCAGCATATTAGCATTGCAACTGGTACCTTCACTGTGATTTGCACACCAATTTGAAAACTCTGTCAGTAACCATTTTGTGTTTACAAAGGTGATTCGCGCACCTAATGAAAACAGTTCTAATGGTATTTTAAATTGGAATTTATTGCAGTAACTTATTAATGTATCAATTACAACATCTGTTGGCACACTTTTATTTAACCAAAGTGTCACAAAGCTTAACCTGTACTGCATGATTGTTAGAGCTAATTAAAGCAGCAATTAGCACATGTTAATTTAGTATAGTCTACAACAGCGATCAACAAGCTAGTATTGCCATGTATTTTACTGAAAATTAAACAGTAGAGTGTGTTCTATTATTCATGATTATTGTACAATAATCATGAAAAGAACCACACGATGAGAACCACCTAGCGCTCATCACATCAGCAACACGAGGGACAATTATGTCCCTCTGCCCTGATAGCACTGAGTGGTGGGGAGGGGGGGGGGGGGCTCAGGGGGAGCCCAGAGGGGGGTGTGGGGAGGGTTGGGGAAAAAAACGAAGTTGCAAGTAAAAACAGAATGTCTATTATTTCGCTACGTGTAGCTATCTTGTTATGTTTTGTTAAGCTCTTTGTTAGAGAGAAATATTCGAAATCTCACCTGATCGTATACATGTGTTTTTTGCATAATCTGGTACCTCATCTGCGAAGTAAATGTTGCTATAAATGGGAAAATTACGTGTTTGTTCTTGGAATATATGTGGTTTGAATAATAAAAAGAAGAGGGGGATTGCGGCACAAATCTTACAGTCTATGAAAAATGATATATTGTGTATTCAGGAATCACATATAATGTGGAAGGATAGACATCTATATAAAGATTTAGGCATGCAGTTAGCGGTATGTACTTCCCAAGGCTCAACAACAAAAGTTGTCGCTATTCTATTCAGGAAGGGCCTGGGCATACTAATCCGGCATAAAGCAGATAAATATGGTAGATGGGCAATATCAGAGTTCAAAATTAACAACATATTATGGACTGTATGTGCTGTCTATGCTCCAAATGTGGATGATCCAGCTATCCTGGACCTTCTAAATCTGGAACTGGCCAACTGGTTTTCATCATTAATACTCTGTGGTGACTTTAATATTCACCTAGATTCTAATAAGGATATTTGTGATGTATCTTGCTATCAGGGAGTTAAAAAGAAGTCATTTATGTCCTTACGGTCATTGGTTCTGGACCATGGTTTAGCTGATGTAGTCTATGAAAAAAAAACATCATCTCCCGTGTTTACATTCTTTTCCCATCCACATAAAAAGTTTGTACGTTTGGATTATTTTCTCCTTAGAAAATCGTTTATTCATGATACAAATTTTGAGTTATTTCCACGCATAATTTCTGACCATAACCCAATACTGATTGAAATCAAAACTGATAAATCAATTATTCAACGAAAGCTCTGGACTTTTGATCGTAAACTATTATTTGATCCAGAATACTTAGATATGTTGGCTATATGGATGAAAGAATTTTTTGATATTAATAGAGGAACTGCTTCTGTTAAAATTGTCTGGGATACGTTCAAATCAGGGATAAGGGGAGAGACTCTCTCTTATACTATTAAAAAACAGAAAATTATGCGTGAAAAGAATGAAAAAGCATTTGAGAAAGTATCATTTTGGGAAAAGGAATTAATAACAGCAATCGCACGTCAACAACCAATATTGGATATAGAATCGAGTCTAGCGATCAATAAAGCTATCTGTTATGAATTCTTTGCAGATAAATCAGCACAACAGATGGCAAGTTATAAAACCCAGATATATGAGATAGGTGAAAATACAGGGAAATTTTTGGCAAAAAGAACTAGACAAAAAGAAGCTTTCAATACCATTAATATAATTCAAGATGAAACAGGTCAAATGCATAATAAACAAGAGGAAATTCTGGAAGTTTTTCGTGAGTTTTATCTTAAACTATATACACAAGAGAATGACCACTATTCGTCTGACGTAGGTTTGAACTTTGCCATGGAAAATATCCTGCCATCCCTTTCTAGTGATCAAAAGCTGGCGTTGGATGCTGCGATTACATGGGAAGAAATTGAAAATGCACTAAACTCACTAGCAATAGGCAAAGCAACTGGTCCGGACCTTATCCCATTAGAATTCTATAAGTCTTTTAGAAGTTATATAAAACGTGATATGCTTATTACTTTTCTAGAGGCCCAAAAAGGTATACCGCCAGAATCTTGGGCTACATCAGTAATTATGACGTTTTTAAAAAAAGATAAAGATCCAGTTAACCCAGCTTCTTATAGGCCAATATCTCTAATCAATGCCGACAGTAAAATATATTCGAAAATACTTGCCACAAGACTATCAAAGATAATACCGCTAATTGTTTCTCGCTGGCAACATGGATTCATTCCTAACAGAGATACGGCTGACCATATACGTAGAATTATAGCTATGATGGATTGGGCAGAAGCCTCTAATACACCAATAGGGATTACCTTGTTAGATGCTGAAAAAGCATTTGATAGAGTGGCATGGCCCTATCTTTGGGACTTGCTATCCATGAAAGGTATCGGAATAGGAATAATAAATGCATTTAAGACATTATATGAAAACCCAGTATCAGCAATAAAAATAGGCTCTACTAAGTCTGCATTATTCCCTATTCAGCGAGGAACACGCCAGGGATGCCCATCCTCTCCTCTTCTTTTTGCTATATACATAGACATCTTTCTTAATCAGTTAAATCGGGACGAGAATATAGTACCGGTACAGCTAGGAGGTACTGTATATAGACAGTAACAACAAAGCCCTTGCACTGGAAACAAACAGTAATTTCTTGGTGATTTACAGTTTCAATGAGAAAAGTAAGATGAGCACATCAAGATTTAAGTGAGTCGACCAATTGATGCAAAGAAAAAGTTCAAAGGATGTAAAGTTCTTGGTGTATAACGCCGGTTTAATGTTCCTCTGTACTGGCCAACACGTGTTTCATCGCAGGGAACAGACTGCGAATCTTCAGGGCCTCATAAGCTATGAAACGATAATGGTAATTTGGCCACGTGTGGAGAATGAGCGTTGCTCGCGTAGTTGGCTGCCTCTCATCAGTGTTCAATGGACGCCACAAACCGGGAGGAGAAGATTTAGCGCAGTAGCGCTCGAAATCTAAGACAGGCGGATACACCTGACTATCTGCATTCCCCCTCCTGTAGTTCCCGGCGCCGTTTTTCAAAAAACGGCGCCGGGAACTACAGGAGGGGGAATGCAGATAGTCAGGTGTATCCGCCTGTCTTAGATTTCGAGCGCTACTGCGCTAAATCTTCTCCTCCCGGTTTGTGGCGTCCATTGAACACTGATGAGAGGCAGCCAACTACGCGAGCAACGCTCATTCTCCACACGTGGCCAAATTACCATTATCGTTTCATAGCTTATGAGGCCCTGAAGATTCGCAGTCTGTTCCCTGCGATGAAACACGTGTTGGCCAGTACAGAGGAACATTAAACCGGTGTTATACACCAAGAACTTTACATCCTTTGAACTCTTTCTTTGCATCAATTGGTCGACTCACTTAAATCTTGATGTGCTTATCTTACTTTTCTCATTGAAACTGTAAATCACCAAGAAATTACTGTTTGTTTCCAGTGCAAGGGCTTTGTTGTTACTGTGCAATTTGTGTGGATCCTTGGGGTCCCACCTTGAGCGGTTACGAGGGATTACCGCCCGCCCTTCTTTGCCTGGACTGCTGTACTCTGTAATAGTATATACCTTGCGGTTACACAGGTGTGCACCTGTTCATTTCTGGAATTTCCCCAAACCCTCCCAGTTGAATTCTAGTATACTGTATATAGAGCCCTTGCCTATGCAGATGACTTGGTAGTGGTTACCAAAGATATTGAAAGAACTTTTTTGAGGATCGAAGAATTGGCGGATACATTTGGATCTTTTTCTGGAATAAATTAAATCTGTCCAAAACTCAAGTTCTTTTTATAGGTCCAAATCCACCGCCAATTAGAAATATAGTCTCTGAGGCAGTTTATCTAGGAATTAGATTAACTACACCTATTTCAAAAATACCTAGTTTAAATTATACCCCGATTCTCAAAAAGGCTAATTCAACCCTGGAAAGAATAAATCACTTACATCTGTCTCTCCATGGCAGAAATAATGTCTTAAAGATGCTCATATTGCCGAAATGTATTTACTTATTTAGAACAATCCCTTAAGCTTTTTTCAAAAAATTGAAAGAAGCGCAGTTAGATTTTTGTGGGGCTATAGAGGTATCAGGAGAGCATATAATAAGATGATTATACCGAAAGATAGAGGGGGTTGGGCTGCACCACATTTTTCTATTCTACTATCTAGCAGCCGTACTCCAATACATGTCTCCTTTGATTGTCGGTAATAAAATCCCTACTTCTTTGGCACAATACCCAAATATATTCGAACTTGTATTAGGCACCGAAGCTAATCACCATTTGCTAAAAATAATAGAACCAAGCTACTATAAAAAAACAAAATTTAAGATTCTAGGAGCAGCTTATAAAGCTTGGCGAATTATCAAAAAAGTGGTTGGTATCAGAAAAGTCACAAGATACACCCCATATGGCTGAGATACCCGCCACCCCCTCTCAACACAATCCCCAAAGGAGGGAAACCGGAAACAGTTCTTGAAGTTTTTGGAAGTGGGAGGGAGTGACCCTCCCGGCCGTATTTATTAAAACAAAAAATTATAAACATTTAAACATTAATGTACAATTTCATACCACATTGCGATGTTTGGCTAACCTTAACAGATTCTCTAATACAGAGGTTCTCCTAGCCGAACTATCATCCTACAAAACATTTACTTGAAATATTGAAATTGTACATCCTAACGTTTAAGGGCCAACGGCAAGGTCGTAACCGGTGTCAAGATCCCTAACCAGACATACCCCCCCCACTTGGAGGGGCGACAGCACTGAGGCGTACTCAAGTGCAACTACTACCAATTTCCCTTGACTTGACGGGGGCACTTATCAACTCGACGCCAGTTAAAGGTCGTTCGAAGACTCGTGTGAGGTATCTAGAAGGTATCGTAGACCTCCCCCCAACCCCACACAACTTACCGCATCTGCCGTCGCAGATGTCACTGGCCCCGGGAAATTCCCCAGGAGGGGGCTGTAACCCCTCCTACACAGGAAGGGGCCTTGACCGCCTTTCCTCTTCTTTCGGCGACCCATCCTTAGAAGGGACCGCCTCCCCGTTGAGGGGCCAAAGGCCACCTCCCCCGAGCGCTCCCATCCGTGTTGGGTGACGCCCACTCATAGGGATCTTCCAATTAGTGCTCACCGATCATGACCTTACCGCCCGACCAAAATAAATACGACAAATGCTAACTAAACGAAACTACATTGGCCACTATGACCGAAAAAAACCTGTTTATAAATGGACCTTACATCCGAAGTTCTTTAATCGCAAACTTGTAAAATTAGACCAATCTTTATTACGCATTTCAACAACAACACAACACTACAATAACCTGTAAACGAAATAGAATAATTGATCAAATTTATTAAAACCACTGGCTGTCCTCAGGGGCTGGTGGGTGGGTCAAAATTGGCTCTTCGTTCCGTCTCGAGCTCACGTGCAGCGAGGAGGTGCAGCTTCAGAGCACAGGAACAAGAGGATGTCTTCTGGTCTTGCGTCCCTTTTTATCCATCTTCAGGGCGGGCGTAAACCCGCCCCTGCCTGCCCCGAGGGCGTGGCCCGCCGCGTCAGTGTCTAGGCCAGCCCACTCTAGGGCGGGAAAAAGCGCGCCCCGGCTACGCCGCTTCGGGCATACCAGCCGAGACGCGCCTCCCGCCCAAAATGGCTTCCCGGGGGGATCGAGGCACTCTGCCATACGTTCGGGGGGACCGAGTGGTCGCCCCTTTCCATATGGCTGAGATACCCGCCACCCCCTCTCAACACAATCCCCAAAGGAGGGAAACCGGAAACAGTTCTTGAAGTTTTTGGAAGTGGGAGGGAGTGACCCTCCCGGCCGTATTTATTAAAACAAAAAATTATAAACATTTAAACATTAATGCACAATTTCATACCACATTGCGATGTTTGGCTAACCTTAACAGATTCTCTAATACAGAGGTTCTCCTAGCCGAACTATCATCCTACAAAACATTTACTTGAAATATTGAAATTGTACATCCTAACGTTTAAGGGCCAACGGCAAGGTCGTAACCGGTGTCAAGATCCCTAACCAGACATACCCCCCCCACTTGGAGGGGCGACAGCACTGAGGCGTACTCAAGTGCAACTACTACCAATTTCCCTTGACTTGACGGGGGCACTTATCAACTCGACGCCAGTTAAAGGTCGTTCGAAGACTCGTGTGAGGTATCTAGAAGGTATAGTAGACCTCCCCCCAACCCCACACAACTTACCGCATCTGCCGTCGCAGATGTCACTGGCCCCGGGAAATTCCCCAGGAGGGGGCTGTAACCCCTCCTACACAGGAAGGGGCCTTGACCGCCTTTCCTCTTCTTTCGGCGACCCATCCTTAGAAGGGACCGCCTCCCCGTTGAGGGGCCAAAGGCCACCTCCCCCGAGCGCTCCCATCCGTGTTGGGTGACGCCCACTCATAGGGATCTTCCAATTAGTGCTCACCGATCATGACCTTACCGCCACAGGCCGGATAGTTGACCGGCTATCCGGACCCCCCACACAACTCCTACCTAAAGGTCATGTTTCAACGATTTTAACCATGCTAAGAAGTCTCCTAAGAGTAACTCATTCCCCACCCAAGACAAATGCACACCATCCCCCGAATACATACTGTCATCATTAATACAGCTATGAGAAATAGAATGCAATGCCCTGGAACGGAACAACCTACTCATTTTATTGTTAAGCTTTCTAACAGAATGGTTCAAAGCAGGAATAGAGATAGCCCCCCGCCACACCTTTCGTGGAATCAAATGGGACCATGCAATCGTGCACCCCGGAACTCTCCTCGCCAACCAACTTACGGTGGAAAGCATTGCCTCCAGGAGTAGTCGTCTACCGATGGTGACCAAATCATTACCCCCAACATGCACTATAACTATAGACGGCGGTGACCTTGTCCGCCCTAACAAACCCTCGAAAAATGTTTGAAACTGGTCAATACAGAGACCGCCCCTTCCGTAGAAGGACATCCTGTACCCGTATTCCCCAGCTACGTGAATCATGTCACCTGCTTTGAATACGTCTGCGGCACGCCTCACGTATGAGTGGCCCACGACCCACACCTCCTTTTTCACAGCCGGTGATGTCTGACCGCTGGCCCGGTGTAGGGTCGACTGCATAGTCCGCCCCGCCTCGTAGGCTTGCGTAACTGAAAACCAAACAAAAACAAGAGGCGTGAGTACATTATTACAGCTTCACAACATGTGCAACCGCACGTATCTTTTGTAACAATTGGAGGACCAACGCCCCACTCGTTTCACTTGCTCAACATTAAGACCCCTGGCTGTAGCTTCCGTAGCAGCCCCTATCCGAAAGGAATGGGTCCCAAATTCGCCCGGGTTCAAGCCCGCAGCGGCAATTGACATCGCAAGCACCCGCTGAAACTGAAATTTCGTCAGTGGGGTGGCGTCAGCGTGTCTTAACAAAGTCCCCCCCCATGATGCCACCCTTCGTGCTAGGTAATCCTCTAAACACTTTACCGGACACATGGAGGACCCAGGAATCCTGCGTATGATGACGCAGTCACCCATCCCATCTTGATCAGTCTTGGATCTTACAAAGGAGACAGTCATTGTTTCTCCCCTGATCTGAACGTGTTCCTGGCACAAACCCCCTGCCACATCCAGTTTGTTCCTTGCAACTAGTTCGCTTACCCGCATTGCTCCGTGAAATGCTAGCGTAAAAGCGGCTCGGAACAGCACCGCCTCAAACTGAGATGAACATGTGGCCGGGAGTGTGGTCAACAACTGGGACAATCTATCCAAACCTATCGGGCGCCTTTCATCTACTCTGCGACCCTCAAGGCGTTGCCACCCACGCAGCGCTTTCTGTACAACGAAAGATGCTGTTGGGTCCTGGATAGCGTGTGCTCTGGCAACAAAGGAAATGGCAGCACGATGCCTCTGGGCCGTAGCCACCGATTTCCCAGCCCTACGTAAGGACATCAGGAAATTCACTACCCCTTCCTCGTGACCCCAAAGTCGCTCTCTATCACTCCCCAAAAAGGCTAAATAGGCCCGAAACGCCCCTTCGTATGCCTTCCTCGTCCTTGGTGCTAGACTCTCTCCCACGAGGTGACGAAGTTCGGGGCACCGAGAGACCAGAGAGCTTCGGGAAAGGGTGCCGGCTCTGGGTCCGCTGAGGGGAGGAAACCCGAAAAAGCCTGCATTTGAAAACGAGACAGTGCGTCAGCCGCCTGATTCATCACCCCTGGAACATGTTTTGCTCTGAATAGCACGTTCAATTGCATACATAGTAAAACAATTTCCTTAAGCAGTCTTAAAACCAGTTTACAACGTGCTGCCTGACTATTGATGCACTCGACCACGGTCATATTGTCAGACCAAAATATGACAGAGTGATCCTTGAACCCATCGGGCCATGTTCTCAAGGCCACCAAGATGGGGAACAGTTCCAGGAAAGCAATATTACTAGTTAGACCATTCTCATGCCACCATGTCGGCCATCTTTGTGCCGACCATTTCGTGCCGAAGATGGCACCAAAACCTATGCTTCCTGCTGAATTTGTCCACAGCCCCAGCTCCTCAGAAGACACGGCTGGTTCATTCCAGACGATTCTACCATTGAAGTCCGCCAGAAATGCTAACCAAATACGCATGTCCTGGCGGATCTCGGCCGATAGTCTCGTGCGATGATGGCACTCTTTAAGGCCGACCATCGCTTGGGCAATCGAACGGGAAAAGGGGCGGGCCATTGGCATTACCCTCAGGGCAAAATTCAACTGTCCCACCAACTGCTGTAATTGTTGCAGCGTAACTTTTGATGCATTTATACACACTTGCAGCGCAGCCCTGAACTTCAACACTTTCTCAGCTGGCAAACGGAAACACCCTTCAATGGAGTCCAACTCGATCCCCAGAAACTCGAGGCAAGTCGTAGGACCCACTGTTTTACCCGGCGCCAATGGCACACCAAACTGTTTCATTAACACACAAAATTCGGCCAAGGCCCGGCCACATTCAGGATCCCCGGCTGCCCCAAGAAACAGAAAATCATCAAGGTAGTGCATTACATCTTGGAAACCCGTTTTCTTTGTGAAGACCCATTGTAGAAAACTACTGAATTTCTCGAAATAAGCACAGGATATAGAGCACCCCATTGGCATACACCTATCCATGTAATAACAACCCTGAAACATGAATCCTAGGAGACGCTGGTCGTCTGGGTGTACCGGGAGCAATCGGAACGCTGACTCGATATCTGACTTCGCCATCAGCGCCCCGGGCCCCAGGCGATTTAAAATGGCTACGGCCTCATCGAAGGATGCGTACCGCACCGAACACACTGCTGGATCGATTGCATCATTTACGGAAAGACCTCGTGGAGCTGATAAATTATGAATCAGTCGGAACTCACCGGGGTCTTTCTTGGGGACTACCCCTAAGGGAGAACAAACAAAATTCCGGACCGGGGGAACACTAAACGGGCCGGCGACCCGACCTCGAGTCACCTCTTTCCGGATCTTATCCTGTACTACGGTCGTATGCTGCAAGACGGAAAGTTGATTTTTACACTTTTCCACACCATGAAAGTCCCCCACCGGGATGCGGAAACCATACGAAAAACCGTTCCGCAGCACCCCGGCAGAAGTACGATCCGGGTAGTCACTGAGCCAGGGAATCATCGCCAGGGTATCAACTGGGGTAGGTAAAGGCGCCCCTCGGACTATATTAGACCTGTTTGGCACCTCCTCTCCCCCCATTATCACCCGTTCTGGCTCTGCACGAGGACTCAGGATGGGACGACCCACAACCACTACATTCATGTTTGAATTTACACGATCCCTGGGGTCTAGTACATTTACCTCTGTTGTAATTAAAGCAGAAACCCCTTTTCCCGGTATTGCCGGCAGGTTTCGAGTAATCGTCGGCACCAGTACCTGATCGAAAGGGCGTCCCCGCATATTGTCGGGAGGATTCGCCAACATTACTTCCCACCAACGGCATTTTCAACATTCCTGACTCCTTCATTTTATCCCAAGTCAAGGCATCATAACAATCCCAGGTTAAACTTTTATTATGCTCTTTTTCCTTTCTGAACAGATTATCGTAACAGAACCAATGATTACCCTGGTGCGATGTCGAGTACCCCATGATTCGTGATTGATAGATAGGGAACTCGGAAAGCAACTCAGGTCTACGTTCCCCCAAGATTGATGTAAAGATTCCCCAAGCATTGCCCCAATTGCCGATATTCTCATTCACTTTAAAGGCGGCCATTTTTGCGCGCCAAACACTCGGATGCATGAGATCCTTCTGACTCTTTACATGCTCTACCTCATAATGATCAACAAGCAGTGAGAAAATGTTCACATACTCCCCCGCCCAAATCTTTTCCTTAATTGCCAAAGGAACATGTTGCCCCAACTTTTCTCTCCGAGAGGGTGTTGACTCATCCCTCGCGATCGGCAATGGCCGCTTACCTGCACCTGACGCTGCCTCTGTGGTCGCAATCGTCCCTGGTGTCTTGTCCCCTACTGCAGCCGGCACGGGCACCTTGGCTGCTTCCCGTTTCTCACGCAATTGCTTTATCAGCGCCTGCGCATCGACAGCCGTGGCGCCCTCGTTACCTTTTCCCAACCACGCTGCCAATTGTGCTGCCAGCTCGGGCGGCATATCATCCTCGGACACGGGGGTGACCACAACGGGAATTGGATTCCCCTCCTCCGGCACGGGAGTTGGAGCCTCGAGCGGGGCACTGGGACCCGGGATGTCTTCACCCGCTGCCCCCCTCCTGGGCCTCTTGTTTTTCCCTTCCGGGGCTGCTCCCGCCAAAGGACGTTTTGGACCCCCTTCCTCATTCTTGTCCACCCGCTTCTTTAGCTCGGACATCTCCTTCATGAGAACACGCAGCATCTGGTCAGTAGTCATGCGTTTTCCCATCTTCTTCGGCATTCTCCAACAAAGTAACTGTAAAACAAACAAGAACGATTAAAACGCTCAAAATTGGCTCTTCGTTCCGTCTCGAGCTCACGTGCAGCGAGGAGGTGCAGCTTCAGAGCACAGGAACAAGAGGATGTCTTCTGGTCTTGCGTCCCTTTTTATCCATCTTCAGGGCGGGCGTAAACCCGCCCCTGCCTGCCCCGAGGGCGTGGCCCGCCGCGTCAGTGTCTAGGCCAGCCCACTCTAGGGCGGGAAAAAGCGCGCCCCGGCTACGCCGCTTCGGGCATACCAGCCGAGACGCGCCTCCCGCCCAAAATGGCTTCCCGGGGGGATCGAGGCACTCTGCCATACGTTCGGGGGGACCGAGTGGTCGCCCCTTTCCATTAAATTCAATCCATTGCTTCCCTTCTATATTTAGAGACCAGGTGATGAAAAAATGGGATACTAAGAGGATCTTTTTTTTCTCTGACTTATACACAAATAATTATGACTCGTTACTTTCTTTTGGTGAACTTCAAAATAATTTCAAAATTCCTTCTCATGATTATTTTAAATATTTACAGATTCATAGCTTTTTACACTTACCCTCTAATGTAGCAAGGCAGGATTTAATGCTAATTTTGCTTATAGATAGTTTAACCAATAAAAGAAAAATAGGCTATTATTATAATATGTTAATGACTTACCTCCCGGATTACTTTAATAACCTGTGCGATAAATGGGAAGAGAAATTAGGAACAAAGAATCTATTTCTAAAAGATTCGATTAAAATGGCTACCTCTTTCCTATTTTCTGGGCGTACTCGCACTCAACATTATATGATTCTGTGTGATCTTTATTACACACCTGCCAAAGATTTGAAATGGGGCTCTACTACTGGAATTAATTGTAATCGATGTAATATGAGAGGGGCTGACACAATACATATGTTTCATTCCTGTGTAAAGCTTGCTAGGTTATTCTCTGATATTCAAAAATTCATCGAAAACATTTTCTGTAAAACTATTGCTATATCACCTGAATTAATATTATTTGGTGTCTCCAAAGACTCAATGGACCTAGAAAAAAACAATGTATTATTTATCATGATGTCTGAATTGCGCGCATGCATCACACTCACACAGGATTGGATTAGCCCAGAACCACCGTCGTTCTCCACATGGAGGGGTCGTTTCTTAGCCAGACACAAACTTGAATTGGCAATATATGGAACCAAGGGAAGAAAAAGGAAACTACTTGGCATAAAAATTTGGACACCAATTCAAAAATGGATTGATGGAGTAATGATTTTTATAAGATCTATCTTCTTCCTTTCTCTATTTTTTGCATGTTGCACTTTTTTTTGATTATATTTTTTACAAAATGTATATGTATACTTTGAATAAGTGAAGGATATGTTATAATCTGTTTAAACTTGCAACTCAAATCTCAATAAAAATAATTAAAAAAAAAAAAAAAAGAGTGTGTTCTATTATTATTGTTAATATAACATTCCTGGTCCAGGCGCTGGTTATTAGTCGTCTCGACTATTGTAATGGCCTCCTGTTGTCAGCTAATGAGGAGGATCTAGACAGGTTACAGGTCGTGCAAAACACTGCAGCTAGGCTGGTAGTAAATGCCCCTCCCAGAACACCATCAAAACCACTTCTTGCCAGGCTTCATTGGCTTTCCATTCGCCAGAGAGTCATCTTTAAAATCTGTTGTACGGTGCACAAAGGACTTCATGGTTTGGGTCCCTCTTATCTGGCAGACAAGTTTGTGCCGTATGTCCCTTCCCGTGCCCTACGGTCCAGTGACCAACTGCTTCTTACGATTCCTAGGATCAAGCGGGCAAGGCAAGGGGGTAAGGCTCTGTCGGTAAGGGGACCGAAGATATGGAATGGCCTTCCTCTCCAGCTTAGGCAGCTTGAAAACCATCTGGCCTTTAGGAAAAAGCTGAAGACGTTCTTGTTCCAGGCCTTAACCGTATAGTTTAGAATTAGAGTGCAGTCATGTAATTCGATCTCCTGCAGATCTTGGCAGTCATATAGCGCGGAGATACTCCCTTGGGAGTCTATTCTAGCGCTTTATAAACACGCTAAATAAATAAATAAATAAATACATAAATAAATTCCTCTACAAGTTATTAGTCAGCATGCCATTCCGTCACCAGGGAAACAAGTAATAAGATGGAGAAATCGGCACGTCATTTGAAAACTATTTAATTGCTAAGGATGGCATAAAGCCTTGTTGGGTATGACAGGTCAAGAGTTTTTGGATAACCTACAAGAGATTGAAGCAGGTCATTTGTACCTTTAATTGAATACGAGGCGGCAGTAAAAAGGATGCAAAAACTGTTTATTGAAGCACCAAATCTCATGGTGGAAAGGCATGTTTTTAATATGAGAAAACAACAGTAAAAAGAAAGTATTGAAGAGTACATTGCAGGTTTATGTATTTTTACCAGCTACGTGTGAATATGGAGACATGATGGATAGATATTTGAGAGATATTTTGGATTTCACAGTTATTCTAAAAAAATCTAAGAAAGACTTTTGTCCTGTCAAAACCCAACACTTATTCATGTCACAGACATAGTCAAAGGCATTGAAAGATCTTTCTTATCCACAAAGATGTTCCATCAGGAAATACACAAAATCAATCAGTTTGTTTTGTCCACGAAAAGAAAACAAACTCAAAAAGTGGAGGAACTTCTACGACTGTACAGGAGAAACAAAGTCAGGCACATTCTTTGTAAAAAAGCCTTTTAATACATCATCATCATAACATCTTCATTCAGATTTGCATAAATCCCTAAAAGCATCAAATTTAAGAACATTACATAACAAACCATAATTTCACATTGCATTTAAAACATTGCTGGATATATTCTAAGATTTGTTAAAGATACATATACAGACATTGCTAGTGACATCATCATTTAAGATCTTAAATGTTCTAATCTGCAATTCAACATTTCATGCTTAATGCTGTGACATAAAACAGGCTAATTTGTAATATCCCAGTTTTCTTCATCTCAAGGCTTAAGCTTAGATAATACTGTAGTCAGCTGAGCTATAAGCCTCATGAACCTGTTCATGTTTCTTTCTAAGTGCTATGCTTTTCTTTAAGAAGTTAAGAACTGTTCAACAAATATCTTCATTTCCCAGGCGCTGTATGCAACCTAGACCTTCAAGATGGAGTCTAAAATTCAATTTATGTTAATTGGGTATTGAAAGGTCTTGCCTTGGGGCCTCGTATGAAGAGCAGACCAGGAGGAAATTGCAAGTAATTTTGTGCAGATGTTTGATCAAACCGACACAGTGGTAGTTTGTGGGACCAGCAGTTTTTAGTAGGTAAGGTTCATAGAAAGTGGATTATGCAAAATCTAAAACGAGATAGGTACCGCCTATAGACAGGGTTCTTTACACAGATTAAATATGGTTCTGTATCATTTCTTGTCAGCAGTGACACATATCTTACAGGTGCTGGCATACTCTGTGCTTCCCTTAGACTATTATAAGTTTAATAAGTAAAAAAGTTACATTATACTATATCTTTTGTGTTTGCCATATTAGTAGATGGATTGTTATGCAACTCTTTCATGTCCAACAATTCGAAAAGGCTTCTTTAGAAAAATCAGCCAGGGGATGTCAACTATCCTTGATAGGCCCAAGCACTCGGATATGCGTGCACACACCTAAGAAGCCTCAGAACTAGACTCTGACTTAACCTATAAAAATAAAAGTCTTTTAATTGTTTTAGATGTGGCTCAAACAATCACTTAGGAAATCATTAAGGTTGTAGCGTTATTGGAGAAATATGTATGAAGTGCGAAAAAGTGGGTTTTTTGGGGCTGTTTATAGAAATACCATGCCAGCTAGCAAAGTAAATATGAATTCAGGACATGATTTAGATGAGGAAATGTGTTCCAACATTGTACTTACTGTTGACTCAAAACAAAGAAAATGGAAAGGTCCATTAGGTAATGGCTGATTCAGGTTCTCTAATTTCAATTTTGGCTGATCGTACATTTTATAGATTGTGGAAGAATGTGAAATTGATACGTTCAGATGACAATCCAAAAGCATGTGATAATTTGACATTGAAATGCTAGAATACATTAATGACACCTAAGTTCAAAGGACCTTCCATAAAAACAAAATGTATGTGGCCGTAACAAGAATAGATATAGTAGAATGGCAAGATCTTGGTAAACTTCGTATTTTGCTCAGACCTGGTTCTGAGAAATCCACACTGTTCAAAGATATGCCTATTCTCAGTGTAGAACTGAAAGAGCAGGAGTTGGTACTTGAGGTGTTGGAAACACATGATAAGGTATTTTCCACATCTAATTGTTGCGTAAAAGGATTTGAGGATCATATCAGATTATAAGAAAATGCCATACCAGTGACTCATAATGTACAACATGCACCACTTCCAGTCAGAAAGAACTGAAAGAAATATTCAGTACACTGTGTAAAGATGGTGGAATAGAACCTAATGACTCATCAGAATGGGTTTCAGCAATATTGATTACAAAGAAGACAAATAGTGAACATATACTTTGTGCAGTTGTAAAATCATTAAGTAAAAGCATCATAGTGGATTGTCATTCACTTCCGAAAATACAGAAGAGACGTAAATCACTCAGTGGTGCAAAATATTTTTCAAATATTGATTTATCATCAAGTGAAGTTATTTGAAAGTTCAAAAGATGTAACCACTTTTATTACACCTTTTGAAGCGTATCTCTATATCTGTCTGCCTTTTGGTCTGGCATCAGCTTCCAGTGTGTTCCAAACATTAATAGACTATCTTTTGGAGGGTATGCAAGCTGTTCAGACCTTCTAAGATGGCATTTTGATTCATGCTAAGACTGTGTGAGAACATAAGGACATTTTTAACAAGGTATTAAAGATACTTGAAAATAGATGTTTGACTGTCACTAAATCTAAATGTAAATTTTGAAAACAGTTGTCGAATTTGTGGGACATACTGTATCTTTCGCAGGTATTAAAGCCAAAAGTTGATTTAATAAAAGCCTACACCCATCAACAAAGATGCGTTAAAGTCATTTCTTGGAATTAGTGAATATTATGCACTTTTAATTAAAGGTTACATAATGTTAGTTGAACCATTAAGGAGATTACTTTAAAAAAAAAAGTAAAAAGGGCTAGATTGGAAAAAAAAAAGACTAGATTGGAACGGAGTTCAGAGCAAGAGAAAGATTTTCAGGACATCAAACAGGTTATTATAATAGCATCTGCACTTAAATCATATGATCCCAATGGAAGAAAAATCATCACAGTAGATGCCAGTGGTTTAGAAGCTGTTGTGAGGGTTAAAAGATGCAGCAAGAAGTACAGTACTATTGAGAAAGAAGTCTTTACCAGTGGGTGGGCTGTACAAAAGTTGAAAAGCTAGTTATGGGGGAAAGATTTTGAAATAGTAACAGTTCATGATGTCTGGGTTTGATGGTTGTGGTAGGAGAACTGCAACTGCTTCTTCAGAAATGATAAGGTTGATGTCTAGATTACAGGAATATCATTTTGTAGATATATATATATATCTGGAGGATTGACCAGAATATCTGGAGGATTGAACAGAAGGGGTTGTGTAGATTACCAATTAGAGATCTGGATGAACATAGTAATATGTCAGACTAGGCATGCGTTGTGTCTGTTTTTAATGCCATTGGTGGTTGTGAGGGGTCTATCTCTAATAATGAATGTATGAAAGCTAGCAACAAGGATATTGTTTTGAATCTGATTTATGAGTATGTGACGAATTGTTGACCACCAATCAGTAATTTGAATAACACAATAAAAGTTTATAAACAAATCGCTAATTATTTTGACCATTGAAGGAGAATTGGGCATGAGACATGATGTATTTGTACCACCATGTAAACTAATAGATTACAAAGGAGGCATCTATGGTTTACACAGGAGGTATCAATGGTTTACAAAGAAGGCATCAATGGTTTACAAAGGAGGCATCAATGGTTTACAAAGGAGGCATCAATGTTTTATACAGGAGGTATCAATGGTTTACAAAGGAGGCATCAATGGTTTACAAAGGAGGCATCAATGGTTTACAAAGGAGGTATCAATGGTTTACAAAGGAGGCATCAATGGTTTACAAAGAAGGCATCAATGCTTTAAAAAGGAAGCATTACTGGTTTACACAGGAGGCGTCAATGCTTTACAAAGGAGGCATTGTTGGTTTAAAAAAGGCATCAATGGTTTACCAAGGTGGCATCAATGCTTTTCAAAGGAGGTATCAATGGTTTACAAAGGTGGCATTATTGCTTTACAAAGGAGGCATCAGTAGTTTACAAAGGAAGTATCCTTTAGGTGACTCTCTAGAGAACTCACAAAATTGCAGAGGAGTTAAGCTCTGTGCTACCATAAGCAGGAAAATCGTAATTTACACAATTACAAGCTGATTCAGAGTGTGACTGGAGCTTCAACCCTTTCTAGGAATTGTCATGAATATGATAATGGTTATGAGTATTATTATTATTAGTAGTAGTATGAGTAAGAGTACGAGTAGTATAAGGAGGATTAGTAATAATATTTATAAGACTGGTAAAGTTGCATTTTACACTATACCTAAAAATGAAAACAGTACAGACCACAGTTTCCATCATCGAGAGTCTTACCTGAGATTGAAGAAGACAAGATTTCCATTTGAAAATATTAATCTATAATTGTTTTCTTGTTTTAGGCCCTGATGCTTTGGCTGAGAGGACTCAGTGTGTTGGAGAAGAAACTTTAGTACTCTTAAGCACCAGAAGATGACCTCTTGCATAAGATTTATTTAATAATTGAAATTCTTTGGTAACAATGTGTTCAGCTTCAAATGTGACCACTTATATTCAGACTGATTTCAGATAATTTCTGTGACTTGTGACAATTATGAATTTTGTTACAGAAGCAATTATATTTTGTAGTTAAACATCAAATTGATTATTTTTTTACTTTTAAGACTTGAAATAACATGTTTAGTTCCTGTAACAAATTCATTACGGTAAGTAAAATTATAAATAAACATAATTAGTGGTATATTGAACAAAAATTAGAGCAGTTTTGACTAATGGTGATTTAACCTATAAAGAAACCAGGGCAATGTACAAAGTAGACGTTGAAATAATGGAGACATAACCATTATGAGAAGAGGGAGAAATTAGACCCACTATTATTAAAGACATTTGCTAGCAGTTTAGTTTTTCAGAGTATAACAAGAATAGTTTGGTTACCGAACAGCATCTTTCAATGTCCAACTGTACCCACTTTTGTGTGAAGTAAATGCCAAAGGCCTCCTCTTCTCTACCAACTGGACATAAGTGTTTCCATCTCCACTGCATCAAAAACAGTACAGACGTCAAGGAAGCGACAGCTATCCGCATAATGACCTTAATGCAAAGTGCCACTGGGTAGAATCCGTGGTCCATAGTGTTGCACCCTGCCCTACATCTGTTCTGTTGATAAAGAATAGACCCGTCATCCTGGATCTATCTTTTAACTAACTAGCACAGTTTTAAAAAGCCTCGTGTTCAGCAGCAATACCATAAGCATCTATACTGACAGCTTTTTATGGTCTAGTTTGTGAGAATTGCCAGAACAGGGGCTTTGGCTTCAATGCATGTTGGGAGCCATGTATATACAATTACATTAGGCATACTAAAAGAATGATTGTATTGCACTTCTAATGGCTGTTGGAGGGTTCCCACTGACTTCACCCTGTACTAAAATGTGATGTCAACAACATGTTAGTTAGCATGAGCTTTTTAGGGGTTTAAACGCCATTTTACCTTTCTGCTGCTTTTGCACACGACACATAGTTGTTGCTTTAGCTTTGAGCCTAGTAGAATGTTTTTGATTCATACGAGAATGATATGTTGTTACACTGATATCAGCCTTGCTTGACGAGCTGTGTCTGTACAGTAAGTGCTGAAACCTTCAAGGATATCTCAACACAGTGGTTGTTGTGAGCACTGATCTTCGCACGTTCCTAGACATAACATACATGTGCTTTAGGCACATTTTATATTGCTTTGCACGAGAGCATACAAACACACTTGATGGTGCTTCACATGCAGAAGAGCTGGTTGCTAATGATGTGATCCCTTACCACTAGGATCTTGAGGTATGGGGCCGCTCTGCTAAAACCCAAAGAGACCTTCTTAGATATTATATAATATACTAGCTAGGGAGGGTGAGAATTAGGTTTTGTTAAACCCTATTCATTTTAGCATAATATCATGCTTTCGCCGTTTGTGTTCTATGGATTAGTGACTATGCTGATTACTTTGTTTCTTATAATATGTTTTCTTGTATTAGCTAAGATACTGCGTTTGAGAACACTGCATTAGTGAATAAACATTTCAAATATGCACGTGTCCTCTTTTACTCCTTGTTCTGGATTGAAATCATTGTATAACAAAAGAGTGTTCATGTGTTCCACGTTACCTGAGGTGTACTAAGTCCATGTTCTGGTTTGTCGAAGCATTGGGAGTTTATAATGACCAATGAGACACTGTATCTAGTCTGGTAGGGGATTTTTGGGTATTAAGGTAAGTTTTGGCACACCCTAATTCACTGAGGTTCCAAGCCTCTATGCACAGTTCTGGTTGAGCACGGAATCCCTGCAACATGGCGCCCAATCGTTGGTGGTCTTATTGCATGATACTTGAGTAGTGCATCATTCGGTCCTTAACACCTTCACTATTGTTTCCGGTTAACAGTGGTGTCGGACAAACCTACCTGTATGCGTATAGGTCCTTTCAAGCTTGAATCTTTCTAAAACGGTTTCATGAATTACTACCCAGTTGTGCTACAAAGTTTTCTTTGTACCTTTTTTCTTTCTGTGTCACTATGGCTGCGGTGGACATTGCGCAACATAGCCGCATTGCGGTGCGCAATCATTTGCAGATTTATAATGTCCCCGAAGATGGTATGGCCGTGATCATGGTAGCGAGTGCAGAGGTGGCTTACCCATATGAGATTTTCTACTCATGGGTGACCTTCCCAGCTATGAATGCAAATACTTGTGTGTTCGACACGTACACTCCCACGGCTGTGCCAGCAGAATATGCACCATATAGGGCCCAGGAGATTCCTATTGATACTTGGCAGCATCGAGTTTGGTTTAATGGCGCCCTACCCCATACTTTAGCAGCTCCGAGGTTAGATCCTTTGTCCATTCCAGGTGCAACTTGGCTGGATTTACGCCTCATCCTCTGCACGGAGCATGTAACGTAGCTGAGTTAAGACGACTACATGTAGTCACAATTAGCGTGATTAGGTCGTTAGTGCAATACATTTCCCGCAATCTCACGGGCAGGGCCCGGGTGGTGCGGCGTTTCCTGCCGGACAGGGCGGTATGAAGCTCAGTCCCGTTATGGTCAACGCTGTGATGGGCAAGCGTCCTCAAGAACAGGATGAATTTCCTTTCTGGCTTGCCGAGAAGTTTTACCAGCTGGAAGCGGTATTTCCTAACACGTCTCCTGGTGAAAAACACAGGATTCTGACAATTAGCTTACCGAAGGACTTGACCCAAGAAATCGGTGACTGTGAGACCTGGGGAAAAACATTTCCGGCAGTCTACGCGAGGTGTTACAGCACTCCGTCTATGACTGTCCTGCCGACGATCCTTAAGCTTGTTCAGGATGAACACGGACCAGAGGCTGCGGTTGAGTTGGGTATGCGTCTCTGTGGCACCTTTGATGTGGTTTCCGATCTCATACTTGCTAATGTCAAGGGAGATGCGGTAAACTTTCAGGTTTCCAATTCTTTGCAGGCGATTCCCGAAGCTGAAAAACACCGGCAGTTGGCTAGGATTATTGTGGCGCCTTATAAAACCGTGGGCCGCAATAGTAGGGGTCTCAAGCCTTTTTCTACTAAAGAGAAAAAACAACCCAACGGCAGAAGTCGGAAACCGACAACCAGCCCAAGTCCAAAAAACAAAATTGGCCTAAGAAACAAAAACAGGGAAAACAACAGCAACCACAGAAACAGGAGTCCCGTCCTGCATCTCCATTGCCTGCGCCCACAGAACGTGTTTATGACTTGCGCGATCGCGCAATGATAAAATCACCTGATCGTTTTCAGGTTTCTGATCAACGCTCTCCTCGTTCTTTTCAGGAGTCATCAGCCTTTTCGTCCGGTGGTGGAGGAGGCGGCAGGGGTCGGGGTGGCCAGCAAGAATGCGACCAGCCCCGCCCGAAAGACGGTAAAGGCAAGCAGGGCGATTCTACACTGAAGAGACCCCAGTTTCAGAAAAAGAAAGTCACTGCTTTAACAGCACACAGATATGCCACAGATAGTGAGTACCCAGCTTCGGAATCAGACATGGGCTCTGACCTTGCTGGACAGCACAGCGGAGATTACCATAGTGCGAGAGGCCCTGTGTCCACTACTGAAGGTGACAGCGACTGACCGTTATGTTGTTGTGGAGACAGCTAACACTAGAGTAGCTCCCCCTGACAGACTCTATGAAATAGTCTTATTCATTGAGGTTGACATTCAACGTACCATAGAAGGGGTATATTGGGAGAATCTTACGACTACCTATGACATTTTGTTAGCTGAGGCTGACTGACCCCCACCTTTAGTGCTCGCAGCTCCGAAAGGGGAGGAGGTAATCCTCCCTAGTTTCGCGCACACAGTCTCGAAGGAGCATGCGCTGAATTTTGCAGAAGAGTGGGCTAAAGCCCTTTGCGGACTTTGGTTACAAATTCAACTTTGCAAAATCGCACATTGCAGAGTACCCGTTGTTGTTCCTGGGCTACGAGCTTAACAATGAAGGACGAGGATTGGCTCCTCACTTCTTGGAGAAATGCGCACAATTGCGCGCTCCGACAACTCTGAAAAAATTACAGTCCTTGCTGGGATTTTTTAATTTTGGGAGAACATACATACCTGAATATGCCCAGCGTATCAAGCCCTTGTATGCTTTGATACAACCAAATGTTACTAAATCAAACTGGCTGCCTGAGCACTCGGCTATACTGCAGTCTTTGCACGCTGATCTGCTCGCTTCTAAATACTTATTGACTCATGATAATCACACCAACCTGGTGATATGAATCATCCCTGGGACGGTGGGTTTTACATAGCTTACTTTTAACGAAGGAGATACAGTGCCTATTGCTTGCAAGTCACACTTGTACACTTTGGCTGAAATGCAATTTTCCACTGTGGAGAAAGTTTTGACGGCTGTGCAGATGGCGATTCTAAAGGTACGCGCTCTGTCACAGGGAAAACGCATGTTGGTTGTTACCCCGTGTCTTGCTTTGGAAGCAGTTACGAAAGCCAGTGTACCGAATTCTAAAGCTTTGCACCCTCGGTGGATACAATGGGCTGCATCATTGACATCTCCGGATGTCACGTTCCTTTTTGATGCCTCCTTACGCTCGCAGGAGTTTTTGCAGTATGAGTTTGTTCATCCTGCACCTTTGGCTATGCGGCCTTTGGAGGATTTCCATTGCATCATATACACTGATGGTTTGGCGCAGGTCGCGCATGGTTCTAAACACACCTACGTTTCCGCTTGCGCCATTGTGGTAGGTGCCATGGTGAACGATGAGTTCAAGTCCAGAGTCGTGCACACGCAGACTCTAGGGGACTGCACCGCACAATTAGCAGAGCTTCGTGCTCTGATGCTTGCATTGGAGTACGCTGATCCTAGTGTGACAATACTTATCGTAAGTGATTCTTACAACTGTGTCCAGTCTTACAATGAGAACTTGTACTTTTGGATTCAGAATGACTTTCGTGATTCCAAGGGTAGCGCAATAAAACATAAAATGATCTGGGTCTGAGTGGCTGAGCTTAAAGAGCAGTTGCCACTCATGTTTGTAATTCATACTCTCGGTCACCAGCGCGTTGGAGTCCACGCTGTCGGCAACTCACTTGCTGATGAAGCAGCGAAATCAGCGGTATCGACATATTTAGTTGCAGCAGTCACACCGTCCAAACGTAAGATTGATGAGGATATCTTGGCAGCTGTTGCTGCCACTGAGAAGGGAGATAATTATCCTGCGGGGTTCCCTTCGAAGTACACATACCACTTAAGTCCCAATAAGGTTCCTTATGTGAAAATACCTGAAGTTGGGGAGAGGTTGATTCCCAACTCGGATCGCAGCCCTTTACTGATCACAGCAGACCATGAAGGGGTTGCGTCTGCGCCTGCGTGCGTTTCAGCTACTGTGTCTCAGTTGCAACAACGTTTTTGGTGGCGGGGACTGTTCAAACAGACGCGTGACTATGTCCTTCAATGTGACATTTGCCAGCAGATTAAGCCTTCAACTGCTTCGCGTCCGCCCCAAACACAGTTGTTAATTTCTAATAAACCATTTGGTTGTGTTTATTTAGATCACTGCGGTCCTTTTTCTTCTGATACTGCATATAAGTACATCTTAGTAGCAGTGATTCATGCACATGCTTTGTTTGGGTCTGGCCTCATCGCAGCGCTGATTCACGGACTGTCATCAGGGATTTGCGTGTCTTTGTAGGGATTTTTGCCTGTGGTACCTTCCATTCGGATCAGGGTCCTGCATTCACATCTAAGGCTTATAAGAATGCCATGGCTTCGATGGGGGTCCAAGTCAAGTTTTGGTCTCCATACCGACCTGAGGGTAATAGTGTTGTGGAATGAATGAACCGTGACTTAAAGCGATCACTGACAGCTCGAGTTATAGGCACTGACAGAAATTGGCTGGCCCATCTCAATGGCGTGCAGCGTGCTCTTAATAATCTCCCTAGAAGGTCTCTGGGTGGGAGGACCCCATACGAAATGCTCTTTGGTATAAAGATGTATGTCCCGGACCTTGACCATCTAGACACGGTCGGTTCGGCGCCTCCTTTGACGTAGATAAACATTGCAATGATTTACAGACTCTACAAGAGACAAGAGACAGTCTTGCAAAGGAACATTTGCCCTCCAACTCGGATGATGCGTTGCAGATCCCGGTAGTTGGCTGGCTACCCCAAGTTGGAGAACTGGTTCGGGAGAAGATCGATAACAAAAAGGAATTTGGTCCCTCATACCGTGCTCCGGTTCCCGTGCTTGGAGTGAAGGGCACAAGAACAGTCATTTTACCACCACTTCCAGGTCGTAAAGAGAACAGGTATATCTCCATTGGCAATTTCAAAATACACAGAGTGGCTGATTCTTCTTAGCATGACACCGGCAGTCTTATGTCCTTCGATAGTGAGAAATTCTGTTTTGACCACTGCTTCGGATCGCGCACCGAAGGTGGCCCTTGAGATGCCAGCAGTTTCAAGTCCTTTATTGAGTGCTTTGCCTGGTACTCACCTTGATGATACAGGTTACACCTACCCAACTGACTTATTGATGCCTGATTTGCAAACTTGTTTAGCCACAGAATCCAGATTTTCATTTGACACTATTTCACGTACTTCAGGGAAGCCCTCTGGGCTGAGAGCCTATGCGACATTGTTTAAAAAACATTTTTTAATTCCCCCTTGGACTTACATTTGGCTGGGGCTTTTTGCTCTCTATCTTTTTATGTCAATTGGTTTTGTGTTTTATTTTTCCCGGTTTGTCAATGGACATTATGTCGAGGAGAGAACATGCATTAGACATCTAAATGGAACATTGGCTCCCCACTCCTCATCACATTCAGCACACAGATTGAAAAGAGACTTGGCCTTTGTTAACATCACTGCGTGGTCTGTCCTGGATGGAATAGTCTGGGATGCAGTTACATTTCAAATCCATTGACCGACTGAAGTTATTAATGTTCCTAATGTGCTTAGAGTTAACATGGGGGATGTGGTTCAACAAAACATATGTTCTGATGATAGGGATGTTCAGGCCGTAGAGGCTTTGTTTGCTGATTTGAAATATTATGCTGCCTTTGATGCTGAAGATTTATATTTAGAATCTGCTAATTATGATGATTTGTTTTGTTTCAAGTACTGTGAATTATACCCAGTGGGAACATTGCCCAGCTCCTTTAAGAGGCAGCTCAAACACATGTTTGAAAAAGTACACTTATTTTACTGACTTTAATCAGTCCAACCCCGCTTCCTTTTATTTTAAAATGTCAGATAAATCCATGTCCAAGGTTAGACTTACCGATACTAAGTTGTTGTATTCGAAGTACTTTCTGTGGGTGGCTACGAGTTGTGGAAGGAAACAATTGACCTTAAATCAGTTTGGGGTTCTAAAAGTTGGCAGGTACGAGGCACTGAGGCTTTGTACCGTACATGGCTCATCCCAAATCATATGTTGTTTTTGAATTCTACTATCTCCCAGACAACATGCTTTGGATTGGCTACTTCTAAAAAACTGAATACTCCTTCTTTCCCTGATTTGGAAGAATATTCGGGTTGGGAAAACTCAACAAAATTTTCGATTAGAGAGTTGCAGACCCTTTTGCTAAATTCATCCTTTAACATATCCAGTTTGAATGCCAGGGGTTGATTGATGTGGCACAGAAGTGCAGATTCGTGCCAGCATCATTTTTTGGGCCTAGCTGAGGGTTTTACACGAGTCAGAGTAGATCCCCGTTTTGAGAGTGATCATTCTGTTACCACTTATTCTGTAGGCAAATTATGTCAGAATTGGCTCAAGCACTCAACATTGGCGTCAGTAAAATTACATTTATCTAAACTGACCGACGAGGTTGACTTGAATTACTTCATTAAGGGCCCGGCTAAAGGTAGATCTAAAAGATGGATCTATGCCGTTTATAATGAACTAGCAGCCCGTCCCGACTTTGTCCGGGAGCAATCAGGCTTCCCCGGCCCCGGCCTGCCCCGACATTGGCCATCAGCCCGGGCCCCCATCCGCCCCGTCCCCCGGCTGCCCCGACCCCCGCCTGCCCTGACATTGTCCTCCGGAGGCTTACCTCACACAATTATGCCAGAGGTCCAGTGTTGCAGTGGTGGCCAGCAGCAGCGCCTGAGGCACTGGGGAGCTTTCTGGGTAAGTGGGGCTCTGGCGCTCTGTTTGCAGGGAGGTGAGGATGAGCAGAGGTTGCAGGGATAAGAGTAGGAGTTCACAGAGTATGGAGCGGCCGGCGGGAGTCGGGAGCTTGAGCACAATTATGCCAGAGGGTCCCCCGCCTGTCCCGACCCAGGCCTGCCCTGACATTGTCCCCCGGAGGCTTTTTGTTGTAACTCCCCGTCACCCGCGTGCCCCGACCCCCGCCTGCCCCGACATTGTCCCCTGGAGCCTTACCTCAGCCGCCGCTCCTCAGTTCAGTTCTCCTCGCCGCTCCACTGGTCCGCTGCTGCTCACCGCCTGTATGCCGCTCGTCAGTGCTCCTCCCCCGCGCCATGTCCGCCGCTCAGCTTCAGTGCTCCTCGCCGCTCCGCCGGTCTGCTGCTGCTCACCGCCTGTGTGCCGCTCGTCAGTGCTCTTCCTCCGCTCCATGTCCGCCGCTCCTCCTCGCGTTCCTTGCGCTCCTGGACGACGTCAGCACGCAGGTCGCGGCCGGCGCTACTTCGTGGGGACTACTTTTTTTTAAATGTAAATTTTTTAAATATAATGTATTTTTAAAATGTATATAGCCTATGTCCATCTGCACACCCTGAGGATTCCAACGATGTATCGGGTGTGTGGATTGGCGCTGTGGTTCCCGAGTTTACCCGCCTCAAAGCCTCAAAGTTCTTCCTTTATAATAGTATAGTATAGATAGAGAAGTGCTAAACTTTGCCCCCCAAACAGCGTCAGTACGGGCTAATAGTTATGCTTGTGAGCATGCCGAAGTGTGCATTATATATGGTGTGAAAGTGTAAATTGTCTGTCCACCTTTGCGTAGCAATTACAGCGAGACCTCCGAGTATGCCTTTATCCAGCCCCCTGCAAGAACCTTTCATGTATGTTTAAGTGTGAAAGGTTTTTTTTTTAGCTTCTGCTGCACTGACACAGATGAGTGTTTATTCTTCAAATGATGTGCGCACTTAGTAAAGCACTGATTGTGCTTTTACAATCAAGTTTGAGGCTTGAAATGATGTGCACACTTAGTAAAGCACTGATTGTGCTTTTACAATTAAGTTTGAGGCTTCAAATGATGTGCGCACTTAGTAAAGCAAGTTTGAGGCTTAAACTGATGTGCGCACTTAGTAAGGCAAGTTTGAGGCTTCAAATGATGTGCGCACTTAGTAAAGCAAGTTTAAGGCTTTAAATGATGTGCGCACTTAGTAAAGCAAGTCTGAGGCTTCAAATGATATGCGCACTTCGTAAAGCAAGTTTGAGGTTTCAAATGATGTGCGCACTTAGTAAAGCACTGATTGTGCTTTTACAATCAAGTTTTTGGCTTGAAATGATGTGCGCACTTAGTAAAGCAAGTTTGAGGCTTCAAATGATGTGCGCACTTAGTAAAGCAAGTTTGAGGCTTCAAATGATGTGCGCACTTAGTAAAGCACTGATTGTGCTTTTACAATCAAGTTTTGGGCTTGAAATGATGTGCGCACTTAGTAAAGCAAGTTTGAGGCTTCAAATGATGTGCGCACTTAGTAAAGCAAGTTTGAGGCTTCAAATGATGTGCGCACTTAGTAAAGCACTGATTGTGCTTTTACAATCAAGTTTGAGGCTTCAAATGATGTGCGCACTTAGTAAAGCACTGATTGTGCTTATACAATCAAGTTTGAGGCTTCAAATGATGTGCGCACTTAGTAAAGCACTGATTGTGCTTTTACAATCAAGTTTGAGGCTTCAAATGATGTGCGCACTTAGTAAAGCACTGATTGTGCTTTTACAATCAAGTTTGAGGCTTCAAATGATGTGCGCACTTAGTAAAGCAAGTTTGAGGCTTCATATGATGTGCGCACTTAGTAAAGCACTGATTGTGCTTTTACAATCAAGTTTGAGGCTTCAAATGATGTGCGCACTTAGTAAAGCAAGTTTGAGGCTTCAAATGATGTGCGCACTTAGTAAAGCAAGTTTGAGGCTTCAAATGATGTGCGCACTTAGTAAAGCACTGATTGTGCTTTTACAATCAAGTTTGAGGCTTCAAATGATGTGCGCACTTAGTAAAGCACTGATTGTGCTTTTACAATCAAGTTTGAGGCTTCAAATGATGTGCGCACTTAGTAAAGCACTGATTGTGCTTTTACAATCAAGTTTGAGGCTTCAAATGATGTGCGCACTTAGTAAAGCAAGTTTGAGGCTTCAAATGATGTGCGCACTTAGTAAAGCACTGATTGTGCTTTTACAATCAAGTTTGAGTCTTGTTGCGACCTAACTGTGCGCCAAAGGAAAGCAGCGTCAATTTCCATACAGCATGTCTCTTTTGGCAATGTTAATGAGGCTTATTGAATGTGTGCTCGGCAATGGAAAGCGGCGTTAATTTCCCTTCAGCATGTCTCTTTTTGGTAATGTTAATGAGGCTTAGTAAATGTGTGCTCGGCAATGGAAAGCGGCGTCAATTTCCATGCAGCATGTCGGCAATGTAAATGATGCTTATTCAAATCTGCGTCTTTCTGTTTTCCTGTCCGCCCCCTGTGCGAACGTTTATTGTACTTTAAATTGTGAAAGTTGCATGAACTTCATTGAGCCGGCCGTGAACGGCTTTGTCCTTACAACCCTAATAATGTGCTCCCTAGTTTGTTGTACTGCAAAACTCTGAAAACTGTCTCTGCTTTTGCGCGGCTAATCGAGTGCTCCCTTCTTCGAACGCATTAGACCCTACGACAGGAATAATGTGCCGAGTGCGTCAAGCATTCCGTGTGCTTATTTTATTTATTTTTTGTCACGTGCGTGTTTGGACCAATGTGTGAAAGTGTAGCATACTTTTGTTATCAAATACTGTGCAACATATATTTAATGTAGCGTGATTGGTTGTAGCGTGATTGGTTGTAGCGTGATTGGTTGTTTGGGTAAGGCGCGCCCCTTTGGTGTGGTCTGACACTGATCGCGTTTGGTACCGCGCCCCTTTTGGTTACGAAGCCGCGCCCCCTTGTTTATTTTGGATCCGAACCCACTGAAAATCGCGGAATGTGTTAGCGATGTTGGGACTGAAGTGAGTACCCAGCCCATGCCACACAGCGAACTTGTAAGGCATGCCCCTATCACAATGTATTCGCCTGCAGCCGTATAAAGGTTTGTTTTTCAAATCGCTATGTACAAAACGGTGTTTATGTCTCCTCTGACACGTGTATAAATGTTTTTATTGAACTTCCTGAAGTCGCTGTGTTTTGTGAAGGGGCTGTGTTTTATGTGTGGTTGAAGCTTGCAGCCCCTGTATTCGCTATGTACAAAACGGTGTTTATGTCTCCACTGACACGTATATAAATGTTTTAATTTTTCTTCCTGAACTTCCTGATGTCGCTGTGTTTTGTGAAGGGGCTGTGTTTTATGTGTGGTTGAAGCCCGCAGCCCCTGTAAGCGAGTGAAGTGTCATGAATTTTGGGACATGTCCCTCTGCCAATGTTACCGCCCACATTAGTTTGCCACGTCCATGCTACTCCTTAACAGCAGAACAACGCCCACAAGGAACTACTTTTGCCCGAATGTTGTTTGCCCTTTGTAATGTATATGTTGGACAAATGTATAGCCTATGTCCATCTCGTGGACCTCCCCTTTCCAACGCTGTATTGGGTGTTGTGATTGGTGGTGTACTTCTGGAGTTTACCCGCCTCAAAGGTTCCCAGTTCTCGCTTTATAATAGTAGTATAGACTATGAAAAACATCACAGATTGAAGCGGCTACTCGCCTTAGGTCAATTGATCAGGCTAATTTCGAAAAAGTGCTTTCAGTTGTGGATAACAGTATTAACACCCTTTCCTCCCGAATTTACACATTAGATAATATTGTGTCATCTGTTGTTGAAATTGTACAGGATGAAGTGTCTGTTTTATACCATGGTCAAAATAAATTGTGTTCTATTATGCAGTTTGCGTGGACCCTGCAGACACTAAAAAACGGAAAAGTGCCTTGGAATTACATTAATGTCACATCTCTGTTTGCACCTTTTAATTTAACTGAAAAGCAACGTTTGCTTTCAATGAAAGATGCTTCTTTTTCCATGTTACACATTGAACGCTTGTAGTCTTTGCCCTTTTCGGTGGCAGAGGTCACGGCTGCAACGTGGCTTATCCACTGGTTAATAACTTTGCCTTTTGCGCTTTTCCAGTTTACAAATTGCATGAAATATTTTGCCATCGGCAGATACGAGCCACTTGGTAGCTCATATTTACATGAAGCCTGGTCTCTCCTTTTCACTTACAGATGTCTTAGGGACGGAAAGGAGGTTTATCTGAAAGGGGAAGAGTGTACAGAAACACCAGATCACTCATTAATGTGTAGACACATCCAATTGCATGGCTCCTGTAACCAAGACCGCCCTAATTTAGCATGTGTTTTGAAAGGTATACCGGTGCCTGCTATTGTCCCGACTTTTACTTTATTAGCAAACAGGAGTCATTTACTTTTAAATAATGAAGGTTGCTGTAGAGTATGAATCACTCATAAAATTGGATTTAAAATAAGTTTATTTGTGGAAAAGGAAGCACCACCAGCAACACATCCTGCGGCACCGGTCAGCGCACAACAACTGACTTAACCTTATGTCCACAGTAGAACGGCCCGATAACAGATCGTGCCGTGGCATGAGACATACACATTTGAAAGAATACAAATACTAGATTGCACAAGAATTAGCACGTGAGAAAGGCGCGTGAGAAAGGCGCGTGTAGAAATAACAATTGCTGTGGGTTATTGAAAGGCATAGCTTATGTTGTAACAGTCAGTGAGCGTGTGGTTTGGTGTAAAAATGTGCTGTATCCACCCCACATGGGAACCTGGGGGCATATTACCAACAACTAGCAATAATTATCGCTATGTTGGCTTAGCGGCAATATTTGTATCGCCGAGCTGCGGCGATTTTTATCGCTTAGGAACCTTGCTATTATCGAGGTTTATCTCCTAAGTGATAAAAATCGACCGAAATGCATGAATATCGCTGAAAAGTCAGCGACATTCATGCATTACCGAGCTAATGCTCTTAGCCATGTTATCCACCTACCATTGGATAACATGGTTAAGAACTGCTATGGGGCAGGTGTTAGCTTTTGGAGATATTCGCACTTAGCGCGAATATCTCCAAAAGTTGGTAATAGGAGATAGCGATGTTAGCGACTGTTTCCAGCCGCTAACATCTTGGTGCGCCCACTCTGCATGTCATTAGTGATAAATTTCACTGACATGCAAAGCGGGGCCCAAGATGGTCGCTATCTCCTACTAGCTGTTGCTAACTGGTGTTAGCGACAGCTTGGTAATAGGGAGATCATTTTATCTCCGCTTTCTTGGCTTTTAAAGCCCAAATAATATGCCCCCTGGATGTTTCCATCTGGCCGAGAATTCCGACCTTGAAGTCAGAGTTCAATAAGATGAGCAGAATAAGAGCATTATTGTCACAAAAAGAAGTTGGCCTGACATCTACTCGCGAAACATTTGTCCTTCACGTAGCTCACACCCGCACAGAAGTGCATGCTTTATTAAATACTGACCTTCCTTTACATTTTGGTGAGCTGATTCATACAATCTTTAACGCGTCCTCCACTTCGGGGCTGGCTCATTTTTTTAAAGTAGTGAGCGGTGGTCTAGTGACTTCTTTCCAAAAGATATTTGGAGTCAATTCTGCTTTCTTCCAGCCTATTTGGTGGATTTCCCGTTTTACTGGCGCTGGCTGCTGGCTTTTTGTTGCTATTTTGTTTAATTCAAAATGGATGCCCGTCCTGTGTTCACAAACAAGCGGGAGCAGTTAGCTCTGTTTTGCAACAGGATGCTTGAGTACTATGTTGCTCTGTCCCTTGCCACCTTAAGTGCATCGTATGGATTATCGTTCGATTTTCCTATTTCACCTGTGTCCAGCCTGTCTTTCATTGCCTAAGCTGTGATTTCGAATGGGCCCTGGATTTGTGTCTCTGCAATTTGGTGTCTCCTGAAGTGGGTTATAATCATCGCATGAGTCCCCTAGTTACTCATGAATTGCTTTGTTCAGATGGAGGGATTATGGCCTATGCAGCGATGCATGGAGTTCTGGGTCGTTGGAATATATTCTCAGCGGCGCAAGATTTCTTGGCACACAACTTCTTTGAGAACCCACCGAGTTGTCCTCTGATGGTACTAGAGGCTCCGGTAATTGAAGAGCATGTATGTTCTTTCTCACTATTAAATTGGATGGCTGAGTTATTTTCGGATGATAACAGTGACTTCTTTTTGGAAGCGGTTGCTGCTTATTTCGCTTACTCAGTTTAAGGCTGACTCCTATTGAGGCCTTTGATGTCATGATTTTTTTCTTTCTCTCAAAAAAATTTCCGAATTATGATGGACATTATTTTTTTTAATCAGACCTATTGGCTTTACTAACAGTGGACATTACAATGTCATGCTGGTGAGATTTTGGATTTTTGGGCGGACTACATTATTTTTCCTCACCTACTCGATTTCGAAGTGAACGTTTTACTGAACTCTGCTTTCAACAATTGAGTCCCCTATCTTATCTTATCTTATCTTATCTTATCTTATCTTATCTTATCTTATCTTATCTTATCTTATCTTATCTTACCTGATACGTGCTCGGATCAAGGGAGGGTGATGTATAGATATATATAGCCTTATGCTGTGTTAAGTTCGCATGAGCTTTTTAGGGGTTTAAACGCCATTTTACCTTTCTGCTGCTTTTGCACACGACACATAGTTGTTACTTTAGCTTTGAGCCTAGTAGAATGTTTTTGATTCATACGAGAATAATATGTTGTTACACTGATATATAACAAAAGAGTGTTCATGTGTTCCACGTTACCTGAGGTGTACTAAGTCCATGTTCTGGTTTGTCTAAGCATTGGGAGTTTATGATGACCAATGAGACACTGTAGCTAGTCTGGTTGGGGATTTTTGGGTACTAAGGTGAGTTTTGGCACACCCTAATTCACTAAAGTTCCAAGCCTCTATGCACAGTTCTGTCTGAGCACGGAATCCCTGTGACACTGCGTTCCAAGATAACGGCAGCCTGCTCAGCAACCCCAAATAATTTTGCCTAATCTTTGCTGATGACGAATAATAACCAGAAACACGTGTCCAAAGATGGCCAGCACTAATCTGCACCCACCTGGTGAAATACTCAAGACTTTCCAAGTGTACTCGCTTGTCGATCTGAACTGCATCTACCATGAGGCCCAGGGGCGACTCTGCTGGGAGGTGAAGCAGTGTGCTCCCACACCAGTTTCAAACAACACGATATATCGCCTATATACAGTCAAAAATGTGATAATAAACACAAACACATATATACAACATCAAGCATATTGGCAGCAGAAAAAAAGGGACATTAGAGAAACAGATCTAGAAGATTCACATAAATGCATGGCATCTTAATAATACAGAGCATAGCAGCACTTGACACCCTATATAAGGGGAATATATGTTCTATGCTTACCACAGAACTGATATTGATACTAGTCATATCCTCTATGGAGTCAGAGGAAAAGGTGCATCTCTCCATCTGTATTATGGCCTAAACTGGTAGCCCTCAAGCACCATATCCACCTGGATTCCTTCTGTCTTAGTAACAACTCCCTTTTGCCCCCCCTGGTTGGCACAGGTACATGATCAATGGAATGAAACCAGAATGATAGATCCTCAAAATGTTCTTTAGTATAGTGGTTCGTTATTGGATACCTGTCATCTTTAGAGCCCAACCCCACCCACGCCACTCCCCCCACGCTGCTCCTTCATTTAAACGTCCCCCATGTGTCAGCGCAGCGGACGAGCGCAGCGGGCGCGCCGTAGGCTCGCCGGAGTCACGCCAGAGTCCAGCCCGTCTGCGCCCGTCCGCGGCAGGCCGGGGCAAGGGGATCCTCCTCATGTCCCACCGCTGTCATATTCATTTCTTGACCTTCTTTCCTATTGGACCCCAGGCACCATCAGCCCGCACGTGTCCAAATTGTTGCAAAACCTAAGTCTCCTTTTGAGACCTCCGGCTATTCCACCTGCCGCCATACCAAGTTCTTCCCCCTTGTCTCGCACTGTTACCTCCACTCTCTCCCCTCTTCCTGTCTCCCACAAGCCGACTTTTAACACCACTGCTGTGCTTCTTAACACCAGATCAGCAGTCAGTCATCAGTATGAGCTATTCGACTACCTCGACACCCACAATCCGGATCTCTTGTTTTTAACAGAGACCTGGTTTAAGGCTGACTCCCTACCCAACGTCTTAGCCGCACTTCCTCCCTCATACTCCATCATCCGAGCGGATCGACCGGAGGGCAGAAGAGGCAGTGGAGTAGCCTTGGTAGCTCATACTGACTCCCACTTTCAAATTCTCCCTTTTCCCCCATCTCTGAAGTTGACTGCTTGATAATTCGTGCTAGCTCTCATTCGGCCCCCCTTACCGCTGTTCTCATCTATCGCCCCCCCCCACCCCACACCCACTTTTGTTTCCAGCCTCCAGGACATTCTCGCAACACTGGTCGTTAACAACTCGTCAGTGCTGGTGCTGGGCGACTTCAATTTTTGGCCCAACGATCCTGCCGAAAGCCCCCTATCCAAAGAATTCACCGACCTTATGACCAGCCTCAATTTCACCCCCCATGTTCATAGCCCTACCCACGTGCAGGGCCACTTGCTCGACCAGGTTTGGACCTCGAAAATTTCCACTACTCCCCCTACCATCTCCCCCTGCTCCTGGTCGGACCACTTTTTAATTTCTTTCTCCCTTGCTTTAGCTCCAGCGACCAAACCCCCCCTTCCCAAGAACACCTGGGTCAGAAAATGGGGTAAGGCAGACATGCCATCCTTCTGCTCATCCCTAGCCAATTCCTGCCCCGACCTTTCAGGCCTCGCCGCCCCGGTCCAGCTGACCACTATCGATGGCTGGCTGACCCAGGCAGGCGACGACTTTGCCCCTTTGAGGCGGATCGCGGTCAAGCGAGCCCATGCTGCTAACCGCTGGTTCACCCCTGACCTCAAGGAGAAGAAACTGGCCGCACGCAGAGCAGAGCGTGCATGGAGAAGAGAATACTGCCCCACCAAAAAACCCACTTATCTCTCCGTGCTCAAGGCATATAAGCAAGGCATCCTTGATGCCAAGACCCTGTTCTATTCTAACAGGATACTGGCAGCAGAATCCCAATCCAAAGAAATCTTTGCTACAGTACACGAGCTTGCCTCATCTAACAGAGCCACGGCTTCGATCCCCCCCTCCCAACCGCTCTGCGACTCACTCAACGATTTCTTCGTTGATAAGGTCGCAAAGATCAAGGCCAACATCCCCCTCCCTTCCCCCACCTTCACCAACCCTTCCCCACCTGCTGTCACTTCCAAACTCACCTCCATCCCCCCCCTGACTAAGGCTACACTTCTTCCCCTGCTCCAAAAGGTAAAGTCAGGCTCCCCCCTAGACTTTGCCCCTGCTCACATCCTGAGAGAAATCTTCCTAAACTGCCCTACCCCTCCCCTCACACTTCTGAACGACTCACTTAGCAATGGACTGGTCCCCACTGCTCACAAATTTGCGGCTGTTATCCCTATCTTAAAAAAGCCCGGTGCCGACCCTTCATCCCCTTCCAATTACCGCCCCATCTCCCTTCTGCCTTACCTGGGCAAGGTTCTAGAAACCCATGTAACCAGCACCCTGAGCACCTACGTGGAAACCAACCACTGCCTTTCCCCCCGGCAGGCGGGCTTTTGCCCCCTCCACTCTACGGAGAAGGTGGTGACCTCAGTGATGGAAGCCTACGCGAGGGCATTGATACCAACCTCCCGCAGGCCCTCATCCTCTTAGACCTGTCCACCGCTTTTGACACGGTGGACCACTCCATCCTCCTCACCCGTGTCAGGGCGGCGGGCATAGAGGGCCTGGCCTTCGCCTGGCTTGAGTCCTTCCTGAGTGATAGGGCTCAGGCGGTCCACCTAGCTGGTTTCACCGCTGCCTCTCGTAAGGTTGTATGTGGAGTCCCCCAAGGCTCCTCACTTTCCCCTCTTTTGTTTAATTTATACATCTACCCCCTTATTTTTATGTTACAGCAGCTCGAGGTCACGGTGTTCAATTACGCCGATGACCTCCAGCTAATTTTCAACCTTTCCCACTCTTCCTCATCCTCCCTGAACGTCCAATCCGTCATGTTGTTCATCCAGGATTGGATGAACTGCAACCACCTCAAACTCAATCCGGACAAGACGGAGTTAGTCTTGACCGGAGGTGGTTGCAGTCCTTGGTCCCCTTCCCACTGGCCTTCTTCACTTGGTGTCCCCCCGCTCCCTGTCCCCAAGGTCAAAACCCTTGGTATTTTCCTGAACTCTTCACTTTCCGTTCACTCACAGGTCAATTCGGTTGCTTCCTCCTGTTTTTTTTCCCTCAGAACCATCAGGAAGATCTCTCGCTTCTTCTCTCTACCTGCCCTAAAGATCATAGTGATGGCTATGGTGCTCTCGCGCCTTGACTATGGTAACATCATTTACAATGGCGCCCCAGCCTACGCCATTCACCGTCTGCAGCTAGTGCAGAACCAGGCCGCCCGCTTGATTCACGGCCTGCCCAAATTCCATCGAGCTACTCCTTTACTGCAGGCCCTGCACTGGCTGCCGGTGAAAGAGCGAGCCTTGTTCAAGCTTGGCTGTACCACCTTTCAGGCCAAAATGGGCACCGCCCCGGAGTTCATCTGCTCCGCCATCACGCCCTACACGCCGGGAAGAGAGCTTCGATCCACCCATCAGGCCCTGTTAACTACCCCCCGTTTCAGAAAGAAAAAGGCGGGCGGAACAAAATTTGCAGTTCTCGCTCCTGCGTTCTGGAACTCCCTTCCGACGGAACTCCGTATGACACCCTCTTACATCGAGTTCCGGAAAGGTCTTAAAACTCTGCTCTTCTACCAAGCCTATAATGCCTAGACTCCCTCCGCTCCTGTCTGTCTCCTCGCAATCTAAAAGCGCCAAGAAACCGCGTGGTAGAAGTGCGCTATACAAATGTTTTTAAATTAAATTAAAATAAATTAAATAGCTCGTCTATGTTCCTGTATCCTTAGCTTCAGAGAACGTATAGCGCTACCAACATATATGGTACCACATTTGCAGCCCAGAATGTATACCACATGTGTAGTATTGCAATTCATGAAGTAATCAATTTTATATCTCTTTGTTGTGTTATAACTGAAATCCAGGGTTCTCTTCTTGCCCGAGGGACAGATGTTACCCGTCCCACAGGTAAAAACGCCTTTTGGCTTAGCTTGTAACCAGGTCTGTGTTTCTTTTAGAGATGTCACATAGCTTGGACATAAGGTGTTTCTCAGACCTACTCCTTTCCGATATGTAATCTGAGGTCTATTTTCAATAGAATCCTTCTACCTAGGGACCTCAGTCAACAAGTGCCAGTGTTTACGGAAGTAATTAAAAATAACCCTACTATGTGCAGTGTATTGAGTTATGAATCTTGCTTTCTTGTTTGATTTGTCTGAAATCGGTTTATCCTGCAGAGTAACATCGATACTCACATTATTAATCCTAGATTCAGCTTTTTGCAAGATGTCCTGTCTATATCCTCTTTTGGCAATTCTCTTCTTTGAGTCCCTGATATGGGCTCTAAAAATATCCTCATCGCTACAAGTGTGTCTGATTCTCATCATTTCGCCAAAAGGGATATTCTCCTTCACTGATCAGGGATGTGCACTCGTTGCATGAAGTACTGCATTAAAAGGAAGTCTCTTTTCTAAAGAAGGTACTATGTATCTTCCCTTGCTTAACATAAAAGTGAATGTCTAGGAAGTTGATCTGGTCTCGATGGTACATCATGGTAAATTTTACATTGTAAATGTTGAAATTAAGGAAGCAACATAGAGTTGTAACTGTTCAACTGTCCCAGACCACAAACAGATAACATCATTGATGTACCTCTCCCAGTACACAATGTTATTGTTCCAGGGGAAGGCACCTCTGCCTCTCGAACCACCCCATAAAAAGGCAGGCTTAAGAGGGATCAAACTTGGAGCCCATTTCTCTTCCATGTATCTGCTGAAACCATCGATCTTCGAAAAGAAAAACATTGTTGGTAAGAATGACATCGATCATAGTGATGATCATTTCATTGTATCGAAATAGAAGGGGGTTCCCCAAAGGGACTTTATGATGCTGGCAGGAAAGGGGAAAGTAGCAGCTGAATAGAATAACGAACACCCTGCCAGGGTCAATTAGAAGGTCCCACAGGAGGATCCTTACATAGGAATAACGGGTGACAAGGGACACCGATCTGAGCAGTGTAGGTATTAATTTGAGATTCAATCCACTTTCTTGGAAAAATATATATATATTTTATTTACAATAAGTCAAAAAAATATACATTCTAAATGAGCAAGAAGTCATAAAATTTCATAAGTGCAAAACATTTTTTTTGGAAGACATTATTTCAAGTCCCACATATTCCCTCAGTCACTCAACACGTGTATTCTCATTCACAGCTTCAGGCAGTCAGCTCATTCATACTCCTCTTTTAAATTGATACATAGCAGTCTGGGGAAGGATTTGAACAATGGCCCCTAGAGGCTGCAATAATAACATGGAGGCACGGTGCAGTGGATGGTATATCAAAGCTCGTGCTGCATAGGTGCCATCCAAGTAAGTCACGCCAACGCACGTTTCGATGCTGGGCCTAATAGGGCTGCATCTTCATCAGGGCAATGGAAACCATGGGAAGGGGCAGGACAGTAATAGGTGCACTTATAAAAGACATAGGTAGCGGGGTAACTTCCTTTTAGCTTCAGGTAATAATGGGCACACAGGGTCCTAGGCGGTTCTGATGGGTGAATGTGGGCGCACTCCACTATGTGGCGTCCGTGAATAATGTCGATCTCATCAGATAAAATAGCGTTACCCGGGGAATCCTAAAAAAGTAATATTCACGCAGACCACCGGGTGGCGTCCTCTGCAAGTTTGTGGTCCTCAGGAGATCCTGATTAGCGGAGCGTGGTCGGGGACCGCGGAGCGGCGTCTCTGTAAGAGCGAGACTGTAAAGATTGGGTAGAATCAAATTAGAGGTCCTGACGTTCGCGAACTGCGGCATAACGTCTCCTGCAGGGGCATAAGTGGTAGGGATTCAGGTGATCGCCCTGAAGGTCCTCATATCAAGGTATGCATAGGCTTTGTAAAAACAAAGAGTGAGTGGCGTCTAACACACGTGACTAGTGGCTTATTGCTACTAGTGCATGGCTCGACATAAGGGTGAAGCTTAGCATAGATTGAATGAATGGACATTCTTCTGTGGATTGATTTATAATTCAAAATACCAGTGTAGTACCGGAAATGCCCGATGCATTTTATCTAGTTTAAATTTTCTAATAGGGGATCAAGCTATAATCAACATAGTTTTGTTTTTCTTTGTCTATCACCCCTTTCTAATATGACGCCGGTGAGTAGCGTCTAAGACACAAGTGACTAGTGGCTTGACGCTGCTCGCGCATGGCCCGATGCAAATGTGAGGTCCGATATAGATATAATTATCGGGCACTTTTTCGTGATTTGTTCTAAAAAAATCATTTAGTATAAAAGTGTGATATTAGATGTAGTGAAACATTTTGTTTGGCTTTAATCTAACTAATAGCCGATTCACTGCCTTTCTCTAAGATTGGGTATTTGTAAATTACTCCTGTCCAATATGGCGCGTGGGAATATTGTCGGGCACACGTGATTAGGGGACAATGCAATGCGAAAAGCCAGACACATTGGTCCATTAGGATGGCGGACGGATCGCCACCGCCATGCAGGTGGTGGCCATCCGTTCGCCATCCTTGCCCGTCCGCCACCTTTCTTCCCCCTGCCATATTACAAAGGCGGGGGGACATGGCAGAGGGGAAGACCGTCCGCCGCTTTTCCGCTGCGGTCGCCTTGCGACGCAGGCGGAAAAGGCCTGATATGGTGGCGGTGTCTATCAGACACCGCCAGCCATATTAGGATGGCCTGGGAGGAATGCCTTTGCGTGGCGGCAATGCCGCCACGAAAAGGCATACGGTTCCTGCTTTGGGGGCCTGTTGCGGGCCCCCAGGGTGTAGGGGGGTGGGTAGTGCGCATGGGGGGTACCTATGGTACCCCCCTGCATTTCACAGCACAACAATGCAGGCACCGTGCGGTGCCTGTCATGATGTGCTGTGAAACGCACTACAAGCATTTTTCACATTGCGGCGGCAGGTGCTTTAAGCATCGTCCGCCGCAAGGTTAAAAATGCCGGATGCACCCGCCACTGTGGTGGGTGCATCCTAATTGGGGGCACGGTTCCTCTGCCCTTGTGGCAGACGGTACCTGCCCCCGAAAGGATGGCGGACGGACTTTGTCCGTCTGCCATCCTAATGGACCCCATAATTAGGATTCTCTCTATATATTCTAGGAGAGACATGGCGCCCGGTTTGAATGGCCGGCTTCTAGGATCGCTTCCGTGTTACACAGGTAATTGACTCCCGCTGCTCTTAATCCGTTTTTGCCTTCGCCCCGTAAGAGTTGTAGATCTTGGTCTCTTATTAGGGCAGTGCACGTTTTTGTTTGGGGATTTGCATGTTAGGCGTCTATATATTACTCAGTGTATGTTCTTTGCATTTTGTTGTCAACAGAGACTATGGGGCGGTTTTTAATATATAGATCGCTCCAATACTGTACTGAATAATAATGTTGAGTGGCCACAGGATGGGCCTCTAGGCTAAACTAGCAGTATATGTGATATGACTAGCATAATCGAATGTGGGCACTAAAACTACTTTTAGTTTGAGGTTTCATTAAGACTTTTTCCTAAATAGCAATTAGGAGGTTGATTGGGATAGGTTTGGCCAATTGTTACTGTTGCAATAGTAGATACTTATATGTATTGCAGGTACCTACTTGTTTCACTGGAGATGCTAGTGGTTGGAGATAGTGGATTACTATACATTGTTAATCTCCTTCGTATTCTAGGACGGTGGGCTATTACTTTGGTAACACCTTTGCAATCTACACGTTGGGGCAATTGTTACCCCTATGATTATATTTCTGGAGTAAGCATGGGCGAATTTTGCGAATCTCGCGTTCGCGAATTTTGCGGATTTGCGAACTCGCAATCCGCAAAATCCGCGAATTCTCGCGAATTTGCGGATTTTTTTTTTTGTGTTTGCGCGGGTTTCTGCCAGTTCGCGAGGGTTTTGTACAATGTCGCAAATTGCGAACTTACCTGTCGGGTCGCAAGTTTCGCGAACTTGTTGTTTCTACGTGTCCAGCCTGTTTGGGACACTCTTCTTCATCACTGCCACTCTCTGTCACCACTGCCACTCTCTGACTACTCATGCCACCCTCTGGCCCACCCATGCCACCCTCTGTTTCATCATAGCACCCTCTGGTTGTCCAGTCAGTGTACATTATTGTGGCAACGCAAGCACACCTTCCCTGCCTCAAGTGACCTGAATTAATTTGGGGCTGATTAATGTGTCACAGAATATTTTTTTAGCTGGCACCTGCTTCCTTAGTGCTTCCTGATTAGTGATCTTTTGCACTTGCTAAGTGCTTTCATTGTTGCAAAATTAGTTACAACACCTGCCCTGCCCCAACTGACAATAATGAATTAGGGGCTGATTAATGGATTTGAACCTCCAGCCTGGCTCCTGCTTGTCTCCCTTAGCTGTAATTCAGGACCTTTGTGGCATATGTGTAACTATTCTGAGGTTCAGAGCAGGGTCACATAATAGTTGCAACTGGCAACTGAACTCTGGAGGGGCCCCTCAGGAAGCACTACAGGAAATGGCTACTAATGATGAGCCTGAACTTTTGAACCTGGTAAGTAGTTTCAGTTTTGCTAAGATCGTATTTCTGCAATTTTGCACTTATTCGCGGGGCGCGAAGTTGTACTGGGAAGCCGCGAACTCACGCAAACAGTGCGAGCAGTGCGAGAAAAATCCGCTGCTCGCGGATTTGCGGATTTTGCGGGAGATTCGCGAATCTCGCGGATTGCGAATTTACCGAAAATCCGCAAAATCCGCGAGCGAAGCGGATTTTCCACCCATGCTTATTCTGGAGGTAAAGGCATTTTTTGCATCTTTGGTTTTAACTGTACTGGGAATGATGTTTTAAGCATTTAAGTGGGGGCCAACCAATGATATAGACATCGGTTCTAGCCCTCTAAAAACGAGCTAGGCACCTCTAGCACTTTGATCCACTTTATTCGCTGCTCGGCTGCTGGCTTCATATATGTTGAAACGAAGCTCAACAGTAGCTTTTTGTTTTTAATATGAGCAGACACCCCGCAGCGAATAAAGTGGATCACAGTGCTCGAAGTTTGTTTCACTATTTAGTTGAGCACGTTACCTGCACATTTGTTTTAGTGGGAAGGTGCCAATGATGATAAGTGGATTATACTGATGAGTACCGGTCAGCAGTTCCCAGGTGGCTGTTTCTGTGAGGTCCCTTCCCACTTTTCACACAATTCTTTTTCACAACACTTTTTAAGTAGAGATGGTGTTTGGAATTGGTGTTGGCGACACAGACACAGACAGTATTTTAAGAAGAAGATAGGTACACCCGGTAAGTACTGCAGAAGCGTTGCATACTATAAGTATCCTCACCAGTAAGGGAGGCCGGTGATGTCCAAGATACCCTATCAGACATGGGGCAGGTTTCTGTTTATAAACTCACTTCAGGATTGGCAGGAGCGTAGGCTGGGAACCAGTGCCTTCGAGAGAGGGGCCGACTATTTCGACGTGATGGAGGGCAGCAGCTATGTTTTTATTTTTTCCTTTGAGCTCCCTCATCCCACTTTACAACCCCAACCCACCCCCGCCCACCCCACCTCTTTTTTTTGACATGAACCACACCTGGGTAGACCTGCATAGGTTACTGTTTTAGAAAATAAGGTGCAATTCCAGAATGTATTAGGGCAAATATTATTCTAGAGACTTTAGGAAAAATAAACATGGTTTTCAAAGATTTATCTCCTTCCTGGGGACCCTGCCACCACTGCCACCACCATCATCCAAGTTGCAGGCAAGGACTAGCGCACCAGCGCAGCAGTGCGGAATACCTGAGGGAGTATCCTGAAGCGGGTGGCCAGCATAGGCATCAGGACGGGCGTCAACACGAAGCGCCTGATTCCTTTTTCCATCACGGCCCCTTCCCCTCCCTCCCCCACCCCTCTTAACAGAGCCAGAGGTCGGAAATGGGCCAAGGTAACCTGTGATTCCTTGGAAAGCCATTTACATTTCCAACTCAACCAGCTAGAAGATCTCGATTCAGAGACCACTAGATTCAATTCGACTCTTTGCGCCGCTCTTGACGCTGTTGCCCCTTATGTTCCACTCACTTCTTCCAGATCTCGTCCCTCGGCCCCGTGGTTTTCTCCTCTGCTTCGTGAGGAGAAAAGTCAATGTAAGCAGTTGGAACGTAAATGGAGACAGGATTATGACCCTCTAGCCAAACTGGCTTATAAATCAGCCCGGAACCATTTTCACAAACTGAAACGCTCCTCTATGAGAACTTTCTTCTCCACCCTCATCCAACAGGCACATAACTCCTCCAAAACTCTTTTCTCTATTGTGAAAGACTTTGCAAATCCCCCGGCTGCAAAATCCCAATGTACCCCCACTCAAGATCTGTGCAATGGACTTTCGGATTACTTTCAGGAGAAAATAGTCAAACTCTCCTCCTCCTTTGCCACGGTATCTTTTAACCCCCCTGTAGATAATCCTTGTTCCACTCCCTGTTCTTTCAATTCTTTTAATGAGCTGACCCCAGACCTTGCGCTGTCTTTGCTACTCAGCGTAAAGTCTGGTTCCCCTTTGGACCCAGTTCCGGCTAGAGTCATGGGCATTCTGGCCCCGGTTCTAGTAAACCCATTTCTCTCCATCTGGAATACCTCCCTGTCCTCTGGACAGTTTCCTTCAGTGTGGAAGCAGGCCAGGCTAATTCCCATACTGAAGAAACCTGGTGCTGACCCCCTATTATTCAGAAACTATCGGCCTATATCGCTCCTGCCCAAACCAGCTAAGATCTTGGAGAAGGTGGTACAGAAACAGCTGGCACGGTATCTAGAATCTAACCAGCTCCTTCATGACTCCCAGTCCGGTTTCAGAACCGGTTACAGCACTGAGACGGCGCTGGTAGAAGTCTCTGAGATCATTAGGGAATCAGTGGATAGGGGCGAGGAGGCCATGCTGGTCCTCCTCGACCTATCCGCTGCATTTGATACTGTTTCCCATAATATACTTGCCACCCGTCTACAACAGTTAGGGGTAGGAAGTTCAGTGCTGGCCTGGATTAAATCTTTTTTGTCCAGTCGTTCTCAGAGGGTTACGTTGCACCCTTTTGAATCTGAGGACAAACCCCTCTTGTGCGGAGTGCCCCAGGGCTCGGCCTTGAGCCCTTTATTGTTTAATGCCTATGTAGCTCCTCTTGCCGGGGTAGTTGAGTCTTATGGTGTCAGAGTGGTCTCTTATGCTGATGACACTCAGCTTGTCTTCTCCTTCAGCGACCACTCTGACTCCCACTTTTCCAACTTTAGAAACTGCCTTGGCAACATTTGCACATGGATGGCATCTAATCACCTTGCCCTTAACACAGATAAAACGGAGGTTCTCTTTTTCAGTAAGAAATCCCCCCCTCCTGCTAATCTCTGGTGGCCCACTGTTTTGAATCCTCCCCCCTCTCCTGTACAAGCGGCTCGTAACCTTGGTTTTACCTTTGACAATGCTTTGTCTGGAAGGGTCCAAATCAACAAAGTGGTAGGTGCTTGTTTCTCTAAAATGCGAATGATCAGGAAAATTTTCCCTTACCTCCCGCAATCATCTCGCAAAACAGTCGTTCAGGCACTCATTACCACCCACCTTGACTATGCGAATAGTCTTTATGCAGGTGCTCCCCTTTACCTAATTGACCGCCTGCAAATTGTCCAGAATGCGGCAGCGCGGCTCATTGGTAATATCCCCGCTCGTACCTCGGTCAGGACATACCGGGATGAGCTTCACTGGCTTCCCATAGCCCGTCGCATTGATTTTAAAATTCTGACCCTGACATTCCGAGCAATTCATGGAATTGGCCCTCTCTATCTGAGAAAGCGTCTTATGATCTCTTCGTCAGTTAGACACCTAAGATCTAATAGTTTGCGTCTTCTGACGGTGCCAAGATTTAGGCTTTCTCGTAGTGGCGGCAGATCTTTTACCGTAACTGCGGCTAAGCTCTGGAATAGCCTTCCTCTTGATCTCAGGTTCTCGGATTCTGAGCTAGCCTTCCGTCGCCAACTTAAGACCTGGTTGTTTACTATTCATTAGGGCTGCAGTTCTTTTAGGTTCAGTATTTTCTTTTCTGGATTGTGATGTATCCTTGGTTTGCTCTTTTGGGGACTTTTATGTAATCTTAGCGCCGGGACACTTCCGCTGGAGGTAGCCGCGCGCTTTATAAGCTTCAAAAATAAATAAATAAATCATTGGCTGTAGGAGGGAGAGAAGGAATCTGAAACCATTTTGTGTGCACATAAAATATAGAATTTAATATCCTTTTAGCATGCTCCTAAGGGTAAACTTAGTGCCAGGTTGCCTGGAAACTGCTGGCTGTGAAAACAAATGCCAAGCAGCAGCAACAGCTGAGCCGGAGTTCTGATGGAGTCCGGCCAAAAGCACAAATCAAGTCAGAGCAGTCCAGGGCGGATCTTGGCAACCTCCTCAATGACCACTCGCGATGACTATCTGCCTGCTAGGTCTGCAATCTCATGCTTCTAATGAACAACAAAGCCCCTGGCTCCCCTAGCAAAGCTGTGGGAGTTAAGCTTGAGGGAGCTCTACTCTCTCAGTGAATCTCCGGGGGAAGCACTGCCCTTCCCAGCTCCCCATGAAGGTGGCAACTGCAGCTATGGTCATGGAGCGCCTGCAGATCAATGGAGTCCCGATCACCAACCCAGGCACTGCTTTCACCTCTCCACCTCCGTTCAATTACCTAGCGCAGGCCGGTGTGCAAACACAAGACTAATATGAGCAACTCTCAGAGTGACACAAAAAACTCCACAAAACAACAGGTAGTAAAGTCCCCCCCCACCTCGAGGTCCTAAAATGTCCCAGAGGTGAGGTGAGGAGGAGTAGGTGGAGGTGAGGACACCCAGCTAAGTCAAAGAAAGAGCTTGAACTATACATGTCGGTGGGCACGAGCACAGAGCAGTGGCAGGGAGAAGCATGATCCAGGCACTAGTCCTCACTAGTGGTGCAACAAGTGGATTAGTCCAGTTGAAAAGTATGGAAGTCCAAGTTCAAAAACTTCCCTATTCAAAAATGATTATATTTGAGCTGAAAACCTCTTGGCGCGGTTCAAAGCTGAGATTGTAGCTGCCACCATGGTACCACAGGTGAGATACTGGAAACACGTCAGTCCCACTAATGCTCTTGAGGTTTCCCATTTTTGTGCGGAGATCTACAAACAGGACAAAGGTGTAATTCTATCCCATCCTACAGGTCGACTCGCAGGTCACCAGCTGGAGGTCCAGTCCTCTTCTGTTCATACGCAGAGCTTGAAAGTTTTCTGCTGGGGTTCCTTGCTGTACCACATTTATGCCTAGCACTTGCTAGTGGGTAGGGTATCTCCTGGGCACTCCCTAATCAATGGCGTAAAAGTTCCCAGGGGCAACCCTACCCACTTTTTAGTAGTTCCAGCTGCCTTACTGCAAACAGTGCACCCCTGAGGAAGGGATTATAACAGCCCAAAATGCATTGGGAAAAATATGATTAATGACTAATAGAGATCATCCATTAAGGATAAATTATGTATGGCTCATGCGACAGAAAAAAGCCTGGAAGGGCACATCTGCCGGATTAGAAACTGTTTTTACATAATGTGCCTCAAATGTAACAGACTTAAAGAAGATGAACTTTGGACAATTTGGAATTTTTTTTTATTAAATATGGATAAATTGGTGGTATTTTTGTAAGGAAATTTCAAGGATGCTGTGTGTCTGGTCTTGGAGTGAAACTTCACTTCAGCTCTGCTGTGTACATTAGCACGTGGAACCAGGGAGGACCACAGTTCCGGGCTGCACGCAATAATCTCCAAAACTTAAGGAGACAAGCATAATTGACAAATTTGTAAACATAGGTGTGCACTTGTTATACTCTCTTTCTTACTGCAAACAGGCCAAAAATGTCATGTATTAGAGCATATTAAAGATGGTGAAAGATTTTTGCCACACTAAACCTGGACCCTGAGGGTTGTGGGTGTGTAGGGGAGTGCACTGTGCTAATCCTAAGTATCCCCCCATTATTGCACTAAAATTCAGTTGGTAGCAGACCCTGTACCCACAACAAATTTGGGACAGAGACGTCTGGTAGGACAAAGGCAGGGTCCTAATGCACCAAAGCAGGAAATACCACAAGAATTGTCCTGGCATCCTGTTTCCCTGTAAGTGTTGCAAGCGGCTCAAACAGATTGGTCAGGCAGGATTGGTCGATATCAACCCACTAGGGGAAAGTTAGGGGCATATTAGCAATAACCTAGTTACAATCATCGCCGTTTTAGCGGCAGAAAACAGCCGCTAAAAAGGCAATAATGAGCTTGCTAATATGCGTTATAGAATTCCAATTCAAGCCCAGGTTAGATGTCCTGCACATCTAACCTGGGCTTCTATTGGAATTCTATATCGCATATTTGCAAGCTCATTATTGCCGTTTTAGCGGCAGTTTCCTGTCGCTAAAATGGAGATAATTTTAACGAGGTTCTTGCTAATATGCCCCACATTGTGTAGTTTCTGGCAGAAATGTCATTACTCGTTCACACTTTATTCAGGGCTGAGGACATAACAGAGGCTAGTATGAATTATCGTTCTGACATTTCAGGAAGGTAACAGGGTAACTTTCTAAAATGTATTTATCCTTAATATTTACTAACATCCAACTCCACCATTGTATTTGATTGTTAAAGCCTATATACAAATCGTGGTTTTATTATTTTTGTAGCTGGTACCATCCCAGAGTTAGCAGTATTAGATTTTTGTTACAGTGGAAATAGCTTTTTGGGTCTTGTCACTGAAGTCCATATCTGACCCACATTTACATACGGTGCACCTTGTTGTTGTGCGTTTCCAAGCCTACATTTGGTGACTTACTAATATTTAAAAGAGAGGTCTTCCATGTCAAAAAGGATTATTTTGACCAATTTAACTATTTTAAAGTAGAGCACAGGCACTTTACTCCTGGTTAACAGGGGTATTGTGCACAGGGACCTAAAGCTCTCATAAAAAATTCTCAGAAAAAGACAAAAAAACTGGGGTGATGAAACAAAAGAGACAGATATCCTAAATCACTGATCAACGTTGCAAATAACAGTTGCTCAAAGTAATGCTTTGGTATAGTTCCAAATGCTTCATTTTTTTGTTCTATCCTATATCCTTCGCTGTCTAGCAAGAGACATTGTCATTACACAAGACACACAAACAACACACAACATGCACATACATTCAGATACACAAAGGGGGTTTTGGACACACATTTTCAGCGGCATGCTACTGTGGTTCAGCTATATTCATTGCATGGTGTTTGGTAGATGTGAACACACACATTGATATTAATTCCTTCTTTATTTAGTTTTTTACCCAAAGGGCTTCATCACCTGCACTTACCCCCCTTATACCCACTGATTAAGCATGGGCGGAAAATCCGTTACGCTTGCGGATTTTCGGTAAATTCGCAATCCGCGAACCCTCGAGAATTTACCAAAAATCCGCAAATTCGCACGCAGCGGATTTTTTTTTCTTGGTGATACAATTTTGTGGCGCGCTGCATTTACTTACCGTCATTCAGCGTTTCCCGAGTTGTTTTTCTTGATATTTTGCGAGTGCTGCGCTATTTTGGATCTTGCTGAGTAATCCCGCATGAATTTGCCGAGCGCAATTACGTAATCGCGGCTTACCAACTTGCACAGTGAGAGTTTGTCAACGCGAGTACGCCGTGATCACGTATCGCGGTACTTCGCAATTGCGAGCTTGTAGATGCGGCGTGCAGCAACAATCTCGCACTCGCGAAAATACAAAATTTGCAATTCTGAGCAAGAAATCCACCAGCAAGCAGCATAAACCTTCAGGTAATGATGATTTTTATCTGAATAACTCCTCAGGTTGACATTTGCCTGCACTTTTTTTGCGAGGAGTCCATTTTGGGGAGGGGGGGTGGGAGGAAGGAAGTGCATGTATGTGCGCCATATGCCCCCAAATGTCTTTTTCAGGGGTGCAGCAGGGTGTTCTTGAGACACCCCTGCACCCTTGAAGAAATTCCTAATTTGCGATTAGCTAATTGCTAATCTCAAATTGCACCTTCATTCCTATGGGCCTCCTGGCCCATGGAAATGAATGGGTAATTTGCGTTAGCAATTTGCTAATCGCAAATTAGGAATGGTAAAGAATCGCTATTTAATAGCGATTTTGTACATACATACCGTTTTGCGATTTCCAAATAGCGATTCCTTAAAATTCGCTATTTGGAATTCGCTAAATGGTAGTATGATACATATGGCCCTTGGCCTTTGTTAACATCACCGCATGGCCTGTCCTGGATGTAATAGTCTGGGATGCAGTTAAATTTCAAATCCATGGACCGACTGAAGTTAATAATGTTCCTAATGTGCTTAAAGTTAACATGGGGGATGTGGTTCAACAAAACATACGTACTGATGATTGGGATGTTCAGGCCGTAGAGGCTTTGTTTGCTGATTTGAAATATTATGCTGCCTTTGATGCTGAAGATTTATATTTAGAATCTGCTAATTATGGTGATTTGTTTTGTTTCCAACATTTTGACAATCATTACTTACACAAAACTAAAGGAGGAGTACTGTGAATTATACCCAGTGGGAACATTGCCCAGCTCCTTTAACCCCTTCCATGCTGATGATGAACCCCAGCCGTCATGCACTACGGTGCTCGTGTGCTGATTACGGCTGGGGTTCGTCACGGCCCGCCCCTGTTCGTGTTGTTTACAGCACACCAGGGGAATCGCGGCCGCATGGAAAGGGTTAAGAGGCAGCTCAAACACATGTTTGAAAAAGTACACTTATTTTACTGACTTTAATAAGTCCAACCCCGCTTCATTTTATTTTAAAATGTCAGATAAATCCATGTCCAAGGTTTGACTTACTGATAGTAAGTTGTTGTATTCGAAGTCCTTTCTAGACGAGCTGGCTGTGGGTGGCTACGAGTTGTGGAAGGAAACAATTAACCTTAAATCAGTTTGGGGTTCTAAAAGTTGGCAGGTACGAGGCACTGAGGCTTTGCACCGTGCATGTCTCATCCCAAATCATATGTTGTTTTTGAATTCTACTATCTCACAGACAACATGCTTTGGATTGGCTACTTCTAAAAAATTGAATACTCCTTCTTTCCCTGATTTGGAAGAATATTCGGTTTGGAAAAATTCAACAACATTTTCGATTAGAGACTTGCAGACCCTTTTGCTAAATTCATCCTTTAACATATCCAGTTTGGATCCCAGGGGTAGATTTATGTGGCACAGAAGTGCAGATTCGTGCCAGCATCGTTTTTTTGGGCTTAGCTGAGGGTTTTACACAAGTCAGAGTAGATCCCCGTTTTGAGAGTGATCATTCTGTTACCACTTATTCTGTAGGCAAATTATGTCAGAATTGGCTCAAGCACTCTACAATGGCGTCAGTAAAATTACATTTATCTAAACTGACCAACGAGGTTGACTTGAATGACTTCATTAAGGGCCCGGCTAAAGGTAGATCTAAAAGATGGATCTATGCCGTTTATAATGAACTATGGAAACATCACAGATTGAAGCGGCTACCCGCCTTAGGTCAATTGATCAGGCTAATTTGGAAAAAGTGCTTGCAGTTGTGGATAACAGTATTAACTCCCTTTCCTCCCGAATTTACACATTAGATAATATTGTGTCATCTGTTGCTGAAATTGTACAGGATGAAGGGTCTGTTTTGTACCATGGTCAAAGTCAATTGCGTTCTAATATGCAGTTTTGCGTGGACCCTGCAGACACTAAAAAACGGAAAAGTGCCTTGGAATTACATTAATGTCACATCTCTGTTTGCACCTTTTAATTTAACTGAAAAACAACGTTTGCTTTCAATGAGAGATGCTTCTTTTTCCATGTTACACATTGAACGCTTGGAGTCTTTGCCCTTTTCGGTGGCAGAGGTCACGGCTGCAACCTGGCTTATCCACGGGTTAATAACTTTGCCTTTTGCGCTTTTCCAGTTTACAAATTGCATGAAATATTTTGCCATCGGCAGATACGAGCCACTTGGTAGCTCCTATTTACATGAAGCCTGGTCTCTCCCTTTCACTTACAGATGCCTTAGGGACGGAAAGGAGGTTTATCTGAAAGGGGAAAAGTGTACGGAAACACCAGATCACTCATTAATGTGTAGACACATCCAATTGCATGGCTCCTGTAACCAAGACCGCCCTAATTTAGCATGTTTGTTCAAAGGTACACCGGTGCCTGCTATTGTCCTGACTTTTACTTTATTAGCAAACTGGAGTTATTTACTTTTAAATAATGAAGATTGCTGAGGGTTATTGAAAGGCACAGCTTATGTTGTAACAGTCAGTGAGCGTGTGGTTTGCTGTAAAAATGTGCTGTATCCACCCCCGCATGGGAACCTGGATGTTTCCATCTGGCCGAGAATTCCGACCTTGAAGTCAGAGTTCAATAAGATGAGCAGAATAAGAGCATTATTGTCACAAAAAGAAGTTGCCCGGACATCTGCTCGTGAAACATTTGTCCTTCACGTAGCTAACACCTGCACAGAAGTGCATGCTTTATTAAATACTGACCTTCCTTTACATTTTGGTGAGCTGATTCATATTGTGGTTCTGAAAATTATGGACCTTGCTATAATGTGGTGCCGAAGCCCAACACTCGTGTCAGAAAATATCATCATACCATGACGAATTTGGTATTGGCAGACCGGTAATGATTAGGACATTATAACTGTGCATTTGCGTCACGATTGAGTGACGAGAACACCCCTAAATCATACTTCCTGTCTTGAACCCTCGGGTTCCATTTTGTGAGCGGCATCCATCTTGTGGTTGCCCTTACATAGTCAATTGACCAAGGCCGAATTCGAGCTGAAAGGACACGTCCACCTTTCCTGACTCCTTTGTGACCTGGGCGAGCTGACTTCACTGCCTCCAGCCAAACCTGTTCGGGCAGTCCCCAACCCAGTGGCCGAGCAAGATTAGCATCAAGGCACAACATGTCATAAACCATTTACCACATACAAACCACGTTTTATCATACACACACCTGTCCCTGTTTCTTCTTTATGGCTAGTTTTACAAGGAGGAGGTGCCCGATTTTATTGGGGTTTCATCGATATCTGATGGAAGTTCTGGGCCTGGCCGGGTAATCTATCACGAACTGGACAAACAAAATTATGGGCTTGCCATCATGACTTTGCTTTTTCTTTATTGTGAAAATATGTCTATGGTCGAATTGTAAAACCAAGAATTTTTGCCTGAAGTGTAATATCGTGTATAAAAAGAGAAGGCCGGCTCTGTAAAAAGGAGCAGTCTCCTGAGAATATACACACCGTGTTGTTGTACTTCTAGGACACTTGTTATTTGGTTGCAGCCAATAAATTCTATCTTTGACTTCACCTAGAAGACTCGTGTTTCTGTGGTCTGAATCAGGAAAGTATCTAGAGGTCTTTGGGTGTTGCCCCTGACATCGCTGGGTTACCGGATCAGTACCGGTTCTGAAAAACCCAGTACCTCAATACAATCTTTAACGCGTCCTCCACTTTGGGGCTGGCTCATTTTTTTTAAAGTAGTGAGCTATGGTCTAGTGACTTTTTTCCAATAGATATTTGGAGGCATTCCTGCTTTCTTCCATTCGATCTTTTCCAGCCTATTTGGTGGATTTCCCCTTTTACTGGTGCTGGCTGCTGGCATTTTGTTGCTATTTTGTTTAATTCAAAATGGATGCCTGTCCTGTGTTCACAAACGAGCAGGAGCAGTTAGCTCTGTTTCGCAACAGGATGCTTGAGTACTATGGTGCGCTGCCCCTTGCCACCTTAAGTACATCGTATGGATTATCATTTCGATTTTGCTATTTTACCTGTGTCCAGCCTGTGTTTTATTGCCTGAGCTGTGATTTCGAATGGGCCCTGGATTTGTGTCTCTGCAATTTGGTGTCTCCTGAAGTGGATTATAATCATCTCATGAGTCCCCTAGTTACTCATGAATTGCTTTGTTCAGACGGAGGGATTATGGCCTTTGCAGCGATGCATGGAGTTCTGGGTCGTTGGAATATATTCGCAGCGGCGCAAGATTTCTTGGCACACAGCTTCGTTGAGAACCCACCGAGTTATCCTCTGATGGTACTAGAGGCTCCGGTAATTGAAGAGCATGTATGTTCTTTCTCACTATTAAATTGGATGGAGTTATTTTCAGATGATAACAGTGACTTCCTTTTGGAAGCGGTTGCTGCTTATTTCGCTTACTCAGTTTTAGGCTGACTCCTATTGAGGCCTTTGATGTCAGGATTTTTTTCTTTCTCTCAAAATGTTTGGCTTTACTAACAGTGGACATTACAATGTCATGCTGGTGAGATTTTGTATTTTTGGGCGGACTAAATTATTTTTCCTCACCTACTCGATTTCGAACTGAACGTTTTATTGAACTCTGCTTTCAACAATTGAGTCCCCTTTCTTATCTTATCTTACCTTATCTTATCTTATCTGATACATGCTCGGATCAAGGGAGGGTGATGTATAGATATATATAGCCTGTATGCTGTGTTAAGTTAGCATGAGCTTTTTAGGGGTTTAAACGCCATTTTACCTTTCTGCTGCTTTTGCACACGACACATAGTTGTTGCTTTAGCTTTGAGCTTAGTAGAATGTTTTTGATTCATACGAGAATAATATGTTGTTACACTGATATCAGCCTTGATTTGCGAGCTGTGTCTGTACAGTGAGGGCTGAAACCTTCAAGGATATCTCAACACAGTGGTTGTTGTGAGCACTGATCTTCACACGTTCCTAGACATAACATACATGCAGCTGCAGCCAAGTTCTGGCTTTAGGCGCATTTTATATTGCTTTGCATGAGAGCATACAAACACACTTGATGGTGCTTCGCATGCAGAAGAGTTGGTTGCTAATGATGTGATCCCTTACCACTAGGATCTTGAGGTATGGGGCCGCTCTGCCAAAACCCATAGAGACCTTCTTAGATATAATATAATATTTTACCTAGGGAGGGTGAGAATTAGGTTTTGTTAAACCCTATTCATTTTAGCATAATTTCATGCTTTTACCGGTTGTGTTCTATGGACTAGTGACTATGCTGATTACTTTGTTTCTCATAATATGTTTGCTTGCATTAGCTAAGATACTGCGTTTGAGAACACTGCATTAGTGAATAAACATTTCAAATATGCACGTGTCCTCTTTTACTCCTTGTTCTGGATTGAAATGATTGTATAACGAAAGAGTGTTTATGTGTTCTGTGGTACTGCAAATTTGGACCCCGCTGTTTTACAGATAACGGGGTCCAACACTCGTGTCATAAAACATCATCGTACCATGACGAATTTGGTATCTACGAACCGGTAATGATCAGGACATTATCCCTATGTATTTGCGTCACGATTGAGTGATGCTAACACCCCTAAATCGTAGTTTCCGTCCCGAACCCTCGAACTCCATTTTGTAAACGGCATCCATCTTAGGACTTGCCCTCATATAAGTCAATTGATTAAAGCCGATCTGAAGGGCACGTCCTCTGTAGCTGACTTCCCCATGACCTGGCCGAAGCTGCCTCCACTGCCTCCAGCTAAGCCTGCTCGGGCAGCTCCTCGCCCAGTGGCCGAGCAAGATATCATCAAGGCACAACATGTCATAAACCGTTCACTACATACAGACTATGTTTTTCATACACACACACACCCGTCCATAATTCTTGTTTATGACCCGTTTTATGATGGGAGGGTGCTCAACCTTATTGGCATTTCATCGATATCTGATGGGAGTTCTGGATTTGGCGGGGTAATCCATCACCACCTGGACATCTGAAATATGTGCTGACCAGCATGACTTCGCTCTTTGTATTGTTACGAAAATATGTGTATAGCCATATCATAAACTCAAGAATTCTTGCCTACAGCTATTATTTATGTATATAAGGAGAAGGCTGATTCTGTAAAAACAAACAGTCTCCTGAGAACTTACGGCCCGTGTTGTCGTACTTCTAGGACGCATGTTACTTGGTTGCAGCCAATAAAACTCGATCATTGACTTCACCTAGAAGACTCTGTGTTTCTGTAAGTCCAGAACAGGGAGAACTCAGAGGTCTTTGGGTGTGATCCCCTGGCACCACCGGGTCTCTAAAAACCCGGCACCTCTGTTGGCGCCCAACTCGAGGCGATGTCAAGCGGTGAGGGTCCAAGCCAGATGTTCGTGAGGAGCTTCGTGTGAAAATTCCGGAGGACGGCCAGCCACTCCAGCGACCCCTGCATGTCGACGTGGTTCCGAAGGTCTTTGCTGCGAGGTTCCCCGCGTCCCGACGGCTACGAAGGACTGCTGCCCTGACTATCGCCCTGTTTTGGACCCAGTGTTCCTTGGTAGAGCGAAACGATAGACGAGTCTTCTAGTGACGTCACCGATCTTCAATACTCAGTTAAGTATAAGTGGAGCGTCTCCCAGTTCTTAGTCTAGTCCTTAGTTTGGTTCTTAGCTTTGGTATCCTAGAGATACGATTTGTATTGGTTCTTGGTTCTTAGTTTGGTATCCCAGCGATATGGTTTGTATTGGTACTTGCAAGCACCAAAACCGAGGGGTTCGTGTGTTCACGACAATATCATAATTAAATAATCCCTTGAAGTTTGAAGCTAGACTAGTGAGCGAAGATGCCTGGTCTCAGCAGATTTGGAAACTTGTTTTGTCTTGGTTGTAGTAAAGACTCCCGATTAGAGGATTCGTGTCCGGTTCCTCCGATTGGGACTCCAACATATGAGTTATACATAAAGCATGGAGTAGGTCCTATCACGTATACCGAGGTATGGATGAAATACACCCGCAAGGATGGTGTCTTAAAATGGCCCCAACATGGTAGTTTTGACTCAGAAATATTAGACAACCTCGAGGTCAAATTGTTCAAGAAGAAAGCCCGGCCGACGATGTTTGTCTCTTTTTGCTTATGGCGCAAATAAGCCAAACAGAAAGAAATGAAATTAGCAAGGAAAAACAAAAGAGGTATGTCGATGGTACAAGCTGCCATCGCATACAGGGATAATGAGGAAGAGCAGGAAAGTGAACAAATGCTCAGAAGCAAGAAACTAGCAATAGATAAATGCTACCCGGTGTTACCACATGGGGGACAAGACTCAAAGGGAACAACTGAGAAAGATCCATTAATGTCCCATTTATTGAACTCACCACCCCCATATACATCAAGTGTTGTTGGACCCCCGAGACGCATTGTTATACCGCGCCCTAGCGCACGATAAGCAGCTCTTGCACAAGCACCAGCTCCTCTTCCGCTGGTTCCTACTTCTCCGGCGCAGCCTTCTCAAGGGCCGCCGCCTTTGCTACATACTCCTTCTACTTCTACAACTTTGCCTACTGCTCCAACTATTCACTACGATACTACGTCTGCTACTGCCTCAACTTCCTCTGCTGTCGCCTTGACTTCCTCTTTACATCAGCCTGTCTTTTCTGGCGCATCTGCTTCGCCGCAAGCTTCTCCTTCTGTCAGACAGAGAGTGACAAGTACTGTCACTGGTCTGTTCTCGCCCTTCTTTGGGTCGCCTAAAGCGACCCCTAAACCAGAACGTAGACAGTTGCGTAGTCAACTACCCGACTACGAGGAAAGAGGAGTACTGAATTAGTTAGCACGCAAATGGGTCACTGATACTGTAAGGTATGATCTCCAGTCTGTTATGGAAGTTTTCCGTCAGTGGGATCCAGCCACTCAAAGATACGTATTTGAGGAAATGTGTGTATACCTCTGGAAAGACGTACGAGACAATGACCCAAAACGCAGAATGCAGGAACTAGCCCGCATGCGATTCAAATTCTATGAAGGCATGATTATAGGCGCAGATGTTGAGAAAGGAATGGATTTGCTGTTATCTTATAGGAGCACAGGAAACAGCTCTAGGTCGTTTGATGAGGGCGATGTGTCTGGTAGAAAAAGGGCACGACAGTACCCCATGAGAGAGGTTCCTCCGGTATGGAGGGAAGGCGATGCGAACGCGCAACCGCCTGTTCCACCGCATTTCCAGCGTGTATGGGTACATGTCCCCTGGAAAAGATCCGAAGTTTTAGCACTCAAACAGACACTACCCGATCCCCGTAAAATCCCAGCAGGATATTACAAGGAATTGTCACAAACCGCCAGCTCATGTATAATGAATTTAGCAGATATAGACATGTTGTTTGGGAATGTTGTTCCGCATCCTTTATGGAGTAAAATCCGTCATGCAGATCATGATCAAGAACTAGGTGACTCATGGGCTAATATGACTGCTACAGATGCCAGACAAGTTGGTGGTTCTAAACCCGAGCCTTTAATAGCAGATCTTCCCGGTAGGATTATCGCGTACATGAAAACGTTGATGCCTGAATTACGTGTAAATTGGGACAAACTATCTGCGTGCAAGCAAAAGAAAGATGAGAATGTGTCTGACTTTTTCACGAGGTTCGAGGAGACTTTCACTGACCACAGTGGTCAGGACATGGCTACCGAGGGTGGCCAAAGATTGTTCGTAGACAAATTTGTACATAATCTGCTTCCTGAACTATGCAATAAATTGAAAGATTCAGAGAGTGCTTGGGCTGTCTCCACGTCAGCACAGATTTTAGCCACAGCCCAGTACTATGAAAATAGACGCAAAGACGAGCTAGATAAGTCTGAGAAAAAGACTAAAGAACTAAAGACTAAAGTTCTTCTCCAGCAAGCGTATCCACCTCGCACTCCTAGTCAGCCCAATTATCAGCAACCGCAGCAGTATTCGAGAAACGCGCAAGGGAACGAGTTTTCCCACCAGCGTTCTCCATATGGCCCGAATCAATGTGCATATTGCAAAGAAGAGGGTCATTTCAAAAGTAATTGCCAAGCTCTTGCACGACATTTAAACGGTGCCTCCGGCGCAAGAGGTAGAGGTGTTCAACAGGCTCCTAGAGGTAGGGGCCGTGGAAACTTCCCCCAGAACACCAATTCCTTCCCGCCTCAGAATTCTATGAATAGCTTTGACCAACAGAATAATGCGTCCTCCAGGTCAGCTCAGTACTATGCGGATGACTATTACGCAGAAAACCAGAATGAGGGTAATAGTTGCTAGGACAGCCATGGACAAAGAGAGGGAGTTGTTTCAGTTCCAGTAGATCAGAATGGACCTTATGTCGAGGTGATCACATCCGGAGTGTCGGAGCCATTTCTGCTGGATACTGGTGCTACAAAAAGTTCGATTATGCACTCAAAACTTCCTGGCGCACCTTTGTCCGGCGAAATGAACGTTTCAGTAGGTTTTTCTGGCGCCCCTGTTAGAAACCCGATCTCCAATCCCATGCCCCTTTCTGTTGGCCCATGCGAATTAGAAGCACCCCTCATTCTTACAACAGGTTGTGGCGAGAATTTGTTAGGTTTGGATTTGCTGAAGAGATTGTATGCGACTTTATACTGTTCCCCTTCGGGAGTACAACTCACCCTTGGTAAGAAAGTGATTTCCCCGATGTATTTGGCAAAGGAGAACATTCCGACTGAGTTGTCATCTCTTCCAGATGTACTTTGGGCGAAGGGTTCAAATGATGTAGGTCGTTTGGAGATAGCACCGTATGTCATAACATTGAAAACTAATGTCAGGTTGCCACGCATTCCCCAATACAGAATGTCAAAAGAATGTGAAAAGGCTTTGCTAGAAATAGTCCACGATCTAATTGCGAAAGATGTTATTGAAGAAACTACAGGCAACATTTGTAACAGTCCTTTTTTGCCTGTCTTAAAGCGTACCGATAGTTCACAGCCCCCTGTGTACCAATTTGTGATTGATCTCAGGGAAGTGAATAAGATTGTTGTACCGCAGTTTCCAGTCGTCCCCGACATCACTGCCTTATTGACAATGGTTCCAGCCTCAGCCAATTGGTTTTCAGTGATCGACCTGAAGAATGCCTTCTTCAGCATCCTGATCGCCGAAGAGAGCCAAAACATTTTCGGCTTCAATTTAGGAAGTCGAAGTTTCCGCTTCAGACGCGCTCCCCAGGGCTACTGCGAGAGTCCCTCAATATTCAGTCAAGCTCTGAAAACGCAACTTGATACGATTACTCTACCTGGTGGCGCGACTCTGATTCAGTATGTAGACGATTTACTGATCGCTACAGATACTGAAGAGATTTGCAAGCAAGCCACGTTGTCCTTGTTGCGTCATTTATGTGACATGAAGCACAAGGTCTCGCTTTCCAAATTACAATTTTGCCGACAAGAAGTAACCTAATTAGGTCACATCTTATCGAAGGAGGGAAGGAGACTGACCCCAGAAAGAATACAGGCAATTGCAGAATTGAGTGTCCCAAGGACACAAAGAGAAGTGCGTGCCTTCTTGGGCATTACATCATACTGTAGACAATGGATACCGAATTTCTCACTGTTGGCCAAGCCCTTACTGGCATTAATGCGTAAAGACACACCCAATCCTTTGCCTTGGTCTAAAGATTGTCAGACGAGTTTCCATGAGTTGCGTGAGGCATTATGTTCGGCTCCTGTGTTGGGCAACCCCGACTACAGCAAGCCGTTTACACTATACGTCCATGAGAAGGAAGGATGCGCATTATCGGTCTTGACACCGCACTTTGGGGACAAACAACGCCCATGTGCATACTTCTCCGCGACTCTAGATCCCGTAGCTAAGGCATTACCGAGTTGCTTGAGGGCCACTGCCGCAGCGGCTGTCTGTATTCGACAGTCGGCTGGGTTAGTCATGAATAATACTCTGACCGTTATGGTCCCGCATGCAGTAGATATCCTACTGAACAGGACAAAAACACAGCACCTAACTAGTGCTCGACTGTCCAGCTACGAATTGACCCTGTTAGCAAGTCACATTCACATAAAAAGGTGTGATACACTCAACCCCGCTACGTTACTACCCAGTCCATCTGTAGAGACGGATAAGGTCGACAAACATGATTGCTGCTTTAGGACAGAGGAAGAGACCAAAGGGAGAGTAGACTTAAAGGACACTCCCTTCCCTGAATGTAATGATAATTTATGGGTTGATGGTTCATGTTTCAAGTTGCCAAGTGGTGATACGACTGCAGCATATGCCGTGACAACATTACACACGATTGTAGAGACAGCTCGCATCCCCCACAATTCTGCACAAGCAGCAGAATTAGTCGCACTCACAAGAGCGTGCGTGTTGGCGAAAGGAAAACGAGTGAATGTGTACACTGATAGTCAGTACGCCTTTGGCGTCGCCCACAGTTTTGGAAGATTGTGGCGTGAACGTGGGTTCCTAACGTCGCATGGTGCAAAGATACAACATGGCCAGCTAGTACACGACCTTCTCGAGTCACTGACCTTGCCCCTACAGGTTGCAATTGTAAAGTGCAGCGCGCATAGAAAGATCCGAGATGATGTTGGTCGAGGGAATGCATTTGCCGATGAGGTCGCGAAAGAGACTGCAAGGAACACAATGAGTCGGATGTATGTAGTAAGCCCTGCTAGATGGACCCCTGATGTGGGTATGTGCGAAGACACCATTGAAAGTGTAAAGACTATACAAGCTGATGCTACCGAGAGAGAAGTGAATGAATGGAGAGAAAGCAAGGGTAGGTTAGACGCGAATGGTTGTTGGGTCGAACTGTCAGAACATCAGCGATGGTTGTTACCTGATGCTTATGTGCTCGCAGTGGTAACGATGGCCCACGGAATGGCACACATCAGCGTGAAAGGAATATGTAAGCTGTTTGCCCCAGTATGGCAGAATAGTGGTATCCCAAAATGTGCAGAGAATCTGGTCAGAAACTGTATGGTGTGTTTGAAACACAATCCCGGTAGGGGAACCCCAACCCCAGCTGGTCATTTCGCCCCTCCAACATACCCGTTTGAGGTCTTGCAACTCGATTTCATTCACATGGAGAGGTGCAATAACCTGAAATATGTCCTTGTCGTCGTTTGCGCTTTCTCCAGGTGGGTGGAAGCATACCCCCTTAAGAACAACACTGCCTTGTCAACTGCTAAAGCCCTTGTCAAGGAATTCTTCCCTAGATTTGGCATGCCTAGGATTGTCTGGAGTGATAACGGAAGTGAATTTGTGGGACGAGTGATGAAGAGAGTGTGTGAGTGTCTAGGCATCCGCCAAAAGTTCCATGCTGCAAATCATCCCCAATCGGCAGGATTAGTAGAGTGCTATAATGGCACTTTAAAATTGAAACTGGCCAAGATCCAAGCCAGCACAGGCCTCAAGTGGCCAGATGCCCTGCCTTTAGCACTCCTGTCTACCAGGATGATTGTCCACTCCAGATTAGGACTTAGCCCACACGAGATCGTGTTTGGGCGCCCAGCTAATATATGGGGAGCACCGAGGCCAAGAAAGCTCAATGAGATCGAGTACCCTGTACTATTTGACTATTTGCACGAATTGACAACTAAACTGCATACTTTACATCAACAGGTCCACAGCTCCTCTCCACCGGCGTCCGACGATCCAGGCCACGCCATCGAGCCCGGCTCCTGGATCCTGATTCGGAATTTCAGACGTACCAAGAACGAGGAGCCTCGCTGGACCGGACCTTTCCAGGTTTTACTGTCTACCCGATCTGCAGTACGTGTCCACGGGAAAAAACATTGGGTGCACGGCGCCCACTGCAAAAGGGTCCCGTTGCCCCTTCCATACGACCGATGGGTCCAGCAAGGAGTCGTTGACTCCGAGACTGAAGTCGTACCACGTTTTGTCCCCTTCAGCGATGCACGATTAAAAGGAACTGGTACTGACAAAGACAGTGATTGTATTTTACGAGGATCTGTGCCCTCGTCAATGCAGTTGGACACTACAGAACCTGAAACATTGTTTGAAGATCACGCAGTGCCTGAAAAGGAACGATATAATCTGAGGCCAAAACCGAGGAACTGACTTAAACAAATTTGTGCGATTTTCCCCCCTCTTCCCATGAACTATTTTTGATTCCACAGCTCTCTCGCCCAGGGAACTAGCTCATTTTTGATTTTCGAACCGCCATCCGGTTCTGCTGCTAAGGCCGCGGTTGAAGTCTGAGGAGTGCAGCCGGGGACGCCTAGGTCAACGGTTCTGGTCAGTCTGAGGGAATCACCCCGGACTGGACAGAGCGCACATCTTGGCAGAAGCAACCTCCCACCGCGGGCAGCAACCAGAGGATGGAGTTTCCAGGGGTTGAGAGACCTGCTAGACACGTGACCTTTGAAAAGAAAATATGTACTATAATGGCAAGAAGACGAACTCTAGTGTTAAGCATCCTAATGTTGTGTAGTATTATAATGTTTTTGACTGGCTTTGCTCTGTCCATCTTTCGAGTTCCATTCATGCACAACACACAACTCGCACCTTCTCCCACTGATCCTACACACTCCTTTCACCCTCTACCTGAACACGAGTCTGCCACCAGCACCAGTCTATTATGAACACCTCGAACTGTTGGATATACGGACTCATGCCACACACTGCAGAGAAAGGCATCCCTTATTTTGTCCTGCCATTTAGTTATTTCGGTTCCCTGTGGGCTTTCCAGACTATGTTCCTGTATTCCCTTGAACCCTACATTCGAGGGGAGAACTCAAACAATAAGGCACTAGTGGCAGGGATCCGAAATATGAGTAGAGATATTGACACGGTTAGAGCAACTCCCAAGGATGAGTTTACCCCATACAGCAGGTGGAACATCACCAAGTATGGGATTTCCTTAAGTGAGAGCCAGAAATCAACGAAATCCTCTCCAGTCTGGATAGTACCCCACCGAGGTCACTTGTGTCTGCAAGGTATTGGCAGGGATCCCAAGGCACAGTTGGGGAAGAGCATATGAACGGAAACATATGTGTTTGCCTCCCGAACTTCCCCTCCATTCTTGGCGGCTAAAGGCACCTATTTCGTCTGCCATGACAAAGCCTATACATGGTTGCCCCCTGACTTCTCGGGCACATGTTTCATCTCGTTTCTGCTGCCACCCACCTACACGGCCGGGGCAGATTACCATCGGACAAGGATAGTTAGGGATGTCGTGAGTCAAGACGACACAGCGGGTCAGGAGTTTGGAGACTTCGCGAAGGGTTTTCTGCCATTTTGGGGGCCCATGGTGAACAGCAGGAACATTAGACAACTGACAAGAATAGTTGAATCCGCCGTGACTGAAACGGCCGGTGCCCTTAGCAACTTAACAGCTGAGCTTCAGTTGGATCGACTTATGACCCTTCAGAACCGGGTTGCCCTAGATGTCATACTTGCAGACCGTGGTGGTGTATGTAGAGTGATCCAATCTAGTTGCTGCATTTTTATCCCGATAGTGCTCCGACAGTGTACCAGGCCATCTCCAAATTACACAAAATATCTGATTCCCTTCACACAGAAAAAGGGGATTGGTCTCTGCTAGGGTGGTTCTGGGAACTGATCTCTGCCTGGGGATGGAAAACTCTGATCTTCATTGGGATGATCTTAGCCGTTCTGTTTATGTTCTGCCTGTTTGTGCAGTGCGCTCCTGCAATATGTGGCCTCTGCGCCACTTCATGTGTAAGGAAGCCTGTGTCAAGGGACGAATTGAGCAACAGAATGATGCTACAGCAGCATCTCCGTGAATTCATCAACACAGACTTGGACTCAGATTAGTGTGAGTTATTGCCTAATATGAGGGCAAAAGGAGGGCTGTGGTACTGCAAATTTGGACCCCGCTGTTTTACAGATATCGGGGTCCAACACTCGTGTCATAAAACATCATCGTACCATCACGAATTTGGTATCTACGAACCATTAATGATCAGGACATTATCCCTATGTATTTGCGTCACGATTGAGTGATGCTTACACCCCTAAATCGTAGTTTCCGCCCGAACCCTCGAACTCCATTTTGTAAACGGCATCCATCTTAGGACTTGCCCTCATATAAGTCAATTGATTAAAGCCGATCTGAAGGGCACGTCCTCTGTAGCTGACTTCCCCATGACCTGGCCGAAGCTGCCTCCACTGCCTCCAGCCAAGCCTGCTCGGGCAGCTCCTCGCCCAGTGGCCGAGCAAGATATCATCAAGGCACAACATGTCATAAACCATTCAATACATACAGACTATGTTTTTCACACACACACACACCCGTCCATGATTCTTGTTTATGACCCGTTTTATGATGGGAGGGTGCTCAACCTTATTGGCATTTCATCGATATCTGATGGGAGTTCTGGATTTGGCGGGGTAATCCATCACCAACTGGAAATCTGAAATATGTGCTGACCAGCATGACTTCGCTCTTTGTATTGTTACGAAAATATGTGTATAGCCATATAATAAACTCAAGAATTCTTGCCTACAGCTATTATTTATGTATATAAGGAGAAGGCTGGTTCTGTAAAAACGAACAGTCTCCTGAGAACTTACGGCCCGTGTTGTCGTACTTCTAGGACGCATGTTACTTGGTTGCAGCCAATAAAACTCGATCATTGACTTCACCTAGAAGACTCTGTGTTTCTGTAAGTCCAGAACAGGGAGAACTCAGAGGTCTTTGGGTGTGATCCCCTGGCACCACCGGGTCTCTAAAAACCCGGCACCTCAGTTCCACGTTACCTGAGGTGTACTAAGTCCATGTTCTGGTTTGTCTAAGCATTGGGAGTTTATGATGACCAATGAGACACTGTAGCTAGTCTGGTAGGGGATTTGTGGGTACTAAGGTGAGTTTTGGCACACCCTAATTCACTGAGGTTCCAAGCCTCTATGCACAGTTCTGTCTGAGCACGGAATCCCTGCGACACTGCGTTCCAAGAATATGGCAGCCTGCTCAGCAACCCCAAATAATTTTGCCTAATCTCTGCTGATGACGAATAATAATCCAGAAACACGTGTCCAGAGATGACCAGCACTAATCTGCACCCACCTGATGAAACACTCAAGACTTTCCAAGTGTACTCGCTTGTCGATCTGAACTGCATCTACCATGATGCCCAGGGGCGACTCTGCTGGGAGGTGAAGCAGTGTGCTCCCACACCAGTTTCAAACAACACGATATATTGCCAACATACAGTCAAAAATGTGATAATAAACACGAACATATATATACTACATCAAGCATATTGGCAGCAGAAAAAAGGCACATTAGAGAAACAGATCTAGAAGATTCACATAAATGCATGGCATCTTATTAATACAGAGCATAGCAGCACTTGACACCCTATATAAGGGGAATATATGTTCTATGCTTACCACAGTACTGATATTGATACTAGTCACATCCTCTATAGTCAGAGGAAATGGTGAAACACAGACCTGGTTACCAGCTAAGCCAAAAGGCTTTTTTACCTATGGGACGTGTAACATCTGTCCCTCGGGCAGGAATAGAACCCTGGATTTCAATTATAACACACCAAAGAGATATAAAATTGATTACTTCATGAATTGCAATGCTACACATGTGGTACACATTCTGGGCTGCAAATGTGGTACCAAATATGTTGGTAGCACTATTCGTTCCTTGAAGCTAAGGATACAGGAACATAGACGAGCTATTCGATCTAAAGATGACAGGTATCCAATAATTAACCACTGTACTAAAGAACAACCTGAGGATCTATCATTCTGCTTTCATGCCATTGATCATGTACCTGTGCCAACCAGGGGGGGGCAACAGGGAGTTGTTACTAAGACACAAGGAATCCAGGTGGATTTGTTGCTTGAGGGTGTCCAGTTTAGGCCATAATACAGATGGGGAGATGCACTATTTCCTCTAAAACTCCATAGAGGATATGACTAGTATCAATATCAGTTCTGGGGTAAGCATAGAACATATATTCCCCGTATTAGGGTGTCAAGTGCTGCTATGCTCTGTATTAATAAGATGCCATGTATTTATGTGAATCTTCTAGATCTGTTTCTCCAATGTGCCTTTTTTCTGCTGCCAATATGCTTGATGTTGTATATATATGTTTGTGTTTATTATGACATTTTTGACTGTATGTAGGCGATATATCGTTGTATTATTTGTTTGTTTTTTGTTATACTTTTCCTTATCTTCACTGATTCCCTCTTTTTAATTTATCTTTTATTAGCTTTGTTCTATTGATATATTGTTGTGGGTCATCCACATATATCTCTTTTTTTCTTAATGGTCATTACATATATCTGTACACACTCCCCAAGCACATATAAAGTGGGATCGGGCATTTGGCTTTGTTAACTATGTCCATAGTCTTGATTTTAGCTTTTCGTGAATATACGACGTCTGATAGTATACTTTCAGAAGGGTTGATACACTGTTTTTGGTGCCATAAACAATCGATTGTTAAGTAATTCAAACACGTTAATAATTATTAGCGAAAACATGCTACATTTTAGGTATGCATAGGCTTTGTAAAAACAAAAAGTGAGTGGCGTCTAACACACATGACTAGTGGCTTATTGCTACTAGTGCATGGCTCGTCATAAGGGTGAAGCTTAGCATAGATTGAATGAATGGACATTCTTCCGTGTATTGATTTATAATTCTAAATACCAGTGTAGTACCGGAAATGCCCGATGTATTTTATCTGGTTTAAATTTTCTAATAGGGGATCATGCTATAATCCACATAGTTTTGTTTTTCTTTGTCTATCACCCCTTTCTAATATGACGCCGGTGAGTAGCGTCTAAGACACAAGTGACTAGTGGCTTGACGCTGCTCCCGCATGGCCCGATGCAAATGTGAAGTCCGATATAGATATAATTATCGGACACTTTTTCGTGATTTGTACTAAAAAAATCATTTAGAATAACAGTGTGATATTAGATGTAGTGAAACATTTTGTTAAGCTTTAATCTAACTAATAGCCGATTACGCTGCCTTTCTCTAAGATTGGGTATTTGTAAATTACCCCAGTCCAAAATGGTGCGTGGGAATAATGTCGGGCACACGTGATTAGGGGACGACGCAATGCGAAAAGCCAGACATAGGGGTCCATTCGGATGTCGGAAGGATCGCCACCGGCATGCAGGTGGTGGCGATCCGTCCGCCATCTTTGCTCATCCACCACCTTTCTTCCCCCGCCATATAACAATGGCGGGGGGACCGTGGCAGAGGGGAAGACCGTCTGCCGCTTTTCCGCTGCGGTCGCCTTGCGACCGCGGCGGAAAAGGCCTGATATGGTGGCGGTGTCTATCAGACACCGCCAGCCATATTAGGATGGCCTGGGAGGAATGCCTTTGCATGGCGGAAATGCTGCCACGGAAAGGCATACGGTTCCTGCTTTGGGGGCCCGTTGCGGGCCCCCAGGGTGTAGGGGGGGTGGGTAGTGCACATGGGGGGTACCTATGGTACCCCCCTGCATTTCACAGCTCAACATTGCAGGCATTGTGCGGTGCCTGTCATGATGTGGTGTGAAATGCACAACACGCATTTTTCACATTGCGGCGGCCGGTGCTTTAAGCACCGTCCGCCGCAATGTTAAAAATGCGGGATGCACCCGCCACTGTGGTGGGTGCATCTTAATTGGGAGCACGGTTCCTCTGCCCTTGTGGCGGACGGTACCTGCCCCCGACAGGATGGCGGACGGACTTTGTCCGTCCGCCATCCTAATGGACCCCATATTTAGGAATCTCTCTTTATATTCTAGGAGAGACATGGCGCCCGGTTTGAATGGCCGGCTTCTAGGATCGCTTCCGTGTTACACAGGTAATTGACTCCCGCTGCTCTTAATCCGTTTTTGCCTTCATCCCGTAAGAGTTGTAGATCTTTGTCTCTTATTAGGGCAGTGCACGTTATTGTTTGGGGATTTGCATGTTAGGCGTCTATATATTACTCAGTGTATGTTCTTTGCATTTTTTTAATATATAGATCGCTCCAATACTGTACTGAATAATAATGTTGAGTGTCCACATGATGGGCCTCTTGGCTAAACTAGCAGTATATGTGATATGACTAGCATAATCAAATCAGGGCACTAAAACTACTTTTAGTTTGAGGTTTCATTAAGACTTTTTCCTAAATAGCAATTAGGAGGTTGATTGGGATTGTACGGTGGGCTATTACTTTGGTAACACCTTTGCAATCTACACGTTGGGGCAATTGTTACCCCTATGAATATATTTCTGGAGGTAAAGGCATTTTTTGCATCTTTGGTTTTAACTGTACTGGGAATAACATTTTAAGCATTTAAGTGGGGGCCAACCAATGATATAGACATCGGTCCTAGCCCTCTAAAAACGAGCTAGGCACCTCTAGCACTTTGATTCACTTTATTCGGTGCTCGGCTGCTGGCTTCATATATGTTGAAACGAAGCTCAAAAGTAGCTTATTGTTTTTAATATGAGCAGACACCCAGCAGCGAATAAAGTGGATCACAGTGCTAGAAGTGCCTAGCTCATTTTTAGAGGGCTAGAGCAGCGTATGTAGGGGTCCTAGCTCAGGGGTCAGGTTTTGATAAGTATTTGTAGTTTGTTTCACTATTTAGTTGAACACATTACCTGCACATTTGTTTTAGTGGGACGGTGCCGATGATGATAAGTGGAACATACTGATGAGTACCGGTCAGCAGTTCCCTGGTGGCTGTTCCCGTGAGGTCCCTTCCCACTTTTCACACATTTTCTTCACAACACTTTTTAAGTAGAGATGGTGTTTGGAATTGGTGTTGGAGACACAGACACAGACAGTATTTTAAGAAGAAGATAGGTACACCCGGTAAGTACTGCAGAAGCGTTGCATACTATAAGTATCCTCACCAGTAAGGGAGGCCGGTGATGTCCAAGATACCCTATCAGACATGGGGCAGGTTTCTGTTTATAAACTCCCTTCAGGATTGGCAACAGCGTAGGCTGGGAACCAGTGCCTTCAAGAGAGGGGCCGACTATTTCGACGTGATGGAGGGCAGCAGCTATGTTTTTATTTTTTCCTTTGAGCTCCCTCATCCCACTTTACAACCCCAACCCACCCCCGCCCACCCCACCTCTTTTTTTTTACATGAACCACACCTGGGTAGACCTGCATAGGTTGCTGTTTTAGAAAATAAGGTGCAATTCCAGAATGTAGTAGGGCAAATATTATTCTAGAGACTTTAGGAAAAATAAACATGGTTTTCAAAGATTTATCTCCTTCCTGGGGACCCTGCCACCACTGCCACCACCATCATCCAAGTTGCAGACTGCAAATCATTGGCTGTAGGAGGGAGAGAAGGAATCTGAAACCATTTTGTGTGCACATAAAATATAGAATTTAATATCCTTTTAGCATGCTCCTAAGGGTAAACTTAGTGCCAGGTTGCCTGGAAACTGCTGGCTGTGAAAACAGATGCCAAGCAGCAGCAACAGCTGAGCCGGAGTTCTGATGGAGTCCGGCCAAAAGCACAAATCAAGTCAGAGCAGTCCAGGGCGGATCTTGGCAACCTCCTCAATGACCACTCGCGATGACTATCTGCCTGCTAGGTCTGCAATCTCATGCTTCTAATGAACAACAACGCCCCTGGCTCCCCTAGCAAAGCTGTGGGAGTTAAGCTTGAGGGAGCTCTACTCTCTCAGTGAATCTCCGGGGGAAGCACTGCCCTTCCCAGCTCCCCATGAAGGTGGCAACTGCAGCTATGGTCATGGAGCGCTTGCAGATCAATGGAGTCCCGATCACCAACCCAGACACTGCTGCAACCTCTCCACCTCCGTTCAATTACCTAGCGCAGGCCGGTGTGCAAACACAATCAAATATGAGCAACTCTCAGAGTGACACAAAAAACTCCACAAAACAACAGGTAGTAAAGTCCCCCCCCCCCACCTCGAGGTCCTAAAATGTCCCAGAGGTGAGGTGAGGAGGAGTAGGTGGAGGTGAGGACACCCAGCTAAGTCAAAGAAAGAGCTTGAACTATACATGTGGGTGGGCACGAGCACAGACCAGTGGCAGGGAGAAGCATGATCCAGGCACTAGTCCTCGCTAGTGGTACAACAAGTGGATTGATCCAGTTGAAAAGTATGGAAGTCCAAGTTCAAAAACTTCCCTATTCAAAAATGATTATATTTGAGCTGAAAACCTCTTGGCGCTGTTCAAAGATGAGAATGTAGCTGCCACCATGGTACCACAGGTGAGATACTGGAAGCAGGTCACTCCCACTAATGCTCTTGAGGTTTCCCATTTTTGTGCGGAGATCTACAAACAGGACAAAGGTGTAATTCAATCCCATCCTTCAGGGCTCCTCCCAGGTCACCGACGGGAGGTCCAGCTGCCTCACTGCAAACAGTGAACCCCTGAGGAAGGGATTATAACAGCCCAACATGCATTGGGAAAAATATGATTAATGACTAATAGAGATCATCCATTAAGGATAAATTATGTATGGCTCATGCGACAGAAAAAAGCCTGGAAGGGCACATCTGCCGGATTAGAAACTGTTTATACATAATGTGCCTCAAATGTAACAGACGTAAAGAAGATGAACTTTGGACAATTTGGAGTAAAAATTAATTAAATATGGATAAATTGGTGGTATTTTTGTAAGGAAATTTCAAGGATGCTGTGTGTCTGGTCTTGGAGTGAAACTTCACTTCAGCTCTGCTGTGTACATTAGCACGTGGAACCAGGGAGGACCACAGTTCCGGGCTGCACGCAATAATCTCCAAAACTTAAGGAGACAAGCATAATTGACAAATTTGTAAACATAGGTGTGCACTTGTTATACTCTCTTTCTTACTGCAAACAGGCCAAAAATGTCATGTATTAGAGCATATTAAAGATGGTGAAAGATTTTTGCCACACTAAACCTGGACCCTGAGGGTTGTGGGTGTGTAGGGGAGTGCACTGTGCTAATCCTAAGTATCCCCCCATTATTGCACTAAAATTCAGTTGGTAGCAGACCCTGTACCCACAACAAATTTGGGACAGAAACGTCTGGTAGGACAAAGGCAGGGTCCTAATGCACCAAAGCAGGAAATACCACAAGAATTGTCCTGGCATGCTGTTTCCCTGTAAGTGATGCATGCGGCTCAAACAGATTGGTCAGGCAGGATTGGTCGATATCAACCCACTAGGGGAACCTAGGGGCATATTAGCAAGAACCTCGTTAAAATTATTGCCGTTTTAGCGGCAGAAAACTGCCGCTAAAAAGGCAATAATGAGCTTGCTAATATGCGTTATAGAATTCCAATTCAAGCCCAGGTTAGATGTCCTGCACATCTAACCTGGGCTTCTATTGGAATTCTATACCGCATATTTGCAAGCTCATTATTGCCGTTTTAGCGGCAGTTTCCTGCCGCTAAAATGGAGATAATTTTAACGAGGTTCTGGCTAATATGCCCCACATTGTGTAGTTTCTGGCAGAAATTTCATTACTCGTTCACACTTTATTCAGGGCTGAGGACATGCTCGGAGGTAACAGAGGCTAGTATGAATTATCGTTCTGATATTTCAGGAAGGTAACAGGGTAACTTTCTAAAATGTATTTATCCTTAATATTTACTAACATCCAACTCCACCATTGTATTTGATTGTTAAAGCCTATATACAAATCGTGGTTTTATTATTTTTGTAGCTGGTACCATCCCAGAGTTAGCAGTATTAGATTTTTGTTACAGTGGAAATAGCTTTTTGGGTCTTGTCACTGAAGTCCATAATAACGTTCTATCTGTCCCACATTTACATACGGTGCACGTTGTTGTTGTGCGTTTCCAAGCCTACTTTCGGTGACTTACTAATATTTAAAAGAGAGGTCTTCCATGTCAAAAAGGATTATTTTGACCAATTTAACTGTTTTAAAGTAGAGCACAGGCACTTTACTCCTGGTTAACAGGGGTATTGTGCACAGGGACCTAAAGCTCGCATAAAAAATTCTCAGAAAAAGACAAAAAAACTGGGGTGATGAAACAAAAGAGACAGATATCCTACAATCACTGATCAACGTTGCAAATAACAGTTGCTCAAAGTAAGGCTTTGGTATAGTTCCAAACACTTGGGGCCTCATTTGTGAAAAGTGACACATCGCTGCGTGAAAACAGCGATGCGTCACTTTTCACTGCGCACTCCTTGCAACACCAATGATGCGTCATATTTAATGTATGACGCATCATGTCGCAAGGACTTACAGATACATCAGTATTTCTGACGCATCTGTAAGCGCAAAAGTGACGCATTGCTGGAGTGTGTCACAAAAGTGACGCATCTCCAGCAATGCGTCCTTTCACATGGGGAAAGCCCCATGTGAAAGGGCTTGCGTCAGACTTACGCCTGCTGTGAGGCAGGCGCAAGATTTTGACGCAACAGCATCCTAAAAGTGACGCAGTGAAATCTCATAGATTTCACTGCGTCACTATTACGAGGCTTTTTGCGGGGGAACGCCCCCTCTGCATACATTATACCTGACGCAGGTATAATGTGGCGCAGGGGTTTAAAAAGTGACGCATCTACCTAGATGCGTCACTTTTTAAATATGGCGCAACAAGGCGCATGTTTTACGCCGCAGATGCGTCACAAAAAGTGACGCATCCGCAGTGCAAAACTGACGCAAGGCCTCATAAATAAGGGCCCAAATGTTTTTGATCTATCCTACATCATTCGCTGTCTAGCAAGAGACATTGTCATTCCACAAGACACACAAACACCACACAACATGCACATACATTCAGATACACAAAGGGGGTTTTGGACACACATTTTCAGCTGCATGCTACTGTGGTTCAGCTTTATTCATTGCATGGCGTTTGGTGAATGTGAACAGACACATTGGTATTAATTCCTTCTTTATTTTGTTTTTTACCCAGAGGGCTTCATCCCCTGCACTTACCTCCCTTATACCCACTGATGCTCCCTGGTGTTTTCAAAACCTTCTCTGTCCTGCTCCCTGGGTATTGTTCTTTGCCCTAACAGCTTTTAAGTGCTATGTAGCCTCTTTCTTTCTTTTTTTCTCTTGCACACTTACTTTTTTTATTTACATTTACTGAAAATGCCATTGTCATGTTGGAAAAATAACTAGAAAAATAGACAAAATAGCCACCAATGAGTCACAACACATGCATTGTGCACATGTGAGCCCACAGTGGCTATTTTGGATTATTTACCCCCAGCATGCAGTGGCTAAACTATGGAAAAAAGGGATAAAAGTGCAGCAGCTGAAGCAGCAGTGCTGAACATTACACAGATGGGAATCACCACAGTTGTCCCTGAAATTATTTTAAATGTCGCCTCTCATTTCTATGGCCCTTGAATATCTGCATCAACAGTGAACTCCCCTGTGACTTGCAATATCCCTATAGAGTGTTCTTTTCTCTAATCCAATTATATTCTGCATCTCCAGGCAACCAGAAAGGCACTGCTTACCTTGCCTGTGCTCCACATGGCTCTGCTTTGAGTGCACCACTGCATCCTCACTCAAGGAAGAGAGTTTTGCATCAGAGAAGGACAGTGACTTTCCATCAGAGATGTTGGTCATCTTCTCATCCAAGGTCTCTCCTAGGCGTAAACAAATCCTCTGTGGATGGATGCTCATAGGTAAGAGAAATTGGAACTGCTATAGATTAGCAATATCTGCATTTAATATGAGAGATAATGTATGTGACTATACCATCTTGGTGCTGCCAGCTGTACCAGTAATACACCACTCCAGTGCTGCCAGGTGTACCTGTAGCTATCTTACATCATTGGGTATAACTTATTATTAAGCAATAGTTCACATTAATACTTGCAACCATGTATGTGTTGAGGAATTAGATGCCAAAAATAGATTCTAATCTGTTGACAGCATAAGGGGGCTGCTAATTTTTCGTGTACTTTCAGTGACTAGAATTGCCAATTACATGGATGATTGATAAGCATTGAGCAAAACTGAGGAGAGCATGCAGTATAATTGTCGAAGACTGGAAAGAAAATTCATATTTTAGTAAGATATTTGTTTCCATACATTTAGTCTAGCTTTCTAGTTAAGATGAAGTTTGTTGTTTGTTAATGCATCTAACTTCTAACTTTCCAATGTAATGGAACTATTTTTTTCAGAAATGTTTTATAATTTGAAGGATTTCTAGCAATACATTTACAAAGTATTTTAGTAGTTCTTTCTTGCCATTTATAACTAATGCTACTATATTTTTGACCCCGCATTGACAATGAAATCAGACACCTACAGTCCAGTCCACAGATGCCGGAGTGTACTGAATCATTGGCCTGAGGGTCCAATATTTATACCTGGTGCTAGCTTTGAAGTGGGAGAAACGTCTAGACATACTCACCACATCTGGTTCTGGAATTTCTATACCTCCCCTTTCTAGGCTATTTACAGTGACGACAGCCTGATCTCAAGTTCTTTGTAAGTGCGCTGAGGCAGCTCCTTTGAAATGTAACTGGGACATAGAACAGCTCCGTCCTTCACATCCTGCCAGGATGGCCCATCCTGACAACTTCTAGTCCTCTTACGTCTCACTGTCTGGGAGAATGAACACAATGGCCAACTGCCATCTACGCCTTGTCATGGGACCCAGGGTACAGCATGCAGATACCAAACGGTTAGGACAAAAAAATGCCAACTTTCAGATAATTTAAAGTATACAAAAAAGTGATTGAATGCTTAAATTAATCTCAGTCACTGGGAATTACCCGAGGTTGCATAATAATCCATTGTTAATTTGTACCACAAGTCACCTAAATTCAGACCAAGCTGTATGCAAATCAGTCTTGACACTGCTCTAATTGGAATAGTTCAACCCATACGGCCAAGCCAGGTCCTCCCAGTACCAGGACACAAGCATCCAGGACCAGGTTTGCCCTTGTTGTGAGCTCATCAGCCAGGGAAAGATTTGGTTCAAGTGACAGTGTGCACTGCATCCACACCTCGGCATTCCTGTCCCACTTAGGGTAACATTCTAAAGTGAAAAAAAAGTGATGGATGGATTGCTTGAGCCACTGGTAATTACTCGGGCTGCATCCCAGTCTGTTGTTACTTTGCATTTTGAGGTGGCATGGTGTGCAAAAATAAAGATGGACTGTTAGGCGGCCCAAGTCAGCAGCTATCCATGCAGAGCCCTTTTTGCGTCAGGCTATCCGTGTGCAATTACCAGGCTGTGCGTCACAGTAGTATCAAATGCAAGGGCACACTTATTCACGTGTAACCAGCCCAGTGCCCGCACACCTAGCTGCTCCACAGTGGCCTTATCTTAAAAGGCAGACACCAGTGGGTAACATGCTCATATCAATTATTGTGAATGGGAATCAGATAGTGAGACTCACCTAAACTAAAGGTGCAAAAACGATGTGATCAAAAGTGAAAATTCCTGCCGACTAAATGGGTGGAATCCATTTGCAACATATGCAGCTTTCAGCTGAAACTAGGGGAATAACTAACCATTGCTCATGGGTACTCTTGCCTAGTCATCTGTAACTAGTGGCAATGGGTTCTGACCATTTGCTGGTTTTCTGCCCCCACAGAGTTCTTACGTTGGCATTCCAACACCAACATCACCCACCTAAATCAGCAATAAGAACACTTCCCTCCACAGGGAACCTAGACTGCACTAATAACCCTCCTGGTGCTATGTCTGATGTATCCCTAGGATTTTAGGAGCCTACATGGCCAGAGAAGTTCTAGGCAAACCCTTGCCCGGAGTCATGAAACATTGCTCCTACCACGCTCTTCCTGGCAAGAGTAAGTGCCTCTACTCTGAAGCCCTCACTAAAACATGTCCCCTGGGTCACCTGCTGTTCTCCTTAAGGAGAATACACAGCCCACTAACTTTACTAATGCAGGTCACTACACCCTAAAAATGAAGACACAGGTCCTTCACTGGACCCGTCGACCCTCACCCACAGCAGTTACACAAGGGTCTATAGCTGCCACCATCCTTGCAGAATAACTGTGCCTTCTAAGGAAACAACAGCCCACTCAACAGGCAGTACTCCCCTGACAGAGTCAGCTCAGGGTTTTCCAGCCACAGAACCACCCCAGGAACCCTAACCAACCTGTCCTTTGTGAGAAGAGGGTTCATGTCCCCCACTTGTGCTCTCACAAGCCCCACCGGGTCAACTGGATGTGCCAGTGGGCTCTGTATAGGTCATGCCTCACCCATGCCCAAATTTGAGCGACTTCCCAGCCTCTAAGCAGTCAAGCTGAAAATCAACAAGGGACCCTGAAGATCCCCCAGTGAAATGTGAAATGTGAAATGTCACACTGAAAGCACACAGTGCCTCCCTCCACTTCACTCAGCTGAGCGGCCGCCCTTACCTGCTGTGTCCATGCCTGGCAAACCAGGACTTCCGAGGAGCCTTATGGTCAAACCCTATGACTGGTACACCTAACGTGCACCAGGCAGCAGTCTGCTAAAGAGCCTCTGCAGTCTGCCCTTCTGACAGCTCAGAGTGGAAGTCCCAACAATTAATGTCTAGCACCAAGCTGTACTCATGCAAAAGGTCCCTTTACTCAGAATGGCACCACCCTGTCACCTAGTTGTGCCACTGCGGGCACACCTGCCATCTATACCATCATGCCGATGGCTGTATCCTCCAGCAAAACCAATATCTGGCAAGCCAGGACTTCAAGGGGACTCAGTGATGCACATCAAGACCACTACACCTAAAATGAATGAGGCAGAAGTCTGCCACGGAAGACCCTCTGCAGCTTGGCCTTCTGACAGCTCGGACAATCTCTAACAGACATGCTTCCCTCCCTCCGGATTGATGCTCTGGGTCCTCTCTAAGATTCTGCACCAACTGCCCACATGGCTAGGTCTTGGTTGCACCTCCACATCCTCCATCTACATAGCCTCTGTCCCCTGTCCTGGGGTCTGATCTCACAGGATCTACCTGATGGTACACCAGGCTGGGCATTAGACTTTTCAGTGGGCATTGCCACAGCCATCACTTCAAGTTCTGGGTAAAAACTGTCTCTAGGTTGGCATCCTTCACTGTACTTGGGCAATCGACACTCAACGCTGATAATTTAGGATCCACCACTAACCCATCCATGGAATATAGTGAATCTTCAACCTCTCTCATGTCTCCTCAGGTGAAGCCAGTGGACAACCTAGAGAAACTAGGGCACTCACTACCCACCCTATGTCTCCTTAATGGCTATCAATACAACTCTTACCTCAGGAACAATCCCCTTACTCGGCCACCCACCACTATCGGCCACTCTTGGGCCATTCTGGGACAACTCCCCCTCTCCAACAGATAACCTATGGAGACAATGGGAACCAAATCTCTTTGTTGCACCACCCAACACCACTGGAGAATTTCTCAGGAACCACCCTATCCTCATGGTTGGACCTCCTAGGGGTTGCCACTGTCACCTGGGTACTCTCCCGTCCTGGTAGAGGGACCTACAATTACATAGATAAGGATAAGGTGTTCTTTTCTAGTAAATCTGGGTAGAAGACCGACAGAGTGCTTACACAAATGGGAAAAGAGTTGTGTAGTTCCTAGGAATCCCCCAGGACCTGACGTTTTGGATAGCCTAAACTGAGGGCTTGGTGGCCCAACTGCATCCTGACACCGCCACAGGATATGTCAGCCATTAGACCAGCTAGCTCTACAGTGCCAATACACCCCCCTGTATTCTTCATTGATTTAGGTAGTCTCTGGCAACCACTAAACATGGCAACCCTGATTTCTCAGGGATCGTGTAGAACAATACAGTATGTTTCACTCAGAAAATACATAGGTTGGCAATTAGGACATTTCAATATGAATGTATTGGTCCAGCGACAGCCTCGTGTAAAACATATGTGCTGCGACAATTAGGAGACAGAAGCATACGAAAGAGATTGCTAGTACCAATTTAGTAAATAGTAGATACATTTCTACCATAGTGCTAATAAGATGAACAGAAGCAGTACAGATAAAAACAGTAGCACTTGCTTATTCCTAAAATGCACCCTAAATAATTTTGCTAAAATTTACCTAGCCTAACCAGGATGTATTGGTGTATGTGTAGATAGCCATGTGTATCTGTTGCCAAGAAACCCCTACGGAAGAACTAGCCCCCTCACCTGATGCTTGGAAATGCAGGACCCCATCTCTGCTTCAAGGATGACAGCCAAAAGGGATGCCAGACTGCTGCGTGTCGGAGATTCAGCATGCAGGACCCTTGTCTCAGCTTGGAAGGAATTCTCCTCTAATTTGTCAGGGGGGAGTGAGGTTCTTTTATACTAAAGTGGTCACTCCAGGTTTTTTTCTAAAATCGATATGTTTTAAAAAGAATTATGGGCGAAAACAATGATAAATGTTTTGAAAGCAATCACCAGTGCTTTTCCAAACAAATGTGATCATGCACAGCTGGCTGTTGGCAAAGGATGAAAAAAGTGGGGTGCCTGGGGACATGTTTATGTACGTCAGGTGCAGAAATTGTGATATAGTACCAAGAGCCTAGTGTCGAAGAGACAGGAGCAAGCTGATCCAGCAGTAATTTCACAGTAATTTCTCAATGCAAAACCTCATTTACCTCTATTTTACAGCTGAAAAGGTGTTTAGACCCTTGACATCATGTATTACCTCCAGGAGACTTTACATAAACATGAAAAATCAAAACAAAAATAATATTTAAGCCAATAAAGAGAGTTGGTGAGTATTTTAAAGGGTTTTATGTTCTAGTTCAGACTTTTTTGACACCAACATTTTAAAAGTGTATGATACTTTTACAGATCCCCAGCCGACATTAATGGATGAGGTGGGAGCTTCTGAGCTTCCCACTACCCCCTTAAACCAATTTCAGCCTATCACCCTCTCCGAGGCAGTAAAAGAAATACACAAATGTAAATCTGGAGCTCCTGATGATCCTTGCCCACCTAAACTATGGAAATTAATGTCTGAAGCAATCGCAGTTCCCCTCTTACACATATGGAACACGTCCATTGCAACGGGCACGTTTCCGGACTGTTGGAAACAGGCCACGCTTCTTCCGCTGAAAAAAAAACCTCAAGGTGTACCGGATGACCTGAGCAATCTCCGACCCATTTCTCTCCTTGCAGCCCCCGGTAAAATGCTTGAAAAACTGATCCAACGGCAGTTAAATAATTTTATTGAAGAAAGCGGTGCCCTACATGAAACTCAATCTGGCTTTAGAGCCGGCTTCAGCACTGAGACGGCCCTCATCGAGGTTGCCGAGTCTATCAGGTGGTCCTTAGATTCAGGGGCATCAGCTATGCTGGTGCTCCTGGATCTATCAGCTGCTTTCGATACTGTAGATCACAGCAGACTGTTGACCCGACTTAAGGACATTGGCCTTGGAGACAAGGCACTTAACTGGCTACTCTCCTACCTCACCAATCGCTCCCATAAAGTGGCCCTGGGTCCCTTCTCTTCTGGACCAAAAAACCTTTGGTGTGGCGTCCCACAGGGGTCGGCACTCAGCCCCCTGTTGTTCAATGTCTATTTGGCCCCGCTTTTCACCTTGATTGCCAAATGGGGGGACAAGGCAATATCCTATGCGGACGACACTCAATTAGTCTTCCCATATTCAGACACGTCTGAGGCAGCCTTCAGCACAATCAGGGGTTGTCTTCAAGACGTAGCCAAATGGATGAACACCAACAAGCTCAAAATGAATGCGAGCAAAACGGAGGTGCTATTCTTCGGTAATCTCAAACATCCCCCCCCCGGATCTGTGGTGGCCAACGGAAATGGGCCCTGCCCCATCTCCCGGAACCCATGCAAAAAATCTCGGAGTAAAATGGGATGAGAACCTGTCTTTCTTGCCGCATATACAACAGCTCACCGCTGACTGCCTGCATAAACTCAGAAATTTGCGGAAACTTCTGCCCCTGCTACCAGTCGAATGTCGAAAAACGGTCGTTCACGCAACAATCACATCTCGACTCGACTACTCTAATGGCCTCTATCTTGGTCTACCCAAATATGCGGTGCAACGCTTACAGATCGTGCAGAATGCGGCTGCGAGATTGATAAAACGTGTCCCTTTTAGGCAGCACATCTCTCCGCATCTGCACGAGCTGCATTGGCTGCCAGTGGCAAGCAGAGTTAAGTTCAAAGTGCTGACCCTGGCTTTCAGAGCACTAAAAGGCACGTGTCCCAATTATCTAAAACTCCGACTCCCTCGCTACCACCAAAAACGAGAGCTGCGCTCAAACTCCTTGCTCAAGCTTACGGTTCCGCGCGTGAGGAAAGCTAGACTTGGAGGCAGATCCTTTTCGGCCGGCACGGCGAAACTTTGGAATACTTTGCCACCTGCCATCCAATCTGCCACCTCAGAAGCCAGCTTTAGGAAACTCCTAAAAACATGGCTTTTTACTCAATAATCGTGCTCTTTCTCCTGACTACTCACTCTTGCTGTAGGACTCTCTAGCGCCGGGACACCTCCCCAGAGGTAGCTGATCGCGCTAAACAAGCTTCTGTATTATTATTATTATTATTAGTTAAAAGTTAAGGTTCTCTGAACCCTTTATTCATTAGTCAAATATCTATCAGGTTACAGAATTTGGAAAACAGGAATATATAATGAATACAGAGCATAGTATAGGTTGCATACAAAGCATTCTATGAAAGAAGGGAATGAGGCAATCAAATGTCAATCAGAATTCTTAAAAAAAAGTTCAGGAAAATATGATTCAAGCGTGAATTATTCAAGGCTGATTAATAATTGACAAAATCTCCCATTCAGAGAAATAAAGACACAAGACAATACATCTTTTCAAAACGAATTTATTAGTCAAAGCATGAACTTAGAGTTTTAGCATCTAAATCTAAACCTGTTCTGTCCAGCTCCACTCTTTGCCCTGGTCTGTTCAATATGAGAGAGGCTGCTTCACAAGGAGCGAGACAGCCGGCCCTTCACAAGACCAAAGAGGAATGTGGTCTGCCTTGCCAAATATATGACGTGCAAAGACTTCTCTGAAAAAATATGAGCAGAAACCCCCACCTCCCTCTATCTCTCTCGGGAGCAATCTCATCCCAGACTGTACCCTCGACGTTCACGTACCTAACCCATATGATGTCTGATCTCATCTGCTTCTTCTCTTCTTCTCCCTCTCAGACATAGGCCCTGTGAGGCTCAAGGCTTAAAAAGTGAGCAAACACACCCCCTAAGAGGTCACTATTTATACTCTAATTCTTCGCTGACTATACTAATAATGTTGCAGTTATCAGTAAAGCTTGTAACTTGATTAGTTAGCATAGATGACATGAGGGTCTCAGCATCCTGTTCTCATTGGCAAATCCAACCCATACCAGTTTTAACAAAGGAAGCGTTAATGCTTAATACAGTCTTCTGTTTCACAATCAATAATTATAAAAATGTGCAACATTAAGCCAAAAAAATGTATCAGTCCATTTCCAATCCATATCAGTTTTAACAAAGGAAGTGTTAATGCTAATACAGTCTTATGTTTCATCAGCAATAATTAAAAAATATGCAACATTAAGGCAGAAATATATCAGTCCATTTCCTCCTTCCTTTCACATCGCATGCTGGAATGATTACTTTCCACAACACTGGTACACTGGCACGAAAACAAGAATGTACAGTTCACAGTGGCCTTGACTCCTTTGGCTCTTTACTTGAGGCAAGCTGGTTCTGCGCATGCGTCTCTTATTCAGCACAATTGCCAGCCAGGCTGGATTCCCAGGCAGCCATTTTATGGCGGGCCCATAAACATAAACAAACACAAAGAGTATTAATTTATGACATTTAACCCATTTTGTTTACCTCCCCATATTTATACCATCTATTAGTTATTACCTTGGAAAAGCTATTAGTTTAAAGCAGCTTTTCTATCATTCAGGCAAACATGCAAAAAAAGTACAATGTACAATACACACAGCATAATCATGCTCTAATGCAAATTTTCAAAGTGCACACGGGTAATACATACTCAGCTCTAATGTTTTAGACAGCTTTTTATGCAAAATGCGTTTGCCCCGTGCAGTGTTGGTGCATGGTTAATTAATAGACAATATAAGAAGATGTGTTATGAACTGAATATGCATTGTCTAAATATGCAACACATCCAAAGTCTCTTAAGACAGGAACAGGGAGTGTAGATTACAAGGAAAATGAGCTGGGAAGAAAGAACACATTCCATGAATATTTTCAAAGCCAAAAAGGTCACTGAAATCACAAGTTTTCTCTACACTGCACAAACACATGTTATTTTGGCACAATCATTTCAGACTGACTAGGCCTCATTTAATGTCTTTCACGTTGCTTGCACCAAAAGTGCCCCTTTTAAAAGCATTGACTAGGCCTCAATTCATATTTCATGTGCCATGTGTTTCCCACTTGCACCAAAATCTGCGTAATTTTAAATGCAGTCTGTCTGAAGCACAATAATAAAGCAATGCCTGACTCCAGATGAAATCTGAGCTACATCACCAGCACCCAGAGTAATGATGTTACACCTGCAGCCAGTGTAGTGAGGTCACACCGGCACCCATTGCAATGATGTCATAACTGGCAGCCAGTGCAGTGAAGTCACACCGTAGGCCAGTATAGTAATGTCATACCTGCAGCCATTGTATGATGTCACACCGGCAGCCAATGCATGATGTCACACCGGCAGCCAGAGTTGTGATGTAACACCATTAGCCATTGCAGTGATGTCACCCGCCAGCCAGTGTAGTGATGTCACACCAACAACCAGTGTGACGATGTCACACTAGCAGCCATTGTAGTGATTTCACACCGGCTGCCAGTGCAGTGATGATAAAATGGCAGCCAGTGTAGTGATATTACCCGGCAGCCAGTGTAGTGATGTCACACCAGAGGCCAGTGTATTGATGTCACACCGGCAGCCAGTGTAGTGATGTCAAAGCAGCAACCAGAGTAATAATGTGACAGCGGAAGCCATTGCAGTGGTTTCAAACCAGCAGCCAGTGTAGTGATGTCACACTGTAGTTATGGCACTGCGTCAGCCAGTGTATTGATATCTACTCCGGCAGCCAATGCAGTGATGCCACACCAACAACTAGTGTGACATTGTCACACCGGCAGCCAGTGTAGTGATGTCCCAGCAGCCTTCAGAGAAATAATTTGACACCGGCAGCCATTGAAGTGATTTCAAACCAGGAGCCAGTGTAGTGATTTCACACCAACAACCAGTGAGGCGATGTCACACTAGCAGCCATCGTAGTGATTTCACACTGGCAGCCAGTGCAGTGATATCGCCTGGCTGCCAGTGCAGTGACTTCACACCAACAGCCAGTGCAGTGATGTGACACCGGCAGCCATTGCAGTGATATGACACTGGCAGCCAGTTCAGTGATGTCACCCAGCAGCCAGTGTAGTGATGCCAGATCAGCAGTCAGTGTAGTGCTGTCAAACCGGCACCCAGTGTAGTGATGTGACTACGGGAACCAGGGTAATTATTTGACTACGGCGGCCAGTGTAGTGATGTCACACCGGCACCCAGTTTTGTGATGTCACAATGGCAGCCAGTGTAATGTATCACAATGGTGGCCAGTATAGTATTGTCATACCATAAGCCACATTATAATGTCATACCAGCAGCCAGTGTAATGATGTCACACCAGTAACAATTGGAGTGATGTCACACCAGCAGCCATTGCAGTGATTTCTCAACAGCAGCCAGTGTATTGATGTCACACCGGCTGCCAGTGTGTTGATGTCACAACGGCAGCCAATGCCACACAAACAACCAGTGTGACGATGTCACCCAGCAGCTTGTTAAGTGATGTCACACTGGCAGCCAGTGTAGCAATGTCACCCGGCAGCCAGTGTATTGATTTCACACTGGCACTCAATGTAGTGATGTCACTCAGCAGCCAGTGTAGTGATGTCACTCCGGCAGCCAGTGTAGTGATGTCACACCAGCAGCCAGTGCAGTGGTGTCAGATCAGATGTTAGTGTAGTGATGTCAAACCGGCACCCAGTGTATTAATGTCACACCGACACCCAGTGTAGTGATGTCACACCAACAACCAGTGTACTGATTTAACACCAGCAGCCAGTGTAGTGATATCACACCAGCAGTCAGTGCAGTGGTGTCAACAGGCAGTCGGTGTAGTGATGTCATACCGACAGCCAGTATAGTGATGTCACACCAGCAGCCATTGTAGGATGTCACACTGGCAGCCAGTGTAGTGATGTCACACCGGCAACCAGTGTAATTATTTGACTCCCGCTGCCATTGCAGTGAAATTACACTGGCAGCCAGTGTAGTGATGTCACACTGGAACCCAGTATAGTGATGTCACAATTGCAGCCAGTGTAATGATATCCCACTGGTAGTCAGTATAGTAATGTCATGCCCACAGCCAGTGTATGATGTTATACCGGCAGCCAGTGTTGTGATATTACATCAGCAGCAATTGTAGTGATTTCTCACCAGCAGCCAGTGTATTGATGTCACACTGGCAGCCAGTGTATTCATGTCACACCGGGAGCCAGTGTAGTGATATCACCAGGCAGCCAGTGTAGTTATGTCACACTGGCAGCCATTGCAGTGATTTCAAACCAGCAGCCATTGTAGTGATTTTACACCGGCAGCAAGTGTAGCGATGTCACCCGGCAGCTAGTTTAGTGATGACACACCAGCAGCTAGTTTAGTCATGTCACACCGGCAGCCAGTGGATCTATGTCACCCGGCAGCTAGTGTAGTGATGTCACACTGGCAGCCAGTGTAGTGATGTCACACCAGCAGTCAGTGTAGTGGTGTCACTAGGCAGCTGGTGAAGTGACGCCATACTGGCTGCCAGGGTACTGATGTCACTCGGCAGCCAGTGTAGGGATGTCACACTGGCACCCCGGATAGTGATGTCAGAGCAGCAGTCAGTGTAGTGATTTCACAACGGCAACCAGGGTAATGATTTGACACCGGCAGCCGTTGCAGTGAAATTACACTGGCAGCCAGTGTAGTGATGTCACACCGGCACCCAGTATAGTGATGTCACAATGGCAGCCAGTGTAACGATATCACACAGGTGGCCAGTATAGTAATGTCATACCAGCAGCCAGTGTTGTGATGTTATACCGGCAGCCAGTGTTGTAATGTCATACCAGTACCAAATGTAGTGATGTTTTTCCTTACCTCAGCGTCCAGGGAGTATTATTCACAGTTAGCGTAATAAGAAAAGAAAACATGGAAAGTGGAACCCTAATTTCCATTGTGTTCCTGGCACTGATTTTGCCACCTCTGAAGCCATAGGTCACAAAGGCAGTGCCAGCAGTTGCAAGGGGCTAGCCAGGGGTCACAGCTGCAACCACTGGCTACCCCAAATGACGTCCATGCTTTGCACCTTCAGCAAACTCCTAAAGGCCCACCTCTTTTAATAACACCTAAATTAGTACCTTTTGCAGAGAACAGTCCGCCTGATGTCGGCTTGCACTGATATGTTACAATACCATCGTCCCTGTGTCTCTCAAACTTCCCTTTTGAATTACCTTTTACTTACCTTCTAATTGAAATGTAGACTTACATGTTGTGCTTTATGTAAAGCGCCCTATCATGGGGCCTGGTAGCTCCATTAATGATCTAAATAATCAGTAAAATAAATTATAGTGGCTGAAACTCACTTTTCACATAAAATGCCAATTGTAGGTGTAGGTATGTTTTTTCAGTTCAAGGATATAATGCTTCATCCTTCTCTTATATCCTCAGCCGCAGGGTAGCCACAACACAGCTAAATGTTTTGTAAAATGCACGCTTTGCATTATGGATCGAAACAAAGTTCATTGTAGTTAATTGACAAGTGGGCAAAGCAAAAGAGGACGTGCCTTGTACTTATGACATATACATTACTGTAACTGTAATAGATGCAAGGGCATGATGCACAAAACTTTTTTTTGAAAGGCGCCTAGCGAGAAATTGTCCACAAACGTAAAAATAAATGAGAGATAATATTACAAAGAGAGCTACAAGAGGGGGTAACGTCTGCATCAAGGAGAATGGAGAAGGGATACTTTAACCTTTTAACCTTTAGATTAAGCATGGGCGAATTTTGCGAATCTCGCGTTCGCGAATTTTGCGGATTTGCGAACTCGCAATTCGCAAAATCCGCAAATTCTCGCGAATTTTTTTTTTTGTGTTCGCGCGGGTTTCTGCCAGTTCGCGAGGGTTTTGTACAATTTCGCAAACGCGAACTTACCTGTCGGGTCGCAAGTTTTGCGAACTTGTTGTTTCTACGTGTCCAGCCTGTTTGGGACACTCTTCTTCATCACTGCCACTCTCTGTCACCACTGCCACTCTCTGACTACTCATGCCACCCTCAGGCCCACCTATGCCACCCTCTGTTTCATCACAGCACCCTCTGGTTGTCCAGTCAGTGTACATTATTGTGGCAAAGCAAAGCACACCTTCCCTGCCTCAAGTGACCTGAATTAATTTGAAGCTGAATAATGTGTCACAAAATATTTTTTTAGCTGGCACCTGCTTCCTTAGTGCTTCCTGATTAGTGATCTTTTGCACTTGCTAAGTGCTTTCATTGTTGCAAAATTAGTTACAACACCTGCCCTGCCCCAACTGACAATAATGAATTAGGGGCTGATTAATGGATTTGAACTTCCAGCCTGGCTCCTGCTTGTCTCCCTTAGCTGTAATTCAGGACCTTTGTGGCATATGTGTAACTATTCTGAGGTTCAGAGCAGGGTCACATAATAGTTGCAAGTAGGCAACTGAACTCTGGAGGGGCCCCTCAGGAAGCACTACAGGAAATGGCTACTAATGATGAGCCTGAACTTTTGAACCTGGTAAGTAGTTTCAGTTTTGCTAAGATCGTATTTCTGCAATTTAGCGCTTATTCGCGGGGAGCGAAGTTGTACTGGGAAGCCGCGAACTCACGCGAACAGTGCGAGCAAGCCATAAAATCCGCTGCTCGCGGATTTGCGGATTTTGCGGGAGATTCATGAATCTCGCGGATTGCGGATTTACCGAAAATCCGCAAAATCCGCGAGCGAAACGGATTTTCCGCCCATGCTTACTTTAGATCCTTTTCTAAGAAACATAGCCGGTACCAACCATGAGCCCACAGATACAAGGAAGTAATTTCCCTGTTTTGACCAACCACAAAAAATATATATATATTGCATTTTCCAAATTTCGCGGGCAGTTTTGTAAAAATCGCGGACTTTTGACAAAACTGCAGACTTTACGATTTTTTTACAAATCGCGAAATCGCTAAATCCTGGAGGGTATGACCTCTGCCATGAATGCCCTGGTATATGGTTAGTTGGTGTGCACCTCTGCCATGAATGCCCTGGTATATGGTTATTTGGTGGGTACCTCTGCCATGAATGCCCTGGTATATGGTTAGTTGGTGTGCACCTCTGCCATGAATGCCCTGGTATATGGTTAGTAGGTGTGCATCTCTGCCATGAATGCCCCTGTGTATGGTTAGTAGGTGTCCACCTCTGTCTTGAAAGCCCCTCTGTATGATTAGTAGGTGTGTACTTCTGCTATGAATGCCATCATGTATGGTTCGAAGGTGTGCACCGCTGTCATGAATGCCCCTGTGTATGGTTAGTAGGTGCCCATCTCTGTCATGAATTCCCCGTTTATGGTTAGTAGGTGTGTACCTCTGCCATGAATGCCCCGGTGTACTGTTAGTAGGTGCCCACACATCTGTCATGAATACCCCTGTGTACGGTAAGTAGGTGCCCACCTCTGTCAAAAATGTCCCATGTATTGTTACTAGGTGTGCACCTCTTTCATGAATGCCCCTAGGTATGATTAGTAGGTGTGCACCTCTGCCATGAATGCCCACCATGTATGGTTTGCAGGTGTGTACCTCTGCCATGAATGCCCCTGTGTATGGTTAATGACACCTACTTTTGGGCAGCCTCACCTTGAAAATCCATAAAATGCAGGAAGTTAGAAATTGCAAGCTGTGCAGTAGTAAAGGCTTCTTTCAAGAGAAAATCTAAATAATAACTGGGTCATGCCCTTGTGTATAATTAATAGGTTCGTAACTCTGCTATAAATGCCACCATGTATTGTTGAAAGGTGTGCACCTCTGCCATGAATGTCCCTATGTATGGTTAGTAGGCGTGTACCTCTGCCATGAATGCCGCTGTGCATGCTTAGTAGGTGTGTACCTCTGTCATTAATACCCCATGTATGGTTAGTAGGTGTGCAAATATGCCATTAAGGCATCATGTACTGTTAATAGGTGTGCACCTCTGCCCTGAACATCCCCAAGTATGGTCTGAAGGTGTGCACTTCTGCCCTGAAAGCCCCTGTGTATGGTTTGAAGGTGTGCACCTCTGTCATGAATGCCCTTGTGTATAGTTAGAAGGTGCGTAACTCTGCCATGAATGCCCCTGTTTACAGTTGTTGGTGCCCGCCCTTGCCATGAATGCCCCTGTGTATGGTTTGAAGGTTTGCACCTCCTCAATGAATGCCCCTGTGTATGTTTAGTAGGTGTGCACCGTTGTCATGAATGCCCATTTGTATGGTTAGTACATGTGCACCTCTGCCATGAATGCCCCTGTCTACGGTTTGAAGGTGGACACCCCTGCTATAAATCCCCCTGTGTATGGTAAGTAGGTGTGCACCTCTGGCATGAATGCCCCAATGTGTGGTTAGTAGGTGTGCACCACTGCCATGAATGCCCATGTTTATGGTCAGTTGGTGTGCACCCCTTCTATGAATGCCATTGTGTATGGTTAGTAGGTGCGCATCTTTGCCATGAATGTCCTGCGGTATGGTTAGTAGGTGTGTACCTCTCTGTCATGAGTGTCCCTGTCTACAGTCAGTAGGTGTGCACCTCTGCCATGAATGCCCTTCTCTATAGTTAGTAGGTGTGCACCTCTGACATGAATGCCCCAATGTGGGGTTAGTAGGTTTGCACCACTGCCATGAATGCCCATGTTTATGGTCCGTTGGTGTGCACCTCTGCCATGAGCACCCAAGTGTATCGCTAGTATGTGTGTAACTCTGACATGAATTCCCCTCTGTATGGTTAGTAGCAATGTACCTCTGACATGAATGCCCCTCTGTACGGTTAGTAGGTGCACACCTTTGCCATGAATGCCCAGCTGTATGGTTAGTAGGTGTGTACCTCTCTGTCATAAGTGTCCCTATCTATAGTCAGTAGGTGTGCACCTTTGCCAAAAAATTGCCCCGCTGTATGGTTAGTAGGTGTTCACCGCTGCCAAGAATGCCCCGCTGTATGGCTAGTAGGTGTGCACCTCTGCCATGAATGCCCTCATGTATGGTTAGTAGGTGTGCACCTCTGCCATGAATGCCTCCATGTGTGGTTAGTAGGTGTGCACCTCTGCTATGAATGCCCCTTGTATGGTTAGCAGGAGTGCACCTCTGCCATGAATGCCCCTCAGTATGGTTAGTAGGTGTGTACTTTTATTTATTTATTTATTTATTTATTTATAATTACATTTATTAAGCGCGCAGCTACCCGAAGGTTTCCCGGCGCTAGGTATATGGTTAGTAGGTGTGCACCCCTGATATGAGTGCCCCAGTGTATCGTTGGTATGTATGTAACTCTTCCATGAACGCCCCATGTACGGTTAGTAGGTGTGCACCCCTGCTATGAGCGCCCCAGTGTATCGTTAGTATGTATGTAACTCTTCCATGAACGCCCCATGTACGGTTAGTAGGTGTGCACCTCTGCCATGAATGCCCCTCTGTACAGTTAGTAGGTGTCCACCTCTGCCATGAAAGCCCCTCTGTACAGTTAGTAGGTGTCCACCTCTGCCATGAAAGCCCCTCTGTACAGTTAGTAAGTTTGTACCTCTGCCATTAATGCCCCTCTGTACGGTTAGTAGGTCCCCACATCTGTCATAAATGCCCCTCTGTACGGTTAATATGTTTTTACCTCTGCCATTAATTTCCCTCTGTACGCTTAGTAGGTCCCCACATCTGCCATGAATGCCCCTCTGTACGGTTAATACGTTTTTACCTCTGCCATTAATGCCCCTCTGTACGCTTAGTAGGTGCCCACCTCTACTTTGAATGCCCCTCTGTACGGTTAGTAGGTGTGCACCTCTTCTTTGAATGCCAAAGCGTATGCTTAGTAGATGTGCACCTCTTCTATGATTGCCCATGTGATTGGTAGTAGGTGTGATCCACTGCCATGAACGACCCCGTGTATGGTTAGTAGGTGTGTAACTCTGCCATGAATGCCCCCATGTATGGTTAGTAGGTGTGCACCTCTTTAATGAATGCCCCATGTACTGTAAGTAGGTGTGCACCTCTACCATGAATGCCCATGTGTATGGTTAGTAGGTGTGATCCACTGCCATGAATGACCCCGTGTATGGTTAGTAGGTGTTATCTTCTGCCATGAACGACCCTGTGTATGGTTAGTAGGTGTGTAACTCTGCTATGAATGCCCCCATGTATGGTTAGTAGATGTGCACATCTGCCATGAACGCCCCTCTGTATGGTTAGTAGGTGCCCCCCTCTGCCATGAATGCCCCTCTGTATGGGTAGTAGGTGCGTACGTCTGCCACAAAGGCCCCTGTGTACGCTCAGTAGGTGTACTCCTCTGCCATGAAGGTCCCTGTGTATGGTTAGTAGGCATGTACCTCTGACATGAATGCCCCTCTGTACGGTTAGTAGGTGCCCACCTTTTCCATGAATGCCCCGCTGTATGGTTAGTAGGTGTGCATCTCTACCATGAATACCCAGGTGCACGGTGGGTAGTTGTGCATCTCTGGCCTCAAAGACCCTTGAAGGTGTGGGTCATGAATGCCCCTGTGTATGGTTAGTAGGTGTGCACCTCTGCTATGAATGCCCCCATGTATGGTTAGTAGGCGTGGACCTCTGCCATGAATGCATCTGTGAAACATTGGTAGATGTGCACCTCTGTCATTAATGCTCTGTGTCTGGTTAGTAGGGGTGCATCTCTGCCATGAATGTGCCGTGTTTGGTTAGTATTTGTGCACTTCTGCCATGAATGCCCCGTGCACTGTTAGTAGGTGTGCACCTCTGCTATGAACGTCCCCATGTATGGTTCAAAGGTGTGTACCTGTGTCATGAATGCTCCCATATACGGTTAGTAGGTGCGCACCTCTGCCATGAATGCCCCCAACTATGTTTCAAAGGTGTTTTCCTGTGCCATGATTAGTAGGTGTGCATCTCTGCCATAAATGGCCCTGTGTACAGTTAGTAGGTGTCCACCTCTGCCATGAATGCCTCTGTGTACGAGTAGTAAGTGCGCACCTCTGCCATGAACGCCCCCATGTATGGTTTGTTGGTGTGCTCCTACGTCATGAATGCCACCATGTATGGTTCGATTGTGTGCCCCTCTGCTAAGAATGCCCCAGTGTATGGTTAGTAGGTGTGATCCTCTGTCATGAATGCCCCCACGTAATTTTAGGAGGTGTGCACCTCTGCTACGAATGCCCCCATCTATGGTTGGTAGGTGTGCGCCTCTGCCATGAATGCCCTGGTGTAGGGTTAGTAGGTGCGTACCTCTGCCATGTATACCCCTGTGTATGGTTAGTAGGTGTGCACCTCTGCCATGAATGCCCCTGTGTACCGTTAGCAGGCACCCACCTCAGCTATGAATGCCCCTGTGTACAGTTAGTACATGTGCTCCTGTGCCATGAATGCCCCAGAGTAAGGTTAGTAGGCGTGCACCTTTCCATGTATGACCCAGTGTATGGTTAGTAAGTGTGCACCTCTTCCATGAATGCCCCCATGTATGTTTAGAAGGTGTGCACCTCTGCAATGAACATCCTGTATCCTGTTATTCTGCTTGGCTTTGTGAGCATGCTAATTTAGCATACAAACAGAAGGCTACGGTTGTCTTGGACCTGAAAGGCTCCACCAATTGTGCTCATACAATTGGGCAAATTCTACTGTCCATACCCTGGTAGAATCGCATAAAGTGGTGGTGGTACTGTGCGCTGTTAATGTTTCATGTGATCAGACCTTTTTTTCTACGTCACAGAGAGTGAGGTCTACTGACCTCTCATGTACATTGATGTTGTATTGTGAACCAACTGAACTTTGCACTGACACTCCATATACATGTAGAGTGCATGTGTGCAGTGAATTCATAGCATGTGTATGGTACTAGAGCTCTGTGTGTAGTATCATTGTGAGTACTGCGACCAGTGGGATCCATTTTGGTACAGGATGGAGGATGAGAACCGCTCCCTCAAGACAGTCGAACTGTAGCGCCGGCATTCCTGCACATGGAGGGTGAAGTCTAAGACACTAAACTGAAGAAAGATAGAAACAGAGCTCCCCTTAGGAATTAGGAGGCATATTTATGAGTGGTTTGAATCGCACTTTCACCCTGCAACGTGGTGCCTGTGCGACGCAAGCCCAAAATATGATTTATTAATTGCTGCATTGCGTTACTCTTCCCTGGGAAGGCGTTACGTGGGCGTTCCCCTCCCTGAGCCTTGTTAGGCCTTAGGAACCCCATCGCCGAGGACCATTTCTCAAAGTTAAGGGTATGGAGTCTGCACAACCTCTCTCCATGAGCCTCGTATGACCCTGGGGACCCCATCCCAAGGGCCTTATTTTAAGAAAGGGGCAGGGACCTGCATGGCCCCCCTCCCTGAAACTTAAGAGGCCCTGGAGACCTCATTCCCTGGGCATTTCTTTTTAAATAAAAGGAACGGGGCACTATTAGGGCTTGAAGACCCCATCCCCGAGGCCTAAAAATGCTTTTTTCTTAATAAAGGCGATGCAGGGGAACGTGTTTTCCCTCTCCATGCCTTGTTTGGCCCTAAGGATCCTATTTCACTGGGCAATTAAAAAAAATTAAGGGGAGAGGGCAACATGGCTCTCCCCTCCCTGAGGTGTATTAGGACTTGGGGACCTCATCCCCTAGGGCCATCTCTTAAAATTAGTGGAGGGACCGCATAGCACCTCTCCATGAGCCCCTATTTGCCCAAGGACCTCATCCCCAGAGCCATGTATTTTTAAAAGGGGGGGGCCTGGTGAACACCCAGGGCACCTACCATATACTTGTTTTGGGGCAGCTGAGAAAGCCCCAAGGTCCCTGTGGCCCCAGCGCAAGTTGGCATGGCTCCCACCCTGAGCTAGCAGCTCCTAATGCTGCTCCGTCTGGGTGGAAGCAACATTTTGATCTGTTTCCAAATTTTTCAAGCTCCCCCCATCGTACTACGAATGCATTATATCCTCTGGCACTTGTAATGCAGTGGCGGGATATCTTGGTGGATGGGATACTCAGACACAACCATGATGAATATCCTATTACAAGTGCATTATATCCTAAGGCACTTCTAATACGGCGGGCGGGATATCTTGGCGGATGGGATACTCCATCTCAAACATGACAATTAACCTGTTGCAAGTGCATTATATCCTAAGGCACTTCTAATACGGCGGGCGGGATATCTTGGCGGATGGGATACTCCATCTCAACCATGACGAATATCCTATTACAAGTGCATTATATCCTATGGCACTTCTAATACGGCAGATGGGAAATTTGTCACGTTTGTGATGGTGTATCACGTCCGCCAAGATCTAAATCAGGCCCACAGTCATAATATGGCAAGCAGAGCTCTGGCTGTAAGTCCTCCGTCAGCAACTTTTAGGCAAATCCCTAGTCAAGAGAGAAGTCCGAGAGTATTGGAGACGGAGGAGGTATGACGGAGCTTTGTCAGTATTACTGCTAACCTATAAATTGGGTGGACTGACAATCACAAGAGCGGACGGATGCACCATCCATTCTTGACGGTTCATACGCATCCAACAATACATAATTCAGGCTCTATGTTTGAAGCTAGATGCCAGGACGAGTGACGCCAGTAGAGGACGCGCTGCTGAAACGCGGAGTGGGTACACGTAAATTAATGCATGTGAATTGACCACCACGTGCTGTGCGAGAAGAGTGGTGCGCTCACTCCCTATGATCCAAGTCCATAGTTTCCTCCAGTATCAAGCAAGGATCCCACCCCAGTCCCTTGGCTGCCAAGTGTACAGTTTAGGTATGTGTGACGTGTCCATGTTTTCTGTGTACTTATGTACATTTTAATTCCTATGTGTGACAATTTGAGTGTCACTACATCAAAAATGATTCTGAGAGGTTATGTCCATGAAATGAGAAATAAATCAGAAATTGCCCCGTTTGTGCAATAAAATGTATTAGAAGTGGTTTTAAAACAGCCTGGAAAACAGAGGGATCTAGGGTAAAATTCAGGCGAGACCAAGGGAGGCAGAGACCCACTACATGGAACATCTTGCCAGCATGTTAGGGGCTCTCTCCAGCCCCCTCCTGGATGTGCATGCCCCCGTACCCAGAATTTGAAATAATGTGAATTGATTTTGTTTAGGTTTGGTCTTGCAAAATAATGGGGCTGTAAGCATACATTTTGTATCAGAAAAACATTGCAATCCAGTGGGATAGTTGCTCAAATGTTGAGAACCAAAAATTACAATTATTCCCAGAATGCACTATGGAGTTCAGCGACTACTACAACAGACTGGGACATGAATTTTGCAGATGTAATGTGATCTGTGAACTCATAATCAACTGCATCTGTCATCTTCCCATCTGGGTCTCATCTGGCACACAGACTGTTCATGCACCAGTGAACTCGTAAACACTTTCCCAGGGAAAAATGCCAGGTCTTTGTTTACGGTTTTGTAGCGCACTGTTGTCTGAGAATGAATGTTCCCAAGGCCTCTCTATTAGGTGTTAGAATAATAGGGGGGCATATTATCAAGGACAGGCGATACATTATCACTGCTTTTATCGGCAGGAAACTGCCGATAAAGCGGCGATAATGTCCTTGATAATATGCTCTATGAATTCCAATCGAACACATCTAACATGGGCTTCGATTGGAATTCATAGAGCATATTATCAAGGCCATTATCGCGGCTTTATCAGCAGTTTCCTGCCGATAAAAGCAGCGATGATTTTATAAATGTATCGCTATTCTCTTAACCAGAGTGTGAGACCTCTGAACAAATGTTGTGTGTTATATTTCTCTTTGCATTTTGCATTATATAGGAAGCCATTTTTGAACTTATTGGGCTCACTTTTCATGATCTTTAGGAGGCGAAACTCCATCAGTCTGACCTCTGATTTGTGACATATTATTTCAGCTGAAGCTTCTGTTATGTCATGGTATGTTATTTGTATTTGTAATGTGCACAATCACCCGCATGGGTATCCTGGAGATGAGCAGGTGTCTGTGACTAGTCCTGCCTATGGTAGGTTGGTTAACTGAAAAGCCAGTTCTTCAGAAGAGGACAGGAGGCTCTGAGGTGGAGTGGGAGGCCGTTTCATGCTTTAGGACCGATGAAAGACAATGACTGCTCCCCTGATCTGGTTCTGTGCATGCATGGAATGTGTTTAAGTAGGAAGCCTGAGGAGCAGGAGGGGTTTAGGTGGTTGGTGAGAGGAGAGGTCTCAGTTCATGATAGGTGGGCACAGGTGTTATACCCCCACATGCATCAACCTATTTAGGAAGTGCAAACGGTGCGAATCGGTAAATTCGGCCATTTGCACTGCCTAAATACGTTTTTGGGATGCATCATTGTGAAATTCGCTATTTTTAGCGATTTCCAAAAATGCAATTGCTTTTAAGGAATCGCAAATTTGCGAATCCTTAAAAGCAATGCATGATTGTTTTTCTAATTGCGAATTAGCAATTAGGAGGTGCAAATTACCACGAGGTTGAACCTCGTGGTAATTTGCGAAAAGTTTTAAAAAATGCTCAAAAATTCATTTTTTAAACTTTCATGTTTCAGATACACATGTCCTTAGGACATGTGTGAGTGTGAAACATACACTTCAAATTACATTTCTGGGGGGCAGGGGTGGGTCCTTTGGACCCCCCTCTGCACCCTTGGAATGCATTAACAAATTGCGATTTTCAAAAAGAAAATTGCAATTTGTTAAAGCCTTCCCATTGATCCCTATGGGCCTTTTGGCCCATAGGAATCAATGGGAATTGCGAATTTGCACTTTGGAATTCGCATAATATTTGCGATTCGGTAAAAATTGCGATTTTTACCGAATCACAAATATTTTGCGAAAATATACATGCATCCCATTTTGCGAATTCCAAATTGCGATTCCCTATTTTTCGCAATTTGGAATTCGCAAAAGGCCGGGATGATGCATGTGGCGAATAGTGCCTTGAACGTGTTTCTGAGGAGTTTGAAATGAGCTTGTTTTTGTATCGGGAGCCAGTATAGCTTCCTGAGGAGTGGTATGTTGTGAGTTCTCTGTGGAAGGTTGAGGATGAGTTTGGCCAGTATGTTCTGGATTGTTTGTAGTCTTCTAGTTAGCGGCTTGGTGACCCTGGTTTAGACGTTGTTCCTGTATTCCAACATGCTAGTAACGGGGGCTGGTGTTACTTGGAGCAATTTGAAGTTTTCAGCACCATCTTCAGGGTGTTGAAGAAGGATATAATGACGGCATTTACTTGTGCGGTGATGTCCATTTTGCTTTCAATGATTATTACGAGGTATGGATGTGGGTCCGAGTTTGGCTGTCTACAAGTGGAGTCTCATGTGAAGTGTCCTGTTAAAAAATTTAAAAAAACTTTTTTATCGATGTTGTGCTTAAGACAGCTGACCTTAATCCAGTTACTGACTTTGGTTATACAGTTGGGGAAATAGTTTCATATTTTGGGGGTCTTGTCTGAAATAGAGAGTATGAGTTGTGTTTCATCACCGTAGGAGAGGATGTTGATGCTATGTGTAAGGGTGACCTTGGCTATTGTGATCATGTATGCTCTGAAGAGGGTGGTGGCTGAGTGAAGATCCTTGAGGCACTCTACAGATGAGTTTGCTGGTGTCTGAGGTGTTAGATGCCAGGCTGACAGCTCTTGTTCTACTCGTTAAGAAGGAGCGGATCCAACAGAGAGTGGGTCTTTGGATGCCAATCTCATGCAGGTACCTGCTGAACATGGGGCGGGATACCAAGTCAAATGCTTCAGAAAGGTCTCGGAAAATTAGGTTTGCAGTGTCTTTTCTGTGAATGAATATGTTGATGATGTCTGTGTTTGTGATGAGTGCTGTTGCTTTCCTGTGGTTGGGCTTGAATCTGGAATGCAAGATGAAGAGGAGCTGGTGGTTGCTCAGGTGTTTGGTGAGTATTTTCGTTGGTTAGTTTTTCTAAGACCTTTGCTAGGTATGGTAAGAGGAAAATTCATCTGTAGTTGGAAAGTGTGGCTAGGTCAGCGGATGGTTTATTGAGCAGTGATGTGACAGTGGCATGTGTCCAAGTGCAGGACTGGACTGGGAACGCAAACCGTCCCGAGCTATTAAGTCTGACCGGCCGCCGGGGGTAGGGAGAGGATGGTGGCGGGAAACACTGCTGCTGCGTTTGGTACAGGGAGCCAATATTGCAGCACTGCTGAAAAACGGCCGCTCAGTAACAAAAATGGTCCCCATAGGTCCAACCCACCCCCCAACCTTTCAGTCTACCGGGACTACACCTGGTGCCCGATACAGCCAGTCCGGCCCTGTGAAGGTGTCCGAGAATGTGACTTAGTTGAAGGGTGTTGTGGATGGGTGGTATTGCTTTGTCAATCAGTAGGAGTCCTTTGGTGAATGCATGTGGGGGCAAGGGTCGGTTGGGCCCTCCGAGTGGATGATCTTCATGACAGCAGTGTTTACAATAGTTGTGATTGGGCCACAAGGTCTGGGTTGGTTGTTCAGCTGTGTGGGGAAGTGTGGTTATGATGGTAAGGAGGCCCAATCGAGGACTGAATTTGCTGTATACGGAGGTGATTTTGTTACAGACTAATTCAGAGAGCTTGTTGCAAAGGTCTTGTGAGGGGGTGATGTTGCTGGAAGTTGCAGGAGGTGCAGTGAAATTTATTTTATTTATTATTAATCTTATAGAGCGCGACAGCTACCCGTAAGGGTTTCCCGGCGCTGATTGACAGTGATAGCATAGTAAATCCAGGAAAAAAGTTATTGGGCAAAAAGCCAGGTCTTTACTGCTTTACGGAAGCGGAGATGACAGTGTTCCACCCGTAAGTCCAGGGGAAGAGAATTCCAGAGTTTGGGTCCTAATACAGCAAAGGAACGACCACCCACTCTGGAAAGCCTGAACTTAGGCACACAGAACAGATGTTGGGAAGAAGAACGGAGAGAACGTGCGGGTACATAAGGTTTGACGAGTGATTGGAGATAAGTGGGGGCGGCTTCAATTTTAATCTTATGCATAAAGCATAGTGCCTTAAATTTTACCCGATTGTCAAGATTAAGCCAATGTAGTTGCTTGATGCGTTCAGTAATTGGATCAAATTTCCGGCATCCACAGAGAAGCCGTGCAGCGGCGTTCTGAACTAGTTGGAGACGGCGTATGACCGCCCTGGTAGCCCCCAGATAGAGCACATTACCGTAGTCCAATCTAGAGGTCACCAGGGCCGTCACAACAGATCTCTGGGTGTCGGAAGGCAGAATACAGAAGATTTTTCTCAGCCATCTTAGAATAGTAAAGCAGGTGGCTGCGACTTTATTGGCCTGGTCTTTCATCGATAGATCCCTATCGATAAGAACCCCAAGATTTCTCGCTCGTTCCGATGGAATGGGTAAGTCGCCCATGGTCGACGGCCAGTGTCTCGAACTCCATAGATCAGGCTTGTTACCAAAGACAAGCACCTCCGTCTTGTCGCTGTTTAGCTTGAGAAAATTGCGGCTCATCCAACGGGAAATATCACTAAGACCTGTTTGCAAAGAAGAAGGTGAGGAAGGATCGGCTTGGGATAGGGAAAACACAATCTGGGAATCATCAGCGTAAGTAAAGAGATTAAGACCAGAGTGATGTGCAACATGAGCCAGAGGAACCACATAGAGATTGAAAAGAAGAGGACTAAGGATAGAACCCTGGGGTACACCATGTGGAGAAAGATAAGTGTTGGAAGTGGAAGTGTTGGAAAAGATTTGAAAAGTCCAGTCAGTGAGAAAAGACGAGAGCCAGTGTAGGGCTTTATCACATATGCCAAAAGAGGCAAGGCTACTGAGAAGGATACTGTGCGAGACAGTATCAAAGGCTGCACTGAGGTCAAGAAATATCAGTGCAGCCGTTTCACCTCGGTCAAGTAGTAGGCAAAGATTCTCGGTTACTCCTAATAGAGTGGTTTCAGTGGAGAAGCCTTGACGAAAGCCTGACTGGGAGGGGTGAAGGAGATTGTGAGTGGTGACAAAGCATGATAGATGTAAATGAATGTGCCTTTCCAAAATTTTCGAAAAAGCTGGCAACAGTGAAATGGGACGAAAGTTGGCGGCAACATTTGAATCCGCAGTGGGTTTCTTAAGAAGCGGGGTCACCATTGCATGCTTCCAGCTGTTGGGGACCGTGGCTGAGTCAAGAGAAGCATTTAGTAAAGTACAGATCATACTGAGTTGAGAAAACTCAAGTTTACGTAAAATAGAAATAGGTAAGGGGTCCATGGGTGAACCGGATTTGATATTGTTTAAAATTTCCAAAAGGGTAGCAGGTACGAGGTCAGGCCAAGTCGTCAATGAAGCCGAAGGAGGGCAAGAAGTAGTGGGGGATGGACAAGGACTGGCATTAGATTTCTCATGGGCTGCTATGTCTTTGTAAATTTTATCAATTTTGGACGTGAAGTACTGGGCAAGTTCATCACATTGCTTGCTGGAAAGAGGAGGGGGTATAGCAGCGGTCTGTGAGCCAGCAAGATCTTTTACTACCTTAAATAAGACATTGGACTTATTCATGGCTTCTGTGATCAGGTTATTGACATAAGTGGCTCTGGTGTGAGCACAGGCCTTGTGGTAAAGTTTCGATTCTGCTTTGTACGTAAGCCCAGCAGTGATGGAGTAGTCTTTCCACCAGGCACGCTCTAGTCTTTTGCATTGAGATTTATGTAAACGGAGGGTTTCATTGTACCAAGGGGCAGGAGATTTATGGACATTATTTTTCTTATTTGTGAAAGGGAGGCAAGTGTTTATGGCCTCAACGACCCCTGAATTCACCGAGTTGGCAGCTGCATTCATGTCGTCCAGGTTGAGTGGATATTTAGGCATGAGATCACACAAGTTTTTATTAAAAGCTGCAATGTCCAAATTTTTCCAGACTCTCTTCTTGATATTCATAGAGGGATTGGATATGGTCTGTGTTTTATTGTTTGTTACAGTGAATTTAACAAGGTAATGATCAGACCAAGAGACTGGCAAGGCAGGAAAACATGTTATTTGTAAGGAATTAGAAAAAATAGGATCTAAAAGATGCCCACCCTTGTGGGTTGGACCCTTGTTGTGTAAAATTAAGATCATAGCGGCAAGATCAGTAATGCAGTTTCCTGCTAAATTATCATTTGGGTTGTCTAAGTGTAAATTTAGCTCACCAATGATAAAGAAATTGCTGGAAGCAATGAGCACCGATGCAATATAATCCAAGAATTGGGTATACCAAGAGTTTAAAGTGCCCGGGGGACAGTACATTAGGAGCCCTGTAAGAGTGTTATTGGGATTTAGAGTAAGCTTGAAGTGCAGTGCATCACATCCGCTCAAGGTGATAGGGTCCGAGTGACATTGATATTTTTTATTGAATATAATTGCCACACCACCCCCCGTCCTTCTAGGACGGTCATTTCGGACAATGGCATAGTCAATAGGCAACGCTTCGGCGATGTCAGGGCCGGAGCTATCATGAAGCCAGGATTCTGTGATGAATAGCGCATCCGGCATTTCATCAATAAGCAAGTCAAAGGTGTTACGTTTATGTTTGGGCAGAGAGCGACAATTGTGACTTATAAATGCGAATCCAGGAAGAGAAGGAGTAGTAGTTATTTGTTGTTGACTGTTGCAAAAAAGAGGAGTATTTAACGAAAATGGGCAGTCAGGGCAGTGCTGAGGAAAACGGTCAAGCATGTCAAGAGAATGCATGACATGCGTGCTGGAAGGTCTTAAATCGAGTAATTGTTTGCTAGTGTATGGGTGATGTACTATAGGAGAAGGTCCAGGGGTTCTGGCCCCAGGGCCCGGTTGGGCGCGGACAAGCGCAGACGGGCACGCCAAGGCGCGGACGGGAAATGACACACATTTATACAGGAGGAGGGTGGGAGGGTCTCAAAGCCTAGACCGCGATCCCTGCACCTCCCTAAGATGGCAGCTGATCCCCGGCTCAAGCCGCGACAGCGTTAAATCAGCTGTGCGGTCCGAGGTGGTAGTCGGAAATGATGTGAAGATGTGCAAAATAGCAAAGTTAAAATCAGGGGATTAAAATACACAAATTAACACACAATATAAAGTCGTCTAAATTTCCCGGCTTTCCGCCTCAGGAAAAACACGCTGGTATCAATCACTGAGCAGTGTTAGAATGCAGTTTAAATACCCGGGAGGGCGGGAGGGTCTGAAAGCCTAGACCGCGATCCCTGCACCTCCCTAAGATGGCGGCTGACCCCCGGCTCAAGCCACGACAGCGTTAAATCGGCTGTGCGGCCCGAGGTGGTAAGCGGAAATGATGTGAAGATGTGCAAAATAGCAAAGTTAAAATCAGGGGATTAAAATACACAAATTAACACACAATATAAAGTCGTCTAAATTTCCCGGTTTTCCGCCTCAGGAAAAACACGCTGGTATCAATCACCGAGCAGTGTTAGAATGCAGTTTAAATACCCGGGAGGGCGGGAGGGTCTGAAAGCCTAGACCGCGATCCCTGCACCTCCCTAAGATGGCAGCTGACCCCCGGCTCAAGCCGCGACAACGTTAAATCGGCTGTGCGGTCCGAGGTGGTAGTCGGAAATGATGTGAAGATGTGCAAAATAGCAAAGTTAAAATCAGGGGATTAAAATACACAAATTAACACACAATATAAAGTTGTCTAAATTTCCCGGCTTTCCGCCTCAGGAAAAACACGCTGGTATCAATCACCGAGCAGTGTTAGAATGCAGTTTAAATACCCGGGAGGGCGGTAGGGTCTGAAAGCCTAGACCGCGATCCCAGCACCTCCTTAAGATGGCGGCTGACCCCCAGCTCAAGCCGCGACAGCGTTAAATCGGCTGTGCGGTCCGAGGTGGTAAGCGGAAATGATGTGAAGATGTGCAAAATAGCAAAGTTAAAATCAGGGGATTAAAATACACAAATTAACACACAATATAAAGTCGTCTAAATTTCCCGGTTTTCCGCCTCAGGAAAAACACGCTGGTATCAATCACCAAGCAGTGTTAGAATGCAGTTTAAATACCCGGGAGGGCGGGAGGGTCTGAAAGCCTAGACCGCGATCCCTGCACCTCCCTAAGATGGCGGCTGACCCCCGGCTCAAGCCGCGACAGCGTTAAATCGGCTGTGCGGTCCGAGGTGGTAAGCGGAAATGATGTGAAGATGTGCAAATTAGCAAAGTTAAAATCAGGGGATTAAAATACACAAATTAACACACAATATAAAGTCGTCTAAATTTCCCGGCTTTCCGCCTCAGGAAAAACACGCTGGTATCAATCACCGAGCAGTGTTAGAATGCAGTTTAAATACCCGGTAGGGCGGGAGGGTCTGAAAGCCTAGACCGCGATCCCTGCACCTCCCTAAGATGGCGGCTGACCCCCGGCTCAAGCCGCGACAGCGTTAAATCGGCTGTGCGGTCCGAGGTGGTAAGCGGAAATGATGTGAAGATGTGTAAAATAGCAAAGTTAAAATCAGGGGATTAAAATACACAAATTAACACACAATATAAAGTCATCTAAATTTTCCGGCTTTCCGCCTCAGGAAAAACACGCTGGTATCAATCACCGAGCAGTGTTAGAATGCAGTTTAAATACCCGGGAGGGCGGGAGGGTCTGAAAGCCTAGACCGCGATCCCTGCACCTCCCTAAGATGGCGGCTGACCCCCGGCTCAAGCCGCGACAGCGTTAAATCGGCTGTGCGGTCCGAGGTGGTAAGCGGAAATGATGTGAAGATGTGCAAAATAGCAAAGTTAATATCAGGGGATTAAAATACACAAATTAACACACAATATAAAGTCGTCTAAATTTCCCGGCTTTCCGCCTCAGGAAAAACACGCTGGTATCAATCACCGAGCAGTGTTAGAATGCAGTTTAAATACCCGGGAGGGCGGGAGGGTCTGAAAGCCTAGACCGCGATCCCTGCACCTCCATAAGATGGCGGCTGACCCTCGGCTCAAGCCGCGACAGCGTTAAATCGGCTGTGCGGTCCGAGGTGGTAAGCGGAAATGATGTGAAGATGTGCAAAATAGCAAAGTTAAAATCAGGGGATTAAAATACACAAATTAACACACAATATAAAGTCGTCTAAATTTCCCGGCTTTCCGCCTCAGGAAAAACACGCTGGTATCAATCACCGAGCAGTGTTAGAATGCAGTTTAAATACCCGGGAGGGCGGGAGGGTCTGAAAGCCTAGACCGCGATCCCTGCACCTCCCTAAGATGGCGGCTGACCCCCGGCTCAAGCCGCGACAGCGGTAAATCGGCTGTGCGGTCCGAGGTGGTAAGCGGAAATGATGTGAAGATGTGCAAAATAGAAAAGTTAAAATCAGGGGATTAAAATACACAAATTAACACACAATATAAAGTCGTCTAAATTTCCCGGCTTTCCGCCTCAGGAAAAACACGCTGGTATCAAATCTTTGATGATTTCGAAGACTTCCTTGTTGCTGTTAATGCTGGCATCAATTGAATCTATACATCTTTGGGCTGGTTTAAAGAACTCTTAATCTGTGTTGTATTGACTTGTTCTTCTTTTGTGCTCCAGTTGTCTGCAATGGTATTTCGTCAGCCTGAGTTTCTCTGTGTACTAGATAACCTGTGACCAGGCTCACTTGCGTTAGGTTGGGCTTGAGGGAGCCAGGGTGTCTGCGCATGCCAAGATCCAGGTTCTTGATGGCTTTCTGCATGTTGCTGGTGTGCTCAGGCCGGTGTGCAAAAGGGCATAAGCCCAGTTCTCTTTTATGATGCTATACCAGCTAGAGTGGGCTGTAGTGAGGGATAGGTAGGCTGAAACTAACAATGACATGGTCAGTCTAGGTCAAAGTTGCTGGCTTCGCAACAGTGTTGTTGTTGATTGAGGAGAAAATCATGTTTAATAGGTGACATACCGTGTTTGTGTGGGTTTGGTAATGTGCTTGGTGAGGTCAGGAATTCAGAGGTTTTCTAGAAGGGCCATAGAGTTTGGGTTGGTGAGGTCTTCTATGTGAAAGTTAAGATCTCCAAGGAGGAAAAAGGTTCTGGATTGGATGATGAAGGGTGCAACGCAGTCCATATCGTCACTGGGGAATTTGTGCAAGATCTTGGTGGTCTGTACATGAGGGTTCCACGCTGGTAGAAGTTGTGTTCTTGAATGTGAGGTGTTCCATGTAGCTGATGGGGTTGGAGGTGGCGGTGGTGCAGGGAATAGTATCTTTCAATATGATGATGATTCCACCTCCAGGTTTGTGCTGACTGTCTTTCCAGGAGATCTTGTAGCTGGAGGGAATGGCTGGAGTGATGTCTGGTGCAGAGGTTAGATTTAGCCATGTTTTTGTGAGGAAGTGCAGGTTTGGAGTGTGGTTGTGCAATAGGTACCATATTTCCATGGCGTGTTTGATGATCAAGTGGGGTTATGGAGCATGCTTTTGAGTGTGGTATAATCTGTGGGGGGTGTTTGATCTGAGTAAATGTTTATTATTTATTTATTTATTTATTTAGTATACTTATAAAGTGCAAGCCTGTCACCCAGAGGGCATCCTGGCGCTTTGAGCTTAAACAACAGCACTAATCACTTACGCAGCATTTTTTGGAAATAGGTGCGTTTTTAGGGCTTTCCGAAATGGCAGATAGTTGCTGTGGCTTCTCAGAGAAAGAAGCAGGGAGTTCCACAGCTTGGCAGCAGCCACACTGAATGAACGGCCGCCCATCCTGACTCTCTGAAACCTCGGAATTACCAACAGCTGCGCAGAAGAGGAACGTAGAGGTCGCGAGGCAGAATACCAAGAGAACATGTTCTGCAAAGGGAGCAGGTGGATAGCTTGTGTGAGTTTGTGCGGTGTGTAGTGTCTTGTAAGTAGGAATAGTGGAACCCTTTTGGTCCCTGATGGACTCCATACGATAATGACATAATCATTTGGATGTGACTGTGTGTGCTTAATAAAGTTCAGTTCATATGAGTTAACGGTTGCACTTTGAAGATTAGACATGCACTGCAGAGCTTTGTGTGTGGTGTGCTAATTTGCATGCTACCGGACTGGGGAGGATGCTACAACTGGCAATCAGATAGGGGAGATGGTGAATCTGTAACACAAAGAAATAAGAGTGCTTTTCCTGAGAGTTTGCAGAGGCCCAGAAAACTGCTCCTGCATGCCACATGTGCCTCAGGCCTCAGTCAAAGTGAAACAGTCGACCGTTGGTGTATGTGGAGTCAAAGCGCTACTCAAGCCAGTGCAAAGCTTTCAAAGAAGGCGATGGCTTTACAGAGACTTCAACCACAGTCGGCCCAGAACCTGCTGGCCAAAATAAAGAATACATGTGCCACCACATACCACAGATCTGTCAAGCATATAGAACGAGAAACGCAGAAGGCAGCGCTAACCAGGAGCAAAAGCACACCAAAAGCAGAAGTGTTAAGGCACCAAGAAATGTTAAAAGCATTGAATACCAGGTGTGACTCAGAAGGTTGAGAACAGTGACAACCATGTTCAATCGATAAAACTGCTACTCATGTCCAAAGATGAAAAGAGGCCATATGGCATCTGATCGGCCGCTAAGACATTATGCAAGCATGTGGAAGAGGCTTAGAGAGGGTATTAACGGGCTGGTCCAAGCAGGTAGCATATGGTGCTGGAGAGGGTCCTACTCTCACTATCAGTGATTCCACAACTGGCTATGATGCTGCCATTTTTCTGAAACCACCACTTCCATTTGATGTCGCCAAAAAGCACAATATTAGCGCCAGATGGACTGCATGGATGAAATATTCAATTATTTCATCGACCTGCTAGAAGAAGCAGATGACAAAAAGATCATCATATAATTAAAGAACCTTGCAGGAGAAGGAATGAGAGAAGCGATAAAGAAAATACCACAAGCTGATGAAACATCTTACAGTCAGACTAAGGCGGCATTGGAAATCAAGTTCAATCCAATGCTGAAGGTTGACTATGAAAGGTACATCTTTAACCGAAGCATGATAAAAAGCTGGAGAAACAATAGACAAGTTTACTGAAAGACTTGAGACCCCCATCAAACATCGCAAGTTAAATTAATTCAAACATGAAGAATCTATCCACCTCCAAGCCATTGGTGGCTGCCTTTCTGACACGTTCAGATGATGTATGCCGTGGGAGAAGCTCAGTCTGGAGAAAGTGATCATGGCTGCAAGAGCAGGAGAACGTGCAGATTGATAAGCCACTGATATGGAGGCTGCAGTAACCCAGAGTGAATCAGCATTGAACATGGAACGTAACCAGGACACAAATTCGAAGGGCTTGAAGTGATGTCTCTGAAGACAATGAAATTGTGTTTCCAATGCGGATTTGCCTTTCATCATGAAATCAAATGTCTGGGCATTGGACAAACATGCAAAGGTTGCAGGAAAGATAACCATTTCATAACTGTTTGCAAAACAAAAAGAGAAACCAACTGCACCACATTGAGAAGAGAAAATGGATCCCATAAAATTCCAGAAACCATCTAGCCCCACCCGCCAGACCAAACAGGGACACCAATTAAGGCAAGTGAAAATCAAATGAGATCGATTATCATCAAATTACTCTTCCAAAGGTTCTTCAACGTCATTGTCGAACGATAGTGAAGAATATGGATGTGCAATGAAGATGTTAACTAGTGAAAGACATATGCATATGAGTTTGGTTTCATGCAGAGAGGAGTCCAAATCCAAGCAAGATTGCCACACAAATCAACTAAATTTCTGTAGACATTGTACCAAGTTCCGCTAGCAGAGTTTGAGGAGATTTGTTAACTACGCATTCCATTACAAACACAGAATTGCGTTCCTCCATGTAGCGGAGTCATCTACTAAACTGCACCCACAAATGTTTTTATTAAAGCAACTTTACATGCTAAAAAGCATATAACCAATTCAAAAAAGTGAACTATGAAAATGAAAAATATCAGGCAGTGAGAGAGGTGATGATTTTGGGGTCCCCCCCAAACCTAGGGGGAGGACCCATTCCCATGAGGCACAGGGTAAGACTGAATTTGCATATGGCCATGTCTGAACTGGGGTGGTGGAGTGAGCTAAAGAATGGTGATGGATTAAACCCAGATCAGTTGACTGGGAGTCAGTGTTTGATTTGTTCAAACGCTCCGTCCATCATCTCCTTTGGTACTGCTTTGTTCACCCGGAGTTGGCGGTTTCCAAGTCAGATTGGGTGACTGCTACTCAGAGCGAGTGGCCCTCGACCAGGGGGTCCCGCAGGGCTCGTCTCTGAGCCCGACACTTTTTAATCTCTATGTTGCGCCGGTTGCCACCATAGTGGAAAGTCACGGCCTGCGCATGGTATCGTACGCTGACGATACACAGCTCGTCATCTCCCTATCGCGAGCGCCCGGTCTGTCGGCAGACATCTTCAGAGCATGCATGCAAGATCTTGCTGCCTGGATGTCTGCCAACTGTCTCAAGCTCAACGGAGGCAAGACCGAGGTGCTGGTGGTGGGGGGAGACCAAGCAGCCTGGACATCAGAGTGGTGGCCACCCTGCCTGGGACCCACACCAGTCCCATGCAAGGAGGCGAGGAATCTCGGTGTTTGGTTCGACTCTAAACTCACTTTCGAACCTCAGGTCAACCGTGTGATCGGCTCATGCTTTGGGACCCTCAAGACCCTGAGGAAGGTCTTGGAGTTCCTTCCCATCAAAGCTCGCCAAACACTTGTGCACGCCTTAGTCACCTCCAAAATGGACTATGGCAACTTGCTTTACTTGGGGACTCTCGAGAAGAACCTAAACCGTCTGCAGGTTTTACAAAATGCCGCAGCCCGGCTGGTCCTCAGACGGCCTAGAAGATCAGCCTCAAAATCCGCGCTTCAAGCACTACACTGGCTCCCGGTGAGAAACAGGGTGAAATTTAAAGCACTCTGCACGTGCCACCGGATCATCAACGGTAGGGCACCCCTCCCTTTGCACGATCTTCTGACACAATATGAGCCCGTGCGTTCCCTCAGATCATCTGGCACGCGTCGCCTGGCCATTCCTAAGGTGTCCAAAGCCAGGATGGGTGGCCGGTCCTTTAGGTACCTAGCAGCGTCCAGTTGGAATAAACTCCCTATAGCGCTCCGCCTGGAAACCTCAGAGCCCACCTTTAGAGCTAAACTGAAAACACTTCTCTACTCTCAATAGTGTTCCTCCCTCCCTTCTGCCTGCACTTGGGATCTCAGCGCGGGGACACGCCGTCGGCGTCACCATGCGCTCTACAAATCTCCCTATTATTATTAGGCAGGGTATGCCCAGACGTGGGTCCCTTGCTCACTCTACCACTGGATTCAAGATAGCTTGGCTGATGAGGATTATTAATCCGAAACTGTTCCCAGGATGCTTGTTTCCGGTCCAGGGAACACATGGCTTGGCAGTTCGGGCTGGAAAGTTCCCATGAGGCACAGGGTCAGACTGATTTGCATATGGCCATATCTGAACTGGGGTGGTGGAGTGAGCTAAAGAATGGTGATGGATTAAACCCAGATCAGTTGACTGGGGTGAGTGTTTGATTTGTTCAAACGCTCCGCCCATCATCCCCTTTGTAATTATGATTGTAATTTAAATTTGTAACGCGCATTATCACCCAGATGTCTCTAAATGCTGTCAGAGGGAGCACCTGGACTAGGTGGAGAGAGGGGGGGAAAGGCTGCTAAATCTTACCCCATACTTCCAGTAAGAGCACGGCTTTAAGCTTCTTCCTGAAGGGAAGGAGATTCACTTCATTGCGTAGGCTCACTGGAGGGCTATTCCAGGCCAGGGGGATCGCATTTGAGAACGCTCACCCTCCCATGGAGGACAGTTTGAAGCGGGGGCAGACCAGAAGGGTGGCCTCTGCTGACCGCAATGTCCTACTGGGGACATAGGAGACAATGCGGTCCTTGATATAGCTTGGGGCTTGGTTGTACAGAGTTTTGTGTTTAATGTAGAGACCCTTAAATTGAATTCTCTGCATGATTGGGAACCAATGGAGAACGCGTAGCAGGGGTATGGCGTGCGTCCATCTTGGTTTTTTAAAAATTAGTCTTGCTGCGTCGTTAATGACGATTTGTAATCTGGCCAACAGTTGTTTAGGGAGACCAGCGTACAAATAGTTGCCTTAGTCCAGACGCAACAGGATCATTGCTGAAACCGGCCGTCTGAGAGTGGCCAAGGTAAGGAATGGAGAAAATGTTCGCAGTTGTCTCAGGAGGCCAACACAAGTACCTATGACTGCCGAGACTTGTTGTGCCATAGAAAGTTTGGCATCGATTTTGATTCCCATGCTTTTCAGGAAAAGGCCCAAGTTCTTTTGGCCAGAAGAAGTCATTCCATGGACTGGGGTTTATTTTTAATGAGTTGACTGTCATCTAATTAACCGTGAATTTTAATATGTTTTGCATTCTTACATATGCTGTTGGAAAGCTGTCAATTTGGATAATGATTTTGAGTGTCGTCCGGCACTCCATCTGGTTCAGTGCAGAGATCAAGGGCTGTAGATAGGAATTAAAGAGAAGGGGTGAAAGTGCTGAGCCTTGGGGAACTCCGCATAAGAGAGCTGCTGGGTTGGATACCAGATTTGCCCGTTGAACTCTCTGAGAGCGTATTTTTAGAAGTGAAGTGAGCCAGGCATGGGCTGTGCCAGTGGGAGAACAGAACTTAACCCCTAGTACATTAGCACCCTCAATGCTTTCTGAGCAGAGAGTTTCTGTTTTATAGGAACAGTTCAAGAGGAAGGCAACCCCCCCTCCCTTTGTGATACCTGATCTGTTGTGATGGAGGGCCGCAAAGTTAGGTGGCAGAGATGCACTCAGATCTGTGGTAGAGGACTCTTCCAGCCACGTTTCTGTGACCCCTAGAATGTCGAGGCGATCTTCCTGAAGTAGCGAGAAGACCTCGAGATTGTGCTTCTGTAGTTAGCGTGTATTGAGCAGCGCAAAGCTGCATCCTTGTGGGATTGCAGACTTTATGGGGGTATTTTGTCTTTCCGTTTTGTTGAGCTAGGTTGTGACTTTAGCAGCCCTTCTCGCCAGAGCCTGGTGGTTAGTGCGTGATGTGGCTGCGATGCTCCGTGATTTAATGATAGGAGTTCTCCTTTGGTATCGCTTTGAGCCTCAGTGAGCCTCTCTCTGAGAGGGAGGAGAAGAGGAGAAGCAGATGAGATCAGACATCATATGGGTTAGGTACGAGAACGTTGCAGGTACAGTCTGGGAGGAGATTGCATCCGAGGAGAGATAGAGGGGGGTGGGGGTGCTTGCTCATATTTTTTCAGAGAAGTCCTTGCACGTCATATTTTTGGCAAGGCAGATCACATTCCTCTGTGGTTTTGTAAAGGGCAGGTTGCCTTGCTCCTTGTGAAGCAGCCTCTCTCGAGATAAACAGACCAGGGCAGAGAGTGAAACTGGATAGAACAGGTTTAGATTTAGATGCTAAAACTCTAAGTTCATGCTTTGACTAATTAATTCGTTTTGAAAAGATTTCTTTCTCTTATGCATTTATTTCTATTTATGGGAGATTTTTGCCAATTATTAATTATTGATTAGCTTTGCATAATTCACTCTTGAATCATATTTTCCTGAACTTTTTTTTAAGAATTCTGATTGACATGTGATTGCCTCATTCCCTTCCTTTATGGAATGCTTTGTATGCAACCTATAATATGTTCTGTATTAATTCTATATTTCCTGTTTTCCAAATTCTGTAATCTGATTGATATTTGACTAATGGATAAAGGGTCAGAGAACATTAACTATTAGCTAGAAAATAAAACCCTTTAAAATACTCACCAACTCTCTTTATTGGCTTAAATATCATATTCATTTTTATTTTTCATATTTATGTAAAGTCTCCTGAAGGTAATACATGGTGTCAAGGGTCCAACACCTTTTCAGCAGTAAAAAAGAGGTGTATGAGGTTTTTCATTGAGAAATTACTGTGAAATTACCACTCGATCAGTTTCTGGTAGCAGAGGATGGTTATTATCAATTAGTTTGGTGATTAAGGATTATTAATATCACCATTAACTATTTGACTAATAGTTCATTAACCTTAGAAAGAAAGTTAATCTGTGAAAGTTATTTTGGATATTGACTAATACAGATCAAAGTGAAGAAAAACCCCAACCCACAAGATCAGTTTCTAGTAGAGATAAATGAGGTTTTGCATTGAGAAATTACAGTTAAATGACCTCTGGATCACTGGTGTGACATCACTACACTGGCTGCCGGTGTGACAACAATACACCAATACACTGGCTGTTGGTGTGACATCACTGCACTGGCAGCCAGGTGATATCACTGCACTGGATCAAGTTTTGCATCACTATACTGGCAGCCAGTGTGAAATAACTACAATGGCTGCTGGTGTGACATCGCCACACTGAATATTGGTGTGACATCACTGCATTTGCTGCCCGTTGAGATATCAATACACTGGCTGCCCGAGTGCCATAACTACAGTGGCTGCCCAAGTGACATCACTACACTGGCTGCCAGTGTGATATCACTATACTGGCTGCTGGTTTGAAATCACTACACTGGCTGCCGGTGTGACTACACTGGCTGCTGGTTTGAAATCACTGCAATGGCTGCCGGTGTCACATTATTACTCTAGTTGCTGCTGTGACATCATTATACTGGATACCGGTGTGATATCAATACACTGGCTGCCGGTGTTCCATCACTACACTGGCTGCCGGGTAATATCACTACACTGGCTGCTATTGTATCATCACTATACTGGGTGCCGGTGTGACATCATTACACTGGCTGCTGGTGTAATTTCACTGCAATGGCTGCTAGTGTCACATCATTACCCTGGTTGCCGGTGTGTCATCACTGCATTGGCTGCGGTTTGACATCATACAATGGGTGCCAGTGTGATATCTCTACACTGGGTGCCAGTTTGAGATCACTACACTGACTGCTGGTCTGACATCATTACACTGGCTTCAGGGTGACATCACTGCAATGGCTACTGTTGTGGCATCACAACACTGGAAGCCGGTGTGACATCATGCACTGGTTGCCTGTATGACATTACTACACTGGCCACCGGAGTAACATCACTACACTGGCTGCCAGTGTGACATCTGTACACTTGGTGCCCGTGTGATGCCATACTGGCTGCTGGTGTGACATCACTACACTGGCTGTTGGTGTGAAATCACTGCAATGGCTGCCAGTGTGACATCACAACACTGGCTGTTGGTGTGACATCACTACACTGGCTGCTGGTGTGACATCAATACACTGGCTGCTTGTGTTACGTCACTGCAATGGCTGCCGGAGTCACATCATCACTCTGGTTGCTGGTGTGACATCACTACACTGGCTGCTGGTGTGACATCACTACACTTGCTGCTGGTGTGACATCAATACACTGGCTGCCGGTGTGACATCAATACACTGGCTGCTGGTGTGACATCACTGCAATAGCTGCCGGTGTGACATCAATACACTGGCTGCCAGTGTGACATCACTACACTTGCTGTCAGTGTGACATCAATACACTGGCTGCTGGTGGGACATCACTGCAATGCCTGCCAGTATCACATCACTACTCTAGTTACTATTGTGACATCACAACACAGGCTGCTGGTGTGACATCACTACACTGGGTGCCGATGTGACATCATTACACTGGGTTCCGATGTGACATCAATATACTGGCTGCTGGTGTGACATCCCTGCAATGCCTGCCGGTATTACATTATTACTCTAGGTGCTGTTGTGACATCACTACACAGGCTGCTGGTGTGACATCACTACACCAGATGGCGGTGTGACATCACTACACTGGCTGCTGGTGTGATATCACTGCAATGCCTGCCAGTATGACATCATTACTCTAGTTGCTGTTGTGACATCACTACACAGGCTGCTTTTGTGACATCACTACACTGGGTGCCGATGTGGCATCACTACACTGGGTTCCGATGTGAAATCAATATACTGGCTGCTGGTGTGACATCCCTGCAATGCCTGCTGGTATTACATTATTACTCTAGGTGCTGTTGTGACATCACTACACAGGCTGCTGGTGTGACATCACTACACCGGATGGCGGTGTGACATCACTACACTGGCTGCTGGTGTGATATCACTGCAATGCCTGCAAGTATGACATCATTACTCTAGTTGCTGTTGTGACATCACTACACAGGCTGCTTTTGTGACATCACTACACTGGGTGCCGATGTGGCATCACTACACTGGGTTCCGATGTGAAATCAATATACTGGCTGCTGGTGTGACATCCCTGCAATGCCTGCCGGTATTACATTATTACTCTAGGTGCTGTTGTGACATCACTACACAGGCTGCTGGTGTGACATCACTACACCAGATGGCGGTGTGACATCACTACACTGGCTGCTGGTGTGATGTCACTGCAATGCCTGCCAGTATGACATCATTACTCTAGTTGCTGTTGTGACATCACTACACAGGCTGCTGGTGTGACATCACTACACTGGGTGCCGATGTGGCATCACTACACTGGGTTCCGATGTGACATCAATATACTGGCTGCTGGTGTGACATCCCTGCAATGCCTGCCGGTATTACATTATTACTCTAGGTGATGTTGTGACATCACTACACAGGCTGCTGGTGTGACATCACTACACCGGATGGCGGTGTGACATCACTACACTGGCTGCTGGTGTGATATCACTGCAATGCCTGCCAGTATGACATCATTACTCTAGTTGCTGTTGTGACTTCACTACACTGGGTGCCGATGTGACATCACTACACTGGGTGCCGGTGTGACATCAATACCCTGCCTGCTGGTGTGACATCACTACAAAGGCTGCAGGTGTGACATCATGCACTGGGTGCCGGTGTAACATCACCACACTGGCTGCCAGTGTGACATTAATACATTGGCTGACGGTGTGACATAACTACACTGGCTACCTGTGTGGCATCACTACACTGCCTGCGGGTTTGACATCACTACAATGACTGCCGGTGTCACTTCATTATTCTGTTTTCAACTTTCAAATCATAACCCTAACTGACAGTGTATAACTTTGAAGACCCTAAATATCCTCTCAGCTGCCCCCTACATACCCATCTGTCCAGAGGAGTTGGTATATTCCCATTCCCATCCTCTGACATCAGGTATTTTCCCATACCCATCAGTCCAGAGCAGGTGGTATATTCCCATTCCCATCCTCTGACATCAGGTATATTCCCACCCCCATCCTCTGACAGAAAAAATGACAGCAGTAGCAGTATTATGTCAATGTACATATAAACACAAGTCAGAGTAGAATCTTGATTCTTTTATTTTCTTTTGTGGCTTCTTCAGATTTGTATGCCAGATCGAAAGCCAACAGGTGTTTCGTCCCTTCTGTTTTGTATATGCATGCAACTTTTTCAAGGCTTTACTGTCTTTAAATCCAAGTTTTGACATGTGGTGATAATTCCAACCCACAAGTTTCGGCGGGAGGGCTGCTGACACTGCGAAGGACACATGCACATGCACATGATTGAAACCACATTATAGAGGAAACAAACATAGAGATTGTGGTCCCTGACAATTATGTTTCCCCACGCCAAAGAAACTTGTGGGTTGGAATTATCACATGTCAAAAATTGGATTTAAAGACAGTTAAGCCTTGAAAAAGTAGCAATTATATACAAAAGAGAAGCAACGAAACATGTGTTGACTTTGGCTTTTGATCTGGCTTACAAATCTGAAGAGGCCACAAAAGAAAATAAAAGAATCAAGATTCTACTGTGACTTGAATCTGCGGAACAGTTCAGAAACTGCCTCCTAAGCATAAAGAGTTGGATGAACAAGAACTTCTTAAAACGGAACACCGAAAAAACTGACGTGATTAAGTTCGGACATAAAACCTCCATCTGGAGCCAACTCTGGCGGCCTCTAGAGGCTGGCACCTGCCCCGTGCCGGCACAAAAATTCAGAAACTTAGGTTTCTGGATTGATAAAGATCTCACTCTCACCTCACAAGTCAATCAAGTGACATTGGCTTGCTTCTTCACTATCAAAATTCTAAGAAAAATACTGCCCTTGATCCCGCCCACGCTAAGGAAAACGGTGGTCGGTGCTCTAGTTCTTTTCCGCATCGACTGCTGTAATGCTATGTAGCTAGGAATGGGTGAAAGGCAGCTCTCCAAACTCCAGTCACTGCAAAATGCCTCAGCAAGAATACTGCTGGATCTTCCAAAGCGCCACCCAACATCTAAGGGCATACGCAAGCTCCACTGGCTCCCGGTCCGTCAAAGAGAACAGTTCAAGGCCAATCAATCAATCAATCAAGAAATTTATATAGCGTGCTACTCACCCGGAAGGTCTCAAGGCGCTTGGGGGAGGGGAGTCTGCTACTGCTCGAACAGCCAGGTCTGGAGTTGCTTCCTGAAGGAGAGGTGGTCTTGGGTCTGACGAGGGTGGATGGGGAGGGAGTTCCATGTCTTGGCTGCCAGGTAGGAGAAGGATCTTCCTCCCACGGTGGCTCTTCAGATGCGTGGAACGGCGGCGAGGGCGTGGTTGGTCAAACGAAGCTGGCGGGTGGGAGTGTAGAAGGTCAGGCGGTTGTTGAGGTACTTGGGGCCCAGGTCGTGGAGGGCCTTGTGTGCGTGGGTGAGGAGTCGGAACGTGATTCTCTTGTTGACGGGGAGCCAGTGCAGGACTCTCAGGTGTCCGGAGATGTGGCTGTGACGGGGGATGTCCAGGATGAGTCGTGCGGAGGCGTTCTGGATGCGTTGGAGTCTCTTCTGTAGTTTGGCTGTGGTTCCGGTGTAGAGGGTGTTACCGTAGTCCAGTCGGCTGATGACAAGTGCCCATGTAACCGTCTTCTTGGTTTCGTGGGGATCCATCGGAAGATCTTCCGGAGCATGTGTAGGATGTTGAAGCGCGAGGACGAGGCCCTCTATCTAGTTCACAAAAAGATAATTGGAGGAGGAGCCGAGGACATGAAAGATCTCTTTCCTCGCTATGCCCCAAGCCGAACACTAAGATCTGGCGGCTTGGGCCTGATCAGCATTGCCAGAATAAAGAAAGCACGCTGGGGGGGCAAGTCTTTCTCTCACCAGGCAGCTAAGCTATGGAACACCACGCCCATCAAGCTTCGCCTAGAAACAAATAAGAGCTGTTTCAGAAAGGCATTAAAGACCTTGCTTTTCATCACAGCTTAGTCACCCAGTAGCAGCCATACCTCCTCGCAGCGCCAAGACACCACGGCATAAGTGCGCTTAACAAATATTTCAGTCAGTCAGTCAGTATATTCCCATCCCCATCCTCTGACACCAGGTATATTCCCATCCCCATCATATGACCTGAGGTATATTCCCATCCCTATACTCTGACATGAGGTATATTTCCATCCCCATCATCTGACCTGAGGTATATTCCCATCCTTATTCTCTGCCATGAGGTATATTGCTGTCCCCATCCTCTGACATCAGGTATATTCCCATCTCCATCTTCTGAGATGAGGTATATTTCCATCCCCGTCCTCTGACATCAGGTACATTCCCATCCCCATCCTCTGACCTGTAATGTAATGTAATGTATGTATACTTGTAAAGCGCATTGTTACCTCGATACGTGGCGTCCTGGCGCTGCATACCGCTCGAGAACCCGTCCTGGCTTTCCCTGTGAGAGGGCACCCCCAAGGTGAAGCCAGGCATCCCCGGCGCTGCTGGGACCTGAGGTATATTCCCATCCCTATCCCCTGAAATTAGGTATATTCCCATCCCTATACTTTGACATGAGGTTTATTCCCATCCCAATCCTCTAATATGAGATTTATTTCCATCCCCATCCATTGACCTGAGGTATATTCCTATCCGTATCCCCTGAAATGAGGTATATTCCCATCCCTATACTTTGACATGAGGTATATTCCCATCCCAATCCCCTGACATGAGGTTTATTCCCATCCCCATCCTCTGACGTGAGATATATTCCCATCCATATACTCTGCATCAGGTATATTCCCAACCTCTCACATGAGGTATATTCCTATCCCCATCCTCTGACCTGAGGTATATTCCTATCCCCATCCTCTGACCTGAGGTATATTCCCATCCCCTTCCTCTGACATCAGGTATATTCCCATCCTCTGACCTGAGGTATATTCCCATCCCCATCCTCTGACATCAGGTATAATCCCATTGCCATCATATGACCTGAGGTATATTCCCATCCCTATACTCTGACATGAGGTATATTTCCATCCCCATCATCTGACCTGAGGTATATTCCCATCCTTATTCTCTGCCATGAGGTATATTGCTGTCCCCATCCTCTGACATCAGGTATATTCCCATCTCCATCTTCTGAGATGAGGTATATTTCCATCCCCGTCCTCTGACATCAGGTACATTCCCATCCCCATCCTCTGACCTGTAATGTAATGTAATGTATGTATACTTGTAAAGCGCATTGTTACCTCGTTACGTGGCGTCCTGGCGCTGTATACCGCTCGGGAACCCGTCCTGGCTTTCCCTGTGAGAGGGCACCCCCAAGGTGAAGCCAGGCATCCCCAGCGCTGCTGGGACCTGAGGTATATTCCCATCCCTATCCCCTGAAATTAGGTATATTCCCATCCCTATACTTTGACATGAGGTTTATTCCCATCCCAATCCTCTAATATGAGATTTATTTCCATCCCCATCCATTGACCTGAGGTATATTCCTATCCCTATCCCCTGAAATGAGATATATATTCCCATCCCTATACTTTGACATGAGGTATATTCCCATCCCAATCCCCTGACATGAGGTTTATTCCCATCCCCATCCTCTGACATGAGATATATTCCCATCCATATACTCTGACATCAGGTATATTCCCAACCTCTCACATGAGGTATATTCCTATCCCCATCCTCTGACCTGAGGTATATTCCTATCCCCATCCTCTGACCTGAGGTATATTCCCATCCCCTTCCTCTGACATCAGGTATATTCCCATCCTCTGACCTGAGGTATATTCCCATCCCCATCCTCTGACATCAGGTATAATCCCATTGCCATCATATGACCTGAGGTATATTCCCATCCCTATACTCTGACATGAGGTATATTTCCATCCCCATCATCTGACCTGAGGTATATTCCCATCCTTATTCTCTGCCATGAGGTATATTGCTGTCCCCATCCTCTGACATCAGGTATATTCCCATCTCCATCTTCTGAGATGAGGTATATTTCCATCCCCGTCCTCTGACATCAGGTACATTCCCATCCCCATCCTCTGACCTGTAATGTAATGTAATGTATGTATACTTGTAAAGCGCATTGTTACCTCGTTACGTGGCGTCCTGGCGCTGTATACCGCTCGGGAACCCGTCCTGGCTTTCCCTGTGAGAGGGCACCCCCAAGGTGAAGCCAGGCATCCCCGGCGCTGCTGGGACCTGAGGTATATTCCCATCCCTATCCCCTGAAATTAGGTATATTCCCATCCCTATACTTTGGCATGAGGTTTATTCCCATCCCAATCCTCTAATATGAGATATATTCCCATCCCCATCCATTGACCTGAGGTATATTCCTATCCCTATCCCCTGAAATGAGGTATATTCCCATCCCTATACTTTGACATGAGGTATATTCCCATCCCAATCCCCTGACATGAGGTTTATTCCCATCCCCATCCTCTGACATGAGATATATTCCCATCCATATACTCTGACATCAGGTATATTCCCAACCTCTCACATGAGGTATATTCCTATCCCCATCCTCTGACCTGAGGTATATTCCTATCCCCATCCTCTGACCTGAGGTATATTCCCATCCCCTTCCTCTGACATCAGGTATATTCCCATCCTCTGACCTGAGGTATATTCCCATCCCCATCCTCTGACATCAGGTATAATCCCATTGCCATCATATGACCTGAGGTATATTCCCATCCCTATACTCTGACATGAGGTATATTTCCATCCCCATCATCTGACCTGAGGTTTATTCCCATCCTTATTCTCTGCCACAAGGTATATTGCTGTCCCCATCCTCTGACATCAGGTATATTCCCATCCCCATCCTCTGATATGAGGTATATTCCCATCCCCATCTTTTGACATGAGGTATATTTCCATCCCCGTACTCTGACATCAGGTATATTCCCATCCCCATCCTCTGACCTGAGGTATATTCCCATCCCTATCTCCTGAAATGAGGTATATTCCCATCCCTATACTTTGACATGAGGTATATTCCTATCCCAATCCCCTGACATGAGGTTTATTCACATCCCCATCCTCTTGTAGTGTAGTTCCTAGATTCCCACTAGGCCCTGCGCATTGGAATAACATAAACAGTAGTATCGACGTTGAACTGCTTATATTCCAGGCCTCCACTGACTATGCTAAACTTAATTGGGTGTGTTACCAACTAGCTCAGAGGTCACTGGAAACTTTCTTCTCTGCATAGGAAGTGATCAGCTTCCTTGGCACAGACAAGAAGGGATTCAGCTTTCCAACAACCGTGCAACATGACAACTTTGCTCCTCAGATCAAGAGTCAATCTCTAGGGTCGTGTGAAACAATAAACATGTATTTCACTCAGTCAGTCTAGTGCAGTTTACTTTCACGAGATGTAGAGAATAGAGAGACGGGCGTTTGTCAATAAAGGTGAACATTTATTGAACAGTCTTTCTTCTCGTACAAGAGAAATGTATTGCCACAATTGCGATAATTGTTATTATAAAAAGTACGTACAGTAAGATAAGGATTGCGAAATAGAACTGTAAAAGCATTGATATGGTTTCTTAGCCATACAATGGTTTAAAAGTAATAAAACATATATACATTCATATATACATTAGGTAACATACTCAACTGGTGCTTCTAACTAAGCCTACCCCAGTGTGCCTGACCTAAGCCTAACACGTGGAAGGGGAGTAAGTAAGTGGCTTTAAGTTAAGTTGGTTTTGCCAAGGTTTGTTTCAAGAATTCTCATCTAAGGGTTTAGTCAACACCATACCTCTGAATAGAATGATGGAGGATTGGTATCTCCTTCAGGGGTCAATCTCGATATCCCAGTCACCCGCGAAGATAGACCGGAAACGCCGGAGCTGGATTTCTCTGCACGAGAAAGGCAGCGGGTCTCTTCAGCGCGTCGAGGAAGGAGGGGGGACAGCATCCGCGGGCAGCTGGAATCTGCTGGATGTCTTCGCAGAGGGACGGCTGTTCAACTCCTAAGCGTACTGCACCATCGTTCGCGCTTTAGCAGCGATAATGGTATCAGCAGCTTCACCACCACAGGGACAGCAGGCTGCAGCGACAGGGTGCTAGAGTCACCAACACGGGGTCGTGCAGACAGCTTGCATCAGTAGCTCGTACAACAGCAGGCAACAGCTCTTTTGCTTAAGGCAACGTTGGTAATATTTATACCTGACAGGTGCCGGGTTTGACGCAAGTTTGCTGGACATAAGACGTCAATTAAAGATGTCACTAGGAAGTGATAGTTATCAGTTGCTCATTAGAGTTCCATTACTAATCAAAACATAGCAAGCGGGGATTTCCAGGTTTGCTGAGTTTTTATCTTGTTGAAGAACTCGGAGTGTTATCTAGGAATATCAGATAGTGACTACTGCTCTGTCATTGCACTAATTGGTCGCAAAGGAAGTGGCAGAGAGAACTATGCTGGAATGTGGCTCTGTTCGTGTGAGGCCAGAGATGACTTTTCAGAAAATCGCACTTGAACGGTTATGCCAATATAGGGAATAAATGGATTTATAGCCGAATAGGGGCATAAGGTCACAGTATCGATCAGGAACCTAGATAAACACGCAACACCCACTCCACGGGTTAATGTCCATCAAAATTACTAAAACTAAAGCAATTAGATGCATGTGTAACATTGCCCACCCCAAAATACATAAATGCATTCGAAATTGGCGTACTCGAAATACATGAAATTTAGGTACTGTACGTTTTTTAAAGCATAGTAATCATTCAAAAAATTATTGCATATGAAATCAATGAACGATTATGCAAAAAGAATTACACATGAAGTATCTCTGACAGAAGAAAAGCGAGATAAATCATCACATAAAAATGCATTGTAATAACATGTGTGCTAGAGGCTGGTGTAATATTGTTATGTCTCTAGATGTGGTTAGAAATAGAAGTGTGAAGCTTCTGTTCTCTAAGAATAGTTTTTACGTTAAGCAAAGAATTGTTCGTGCCAAAAAATGGTCAATATTAAAAATGTCCAATTCAAAAGAATTAATGCTTGAGCGGGGAAACAGAGTTCCAAAGCTTATTGCAGTTTTTGTTGATCAAAACTGAAGGCCGAATTCAGAGTTCATGGGAACGATGTGTGTCGAAAAGCTTCTTAAAAGTTATTGTTTCTCTACGGGTGAGAACATCGTATCAGACAGGCTCTCAAAAAATTGGTCTACAAAATCAGGTGACAGTTCAACCAAATTAGATAGCGTTGTAACTTGGCAGGTGTGAGAATGATTGCTGTCATCGTATTCAGGAGCAGCAATGCTCACAGATGGCCGTACCTGGGTGATGCTGCTTTTGTCGCTTGCTCCACTGTTACCACCTAGTCGTAGCACAGGAGTCTCCACAAATGCCGTCATCAGGATTGGTAGCCGCTGGGGACAACACAATGCGTGAGCCGTTATTGGAATGAGCAAAGTATCGACGTCCATTGGTACTGCTGATGGAAGTGAAAGACAGATGTCCAACACGCATTCATCTCCGCAAAGCATACATCTTAGTACCGGTAAGACACAGTTCTGCCATATAGGTCTGAATGAAAGGAACCAGGTCATGTTTAGATCTCTCAGCCTGGCCAATCCGAGGATGTTAGTTATCCTGTCCCGGTAGCGCATTGCTAGGATTGTCTCTTCCATTCCCATGGGAGCTATGTCTGAGTTTCGGCTTGCCATAACGAAGCAGGAGGGTCAAAAATAAAATCCCTGCTACAAGTCCCAAAAATAATGGTATTCCGCCAAAAACAGAGTGTACAAAATTAGGAACGATTCCCAAAATTGCCTGGAAGGGTGTTAGCAGTCCCGTAAAGACTGTCTTAAATATGCCTGGGATGCTTGTGGCACTAGACATGTTAAGGAGTTAGTCGAGCATTTGTACGAAATGCACGGGGCAATTTGTTGATAAAAGGTCGTGAACTTCAGTAGCTGTCCTTGCAACTAGAAGATCATACGTCTCTTTTGATGACGTTATAGGCACTGTTGTCTGTAAAAGTACAGATTTCATTTTGCTTAATGTATCAATTCGTATAGAATAGAGATTCAGACAAGGCCAGATGGGAGTCACTGTGTCTGAAGGCCCACTTGGAAACAATGCTTGCATACAGCATTTGACCATGGATGTTACTTCTACTAGATAACTTTTCCCTGGCACGAGGCCACAACATCTGTGATCCGTTCTAAGAATGTAACTCCCGTTTGAAAGTTGCATAAAGAAGGGCTCTATCTGAGTTGCAGGTGTGACTAGCTGGTGGCATGAAAGGTTGTTAGAATTTCCATCACATGCTCCGTGTAAATTAATACCCTGACACAAAAGTATACCGCTTAGTGAATGTTTACAGTTGTCACCACTAAGAAATACATTTTTGTCGCTGTCACTATAGCAAGAATGAGTGTATGGTAATTTCCATTCAGATTTTACATATCCTTTACCCAATTGTTCATACTGGCCAGCAGGTATGTATTCAAGGCACTTTTTAAATCGGAAAGTTGTTATCGGAATTGTGATAATTCCGTGTATTATCCATTCAATGACAGGACTCTCTGACATTGTCAATGGTAATCTCTCGAGTTTTTCGATGCTCAGGATTGTATAGTCTGCTCCTTTCTGTGCCAAACTGATCTGTTTATCAGTAAGGTTAAAAATGGAAAATAATGACGTTGTGTTGATTAAACGCCAAGGCACATAGCCTGAACGAAGATTTTGCAGCGTCCAGCCTAATTCTATAATAGAACGTAATTGAGATTGGCCATGTTGTAACATTAGCAAGTCTCTGTCTATCACATCAAAGGCAGATGATACAATATTGTCCAACGAATATATTCTGGAAGACAGAGTCATTAACCCATTGTCTACCACGGAAAGTGATTTCTCCAAATTAATACGATCAATTTCTCGTATTTTTTCAGCATTTTCAATTTGCTTTACTTTCCAAGCCTCGTTGTAAGCAGTATAGATGCTGGTCGCTATGAAACGCTTCTGACGCTGTTTGCGTGGTCCAAGAATGAAATCGCGCAAATCAGCACCATCTTTTAGTAAAGACAAGTGTTGCTTAATTTCAGCCAGTGTGGATGATGTTAGCCATTCAAGGCAGAGTTTCCCTACACTGTATGTTGTTATTATTCCTGGATGCTGTCTCTGGGAATATCTTGAGTCTAATCTGGTCATTTTTAAACCCTGTGTTTTATTCAGGAATCTATCTTGACAGCTATTTGTGTCTGTAGGCCAGATTAACCACTTTTTCCAATCAGGATGTGTTCTGTTGAAATGTAAAATTTGTGACACGTCTAACTCAATATCTGTGGTTGCATTTTCAGGTATTGGCTTTGGAATAGACGGTGTTTTAAGGTCTTTGTTCTTAGCTAGGCCAAGACAAGATGTTTGGTGTACTGTGTCATTTAAAAATAACATTTGTTCTGGTATCATGCAGGTTCTAAATAGTGCTTCAATGCCTTGCACCTGCCAATCTTTTGTACCCCAAATTGTTTTCGTTTCAATATTATTTTTCCAATAATCAAAACCAAATGTCATCATTTTGTCATAAAATGCTTCTGAATATATCAATTTAGAATTTGTCAGCATTGTTTTCATTCCTGTTTTATCTAACAGTTTGTAATAAAACGTTTCTGCATTACTGGTGTTAAACCCTGAGAAGTATTTGAATTTCTCAAAAAATGCTTAAGAACTGCTTTTAGGTGGTGTAGAACAATGTTCCCATTGATTATACATAAAAACATTTCTAGGCTGTGCAGATTTATGCAATTAATGATCCCCATAGTGGGTGTAACAGAATAACTGCTCATAACTAGATGAACCTTGTAAATAATCATGATCTGTGAATCTAGCTGACATTACTAAATCAGACATAATGTCATTAATACTGTTAAAGTCCCAATCATCAGAGAATGTACTAGGTGTTATAAAGTCACTTAAGGAAACCTTTAGTTGATGAGGATACTTCAGGATTTCGACCGGACCATAGATCTCATAGTCTGTTTTCTCCCATACTACCCCACCAGGTATTGGAATTGCTGTGACATTTACTGTTGACAGTTCTCTTTTCTTCACGTGGGATGATCTGTGTGGTTTCAGGACTAGGTTGATGTTCTGACTTGCTGTGTCCATTGTAATATATTTTCCTTCAATGAATTTTCCCAAACACAGTACCATGATGAGCCAAAGCAGGAGGAAAAATACACCTAGACCGAACCAGAACTCTAGCCAAGGGGAAATAAGGTAGATTTCCTTCAGTTGATGAAAGAGTTCCGTTGCTTTTTCTTTAAAAGACTTTTTTGTTTCTGGCATCACTTCGGGGTCATTTTGATCTTCAGAGAAGTTGTCGAAGTTGATGAAATAACCAGAGGCAGTTCTGTCAATTGATGGGATTGTTCTTTCAATCTGTCTCTCGGTAGCACTTTCTGATGCCACATTAGTGTAGACTGGTGTTGTTTCTTGACGAACTGTTTCAATCTGTGTTTCAAGAGGCACGAGTTCCATGGCATTATTGCATAGTCCTTCATTGTGCACTGCAGGCTGATCGAATGTGATTAGTCTTTCAGTTTGAACCTCTTGGATTGTTGCAAGTTTGGGTATTCTGTTGTTTCTTGGGAGTCCACTGGGCCTACTGTTGATTATAGGCCACATGCTTGTGGTTTTACCAGGTCGATGGACACGACTCTGTTCTCCTTTTTACCAGCAAGGGGCGGTAGCACAACTGATCTTGTTCCGGTGACTGCCAAGACAGGTACTGCTTTTCTGTAAGAAGGCCCAAATTCCTTCTTAACCACGATCTTTTCTCTGACTAGATCCCCAATCTTTGGAATCCAGACAGGCCTTGCTGGGGTTGTTGCTGGTGGTGCCTCGTCAGTGGTACTTGGCTGTTGCTTTAACTTTATGTTGCTTAATGATTTTCTTGTTTCATTCAGTTCCTGTAAAACAGCCAAACGATCCTTTACATCAAAGTTTGTTGCTTTTTCTTGTACCACTGACATCTGACTATCGAGGTCCTGAACACGCATTCTAATTCCGAACAATAGTTCGTATGGGCTGAAACCTTTTAGAGAATTTCTTGGCATGTTGTTAAGACTAGTCTGGACACTTATTAAATGTTTGACCCACCCAGCGCCTGAACCTAATACCTTCGCTGTTATAGATTGCTTTATGTCACGGTTTTTTCTTTCTACCACACTATTCCCTTCGGGGTGCGATGGACAAGAATACCGCAACCCAATTCCCATGCTAGCCATGGCCTCCCTATAAGCTCGAGAGCTGAAAGCAGGACCCTGGTCAGAATGGAACGTGGTAATTGCGTATGTGCCGATAAAGACTCGCAAATCTTTTATAACCGTTCTAGCGTCAGCCGAGCGCTGGAGGCCTCATTATTTAAGTGCTTAGCCTTAACTGTTAATAGGACGCAGGATGGGGTGTAGGCAGCGTTACGCTCTTTCTGACTGGTAGCCGGTAGCAAGGTTCGCTACTGCGATCCCTATTGCAGTTCTCACAGTTGTTTGCATATATTTGGTGTTCTACACTCATTCCCGGCCACCAGAATACTGATTGCAATTCAGTCAGTGATTCCTTGATCTCTCTGTGCCTAGGACCCAAACCCATATGTGCGTCTGCTATTAAAAATATTCTCCTGTTCGTGTTTGGAATTACTCTGTCCCCCACTCCAGGGATTCGAGCAAAAGGAACGGAGTTTGCATCGATTATGTATGCATAATTGAGTGAATAGTTTACGGGTAATGCTGCACAGTCGCCTTTTACGGTTGTTTTTACTGCCAGCATGGTTTCCCGTCTATATATTTATCTGTACGCTTTTTTGTGGCTACGGAAGCCGGTTTAGTTGCTTCCGCTGTGGCTGTATTAGCCAATGAATTCCCTGCAACGTGAACGCCATCACGTTGAAGACTCTGTGCGTGAATCACGTGAGTCTTTTGTAGTTCTTTGTGTAAAAGAGCTACCTGTTTCCAGAGCAATTTATGCTTTATTGTGGCACCTGTGTCATCTTTGTAATCGTTTTCGATCCAACTCTGCAGTTTATTGTTGTAAGAGTTGACGCAAAAATGAGAATCGCACACTATAAGTGTCGGGAATTCACGTTCTGCATTTTCGAGCGCCATCTTTAAAGATCTGATTTCAGTTCTCTGAACCGAACAGTTTCTTACAGATTCAGTTTTTGTTACTTTCGGTCTGAATTTACCGCACAGCCAACGGCCTTTAATGATCGCACATGCTGCATTGTAGGATTTGCTCTCTACATTAAAATGCTGTATAAAACTATCTGTATAGATTATACATGCGTATTGTGGGAGAGGCAGAATTTCGATTGGCAGAGGATATTCTTCTTCATATTCTAAATCATTCAGTTCTTCGAATTGCGGGGCGAAATAGTATTTCACGTCTTCCTCTCCTAGAGAATCTATACACTGTATCCATTTCGGATCCAGTGACACTGTAGGCAGGTTTACTGGGCTGAATAGCGCTTCGAAGGCGGATTCCGCTGTAAGGATATTAATCAGTTTGCCGTATGCTAGTTCTCGTTCATTTGCTAATGCGATTTGCACTGCTTTCACAGTTCTTTCTGTGTGACTGAATGTTTTTTCTGCTTGTGTGTACAAGTGAGATTTAATAGAAATTGGTACCTTTTCTCCCTCATTAGAGGTTAGGTACGTGAATCCGCATCTTCCTGGGATGACTCGGATTACAAGATCGATCGTGTTGTCACGTGTATCTAATTTTGTTTTTGCTAACATGTCTGTTTGCAGTGATCTCAAAATTTCTGTGTGTTTTTGAGTCCAATTGATTTGTTTAAAATCAGGTTTAATTAGTTCGTAGAGAGGTTTAACCCTCTCTGCGTAATTTAAGATGTAAGTTCTTCCAAAATTCAGAAAACCTAGAATGGATTGTAAATTCTTCAGCGTTTTTAGAGCTTGGAGTACAGCGCACTTCTCTAAGAAGTTGTCCGCTAGGCTTTTCCCTTCACTTGATAATTCGTACCCTAAAAACAGTACTGTCAGATGGGCAATTCGGGACTTTTTAAAGTTGAATTTGTAACCCTCTGCTGCGAACCCAAGTATAATGGTGTTCACTCTTTTCAAATGAGTATCCAAGTCGTCGTCTGTGAGATAAATATCATCTACGTGAGATAATGCTCCATCATCATAGATTTGTAGTAACTCTGTTACCCTAGCTGAGAATAGTCCTGGGCTGTTCTTGAACCCCTGTGGGAGTCGACAGAATTTTTTCTGCGACCCAAATGCAGAGAAAGCGGTCAAATATCTGCTTTCTGGTGCAATGTTTTGACAAAAGAAACCATTAGATATGTCTAATGTTGTTTTATATTTTTTCCTAACTATATTATTCATTAGGGCTGCACTATGCGAGTTTTGTACTGCAAAAGTTTTGCAACATGTATTAAGGTGTCTGTAGTCCAAAACTAGACGATATGAATTGTCTGGCTTGGAGACAGGAAACAAAGGATTGTTCATTTGAGAGGTGCATGTTTCAATCACCCCCTGGTACTCAAGTTGATCTAAGATCTCCATGACCTGTTTTTTAGCTTCTTGCTTTATGGGATACTGCCGTTGGGCAGTTGGTTCACTTTTTAGTTGGATTTTGTGAGGAGGTGAATCCTCATCCCATCCTACATGATTTTTATATAATGCAGGTGCCTGGGCTACTGCCCATTTCCTTGCATAGGTATATTTTTTGTGAATCGGAATGTGATTCGAGAAGGCTGGCATAATCACTTCTTCGCCACGAGGGCACTCCCTGACAAACTCTGGGGGCCAATCTTTTTCAGCTAACAGAATATCATAGCCTTTTGAGAGCTTATCCCAAAATAGACCCTTAATTTTCCTAGTCTTATCACCCTCTATACGCAATGTTATTTCGTATATTTTATGGGGCTCGCTAAGTCTGGTGTCGGCAGTTTCAACCTGAATGTATTCATTCGTGTCCACTGTCTCCAGATGACTCATCAAGATCTTGCGCGCTATACTGATTTCTGCTGCACTGTCCAACATTGTCAATGCCCACTCCCCGTTTTTCAACTGTGTCCTCAGTATTCTCGGCATGGTTGATTACTCTAATACTGGCTACCTTCTTTTTCTGAAATTGAGATTTCTTATTTTGAGCAGGTTCCTTGTCTTTGAACTTGGTGTGCTCTCCTGGGTCTGACCGTCCTCTTCTTTCCGAATTTTGTGGAGAAGATCGAGAGGGACGTGTATCAATACTTTGATATCTATCAGGTTTTTTCAGATTATCCCTATTTCTAAGGTTATATCTTTTCTCAGAGGGCTCCCGTTGGGGAGACTGGCGTTCTCGAGTCGGAGTTCTTTCCCTCCGTCGAGGAGACCTTCCTCTGGACTGGAAAACTTTTTCCTTGGGAGTGGATTCTTTATTTCCATCCCAGCTCTTTTTAGGAGTGTTTAAATTATTTTTAATAAATAATTTTTCAGGATTTTCGAGCAGTTGGGGCTTAACTGGTTTCCCACCCAAGCTGTCTCTACCTAATTCTTCATAGCTTTTTTCTATGATTTTTGCAAGCTCAACAGGATCTTTTATATCTGTTTCCTTCAACTTCTGGCGGATCGCCACAGATGCAGCTTCTCCTCTTATATTGGCTAATAATATAGCCGAGACCTGCTTGAAGTCTTTCAGTAATTTCATACCTAGATTTAAAGCGGGCTCTGGACCGAATTCATTTTGAATCTGTTTTAGCACTTCTGGTATTAACGCCATAGACGGAACACCGTGTGTTTTTGTGTAAATGGAAGCAAAGACTGTACCCCAAGTGTCGCAGTCCTCCACGTGTGGTGCGATTCCCATAGGAAGGCAGATGGTCATAATTCTGTGTTTCTCAATAGGGGTAGTATCAGGAAATACTGCCTCTATTTGAGTGATTTTCTGTGCTAACCAGAAAGGAATTTGTTCCCGTTTTACGGGTGTTTTACCAAGACATGACTGTATGTTCTGTGGTGTAATTTTATTTGTATTCCCCTGATGAGGGGTCAGCTGTGGTACATTAACAGCTGGCTGGACCGTAGCAATCCGCATTACATATTGGACTAATTGCCTATGTATTTTTATTAATGTGTTTAGCTGTACTAACAGCTCATCTCTAGACATTTTTACAATGTCCGGATGTGGTGTGTAGCTGGCTAGAACCGGCCACGTTGCTCCTGGTCTACCTAGTGGACCGAGCCTAGTTATGTGATCATTGTGTTTTAGGGCGCCATTAAACCAGAGCAGGTGCTCTTGAAATTTAAGTGGAATTTCAATCTCCTCGAAAGGAGCGTACTCTTCCGGAGGTTTCTCTATTTTGTAATAGTGAAACTCTTTTGTTATAGCGTTTACCGCTGGAAAGTTTATCCATGAATAGAATACCTCTGTCTGCCGATACTCGTGAGCCTCTATCACGAAGACTACTGTACCACCTTGAGGTGTCAGTCCGTTTTCTATAAGTTTTAGAGTTATAGATCTTCTTAAGTGTGCCGGGATGATTACTGCACCCGGTACCATATCGTCGGAATCCTGCTGAGTCGCATTTACTGCGGCCCCAGTGGTTCCGTTATTTTCTGGCATTGTAAAAAATGCAAGGTTTGCAGAGTAGGTCTCCAAGGAGACAAAGATTAGGTGCACAATATTTTGGAACACTGTATCCTTCAACGTTGAATAAACCAGAGCTTTACCTAGGAATCTCTTCCTACTGAGTTCGGGCGGATTTTAACCTTTCACCCACTCCAGACGTCTATTGGAGTATTTACGTGAGAAAGGGGTGTGAAATATGCATGACTGAGTTACTCTAAAAAGTCTTGCGTTAGTTTATTGCCTTACCAAACGTTAGGGCGCCATGTAGTGTAGTTCCTAGTTTCCCACTAGGCCCTGCGCATTGGAATAACATAAACAGTAGTATCGACGTGGAACTGCTTATATTCCAGGCCTCCACTGACTATGCTAAACTTAATTTGGTGTGTTACCAACTAGCTCAGAGGTCACTGGAAACTTTCTTCTCTGCATAGGAAGTGATCAGCTTCCTTGGCACAGACAAGAAGGGATTCAGCTTTCCAACAACCGTGCAACATGACAACTTTGCTCCTCAGATCAAGAGTCAATCTCTAGGGTCGTGTGAAACAATAGACATGTATTTCACTCAGTCAGTCTAGTGCAGTTTACTTTCACGAGATGTAGAGAATAGAGAGACGGGCGTTTGTCAATAAAGGTGAACATTTATTGAACAGTCTTTCTTCTCGTACAAGAGAAATGTATTGCCACAATTGCAATAATTGTTATTATAAAAAGTACGTACAGTAAGATAAGGATTGCGAAATAGAACTGTAAAAGCATTGATATGGTTTCTTAGCCATACAATGGTTTAAAAGTAATAAAACATATATACATTCATATATACATTAGGCTAACATACTCAACTGGTGCTTCTAACTAAGCCTACCCCAGTGTGCCTGACCTAAGCCTAACACGTGGAAGGGGAGTAAGTAAGTAGCTTTAAGTTAAGTTGGTTTTGCCAAGATTTGTTTCAAGAATTCTCATCTAAGGGTTTAGTCAACACCATACCTCTGAATAGAATGATGGAGGATTGGTATCTCCTTCAGGGGGCAATCTCGATATCCCAGTCACCCGCGAAGGTAGACCGGAAACGCCAGAGCTGGATTTCTCTGCACGAGAAAGGCAGCGGGTCTCTTCAGCGCGTCGAGGAAGGAGGGGGGTGTTATGGCTGGATTTTCTGATTAGATGGGATCATCCCCTAGGGGCCCCTCCAACCCAGCCAGAACGTAATCACATCCCTCCTCAGGACCAACTATCCAGGCACCTGGGTACCTACCTGAGGATGGGGAACTCGCAATATACAAGCTCATATTATTAAAAACACCACTAAATCTATAGGGATACTAAGAATACTCACTGATTACTAGGGATATCCATACCCTACACCACACTTATATTCACATCAGTTGGTCTCGAGGCCACCCCGACCCAGACCGGTCTACCCTAGGGCAGATATGACACACAATCCGGTGCGTCTACACATGGGCCTGCAGAACCCAATGCTCTCTTTTCCAAACGGTTCGCAATCCGGCAAACCTCCACGCCAGTCTCCCACCTGACGCTCTCAATTATTCAAGCCACAATCTTGTGGGTATCCACGCTGGTCTCCTACCCAACGTTCTCACTAACGCCGCATATCAACGACGACCACATTCCTATGAACACCTATATATATATATATATTGGGAAGTCTCTTCACTAAGGGTCTGCTACTACAATAATATTATGGGATAGCCGAATTACTTAGTGTCAACAATTCCCTAGCTCAAGGGCTCCCTGTTCTCCCTATTCATTCAGACTTACCGGATCAGGGGCAGCATCTGTTCTGGCTATAACATCTGACTAGGAGGAAAAAGGTTACCTATGCTTTGGAACAGAAGACGCTGTTTACAGGATTATGGGAGGGTGTGGTCCCTTAGTTGCAGGTCTCCTCTCTCCCTCACTATTACTTACCTGATCAGGGGTAGCATCTGTTCAAACAGTAATACCACTAGGAAAGGGGATTACCCCCACTGTATGGGGACAAAGATATACACACTATGTGATTGAGTTATTTCTTGATTTAAGCGCTCCTACTCCCTTCTGATCCATCAGTGGCTCAACGGCAACTGGCTAGAAGCCAGGTTAGCTTTATCATAAAAAAACTCATGCACACTAATTCACTAATTAATGGGGTCATTTATTGTAACAATAATAAAGTATACATATACAAAACTATGGGGTCTCTATAACTAGCAGTAACTTTAACACACCGCTGAAAGAGAAGGATTAAACATAACAGGAACACTCCGCTGAAAGGGAAAGGATTAGTTAGACATACAATAGCCTAGGGAATAAGAACAAGATTAAGGTGTAAGTGTAAGTGTAACTAATTCAGACTACCTCACCTATTAGAAGGAAGATTTCTCTCTCTGCCTCTGGTGGGATTAGGGCTCTCTCTGTCTCTGGTGGGATTAGGGCTCTCTCTGTCTCTCCCTCCTTCACCACATCACCACGCCTCTGGTTCAGTTGCTCCAGCTGACAGCCTTCTTTGATGCTCTCTGCACTGCTTTCTCTCTCCTCATCTTCAGCAATCGTCTGCCTTCTTTCTCCATTTAAGAACTGCACTCTATTCTGCAGCTCCAGCAGACATTCTCTCTCTCTCTCCAAGCTGGATTGAGCTCCAAGCTGAACTGAGCTCCCAGCTGTTCTGAGCTCCAAGCTGTTCTGAGCTCCAGGCTGAACTGCACACAAGCTGGAATGAACTCCACGCTGAACTGAACACCAAACTGAACTGAACACTCCTCCTCTCCTGTAGCTCGCTAATATGGATTCCTCTCCCCTCATGGAAATTTCCACCGGAGGGCTGCCTCCTACCGAATTCCTGTGCCAGCTCCCAGGCTTCCACGCAACCGCAGTGGCCATCTGCTTGTTACGTCTGGGCCCAAGAGAAAAACACATTTCTCGGATAAGAAGCAGTCCTAACTGGATTTTTCTCTAGCACACAACAGCCTTAACTATAAACATTACCTTTACCCTGAAAAGCCTCTCAGCTTCATCAAGATGGAGTCCCTCTAGCTCTAGGCCTGTAGGCCTGAAAGGGATGAAATGCCCCTTAGCTCTGTCAGAATACCTACATAAACCATACCAATGTGTCTAATATGTCAAAGCCAATAGGCAATAGACAGGTTAAAGTCAAGAATAAAGGATCTATCATCATATTAAGCAGCTATCCTCTTCTAGGTCTGGAAAAAAGGGCTTAAAAGAGCCAACACAGGCTAAGAATACCTATACTAGATGTGAGCAAGACTAAGGTCTATATCACTGCTAAATAAAGCCAAAAACTCTGCCATAACATTCCACCCTTAGATCCTTATCTTGCGAACATCAATAAACAACAACATCCATATAAACAAACATCAACACAATCTATCAACAAATCAAAAACTAAAAAACTCTCTAAAAAGAATGACAACTTAAGAAAATTCCACCTGAAACACAATTGTAGGGAATACAAACCTAACAACCAACTGAAAACAAATCAAAGCACCCTTGACTTGAATGCTGAAACATATCTGAAATTGGATCTGATAACAACAGAAACTAACCAAAGCATCCTCAAACTAAATGTGCCTCAACTTCTAGTGATAACTGGTGAAATCTAGTGATGTAGGGACTTATGTGTTGAATGAAAACAGCAAGGGGCCTACCTACTTCGGACAACTTAAGCCTAAATGAGGCCTACCTACTATTGTCAACTTAAGCCTAAATGATGACTCATGAAATCTATTGGTGTAGGGGCTTGTTTGTGGAATAAAAATAACAACGGGCCTAAATGAGGCCTACTGACATTTGTCAATTTAAAGAAATATTTTGGTGAAATCTGAGAAGTAGACATGATAAATTATTTTCAAGGTTTGGGCAAACATTAATACATAATTATACTAAAAGACACACCTCCCAGAACAATCCAAAGTCTAAGGTAACCACCCTTTGATCAATCAAGGTGAAAATGTAAGAACAGTAAAAAACAACCCCATTTCTACAAGATAGCTGGTGTATATATATAACACCTAATTTCTTCACACTGTGGAACACATGTGTGCACCACCATTCAAAAAAAAAGTCCTTCATTGGCAAAAACTGTTTTGAAGAAAACAGGAAAACTATAATAGGTGACATGGTTTTGCTTTTAAAAGTGGGGCCTGCTTGTAATGATTGAAAACATGGGAATAATGCAGGCCAAGGAAAAAGAGTCCAATGTCAATTTTGTTGCTTCAGTGTAGGCCACCACCCTGCATCTTCGGTATCCGGACACTTCCTCCGATGCGGCCATTCACCACCCTTCCGGTCTGGTCTGGTCTGGTTCCATCTTCCAAAAATAATAAACTAACATAAAAACATGAAAGTAAAAAACTAAAATAAGAAAAGGAAGTGGGAGGGGGGGGGCACGCACAACCACAACCCAGCAATCCTAGGGACAAGAAAACAAGTATCATTAATCTTGCATGACAAAATTTTCCATTTAAAAAGCACCCCGGGTGCCTTTCATTATTGAAAAGAAAATATCCTAATTAATTAAAAACATTCAAAATCTAATTTTTAAGGACATTGAGTAGGGCCTAACATACCCTAATCCTTACTAAGGCAGCCCCTCCCTTCAGAGCAGGAGCCAGGCTACAGTGTGAAGCAATTTGAATCACTGCCAAATGATGATCTCACAGCAGGAGCAGGGCACTGCAAGCCTCCCATTCCCTGATCAGAGAAGCCCGCCCAGGCCCACTGCCAAGGGCCAAGAGTGTGCAAGAGTCCCTTATCAGCAGGCAATGAAGCTGCCTGCATCAACAGCCAGGAAGAGCGAGTTAACCCCACCCTTAGATAAACAAGCCGTCCGCGGAACAAAATTGGATTATGGCCAATCAAAACGAGACAGGGCCCTGTTCGGAGCCTGCAGAGGAAGAAAAAAAAAAAAACTCGTCTTCACAAACCAGCTGGTCTGCCAAGGTCGACAAACAAATTCCTTGTAAGCTCGTTCCCAGGCCTGATTGTACTAACTAACGAAAGCTAGCATTTAAAAAAAAAAATCAATTCTATTACAATGTACTGTTACTTAAAAGCTCCAGTTTCTAAAAAGACTTTTGTCTAACTAATTCAGCTAAAGGCAAGACATTTAAAATATGGGCACTTATTCAGAAAGGGGCAACTAAGTTTTGCACACAAGATCATACAGTCTGTATTTAAAAAACAAATTAACATGGACCATTGTCAGCTATTGAAAGAGAAATCATTTTAAAACAACATAAAATGCAGATACATTTCAACATTGTGTTTCGTTCAACCAGGGGCATCATGTAATTTTACATTACAGTGTAATTAAACATGCAAGCTATTTAATCCAACCTAATAAAAGGGCCACATTCATACATTAATAAACAGCCTATTATTTTCTAACTGAGTTGGTGAACTAACCAATGCCGGTTTTGCTGACACATTTCACATTTTTCATTTTGCATTTGGGAAAATAATAATAAGAACACACATTTGTTTTCAAAAGCGCACGGTTGCCTTTCACTAATTAAAAGCACATGTTACCATGCACTGTCGGGCAAGATTGATTATTCTCAACCTGTGATCATTGCAACCAGCACATTCCTTTCTAGATGGAAAACCCTCAAAGAAATAATTAATGAAAACAGCCCCGTAGCGTGCACTCTAACAGGGCCATCTTTTTAACATTTCACTCATTTTAAATCATGCATATAAAAATAATGCTCCACATGTCAGTGGATGCATATTAAGAAGCGCATTTAAAAGAACACAGCTCTCTCCGTGCAAACCCTTATCTCAATCCGACTGGTTGATTTATAACCGCATCAGTTCCAAGGCAAACCCACACAAATTCGTAGACGCATTTCAAAAAGAATGTGAAATGAACAGAACCCTTCGCAAAGCCCAAGATGTTACCTTTCCGTCAAGAAGCTGACAAAGCACGTGGGCAGACCAAGGAATCAAAAAAGTCAAAATCAAACCATCAATCCTTAAAATAATACACTGACTGTTATAGTCAGGTCTAATAACCATGCAAGGTAAAACAGCATGTTTAAAAAAATAAAGACTGCCATCTCAATTCAAGATATTAACCCTTTGGCAGCTCAAGCACAATCATTCCCCAATGTCCATGGATACATGGGAAAGTCATGAGCACATCTCTTCACGTTTACAGATAACACGTACACACATTTTCAAAACGTTATCCCCAAGCACCCGAGAGAGATCCAGCTCTCTCCTGCCTAACGTAATGATAACATGCCCTGTCCAAGCCATGACCACATGGCGCTATTCACAAGCCATATTTACAAGACAAGCTTTTCACAAACAATATATCCAAGGCGCAATGCACAAGGAACACAGCAGATCAACATGAGAACATGCACCTCACAAGCCACATTAACATGGCGCTATTCACAAGCCATATTTACAAGACAAGCTTTTCACAAACAATATATCCAAGGCGCAATGCACAAGGAACACAGCAGATCAACATGAGAACATGCACCTCACAAGCCACAATAATATGGCGCTATTCACAAGCCATATTTACAAGGAGCTATATTCAAAGAACTCCACAGATCATATAACAATGAACACATTTCACATTGCACAGCATAAGCAGATGCAGCAAGCAATTTAATGGGCAATTTAAAATCATTTTTTACACACATTTATACAATTGGACCATCACAAAGATGTAACTGGCTTCCTCATGTAATGCCATCCTTCAACCCTGACAGTTTAAACACCAAGATGAAAACCATTCCTTCCACCCTGAATAAACCAAATGCCATGATGTAATGCAATCTCCTCACGCTGCAACTGTTCAAGCCCATAGGTCACACATGCTACATAAACTGCAACATTACGCCAGATGGAACCGGCGCTCAGGGCACTCCCTCAGAACACATGGGAAACTCTCTAAGCACATGGCCAGATCACACAGGTTTCGTAAACTGTTCGTAGACGCCAGATGTTATGGCTGGATTTTCTGATTAGATGGGATCAGCCCCTAGGGGCCCCTCCAACCCAGCCAGAACGTAATCACATCCCTCCTCAGGACCAACTATCCAGGCACCTGGGTACCTACCTGAGGATGGGGAACTCGCAATATACAAGCTCATATTATTAAAAACACCACTAAATCTATAGGGATACTAAGAATACTCACTGATTACTAGGGATATCCATACCCTACACCACACTTATATTCACATCAGTTGGTCTCGCGGCCACCCCGACCCAGACCGGTCTACCCTAGGGCAGATATGACACACAATCCGGTGCGTCTACACATGGGCCTGCAGAACCCAATGCTCTCTTTTCCAAACGGTTCGCAATCCGGCAAACCTCCACGCCAGTCTCCCACCTGACGCTCTCACTTATTCAAGCCACAATCTTGTGGGTATCCACGCTGGTCTCCTACCCAACGTTCTCACTAACGCCGCATATCAACGACGACCACATTCCTATGAACACCTATATATATATATATATATATTGGGAAGTCTCTTCACTAAGGGTCTGCTACTACAATAATATTATGGGATAGCCGAATTACTTAGTGTCAACAATTCCCTAGCTCAAGGGCTCCCTGTTCTCCCTATTCATTCAGACTTACCGGATCAGGGGCAGCATCTGTTCTGGCTATAACATCTGACTAGGAGGAAAAAGGTTACCTATGCTTTAGAACAGAAGACGCTGTTTACAGGATTATGGGAGGGTGTGGTCCCTTAGTTGCAGGTCTCCTCTCTCCCTCACTATTACTTACCTGATCAGGGGTAGCATCTGTTCAAACAGCAATACCACTAGGAAAGGGGATTACCCTCACTGTATGGGGACAAAGATATACACACTATGTGATTGAGTTATTTCTTGATTTAAGCGCTCCTACTCCCTTCTGATCCATCAGTGGCTCAATGGCAACTGGCTAGAAGCCAGGTTAGCTTTATCATAAAAAAAACTCATGCACACTAATTCACTAATTAATGGGGTCATTTATTGTAACAATAATAAAGTATACATATACAAAACTATGGGGTCTCTATAACTAGCAGTAACTTTAACACACCGCTGAAAGAGAAGGATTAAACATAACAGGAACACTCCGCTGAAAGGGAAAGGATTAGTTAGACATACAATAGCCTAGGGAATAAGAACAAGATTAAGGTGTAAGTGTAAGTGTAACTAATTCAGACTACCTCACCTATTAGAAGGAAGATTTCTCTCTCTGCCTCTGGTGGGATTAGGGCTCTCTCTGTCTCTGGTGGGATTAGGGCTCTCTCTGTCTCTCCCTCCTTCACCACATCACCACGCCTCTGGTTCAGTTGCTCCAGCTGACAGCCTTCTTTGATGCTCTCTGCACTGCTTTCTCTCTCCTCATCTTCAGCAATTGTCTGCCTTCTTTCTCCATTTAAGAACTGCACTCTATTCTGCAGCTCCAGCAGACATTCTCTCTCTCTCTCCAAGCTGAATTGAGCTCCAAGCTGAACTGAGCTCCCAGCTGTTCTGAGCTCCAAGCTGTTCTGAGCTCCAGGCTGAAATGCACACAAGCTGGAATGAACTCCACGCTGAACTGAACACCAAACTGAACTGAACACTCCTCCTCTCCTGTAGCTCGCTAATATGGATTCCTCTCCCCTCATGGAAATTTCCACCGGAGGGCTGCCTCCTACCGAATTCCTGTGCCAGCTCCCAGGCTTCCACGCAACCGCAGTGGCCATCTGCTTGTTACGTCTGGGCCCAAGAGAAAAACACATTTCTCGGATAAGAAGCAGTCCTAACTGGATTTTCCTCTAGCACACAACAGCCTTAACTATAAACATTACCTTTACCCTGAAAAGCCTCTCAGCTTCATCAAGATGGAGTCCCTCTAGCTCTAGGCCTGTAGGCCTGAAAGGGATGAAATGCCCCTTAGCTCTGTCAGAATACCTACATAAACCATACCAATGTGTCTAATATGTCAAAGCCAATAGGCAATAGACAGGTTAAAGTCAAGAATAAAGGATCTATCATCATATTAAGCAGCTATCCTCTTCTAGGTCTGGAAAAAGGGCTTAAAAGAGCCAACACAGGCTAAGAATACCTATACTAGATGTGAGCAAGACTAAGGTCTATATCATTGCTAAATAAAGCCAAAAACTCTGCCATAACAGGGGGACAGCGTCCGCGGGCAGCTGGAATCTGCTGGATGTCTTCGCAGAGGGACGGCTGTTCAACTCCTAAGCGTACTGCACCATCGTTCGCGCTTTAGCAGCGATAATGGTATCAGCAGCTTCACCACCACAGGGACAGCAGGCTGCAGCGACAGGGTGCTAGAGTCACTAACACGGGGTCGTGCAGACAGCTTGCATCAGTAGCTCGTACAACAGCAGGCAACAGCTCTTTTGCTTAAGGCAACGTTGGTAATATTTATACCTGACAGGTGCCGGGTTTGACGCAAGTTTGCTGGACATAAGACGTCAATTAAAGATGTCACTAGGAAGTGATAGTTATCAGTTGCTCATTAGAGTTCCATTACTAATCAAAACATAGCAAGCGGGGATTTCCAGGTTTGCTGAGTTTTTATCTTGTTGAAGAACTCGGAGTGTTATCTAGGAATATCAGATAGTGACTACTGCTCTGTCATTGCACTAATTGGTCGCAAAGGAAGTGGCAGAGAGAACTATGCTGGAATGTGGCTCTGTTCGTGTGAGGCCAGAGATGACTTTTCAGAAAATCGCACTTGAACGGTTATGCCAATATAGGGAA